>NW_027436610.1:1200000-1800000 GCF_031877795.1 Strix aluco | reverse complement strand
GGAATTCTCTGCCTGCCTTTCCCCAGTGCTCTGCAAGCTCTCCAGGACAACAGCAAATCTGGGGCTCTGTGCTTTCTTTTGTTCTGAACAAGTGTTAGTGTTTTCTGCACAAAGGCGATTCTGCGAAGCAATGTGAACACTTCTGCTTCCCAGGCACAGAGAAGGTGCTAGCAGGGAATTCTCTGCCTGCCTTTCCCCAGTGCTCTGCAAGCTCTCCAGAACAACAGCAAATCTGGGGCTCTGTGCTTTCTTTTGTTCTGAACAAGTGTTAGTATTTTCTGCACAAAAGCGATTCTGCGAAGCAATGTGAACACTTCTGCTTCCCAGGCACAGAGAAGGTGCTAGCAGGGAATTCTCTGCCTGCCTTTCCCCAGTGCTCTGCAAGCTCTCCAGGACAACATAAAATCTGGGGCTCTGTGCTTTCTTTTGTTCTGAACAAGTGTTAGTATTTTCTGCACAAAAGCGATTCTGCGAAGCAATGTGAACACTTCTGCTTCCCAGGCACAGAGAAGGTGCTAGCAGGGAATTCCCTGCCTGCCTTTCCCCAGTGCTCTGCAAGCTCTCCAGGACAACAGCAAATCTGGGGCTCTGTGCTTTCTTTTGTTCTGAACAAGTGTTAGTGTTTTCTGCACAAAGGCGATTCTTGCGAAGCAATGTGAACACTTCTGCTTCCCAGGCAGAGAGAAGGTGCTAGCAAGGAATTCTCTGCCTGCCTTTCCCCAGTGCTCTGCAAGCTCTCCAGGACAACATAAAATCTGGGGCTCTGTGCTTTCTTTCCTTCTGAACAAGTGTTAGTGTTTTCTGCACAAAAGCGATTCTGCGAAGCAATGTGAACACTTCTGCTTCCCAGGCACAGAGAAGGTGCTAGCAGGGAATTCTCTGCCTGCCTTTCCCCAGTGCTCTGCAAGCTCTCCAGGACAACAGCAAATCTGGGGCTCTGTGCTTTCTTTTGTTCTGAACAAGTGTTAGTGTTTTCTGCACAAAGGCGATTCTGCGAAGCAATGTGAACACTTCTGCTTCCCAGGCACAGAGAAGGTGCTAGCAGGGAATTCTCTGCCTGCCTTTCCCCAGTGCTCTGCAAGCTCTCCAGGACAACAGCAAATCTGGGGCTCTGTACTTTCTTTTTTTCTGAACAATTGTTAGTGTTTTCTGCACAAAAGCGATTCTGCGAAGTAATGTGAACACTTCTGCTTCCCAGGCACAGAGAAGGTGCTAGCAGGGAATTCCCTGCCTGCCTTTCCCCAGTGCTCTGCAAGCTCTGCAGAACAACAGCAAATCTGGGGCTCTGTGCTTTCTTTTGTTCTGAACAAGTGTTAGTGTTTTCTGCACAAAGGCGATTCTGCGAAGCAATGTGAACACTTCTGCTTCCCAGGCACAGAGAAGGTGCTAGCAGGGAATTCTCTGCCTGCCTTTCCCCAGTGCTCTGCAAGCTCTCCAGGACAACATAAAATCTGGGGCTCTGTGCTTTATTTAGTTCTGAACAATTGTTAGTGTTTTCTGCACAAAGGCGATTCTGCGAAGCAATGTGAACACTTCTGCTTCCCAGGCACAGAGAAGGTGCTAGCAGGGAATTCTCTGCCTGCCTTTCCCCAGTGCTATGCAAGCTCTCCAGAACATCAGCAAATCTGGGGCTCTGTGCTTTCTTTTGTTCTGAACAAGTGTTAGTGTTTTCTGCACAAAAGCGATTCTGCGAAGTAATGTGAACACTTCTGCTTCCCAGGCACAGAGAAGGTGCTAGCAGGGAATTCTCTGCCTGCCTTTCCCCAGTGCTCTGCAAGCTCTCCAGGACAACAGCAAATCTGGGGCTCTGTGCTTTCTTTTGTTCTGAACAATTGTTAGTGTTTTCTGCACAAAGGCGATTCTGCGAAGCAATGTGAACACTTCTGCTTCCCAGGCACAGAGAAGGTGCTAGCAGGGAATTCTCTCCCTGCCTTTCCCCAGTGCTCTGCAAGCTCTCCAGAACAACAGCAAATCTGGGGCTCTGTGCTTTCTTTAGTTCTGAACAATTGTTAGTGTTTTCTGCACAAAAGCGATTCTGCGAAGCAATGTGAACACTTCTGCTTCCCAGGCACAGAGAAGGTGCTAGCAGGGAATTCTCTGCCTGCCTTTCCCCAGTGCTCTGCAAGCTCTCCAGGACAACATAAAATCTGGGGCTCTGTGCTTTCTTTAGTTCTGAACAATTGTTAGTGTTTTCTGCACAAAGGCGATTCTGCGAAGCAATGTGAACACTTCTGCTTCCCAGGCACAGAGAAGGTGCTAGCAGGGAATTCTCTGCCTGCCTTTCCCCAGTGCTCTGCAAGCTCTCCAGGACGACATAAAATCTGGGGCTCTGTGCTTTCTTTCCTTCTGAACAAGTGTTACTGTTTTCTGCACAAAAGCGATTCTTGCGAAGTAATGTGAACACTTCTGCTTCCCAGGCACAGAGAAGGTGCTAGCAGGGAATTCTCTGCCTGCCTTTCCCCAGTGCTCTGGAAGCTCTCCAGAACATCAGCAAATCTGGGGCTCTGTGCTTTCTTTTGTTCTGAACAAGTGTTAGTGTTTTCTGCACAAAAGCGATTCTGCGAAGTAATGTGAACACTTCTGCTTCCCAGGCACAGAGAAGGTGCTAGCAGGGAATTCTCTGCCTGCCTTTCCCCAGTGCTCTGCAAGCTCTCCAGGACAACAGCAAATCTGGGGCTCTGTGCTTTCTTTTGTTCTGAACAAGTGTTAGTGTTTTCTGCACAAAAGCGATTCTGCGAAGCACTGTGAACACTTCTGCTTCCCAGGCACAGAGAAGGTGCTAGCAGGGAATTCTATGCCTGCCTTTCCCCAGTGCTCTGCAAGCTCTCCAGAACAACAGCAAATCTGGGGCTCTGTGCTTTCTTTCCTTCTGAACAAGTGTTACTGTTTTCTGCACAAAAGCGATTCTGCGAAGCAATGTGAACACTTCTGCTTCCCAGGCACAGAGAAGGTGCTAGCAGGGAATTCTCTGCCTGCCTTTCCCCAGTGCTCTGCAAGCTCTCCAGGACAACATAAAATCTGGGGCTCTGTGCTTTCTTTAGTTCTGAACAAGTGTTAGTGTTTTCTGCACAAAGGCGATTCTGCGAAGCAATGTGAACACTTCTGCTTCCCAGGCACAGAGAAGGTGCTAGCAGGGAATTCTCTGCCTGCCTTTCCCCAGTGCTCTGCAAGCTCTCCAGGACAACATAAAATCTGGGGCTCTCTGCTTTCTTTCATTCTGAACAACTGCTAGTGTCTTCTGCACAAAAGCGATTGTGCGAAGCAATGTGAATTGTCCTGCTTCCCAGGCACAGAGAAGGTGCTAGCAGGGAATTCTCTGCCTGCCTTTCCCCAGTGCTCTGCAAGCTCTCCAGGACAACATAAAATCTGGGGCTCTGTGCTTTCTTTCGTTCTGAACAAGTGTTAGTGTTTTCTGCACAAAGGCGATTCTGCGAAGCAATGTGAACACTTCTGCTTCCCAGGCACAGAGGAGGTGCTAGCAGGGAATTCTCTGCCTGCCTTTCCCCAGTGCTCTGCAAGCTCTCCAGGACAACATAAAATCTGGGGCTCTCTGCTTTCTTTCATTCTGAACAACTGCTAGTGTCTTCTGCACAAAAGCGATTGTGCGAAGCAATGTGAATTGTCCTGCTTCCCAGGCACAGAGAAGGTGCTAGCAGGGAATTCTCTGCCTGCCTTTCCCCAGTGCTCTGCAAGCTCTCCAGGACAACATAAAATCTGGGTCTCTGTGCTTTCTTTCCTTCTGAACAAGTGTTAGTGTTTTCTGCACAAAGGCGATTCTGCGAAGCAATGTGAACACTTCTGCTTCCCAGGCACAGAGAAGGTGCTAGCAGGGAATTCTCTGCCTGCCTTTCCCCAGTGCTCTGCAAGCTCTCCAGAACAACAGCAAATCTGGGGCTCTGTGCTTTCTTTTGTTCTGAACAATTGTTAGTGTTTTCTGCACAAAGGCGATTCTGCGAAGCAATGTGAACACTTCTGCTTCCCAGGCACAGAGAAGGTGCTAGCAGGGAATTCTCTGCCTGCCTTTCCCCAGTGCTCTGCAAGCTCTCCAGGACAACATAAAATCTGGGGCTCTGTGCTTTCTTTCCTTCTGAACAAGTGTTAGTGTTTTCTGCACAAAAGCGATTCTGCGAAGCAATGTGAACACTTCTGCTTCCCAGGCACAGAGAAGGTGCTAGCAGGGAATTCTCTGCCTGCCTTTCCCCAGTGCTCTGCAAGCTCTCCAGGACAACAGCAAATCTGGGGCTCTGTGCTTTCTTTCCTTCTGAACAAGTGTTAGTGTTTTCTGCACAAAGGCGATTCTGCGAAGCAATGTGAACACTTCTGCTTCCCAGGCACAGAGAAGGTGCTAGCAGGGAATTCTCTGCCTGCCTTTCCCCAGTGCTCTGCAAGCTCTCCAGGACAACATAAAATCTGGGGCTCTGTGCTTTATTTAGTTCTGAACAATTGTTAGTGTTTTCTGCACAAAGGCGATTCTGCGAAGCAATGTGAACACTTCTGCTTCCCAGGCACAGAGAAGGTGCTAGCAGGGAATTCTCTGCCTGCCTTTCCCCAGTGCTCTGCAAGCTCTCCAGGACAACAGCAAATCTGGGGCTCTGTGCTTTCTTTTGTTCTGAACAAGTGTTAGTGTTTTCTGCACAAAAGCGATTCTGCGAAGCAATGTGAACACTTCTGCTTCCCAGGCACAGAGAAGGTGCTAGCAGGGAATTCTCTGCCTGCCTTTCCCCAGTGCTCTGCAAGCTCTCCAGAACATCAGCAAATCTGGGGCTCTGTGCTTTCTTTTGTTCTGAACAATTGTTAGTGTTTTCTGCACAAAGGCGATTCTGCGAAGCAATGTGAACACTTCTGCTTCCCAGGCACAGAGAAGGTACTAGCAGGGAATTCTCTGCCTGCCTTTCCCCAGTGCTCTGCAAGCTCTCCAGGACAACATAAAATCTGGGGCTCTGTGCTTTCTTTCCTTCTGAACAAGTGTTAGTGTTTTCTGCACAAAGGCGATTCTGCGAAGCAATGTGAACACTTCTGCTTCCCAGGCACAGAGAAGGTGCTAGCAGGGAATTCTCTGCCTGCCTTTCCCCAGTGCTATGCAAGCTCTCCAGAACAACAGCAAATCTGGGGCTCTGTGCTTTCTTTAGTTCTGAACAGTTGTTAGTGTTTTCTGCACAAAAGCGATTCTGCGAAGCAATGTGAACACTTCTGCTTCCCAGGCACAGAGAAGGTGCTAGCAGGGAATTCTCTGCCTGCCTTTCCCCAGTGCTCTGCAAGCTCTCCAGGACAACAGCAATTCTGGGGCTCTGTGCTTTCTTTTGTTCTGAACAAGTGTTAGTGTTTTCTGCACAAAAGCGATTCTGCGAAGCAATGTGAACACTTCTGCTTCCCAGGCACAGAGAAGGTGCTAGCAGGGAATTCTCTGCCTGCCTTTCCCCAGTGCTCTGCAAGCTCTCCAGGACAACATAAAATCTGGGACTCTGTGCTTTCTTTTGTTCTGAACAATTGTTAGTGTTTTCTGCTCAAAGGCGATTCTGCGAAGCAATGTGAACACTTCTGCTTCCCAGGCACAGAGAAGGTGCTAGCAGGGAATTCTCTGCCTGCCTTTCCCCAGTGTTCTGCAAGCTCTCCAGAACAACAGCAAATCTGGGGCTCTGTGCTTTCTTTTGTTCTGAACAAGTGTTAGTGTTTTCTGCACAAAGGCGATTCTGCGAAGCAATGTGAACACTTCTGCTTCCCAGGCACAGAGAAGGTGCTAGCAGGGAATTCTCTGCCTGCCTTTTCCCAGTGCTCTGCAAGCTCTCCAGAACAACAGCAAATCTGGGGCTCTGTGCTTTCTTTTGTTCTGAACAAGTGTTAGTATTTTCTGCACAAAAGCGATTCTGCGAAGCAATGTGAACACTTCTGCTTCCCAGGCACAGAGAAGGTGCTAGCAGGGAATTCTCTGCCTGCCTTTCCCCAGTGCTCTGCAAGCTCTCCAGGACAACATAAAATCTGGGGCTCTGTGCTTTCTTTAGTTCTGAACAATTGTTAGTGTTCTCTGCACAAAGGCGATTCTGCGAAGCAATGTGAACACTTCTGCTTCCCAGGCACGGAGAAGGTGCTAGCAGGGAATTCCCTGCCTGCCTTTCCCCAGTGCTCTGCAAGCTCTCCAGGACAACAGCAAATCTGGGGCTCTGTGCTTTCTTTTGTTCTGAACAAGTGTTAGTGTTTTCTGCACAAAGGCGATTCTTGCGAAGCAATGTGAACACTTCTGCTTCCCAGGCAGAGAGAAGGTGCTAGCAAGGAATTCTCTGCCTGCCTTTCCCCAGTGCTCTGCAAGCTCTCCAGGACAACATAAAATCTGGGGCTCTGTGCTTTCTTTCCTTCTGAACAAGTGTTAGTGTTTTCTGCACAAAAGCGATTCTGCGAAGCAATGTGAACACTTCTGCTTCCCAGGCACAGAGAAGGTGCTAGCAGGGAATTCTCTGCCTGCCTTTCCCCAGTGCTCTGCAAGCTCTCCAGGACAACAGCAAATCTGGGGCTCTGTGCTTTCTTTTGTTCTGAACAAGTGTTAGTGTTTTCTGCACAAAGGCGATTCTGCGAAGCAATGTGAACACTTCTGCTTCCCAGGCACAGAGAAGGTGCTAGCAGGGAATTCTCTGCCTGCCTTTCCCCAGTGCTCTGCAAGCTCTCCAGGACAACAGCAAATCTGGGGCTCTGTACTTTCTTTTTTTCTGAACAATTGTTAGTGTTTTCTGCACAAAAGCGATTCTGCGAAGTAATGTGAACACTTCTGCTTCCCAGGCACAGAGAAGGTGCTAGCAGGGAATTCCCTGCCTGCCTTTCCCCAGTGCTCTGCAAGCTCTGCAGAACAACAGCAAATCTGGGGCTCTGTGCTTTCTTTTGTTCTGAACAAGTGTTAGTGTTTTCTGCACAAAGGCGATTCTGCGAAGCAATGTGAACACTTCTGCTTCCCAGGCACAGAGAAGGTGCTAGCAGGGAATTCTCTGCCTGCCTTTCCCCAGTGCTCTGCAAGCTCTCCAGGACAACATAAAATCTGGGGCTCTGTGCTTTATTTAGTTCTGAACAATTGTTAGTGTTTTCTGCACAAAGGCGATTCTGCGAAGCAATGTGAACACTTCTGCTTCCCAGGCACAGAGAAGGTGCTAGCAGGGAATTCTCTGCCTGCCTTTCCCCAGTGCTATGCAAGCTCTCCAGAACATCAGCAAATCTGGGGCTCTGTGCTTTCTTTTGTTCTGAACAAGTGTTAGTGTTTTCTGCACAAAAGCGATTCTGCGAAGTAATGTGAACACTTCTGCTTCCCAGGCACAGAGAAGGTGCTAGCAGGGAATTCTCTGCCTGCCTTTCCCCAGTGCTCTGCAAGCTCTCCAGGACAACAGCAAATCTGGGGCTCTGTGCTTTCTTTTGTTCTGAACAAGTGTTAGTGTTTTCTGCACAAAGGCGATTCTGCGAAGCAATGTGAACACTTCTGCTTCCCAGGCACAGAGAAGGTGCTAGCAGGGAATTCTCTGCCTGCCTTTCCCCAGTGCTCTGCAAGCTCTCCAGAACAACAGCAAATCTGGGGCTCTGTGCTTTCTTTAGTTCTGAACAATTGTTAGTGTTTTCTGCACAAAAGCGATTCTGCGAAGCAATGTGAACACTTCTGCTTCCCAGGCACAGAGAAGGTGCTAGCAGGGAATTCTCTGCCTGCCTTTCCCCAGTGCTCTGCAAGCTCTCCAGGACAACATAAAATCTGGGGCTCTGTGCTTTCTTTAGTTCTGAACAATTGTTAGTGTTTTCTGCACAAAGGCGATTCTGCGAAGCAATGTGAACACTTCTGCTTCCCAGGCACAGAGAAGGTGCTAGCAGGGAATTCTCTGCCTGCCTTTCCCCAGTGCTCTGCAAGCTCTCCAGGACGACATAAAATCTGGGGCTCTGTGCTTTCTTTCCTTCTGAACAAGTGTTACTGTTTTCTGCACAAAAGCGATTCTTGCGAAGTAATGTGAACACTTCTGCTTCCCAGGCACAGAGAAGGTGCTAGCAGGGAATTCTCTGCCTGCCTTTCCCCAGTGCTCTGCAAGCTCTCCAGGACAACAGCAAATCTGGGGCTCTGTGCTTTCTTTTGTTCTGAACAAGTGTTAGTGTTTTCTGACAAAAGCGATTCTGCGAAGCACTGTGAACACTTCTGCTTCCCAGGCACAGAGAAGGTGCTAGCAGGGAATTCTCTGCCTGCCTTTCCCCAGTGCTCTGCAAGCTCTCCAGAACAACAGCAAATCTGGGGCTCTGTGCTTTCTTTTGTTCTGAACAATTGTTAGTGTTTTCTGCACAAAGGCGATTCTGCGAAGCAATGTGAACACTTCTGCTTCCCAGGCACAGAGAAGGTGCTAGCAGGGAATTCTCTGCCTGCCTTTCCCCAGTGCTCTGCAAGCTCTCCAGGACAACATAAAATCTGGGGCTCTGTGCTTTCTTTTGTTCTGAACAAGTGTTAGTGTTTTCTGCACAAAAGCGATTCTGCGAAGCAATGTGAACACTTCTGCTTCCCAGGCACAGAGAAGGTGCTAGCAGGGAATTCTCTGCCTGCCTTTCCCCAGTGCTCTGCAAGCTCTCCAGGACAACATAAAATCTGGGGCTCTGTGCTTTCTTTCCTTCTGAACAAGTGTTAGTGTTTTCTGCACAAAGGCGATTCTGCGAAGCAATGTGAACACTTCTGCTTCCCAGGCACAGAGAAGGTGCTAGCAGGGAATTCTCTGCCTGCCTTTCCCCAGTGCTCTGCAAGCTCTCCAGAACAACAGCAAATCTGGGGCTCTGTGCTTTCTTTTGTTCTGAACAATTGTTAGTGTTTTCTGCACAAAGGCGATTCTGCGAAGCAATGTGAACACTTCTGCTTCCCAGGCACAGAGAAGGTGCTAGCAGGGAATTCTCTGCCTGCCTTTCCCCAGTGCTCTGCAAGCTCTCCAGGACAACATAAAATCTGGGGCTCTGTGCTTTCTTTCCTTCTGAACAAGTGTTAGTGTTTTCTGCACAAAAGCGATTCTGCGAAGCAATGTGAACACTTCTGCTTCCCAGGCACAGAGAAGGTGCTAGCAGGGAATTCTCTGCCTGCCTTTCCCCAGTGCTCTGCAAGCTCTCCAGGACAACATAAAATCTGGGGCTCTGTGCTTTATTTAGTTCTGAACAATTGTTAGTGTTTTCTGCACAAAGGCGATTCTGCGAAGCAATGTGAACACTTCTGCTTCCCAGGCACAGAGAAGGTGCTAGCAGGGAATTCTCTGCCTGCCTTTCCCCAGTGCTCTGCAAGCTCTCCAGGACAACAGCAAATCTGGGGCTCTGTGCTTTCTTTTGTTCTGAACAAGTGTTAGTGTTTTCTGCACAAAAGCGATTCTGCGAAGCAATGTGAACACTTCTGCTTCCCAGGCACAGAGAAGGTGCTAGCAGGGAATTCTCTGCCTGCCTTTCCCCAGTGCTATGCAAGCTCTCCAGAACAACAGCAAATCTGGGGCTCTGTGCTTTCTTTAGTTCTGAACAATTGTTAGTGTTTTCTGCACAAAAGCGATTCTGCGAAGCAATGTGAACACTTCTGCTTCCCAGGCACAGAGAAGGTGCTAGCAGGGAATTCTATGCCTGCCTTTCCCCAGTGCTCTGCAAGCTCTCCAGGACAACATAAAATCTGGGGCTCTGTGCTTTCTTTCCTTCTGAACAAGTGTTACTGTTTTCTGCACAAAAGCGATTCTTGCGAAGTAATGTGAACACTTCTGCTTCCCAGGCACAGAGAAGGTGCTAGCAGGGAATTCTCTGCCTGCCTTTCCCCAGTGCTCTGGAAGCTCTCCAGAACATCAGCAAATCTGGGGCTCTGTGCTTTCTTTTGTTCTGAACAAGTGTTAGTGTTTTCTGCACAAAAGCGATTCTGCGAAGTAATGTGAACACTTCTGCTTCCCAGGCACAGAGAAGGTGCTAGCAGGGAATTCTCTGCCTGCCTTTCCCCAGTGCTATGCAAGCTCTCCAGAACAACAGCAAATCTGGGGCTCTGTGCTTTCTTTAGTTCTGAACAATTGTTAGTGTTTTCTGCACAAAAGCGATTCTGCGAAGCAATGTGAACACTTCTGCTTCCCAGGCACAGAGAAGGTGCTAGCAGGGAATTCTCTGCCTGCCTTTCCCCAGTGCTCTGCAAGCTCTCCAGGACAACATAAAATCTGGGGCTCTCTGCTTTCTTTCCTTCTGAACAAGTGTTACTGTTTTCTGCACAAAAGCGATTCTTGCGAAGTAATGTGAACACTTCTGCTTCCCAGGCACAGAGAAGGTGCTAGCAGGGAATTCTCTGCCTGCCTTTCCCCAGTGCTCTGCAAGCTCTCCAGAACATCAGCAAATCTGGGGCTCTGTGCTTTCTTTTGTTCTGAACAAGTGTTAGTGTTTTCTGCACAAAAGCGATTCTGCGAAGTAATGTGAACACTTCTGCTTCCCAGGCACAGAGAAGGTGCTAGCAGGGAATTCTCTGCCTGCCTTTCCCCAGTGCTCTGCAAGCTCTCCAGGACAACAGCAAATCTGGGGCTCTGTGCTTTCTTTTGTTCTGAACAAGTGTTAGTGTTTTCTGCACAAAGGCGATTCTGCGAAGCAATGTGAACACTTCTGCTTCCCAGGCACAGAGAAGGTGCTAGCAGGGAATTCTCTGCCTGCCTTTCCCCAGTGCTATGCAAGCTCTCCAGAACAACAGCAAATCTGGGGCTCTGTGCTTTCTTTAGTTCTGAACAATTGTTAGTGTTTTCTGCACAAAAGCGATTCTGCGAAGCAATGTGAACACTTCTGCTTCCCAGGCACAGAGAAGGTGCTAGCAGGGAATTCTCTGCCTGCCTTTCCCCAGTGCTCTGCAAGCTCTCCAGGACAACATAAAATCTGGGGCTCTGTGCTTTCTTTAGTTCTGAACAATTGTTAGTGTTTTCTGCACAAAGGCGATTCTGCGAAGCAATGTGAACACTTCTGCTTCCCAGGCACAGAGAAGGTGCTAGCAGGGAATTCTCTGCCTGCCTTTCCCCAGTGCTCTGCAAGCTCTCCAGGACAACATAAAATCTGGGGCTCTGTGCTTTCTTTAGTTCTGAACAATTGTTAGTGTTTTCTGCACAAAGGCGATTCTGCGAAGCAATGTGAACACTTCTGCTTCCCAGGCACAGAGAAGGTGCTAGCAGGGAATTCTCTGCCTGCCTTTCCCCAGTGCTATGCAAGCTCTCCAGAACAACAGCAAATCTGGGGCTCTGTGCTTTCTTTAGTTCTGAACCAGTGTTAGTGTTTTCTGCACAAAAGCGATTCTGCGAAGCAATGTAAACACTTCTGCTTCCCAGGCACAGAGAAGGTGCTAGCAGGGAATTCTCTGCCTGCCTTTCCCCAGTGCTCTGCAAGCTCTCCAGGACAACATAAAATCTGGGGCTCTGTGCTTTCTTTCCTTCTGAACAACTGTTACTGTTTTCTGCAGAAAAGCGATTCTTGCGAAGCAATGTGAACACTTCTGCTTCCCAGGCACAGAGAAGGTGCTAGCAGGGAATTCTCTGCCTGCCTTTCCCCAGTGCTCTGCAAGCTCTCCAGGACAACATAAAATCTGGGGCTCTGTGCTTTCTTTCCTTCTGAACAAGTGTTACTGTTTTCTGCACAAAAGCGATTCTTGCGAAGCAATGTGAACACTTCTGCTTCCCAGGCACAGAGAAGGTGCTAGCAGGGAATTCTCTGCCTGCCTTTCCCCAGTGCTCTGCAAGCTCTCCAGGACAACATAAAATCTGGGGCTCTGTGCTTTCTTTTGTTCTGAACAAGTGTTAGTGTTTTCTGCACAAAAGCGATTCTTGCGAAGTAATGTGAACACTTCTGCTTCCCAGGCACAGAGAAGGTGCTAGCAGGGAATTCTCTGCCTGCCTTTCCCCAGTGCTCTGGAAGCTCTCCAGAACATCAGCAAATCTGGGGCTCTGTGCTTTCTTTTGTTCTGAACAAGTGTTAGTGTTTTCTGCACAAAAGCGATTCTGCGAAGTAATGTGAACACTTCTGCTTCCCAGGCACAGAGAAGGTGCTAGCAGGGAATTCTCTGCCTGCCTTTCCCCAGTGCTCTGCAAGCTCTCCAGGACAACAGCAAATCTGGGGCTCTGTGCTTTCTTTTGTTCTGAACAAGTGTTAGTGTTTTCTGCACAAAGGCGATTCTGCGAAGCAATGTGAACACTTCTGCTTCCCAGGCACAGAGAAGGTGCTAGCAGGGAATTCTCTGCCTGCCTTTCCCCAGTGCTATGCAAGCTCTCCAGAACAACAGCAAATCTGGGGCTCTGTGCTTTCTTTAGTTCTGAACAATTGTTAGTGTTTTCTGCACAAAAGCGATTCTGCGAAGCAATGTGAACACTTCTGCTTCCCAGGCACAGAGAAGGTGCTAGCAGGGAATTCTCTGCCTGCCTTTCCCCAGTGCTCTGCAAGCTCTCCAGGACAACATAAAATCTGGGGCTCTGTGCTTTCTTTAGTTCTGAACAATTGTTAGTGTTTTCTGCACAAAAGCGATTCTGCGAAGCAATGTGAACACTTCTGCTTCCCAGGCACAGAGAAGGTGCTAGCAGGGAATTCTCTGCCTGCCTTTCCCCAGTGCTATGCAAGCTCTCCAGAACAACAGCAAATCTGGGGCTCTGTGCTTTCTTTAGTTCTGAACCAGTGTTAGTGTTTTCTGCACAAAAGCGATTCTGCGAAGCAATGTAAACACTTCTGCTTCCCAGGCACAGAGAAGGTGCTAGCAGGGAATTCTCTGCCTGCCTTTCCCCAGTGCTCTGCAAGCTCTCCAGGACGACATAAAATCTGGGGCTCTCTGCTTTCTTTCCTTCTGAACAAGTGTTACTGTTTTCTGCACAAAAGCGATTCTTGCGAAGTAATGTGAACACTTCTGCTTCCCAGGCACAGAGAAGGTGCTAGCAGGGAATTCTCTGCCTGCCTTTCCCCAGTGCTCTGGAAGCTCTCCAGAACATCAGCAAATCTGGGGCTCTGTGCTTTCTTTTGTTCTGAACAAGTGTTAGTGTTTTCTGCACAAAAGCGATTCTGCGAAGTAATGTGAACACTTCTGCTTCCCAGGCACAGAGAAGGTGCTAGCAGGGAATTCTCTGCCTGCCTTTCCCCAGTGCTCTGCAAGCTCTGCAGAACAACAGCAAATCTGGGGCTCTGTGCTTTCTTTTGTTCTGAACAAGTGTTAGTGTTTTCTGCACAAAGGCGATTCTGCGAAGCAATGTGAACACTTCTGCTTCCCAGGCACAGAGAAGGTGCTAGCAGGGAATTCTCTGCCTGCCTTTCCCCAGTGCTATGCAAGCTCTCCAGGACAACATAAAATCTGGGGCTCTGTGCTTTCTTTAGTTCTGAACAATTGTTAGTGTTTTCTGCACAAAGGCGATTCTGCGAAGCAATGTGAACACTTCTGCTTCCCAGGCACAGAGAAGGTGCTAGCAGGGAATTCTCTGCCTGCCTTTCCCCAGTGCTCTGCAAGCTCTCCAGAACAACAGCAAATCTGGGGCTCTGTGCTTTCTTTTGATCTGAACAATTGTTAGTGTTTTCTGCACAAAGGCGATTCTGCGAAGCAATGTGAACACTTCTGCTTCCCAGGCACGGAGAAGGTGCTAGCAGGGAATTCTCTGCCTGCCTTTCCCCAGTGCTATGCAAGCTCTCCAGAACAACAGCAAATCTGGGGCTCTGTGCTTTCTTTAGTTCTGAACCAGTGTTAGTGTTTTCTGCACAAAAGCGATTCTGCGAAGCAATGTAAACACTTCTGCTTCCCAGGCACAGAGAAGGTGCTAGCAGGGAATTCTCTGCCTGCCTTTCCCCAGTGCTCTGCAAGCTCTCCAGGACAACATAAAATCTGGGGCTCTGTGCTTTCTTTCCTTCTGAACAACTGTTACTGTTTTCTGCAGAAAAGCGATTCTTGCGAAGCAATGTGAACACTTCTGCTTCCCAGGCACAGAGAAGGTGCTAGCAGGGAATTCTCTGCCTGCCTTTCCCCAGTGCTCTGCAAGCTCTCCAGGACAACAGCAAATCTGGGGCTCTGTGCTTTCTTTTGTTCTGAACAAGTGTTAGTGTTTTCTGCACAAAGGCGATTCTGCGAAGCAATGTGAACACTTCTGCTTCCCAGGCACAGAGAAGGTGCTAGCAGGGAATTCTCTGCCTGCCTTTCCCCAGTGCTCTGCAAGCTCTCCAGGACAACATAAAATCTGGGGCTCTGTGCTTTCTTTAGTTCTGAACAAGTGTTAGTGTTTTCTGCACAAAGGCGATTCTGCGAAGCAATGTGAACACTTCTGCTTCCCAGGCACAGAGAAGGTGCTAGCAGGGAATTCTCTGCCTGCCTTTCCCCAGTGCTATGCAAGCTCTCCAGAACAACAGCAAATCTGGGGCTCTGTGCTTTCTTTAGTTCTGAACCAGTGTTAGTGTTTTCTGCACAAAAGCGATTCTGCGAAGCAATGTAAACACTTCTGCTTCCCAGGCACAGAGAAGGTGCTAGCAGGGAATTCTCTGCCTGCCTTTCCCCAGTGCTCTGCAAGCTCTCCAGGACGACATAAAATCTGGGGCTCTGTGCTTTCTTTCGTTCTGAACAAGTGTTAGTGTTTTCTGCACAAAAGCGATTCTTGCGAAGTAATGTGAACACTTCTGCTTCCCAGGCACAGAGAAGGTGCTAGCAGGGAATTCTCTGCCTGCCTTTCCCCAGTGCTCTGGAAGCTCTCCAGAACATCAGCAAATCTGGGGCTCTGTGCTTTCTTTTGTTCTGAACAAGTGTTAGTGTTTTCTGCACAAAAGCGATTCTGCGAAGTAATGTGAACACTTCTGCTTCCCAGGCACAGAGAAGGTGCTAGCAGGGAATTCTCTGCCTGCCTTTCCCCAGTGCTCTGCAAGCTCTGCAGAACAACAGCAAATCTGGGGCTCTGTGCTTTCTTTTGTTCTGAACAAGTGTTAGTGTTTTCTGCACAAAGGCGATTCTGCGAAGCAATGTGAACACTTCTGCTTCCCAGGCACAGAGAAGGTGCTAGCAGGGAATTCTCTGCCTGCCTTTCCCCAGTGCTATGCAAGCTCTCCAGAACAACAGCAAATCTGGGGCTCTGTGCTTTCTTTAGTTCTGAACAAGTGTTAGTGTTTTCTGCACAAAAGCGATTCTGCGAAGCAATGTGAACACTTCTGCTTCCCAGGCACAGAGAAGGTGCTAGCAGGGAATTCTCTGCCTGCCTTTCCCCAGTGCTCTGCAAGCTCTCCAGGACAACATAAAATCTGGGGCTCTGTGCTTTCTTTAGTTCTGAACAATTGTTAGTGTTTTCTGCACAAAGGCGATTCTGCGAAGCAATGTGAACACTTCTGCTTCCCAGGCACAGAGAAGGTGCTAGCAGGGAATTCTATGCCTGCCTTTCCCCAGTGCTCTGCAAGCTCTCCAGAACAACAGCAAATCTGGGGCTCTGTGCTTTCTTTTGATCTGAACAATTGTTAGTGTTTTCTGCACAAAGGCGATTCTGCGAAGCAATGTGAACACTTCTGCTTCCCAGGCACAGAGAAGGTGCTAGCAGGGAATTCTCTGCCTGCCTTTCCCCAGTGCTATGCAAGCTCTCCAGAACAACAGCAAATCTGGGGCTCTGTGCTTTCTTTAGTTCTGAACCAGTGTTAGTGTTTTCTGCACAAAAGCGATTCTGCGAAGCAATGTGAACACTTCTGCTTCCCAGGCACAGAGAAGGTGCTAGCAGGGAATTCTCTGCCTGCCTTTCCCCAGTGCTCTGCAAGCTCTCCAGGACAACATAAAATCTGGGGCTCTCTGCTTTCTTTCCTTCTGAACAACTGTTACTGTTTTCTGCAGAAAAGCGATTCTTGCGAAGCAATGTGAACACTTCTGCTTCCCAGGCACAGAGAAGGTGCTAGCAGGGAATTCTCTGCCTGCCTTTCCCCAGTGCTCTGCAAGCTCTCCAGGACAACATAAAATCTGGGGCTCTGTGCTTTCTTTCCTTCTGAACAAGTGTTACTGTTTTCTGCACAAAAGCGATTCTTGCGAAGCAATGTGAACACTTCTGCTTCCCAGGCACAGAGAAGGTGCTAGCAGGGAATTCTCTGCCTGCCTTTCCCCAGTGCTCTGGAAGCTCTCCAGAACAACAGCAAATCTGGGGCTCTGTGCTTTCTTTTGTTCTGAACAAGTGTTAGTGTTTTCTGCACAAAGGCGATTCTGCGAAGCAATGTGAACACTTCTGCTTCCCAGGCACAGAGAAGGTACTAGCAGGGAATTCTCTGCCTGCCTTTCCCCAGTGCTATGCAAGCTCTCCAGAACAACAGCAAATCTGGGGCTCTGTGCTTTCTTTTGTTCTGAACAATTGTTAGTGTTTTCTGCACAAAGGCGATTCTGCGAAGCAATGTGAACACTTCTGCTTCCCAGGCACAGAGAAGGTGCTAGCAGGGAATTCTCTGCCTGCCTTTCCCCAGTGCTCTGCAAGCTCTCCAGGACAACATAAAATCTGGGGCTCTGTGCTTTCTTTAGTTCTGAACAAGTGTTAGTGTTTTCTGCACAAAGGCGATTCTGCGAAGCAATGTGAACACTTCTGCTTCCCAGGCACAGAGAAGGTGCTAGCAGGGAATTCTCTGCCTGCCTTTCCCCAGTGCTCTGCAAGCTCTCCAGAACATCAGCAAATCTGGGGCTCTGTGCTTTCTTTAGTTCTGAACAAGTGTTAGTGTTTTCTGCACAAAGGCGATTCTGCGAAGCAATGTGAACACTTCTGCTTCCCAGGCACAGAGAAGGTGCTAGCAGGGAATTCTCTGCCTGCCTTTCCCCAGTGCTCTGCAAGCTCTCCAGGACAACATAAAATCTGGGGCTCTGTGCTTTCTTTCCTTCTGAACAAGTGTTACTGTTTTCTGCACAAAAGCGATTCTTGCGAAGCAATGTGAACACTTCTGCTTCCCAGGCACAGAGAAGGTGCTATCAGGGAATTCTCTGCCTGCCTTTCCCCAGTGCTCTGCAAGCTCTCCAGAACAACAGCAAATCTGGGGCTCTGTGCTTTCTTTTGTTCTGAACAAGTGTTAGTGTTTTCTGCACAAAGGCGATTCTGCGAAGCAATGTGAACACTTCTGCTTCCCAGGCACAGAGAAGGTGCTTGCAGGGAATTCTCTGCCTGCCTTTCCCCAGTGTTCTGCAAGCTCTCCAGAACAACAGCAAATCTGGGGCTCTGTGCTTTCTTTTGTTCTGAACAAGTGTTAGTGTTTTCTGCACAAAGGCGATTCTGCGAAGCAATTTGAACACTTCTGCTTCCCAGGCACAGAGAAGGTGCTAGCAGGGAATTCTCTGCCTGCCTTTCCCCAGTGCTCTGCAAGCTCTCCAGAACAACAGCAAATCTGGGGCTCTGTGCTTTCTTTTGTTCTGAACAAGTGTTAGTATTTTCTGCACAAAAGCGATTCTGCGAAGCAATGTGAACACTTCTGCTTCCCAGGCACAGAGAAGGTGCTAGCAGGGAATTCTCTGCCTGCCTTTCCCCAGTGCTATGAAAGCTCTCCAGGACAACATAAAATCTGGGGCTCTGTGCTTTCTTTAGTTCTGAACAATTGTTAGTGTTTTCTGCACAAAGGCGATTCTGCGAAGCAATGTGAACACTTCTGCTTCCCAGGCACAGAGAAGGTGCTAGCAGGGAATTCCCTGCCTGCCTTTCCCCAGTGCTCTGCAAGCTCTCCAGGACAACACAGAATCTGGGGCTCTGTGCTTTCTTTTGTTCTGAACAAGTGTTAGTGTTTTCTGCACAAAGGCGATTCTGCGAAGCAATGTGAACACTTCTGCTTCCCAGGCACAGAGAAGGTGCTAGCAGGGAATTCTCTGCCTGCCTTTCCCCAGTGCTCTGCAAGCTCTCCAGGACAACATAAAATCTGGGGCTCTGTGCTTTCTTTTGTTCTGAACAAGTGTTAGTGTTTTCTGCACAAAGGCGATTCTGCGAAGCAATGTGAACACTTCTGCTTCCCAGGCAGAGAGAAGGTGCTAGCAGGGAATTCTCTGACTGCCTTTCCCCAGTGCTCTGCAAGCTCTCCAGGACAACATAAAATCTGGGGCTCTGTGCTTTCTTTCGTTCTGAACAAGTGTTAGTGTTTTCTGCACAAAAGCGATTCTGCGAAGCAATGTGAACACTTCTGCTTCCCAGGCACAGAGAAGGTGCTAGCAGGGAATTCTCTGCCTGCCTTTCCCCAGTGCTCTGCAAGCTCTCCAGGACAACAGCAAATCTGGGGCTCTGTGCTTTCTTTTGTTCTGAACAAGTGTTAGTGTTTTCTGCACAAAAGCGATTCTGCGAAGCAATGTGAACACTTCTGCTTCCCAGGCACAGAGAAGGTGCTAGCAGGGAATTCTCTGCCTGCCTTTCCCCAGTGCTTTGCAAGCTCTGCAGGACAACAGCAAATCTGGGGCTCTGTACTTTCTTTTTTTCTGAACAATTGTTAGTGTTTTCTGCACAAAAGCGATTCTGCGAAGTAATGTGAACACTTCTGCTTCCCAGGCACAGAGAAGGTGCTAGCAGGGAATTCCCTGCCTGCCTTTCCCCAGTGCTCTGCAAGCTCTGCAGAACAACAGCAAATCTGGGGCTCTGTGCTTTCTTTTGTTCTGAACAAGTGTTAGTGTTTTCTGCACAAAGGCGATTCTGCGAAGCAATGTGAACACTTCTGCTTCCCAGGCACAGAGAAGGTGCTAGCAGGGAATTCTCTGCCTGCCTTTCCCCAGTGCTCTGCAGGCTCTCCAGGACAACATAAAATCTGGGGCTCTGTGCTTTCTTTTGTTCTGAACAAGTGTTAGTGTTTTCTGCACAAAAGCGATTCTGCGAAGCAATGTGAACACTTCTGCTTCCCAGGCACAGAGAAGGTGCTAGCAGGGAATTCCCTGCCTGCCTTTCCCCAGTGCTCTGCAAGCTCTCCAGGACAACATAAAATCTGGCGCTCTGTGCTTTCTTTTGTTCTGAACAAGTGTTAGTGTTTTCTGCACAAAAGCGATTCTGCGAAGCAATGTGAACACTTCTGCTTCCCAGGCACAGAGAAGGTGCTAGCAGGGAATTCTCTGCCTGCCTTTCCCCAGTGCTCTGCAAGCTCTCCAGGACAACATAAAATCTGGGGCTCTGTGCTTTCTTTCGTTCTGAACAAGTGTTAGTGTTTTCTGCAGAAAAGCGATTCTGCGAAGCAATGTGAACACTTCTGCTTCCCAGGCACAGAGAAGGTGCTAGCAGGGAATTCTCTGCCTGCCTTTCCCCAGTGCTCTGCAAGCTCTCCAGGACAACATAAAATCTGGGGCTCTGTGCTTTCTTTAGTTCTGAACAAGTGTTAGTGTTTTCTGCACAAAGGCGATTCTGCGAAGCAATGTGAACACTTCTGCTTCCCAGGCACAGAGAAGGTGCTAGCAGGGAATTCTCTGCCTGCCTTTCCCCAGTGCTTTGCAAGCTCTCCAGGACAACAGCAAATCTGGGGCTCTGTACTTTCTTTTTTTCTGAACAATTGTTAGTGTTTTCTGCACAAAAGCGATTCTGCGAAGTAATGTGAACACTTCTGCTTCCCAGGCACAGAGAAGGTGCTAGCAGGGAATTCCCTGCCTGCCTTTCCCCAGTGCTCTGCAAGCTCTGCAGAACAACAGCAAATCTGGGGCTCTGTGCTTTCTTTTGTTCTGAACAAGTGTTAGTGTTTTCTGCACAAAGGCGATTCTGCGAAGCAATGTGAACACTTCTGCTTCCCAGGCACAGAGAAGGTGCTAGCAGGGAATTCTCTGCCTGCCTTTCCCCAGTGCTCTGCAAGCTCTCCAGGACAACAGAAAATCTGGGGCTCTGTGCTTTCTTTTGTTCTGAACAAGTGTTAGTGTTTTCTGCACAAAAGCGATTCTGCGAAGCAATGTGAACACCTCTGCTTCCCAGGCACAGAGAAGGTGCTAGCAGGGAATTCTCTGCCTGCCTTTCCCCAGTGCTCTGCAAGCTCTCCAGGACAACAGCAAATCTGGGGCTCTGTGCTTTCTTTCCTTCTGAACAAGTGTTAGTGTTTTCTGCACAAAGGCGATTCTGCGAAGCAATGTGAACACTTCTGTTTCCCAGGCACAGAGAAGGTGCTAGCAGGGAATTCTCTGCCTGCCTTTCCCCAGTGCTCTGCAAGCTCTCCAGGACAACATAAAATCTGGGGCTCTGTGCTTTCTTTAGTTCTGAACAATTGTTAGTGTTTTCTGCACAAAGGCGATTCTGCGAAGCAATGTGAACACTTCTGCTTCCCAGGCACAGAGAAGTTGCTAGCAGGGAATTCTCTGCCTGCCTTTCCCCAGTGCTCTGCAAGCTCTCCAGGACAACATAAAATCTGGGGCTCTGTGCTTTCTTTTGTTCTGAACAAGTGTTAGTGTTTTCTGCACAAAGGCGATTCTGCGAAGCAATGTGAACACTTCTGCTTCCCAGGCAGAGAGAAGGTGCTAGCAGGGAATTCTCTGACTGCCTTTCCCCAGTGCTCTGCAAGCTCTCCAGGACAACATAAAATCTGGGGCTCTGTGCTTTCTTTCGTTCTGAACAAGTGTTAGTGTTTTCTGCACAAAAGCGATTCTGCGAAGCAATGTGAACACTTCTGCTTCCCAGGCACAGAGAAGGTGCTAGCAGGGAATTCCCTGCCTGCCTTTCCCCAGTGCTCTGCAAGCTCTGCAGAACAACAGCAAATCTGGGGCTCTGTGCTTTCTTTTGTTCTGAACAAGTGTTAGTGTTTTCTGCACAAAAGCGATTCTGCGAAGCAATGTGAACACTTCTGCTTCCCAGGCACAGAGAAGGTGCTAGCAGGGAATTCTCTGCCTGCCTTTCCCCAGTGCTTTGCAAGCTCTCCAGGACAACAGCAAATCTGGGGCTCTGTACTTTCTTTTGTTCTGAACAATTGTTAGTGTTTTCTGCACAAAAGCGATTCTGCGAAGTAATGTGAACACTTCTGCTTCCCAGGCACAGAGAAGGTGCTAGCAGGGAATTCCCTGCCTGCCTTTCCCCAGTGCTCTGCAAGCTCTGCAGAACAACAGCAAATCTGGGGCTCTGTGCTTTCTTTTGTTCTGAACAAGTGTTAGTGTTTTCTGCACAAAAGCGATTCTGCGAAGCAATGTGAACACTTCTGCTTCCCAGGCACAGAGAAGGTGCTAGCAGGGAATTCCCTGCCTGCCTTTCCCCAGTGCTCTGCAAGCTCTCCAGGACAACATAAAATCTGGGGCTCTGTGCTTTCTTTTGTTCTGAACAAGTGTTAGTGTTTTCTGCACAAAGGCGATTCTGCGAAGCAATGTGAACACTTCTGCTTCCCAGGCAGAGAGAAGGTGCTAGCAGGGAATTCTCTGCCTGCCTTTCCCCAGTGCTCTGCAAGCTCTCCAGGACAACATAAAATCTGGGGCTCTGTGCTTTCTTTCGTTCTGAACAAGTGTTAGTGTTTTCTGCACAAAAGCGATTCTGCGAAGCAATGTGAACACTTCTGCTTCCCAGGCACAGAGAAGGTGCTAGCAGGGAATTCTCTGCCTGCCTTTCCCCAGTGCTATGCAAGCTCTCCAGGACAACAGCAAATCTGGGGCTCTGTGCTTTCTTTTGTTCTGAACAAGTGTTAGTGTTTTCTGCACAAAAGCGATTCTGCGAAGCAATGTGAACACTTCTGCTTCCCAGGCACAGAGAAGGTGCTAGCAGGGAATTCTCTGCCTGCCTTTCCCCAGTGCTTTGCAAGCTCTCCAGGACAACAGCAAATCTGGGGCTCTGTACTTTCTTTTTTTCTGAACAATTGTTAGTGTTTTCTGCACAAAAGCGATTCTGCGAAGTAATGTGAACACTTCTGCTTCCCAGGCACAGAGAAGGTGCTAGCAGGGAATTCCCTGCCTGCCTTTCCCCAGTGCTCTGCAAGCTCTGCAGAACAACAGCAAATCTGGGGCTCTGTGCTTTCTTTTGTTCTGAACAAGTGTTAGTGTTTTCTGCACAAAGGCGATTCTGCGAAGCAATGTGAACACTTCTGCTTCCCAGGCACAGAGAAGGTGCTAGCAGGGAATTCTCTGCCTGCCTTTCCCCAGTGCTCTGCAAGCTCTCCAGGACAACATAAAATCTGGGGCTCTGTGCTTTCTTTTGTTCTGAACAAGTGTTAGTGTTTTCTGCACAAAAGCGATTCTGCGAAGCAATGTGAACACTTCTGCTTCCCAGGCACAGAGAAGGTGCTAGCAGGGAATTCTCTGCCTGCCTTTCCCCAGTGCTCTGCAAGCTCTCCAGGACAACAGCAAATCTGGGGCTCTGTGCTTTCTTTCCTTCTGAACAAGTGTTAGTGTTTTCTGCACAAAGGCGATTCTGCGAAGCAATGTGAACACTTCTGTTTCCCAGGCACAGAGAAGGTGCTAGCAGGGAATTCTCTGCCTGCCTTTCCCCAGTGCTCTGCAAGCTCTCCAGGACAACATAAAATCTGGGGCTCTGTGCTTTCTTTAGTTCTGAACAATTGTTAGTGTTTTCTGCACAAAGGCGATTCTGCGAAGCAATGTGAACACTTCTGCTTCCCAGGCACAGAGAAGTTGCTAGCAGGGAATTCTCTGCCTGCCTTTCCCCAGTGCTCTGCAAGCTCTCCAGGACAACATAAAATCTGGGGCTCTGTGCTTTCTTTTGTTCTGAACAAGTGTTAGTGTTTTCTGCACAAAGGCGATTCTGCGAAGCAATGTGAACACTTCTGCTTCCCAGGCAGAGAGAAGGTGCTAGCAGGGAATTCTCTGACTGCCTTTCCCCAGTGCTCTGCAAGCTCTCCAGGACAACATAAAATCTGGGGCTCTGTGCTTTCTTTCGTTCTGAACAAGTGTTAGTGTTTTCTGCACAAAAGCGATTCTGCGAAGCAATGTGAACACTTCTGCTTCCCAGGCACAGAGAAGGTGCTAGCAGGGAATTCCCTGCCTGCCTTTCCCCAGTGCTCTGCAAGCTCTGCAGAACAACAGCAAATCTGGGGCTCTGTGCTTTCTTTTGTTCTGAACAAGTGTTAGTGTTTTCTGCACAAAAGCGATTCTGCGAAGCAATGTGAACACTTCTGCTTCCCAGGCACAGAGAAGGTGCTAGCAGGGAATTCCCTGCCTGCCTTTCCCCAGTGCTCTGCAAGCTCTCCAGGACAACATAAAATCTGGGGCTCTGTGCTTTCTTTTGTTCTGAACAAGTGTTAGTGTTTTCTGCACAAAGGCGATTCTGCGAAGCAATGTGAACACTTCTGCTTCCCAGGCAGAGAGAAGGTGCTAGCAGGGAATTCTCTGCCTGCCTTTCCCCAGTGCTCTGCAAGCTCTCCAGGACAACATAAAATCTGGGGCTCTGTGCTTTCTTTCGTTCTGAACAAGTGTTAGTGTTTTCTGCACAAAAGCGATTCTGCGAAGCAATGTGAACACTTCTGCTTCCCAGGCACAGAGAAGGTGCTAGCAGGGAATTCTCTGCCTGCCTTTCCCCAGTGCTATGCAAGCTCTCCAGGACAACAGCAAATCTGGGGCTCTGTGCTTTCTTTTGTTCTGAACAAGTGTTAGTGTTTTCTGCACAAAAGCGATTCTGCGAAGCAATGTGAACACTTCTGCTTCCCAGGCACAGAGAAGGTGCTAGCAGGGAATTCTCTGCCTGCCTTTCCCCAGTGCTTTGCAAGCTCTCCAGGACAACATAAAATCTGGGGCTCTGTACTTTCTTTTGTTCTGAACAATTGTTAGTGTTTTCTGCACAAAAGCGATTCTGCGAAGTAATGTGAACACTTCTGCTTCCCAGGCACAGAGAAGGTGCTAGCAGGGAATTCCCTGCCTGCCTTTCCCCAGTGCTCTGCAAGCTCTGCAGAACAACAGCAAATCTGGGGCTCTGTGCTTTCTTTTGTTCTGAACAAGTGTTAGTGTTTTCTGCACAAAGGCGATTCTGCGAAGCAATGTGAACACTTCTGCTTCCCAGGCACAGAGAAGGTGCTAGCAGGGAATTCTCTGCCTGCCTTTCCCCAGTGCTCTGCAAGCTCTCCAGGACAACATAAAATCTGGGGCTCTGTGCTTTCTTTTGTTCTGAACAAGTGTTAGTGTTTTCTGCACAAAAGCGATTCTGCGAAGCAATGTGAACACCTCTGCTTCCCAGGCACAGAGAAGGTGCTAGCAGGGAATTCTCTGCCTGCCTTTCCCCAGTGCTCTGCAAGCTCTCCAGGACAACAGCAAATCTGGGGCTCTGTGCTTTCTTTCCTTCTGAACAAGTGTTAGTGTTTTCTGCACAAAGGCGATTCTGCGAAGCAATGTGAACACTTCTGCTTCCCAGGCACAGAGAAGGTGCTAGCAGGGAATTCTCTGCCTGCCTTTCCCCAGTGCTCTGCAAGCTCTCCAGGACAACATAAAATCTGGGGCTCTGTGCTTTCTTTAGTTCTGAACAATTGTTAGTGTTTTCTGCACAAAGGCGATTCTGCGAAGCAATGTGAACACTTCTGCTTCCCAGGCACAGAGAAGTTGCTAGCAGGGAATTCTCTGCCTGCCTTTCCCCAGTGCTCTGCAAGCTCTCCAGGACAACATAAAATCTGGGGCTCTGTGCTTTCTTTTGTTCTGAACAAGTGTTAGTGTTTTCTGCACAAAGGCGATTCTGCGAAGCAATGTGAACACTTCTGCTTCCCAGGCAGAGAGAAGGTGCTAGCAGGGAATTCTCTGCCTGCCTTTCCCCAGTGCTCTGCAAGCTCTCCAGGACAACATAAAATCTGGGGCTCTGTGCTTTCTTTCGTTCTGAACAAGTGTTAGTGTTTTCTGCACAAAAGCGATTCTGCGAAGCAATGTGAACACTTCTGCTTCCCAGGCACAGAGAAGGTGCTAGCAGGGAATTCTCTGCCTGCCTTTCCCCAGTGCTCTGCAAGCTCTCCAGGACAACAGCAAATCTGGGGCTCTGTGCTTTCTTTTGTTCTGAACAAGTGTTAGTGTTTTCTGCACAAAAGCGATTCTGCGAAGCAATGTGAACACTTCTGCTTCCCAGGCACAGAGAAGGTGCTAGCAGGGAATTCTCTGCCTGCCTTTCCCCAGTGCTTTGCAAGCTCTCCAGGACAACAGCAAATCTGGGGCTCTGTACTTTCTTTTGTTCTGAACAATTGTTAGTGTTTTCTGCACAAAAGCGATTCTGCGAAGTAATGTGAACACTTCTGCTTCCCAGGCACAGAGAAGGTGCTAGCAGGGAATTCCCTGCCTGCCTTTCCCCAGTGCTCTGCAAGCTCTGCAGAACAACAGCAAATCTGGGGCTCTGTGCTTTCTTTTGTTCTGAACAAGTGTTAGTGTTTTCTGCACAAAAGCGATTCTGCGAAGCAATGTGAACACTTCTGCTTCCCAGGCACAGAGAAGGTGCTAGCAGGGAATTCCCTGCCTGCCTTTCCCCAGTGCTCTGCAAGCTCTCCAGGACAACATAAAATCTGGGGCTCTGTGCTTTCTTTTGTTCTGAACAAGTGTTAGTGTTTTCTGCACAAAGGCGATTCTGCGAAGCAATGTGAACACTTCTGCTTCCCAGGCAGAGAGAAGGTGCTAGCAGGGAATTCTCTGCCTGCCTTTCCCCAGTGCTCTGCAAGCTCTCCAGGACAACATAAAATCTGGGGCTCTGTGCTTTCTTTCGTTCTGAACAAGTGTTAGTGTTTTCTGCACAAAAGCGATTCTGCGAAGCAATGTGAACACTTCTGCTTCCCAGGCACAGAGAAGGTGCTAGCAGGGAATTCTCTGCCTGCCTTTCCCCAGTGCTATGCAAGCTCTCCAGGACAACAGCAAATCTGGGGCTCTGTGCTTTCTTTTGTTCTGAACAAGTGTTAGTGTTTTCTGCACAAAAGCGATTCTGCGAAGCAATGTGAACACTTCTGCTTCCCAGGCACAGAGAAGGTGCTAGCAGGGAATTCTCTGCCTGCCTTTCCCCAGTGCTCTGCAAGCTCTGCAGAACAACAGCAAATCTGGGGCTCTGTGCTTTCTTTTGTTCTGAACAAGTGTTAGTGTTTTCTGCACAAAGGCGATTCTGCGAAGCAATGTGAACACTTCTGCTTCCCAGGCACAGAGAAGGTGCTAGCAGGGAATTCTCTGCCTGCCTTTCCCCAGTGCTCTGCAAGCTCTCCAGGACAACATAAAATCTGGGGCTCTGTGCTTTCTTTTGTTCAGAACAAGTGTTAGTGTTTTCTGCACAAAGGCGATTCTGCGAAGCAATTTGAACACTTCTGCTTCCCAGGCACAGAGAAGGTGCTAGCAGGGAATTCTCTGCCTGCCTTTCCCCAGTGCTCTGCAAGCTCTCCAGAACAACAGCAAATCTGGGGCTCTGTGCTTTCTTTTGTTCTGAACAAGTGTTAGTATTTTCTGCACAAAAGCGATTCTGCGAAGCAATGTGAACACTTCTGCTTCCCAGGCACAGAGAAGGTGCTAGCAGGGAATTCTCTGCCTGCCTTTCCCCAGTGCTATGAAAGCTCTCCAGGACAACATAAAATCTGGGGCTCTGTGCTTTCTTTAGTTCTGAACAATTGTTAGTGTTTTCTGCACAAAGGCGATTCTGCGAAGCAATGTGAACACTTCTGCTTCCCAGGCACAGAGAAGGTGCTAGCAGGGAATTCTCTGCCTGCCTTTCCCCAGTGCTCTGCAAGCTCTCCAGGACAACACAGAATCTGGGGCTCTGTGCTTTCTTTTGTTCTGAACAAGTGTTAGTGTTTTCTGCACAAAGGCGATTCTGCGAAGCAATGTGAACACTTCTGCTTCCCAGGCACAGAGAAGGTGCTAGCAGGGAATTCCCTGCCTGCCTTTCCCCAGTGCTCTGCAAGCTCTCCAGGACAACATAAAATCTGGGGCTCTGTGCTTTCTTTTGTTCTGAACAAGTGTTAGTGTTTTCTGCACAAAGGCGATTCTGCGAAGCAATGTGAACACTTCTGCTTCCCAGGCAGAGAGAAGGTGCTAGCAGGGAATTCTCTGCCTGCCTTTCCCCAGTGCTCTGCAAGCTCTCCAGGACAACATAAAATCTGGGGCTCTGTGCTTTCTTTCGTTCTGAACAAGTGTTAGTGTTTTCTGCAGAAAAGCGATTCTGCGAAGCAATGTGAACACTTCTGCTTCCCAGGCACAGAGAAGGTGCTAGCAGGGAATTCTCTGCCTGCCTTTCCCCAGTGCTATGCAAGCTCTCCAGGACAACATAAAATCTGGGGCTCTGTGCTTTCTTTAGTTCTGAACAATTGTTAGTGTTTTCTGCACAAAGGCGATTCTGCGAAGCAATGTGAACACTTCTGCTTCCCAGGCACAGAGAAGGTGCTAGCAGGGAATTCTCTGCCTGCCTTTCCCCAGTGCTCTGCAAGCTCTCCAGAACAACAGCAAATCTGGGGCTCTGTGCTTTCTTTTGATCTGAACAATTGTTAGTGTTTTCTGCACAAAGGCGATTCTGCGAAGCAATGTGAACACTTCTGCTTCCCAGGCACGGAGAAGGTGCTAGCAGGGAATTCTCTGCCTGCCTTTCCCCAGTGCTATGCAAGCTCTCCAGAACAACAGCAAATCTGGGGCTCTGTGCTTTCTTTAGTTCTGAACCAGTGTTAGTGTTTTCTGCACAAAGGCGATTCTGCGAAGCAATGTGAACACTTCTGCTTCCCAGGCACAGAGAAGGTGCTAGCAGGGAATTCTCTGCCTGCCTTTCCCCAGTGCTCTGCAAGCTCTCCAGGACAACATAAAATCTGGGGCTCTGTGCTTTCTTTCCTTCTGAACAACTGTTACTGTTTTCTGCAGAAAAGCGATTCTTGCGAAGCAATGTGAACACTTCTGCTTCCCAGGCACAGAGAAGGTGCTAGCAGGGAATTCTCTGCCTGCCTTTCCCCAGTGCTCTGCAAGCTCTCCAGGACAACAGCAAATCTGGGGCTCTGTGCTTTCTTTTGTTCTGAACAAGTGTTAGTGTTTTCTGCACAAAGGCGATTCTGCGAAGCAATGTGAACACTTCTGCTTCCCAGGCACAGAGAAGGTGCTAGCAGGGAATTCTCTGCCTGCCTTTCCCCAGTGCTCTGCAAGCTCTCCAGGACAACATAAAATCTGGGGCTCTGTGCTTTCTTTAGTTCTGAACAAGTGTTAGTGTTTTCTGCACAAAGGCGATTCTGCGAAGCAATGTGAACACTTCTGCTTCCCAGGCACAGAGAAGGTGCTAGCAGGGAATTCTCTGCCTGCCTTTCCCCAGTGCTCTGCAAGCTCTCCAGAACAACAGCAAATCTGGGGCTCTGTGCTTTCTTTAGTTCTGAACCAGTGTTAGTGTTTTCTGCACAAAAGCGATTCTGCGAAGCAATGTAAACACTTCTGCTTCCCAGGCACAGAGAAGGTGCTAGCAGGGAATTCTCTGCCTGCCTTTCCCCAGTGCTCTGCAAGCTCTCCAGGACGACATAAAATCTGGGGCTCTGTGCTTTCTTTCGTTCTGAACAAGTGTTAGTGTTTTCTGCACAAAAGCGATTCTTGCGAAGTAATGTGAACACTTCTGCTTCCCAGGCACAGAGAAGGTGCTAGCAGGGAATTCTCTGCCTGCCTTTCCCCAGTGCTCTGGAAGCTCTCCAGAACATCAGCAAATCTGGGGCTCTGTGCTTTCTTTTGTTCTGAACAAGTGTTAGTGTTTTCTGCACAAAAGCGATTCTGCGAAGTAATGTGAACACTTCTGCTTCCCAGGCACAGAGAAGGTGCTAGCAGGGAATTCTCTGCCTGCCTTTCCCCAGTGCTCTGCAAGCTCTGCAGAACAACAGCAAATCTGGGGCTCTGTGCTTTCTTTTGTTCTGAACAAGTGTTAGTGTTTTCTGCACAAAGGCGATTCTGCGAAGCAATGTGAACACTTCTGCTTCCCAGGCACAGAGAAGGTGCTAGCAGGGAATTCTCTGCCTGCCTTTCCCCAGTGCTATGCAAGCTCTCCAGAACAACAGCAAATCTGGGGCTCTGTGCTTTCTTTAGTTCTGAACAATTGTTAGTGTTTTCTGCACAAAAGCGATTCTGCGAAGCAATGTGAACACTTCTGCTTCCCAGGCACAGAGAAGGTGCTAGCAGGGAATTCTCTGCCTGCCTTTCCCCAGTGCTCTGCAAGCTCTCCAGGACAACATAAAATCTGGGGCTCTGTGCTTTCTTTAGTTCTGAACAATTGTTAGTGTTTTCTGCACAAAGGCGATTCTGCGAAGCAATGTGAACACTTCTGCTTCCCAGGCACAGAGAAGGTGCTAGCAGGGAATTCTATGCCTGCCTTTCCCCAGTGCTCTGCAAGCTCTCCAGAACAACAGCAAATCTGGGGCTCTGTGCTTTCTTTTGATCTGAACAATTGTTAGTGTTTTCTGCACAAAGGCGATTCTGCGAAGCAATGTGAACACTTCTGCTTCCCAGGCACAGAGAAGGTGCTAGCAGGGAATTCTCTGCCTGCCTTTCCCCAGTGCTATGCAAGCTCTCCAGAACATCAGCAAATCTGGGGCTCTGTGCTTTCTTTTGTTCTGAACAAGTGTTAGTGTTTTCTGCACAAAGGCGATTCTGCGAAGCAATGTGAACACTTCTGCTTCCCAGGCACAGAGAAGGTGCTAGCAGGGAATTCTCTGCCTGCCTTTCCCCAGTGCTCTGCAAGCTCTCCAGGACAACATAAAATCTGGGGCTCTGTGCTTTCTTTCCTTCTGAACAAGTGTTACTGTTTTCTGCACAAAAGCGATTCTTGCGAAGCAATGTGAACACTTCTGCTTCCCAGGCACAGAGAAGGTGCTAGCAGGGAATTCTCTGCCTGCCTTTCCCCAGTGCTCTGCAAGCTCTCCAGGACAACAGCAAATCTGGGGCTCTGTGCTTTCTTTTGTTCTGAACAAGTGTTAGTGTTTTCTGCACAAAGGCGATTCTGCGAAGCAATGTGAACACTTCTGCTTCCCAGGCACAGAGAAGGTACTAGCAGGGAATTCTCTGCCTGCCTTTCCCCAGTGCTCTGCAAGCTCTCCAGAACAACATAAAATCTGGGGCTCTGTGCTTTCTTTTGTTCTGAACAATTGTTAGTGTTTTCTGCACAAAGGCGATTCTGCGAAGCAATGTGAACACTTCTGCTTCCCAGGCACAGAGAAGGTGCTAGCAGGGAATTCTCTGCCTGCCTTTCCCCAGTGCTCTGCAAGCTCTCCAGGACAACATAAAATCTGGGGCTCTGTGCTTTCTTTAGTTCTGAACAAGTGTTAGTGTTTTCTGCACAAAAGCGATTCTGCGAAGCAATGTGAACACTTCTGCTTCCCAGGCACAGAGAAGGTGCTAGCAGGGAATTCTCTGCCTGCCTTTCCCCAGTGCTATGCAAGCTCTCCAGAACAACAGCAAATCTGGGGCTCTGTGCTTTCTTTAGTTCTGAACAATTGTTAGTGTTTTCTGCACAAAAGCGATTCTGCGAAGCAATGTGAACACTTCTGCTTCCCAGGCACAGAGAAGGTGCTAGCAGGGAATTCTCTGCCTGCCTTTCCCCAGTGCTCTGCAAGCTCTCCAGGACAACATAAAATCTGGGACTCTGTGCTTTCTTTTGTTCTGAACAAGTGTTAGTGTTTTCTGCACAAAGGCGATTCTGCGAAGCAATGTGAACACTTCTGCTTCCCAGGCACAGAGAAGGTGCTAGCAGGGAATTCTCTGCCTGCCTTTCCCCAGTGCTCTGCAAGCTCTCCAGAACAACAGCAAATCTGGGGCTCTGTGCTTTCTTTTGTTCTGAACAAGTGTTAGTATTTTCTGCACAAAAGCGATTCTGCGAAGCAATGTGAACACTTCTGCTTCCCAGGCACAGAGAAGGTGCTAGCAGGGAATTCTCTGCCTGCCTTTCCCCAGTGCTATGAAAGCTCTCCAGGACAACATAAAATCTGGGGCTCTGTGCTTTCTTTAGTTCTGAACAATTGTTAGTGTTTTCTGCACAAAGGCGATTCTGCGAAGCAATGTGAACACTTCTGCTTCCCAGGCACAGAGAAGGTGCTAGCAGGGAATTCCCTGCCTGCCTTTCCCCAGTGCTCTGCAAGCTCTCCAGGACAACACAGAATCTGGGGCTCTGTGCTTTCTTTTGTTCTGAACAAGTGTTAGTGTTTTCTGCACAAAGGCGATTCTGCGAAGCAATTTGAACACTTCTGCTTCCCAGGCACAGAGAAGGTGCTAGCAGGGAATTCTCTGCCTGCCTTTCCCCAGTGCTCTGCAAGCTCTCCAGAACAACAGCAAATCTGGGGCTCTGTGCTTTCTTTTGTTCTGAACAAGTGTTAGTATTTTCTGCACAAAAGCGATTCTGCGAAGCAATGTGAACACTTCTGCTTCCCAGGCACAGAGAAGGTGCTAGCAGGGAATTCTCTGCCTGCCTTTCCCCAGTGCTATGAAAGCTCTCCAGGACAACATAAAATCTGGGGCTCTGTGCTTTCTTTAGTTCTGAACAATTGTTAGTGTTTTCTGCACAAAGGCGATTCTGCTAAGCAATGTGAACACTTCTGCTTCCCAGGCACAGAGAAGGTGCTAGCAGGGAATTCTCTGCCTGCCTTTCCCCAGTGCTCTGCAAGCTCTCCAGGACAACACAGAATCTGGGGCTCTGTGCTTTCTTTTGTTCTGAACAAGTGTTAGTGTTTTCTGCACAAAGGCGATTCTGCGAAGCAATGTGAACACTTCTGCTTCCCAGGCACAGAGAAGGTGCTAGCAGGGAATTCCCTGCCTGCCTTTCCCCAGTGCTCTGCAAGCTCTCCAGGACAACATAAAATCTGGGGCTCTGTGCTTTCTTTAGTTCTGAACAATTGTTAGTGTTTTCTGCACAAAGGCGATTCTGCTAAGCAATGTGAACACTTCTGCTTCCCAGGCACAGAGAAGGTGCTAGCAGGGAATTCTCTGCCTGCCTTTCCCCAGTGCTCTGCAAGCTCTCCAGGACAACACAGAATCTGGGGCTCTGTGCTTTCTTTTGTTCTGAACAAGTGTTAGTGTTTTCTGCACAAAGGCGATTCTGCGAAGCAATGTGAACACTTCTGCTTCCCAGGCACAGAGAAGGTGCTAGCAGGGAATTCCCTGCCTGCCTTTCCCCAGTGCTCTGCAAGCTCTCCAGGACAACATAAAATCTGGGGCTCTGTGCTTTCTTTAGTTCTGAACAATTGTTAGTGTTTTCTGCACAAAGGCGATTCTGCGAAGCAATGTGAACACTTCTGCTTCCCAGGCACAGAGAAGGTGCTAGCAGGGAATTCTCTGCCTGCCTTTCCCCAGTGCTCTGCAAGCTCTCCAGAACAACAGCAAATCTGGGGCTCTGTGCTTTCTTTCGTTCTGAACAAGTGTTAGTGTTTTCTGCAGAAAAGCGATTCTGCGAAGCAATGTGAACACTTCTGCTTCCCAGGCACAGAGAAGGTGCTAGCAGGGAATTCTCTGCCTGCCTTTCCCCAGTGCTCTGCAAGCTCTCCAGGACAACACAGAATCTGGGGCTCTGTGCTTTCTTTTGTTCTGAACAAGTGTTAGTGTTTTCTGCACAAAGGCGATTCTGCTAAGCAATGTGAACACTTCTGCTTCCCAGGCACAGAGAAGGTGCTAGCAGGGAATTCTCTGCCTGCCTTTCCCCAGTGCTCTGCAAGCTCTCCAGGACAACACAGAATCTGGGGCTCTGTGCTTTCTTTTGTTCTGAACAAGTGTTAGTGTTTTCTGCACAAAGGCGATTCTGCGAAGCAATGTGAACACTTCTGCTTCCCAGGCACAGAGAAGGTGCTAGCAGGGAATTCCCTGCCTGCCTTTCCCCAGTGCTCTGCAAGCTCTCCAGGACAACATAAAATCTGGGGCTCTGTGCTTTCTTTAGTTCTGAACAATTGTTAGTGTTTTCTGCACAAAGGCGATTCTGCGAAGCAATGTGAACACTTCTGCTTCCCAGGCACAGAGAAGGTGCTAGCAGGGAATTCTCTGCCTGCCTTTCCCCAGTGCTCTGCAAGCTCTCCAGAACAACAGCAAATCTGGGGCTCTGTGCTTTCTTTTGTTCTGAACAAGTGTTAGTATTTTCTGCACAAAAGCGATTCTGCGAAGCAATGTGAACACTTCTGCTTCCCAGGCACAGAGAAGGTGCTAGCAGGGAATTCTCTGCCTGCCTTTCCCCAGTGCTATGAAAGCTCTCCAGGACAACATAAAATCTGGGGCTCTGTGCTTTCTTTAGTTCTGAACAATTGTTAGTGTTTTCTGCACAAAGGCGATTCTGCGAAGCAATGTGAACACTTCTGCTTCCCAGGCACAGAGAAGGTGCTAGCAGGGAATTCCCTGCCTGCCTTTCCCCAGTGCTCTGCAAGCTCTCCAGGACAACACAGAATCTGGGGCTCTGTGCTTTCTTTTGTTCTGAACAAGTGTTAGTGTTTTCTGCACAAAGGCGATTCTGCGAAGCAATTTGAACACTTCTGCTTCCCAGGCACAGAGAAGGTGCTAGCAGGGAATTCTCTGCCTGCCTTTCCCCAGTGCTCTGCAAGCTCTCCAGAACAACAGCAAATCTGGGGCTCTGTGCTTTCTTTTGTTCTGAACAAGTGTTAGTGTTTTCTGCACAAAGGCGATTCTGCGAAGCAATGTGAACACTTCTGCTTCCCAGGCACAGAGAAGGTGCTAGCAGGGAATTCCCTGCCTGCCTTTCCCCAGTGCTCTGCAAGCTCTCCAGGACAACATAAAATCTGGGGCTCTGTGCTTTCTTTCGTTCTGAACAAGTGTTAGTGTTTTCTGCAGAAAAGCGATTCTGCGAAGCAATGTGAACACTTCTGCTTCCCAGGCACAGAGAAGGTGCTAGCAGGGAATTCTCTGCCTGCCTTTCCCCAGTGCTCTGCAAGCTCTCCAGGACAACACAGAATCTGGGGCTCTGTGCTTTCTTTTGTTCTGAACAAGTGTTAGTGTTTTCTGCACAAAGGCGATTCTGCGAAGCAATGTGAACACTTCTGCTTCCCAGGCACAGAGAAGGTGCTAGCAGGGAATTCCCTGCCTGCCTTTCCCCAGTGCTCTGCAAGCTCTCCAGGACAACATAAAATCTGGGGCTCTGTGCTTTCTTTCGTTCTGAACAAGTGTTAGTGTTTTCTGCAGAAAAGCGATTCTGCGAAGCAATGTGAACACTTCTGCTTCCCAGGCACAGAGAAGGTGCTAGCAGGGAATTCTCTGCCTGCCTTTCCCCAGTGCTATGCAAGCTCTCCAGGACAACATAAAATCTGGGGCTCTGTGCTTTCTTTAGTTCTGAACAATTGTTAGTGTTTTCTGCACAAAGGCGATTCTGCGAAGCAATGTGAACACTTCTGCTTCCCAGGCACAGAGAAGGTGCTAGCAGGGAATTCTCTGCCTGCCTTTCCCCAGTGCTCTGCAAGCTCTCCAGAACAACAGCAAATCTGGGGCTCTGTGCTTTCTTTTGATCTGAACAATTGTTAGTGTTTTCTGCACAAAGGCGATTCTGCGAAGCAATGTGAACACTTCTGCTTCCCAGGCACGGAGAAGGTGCTAGCAGGGAATTCTCTGCCTGCCTTTCCCCAGTGCTATGCAAGCTCTCCAGAACAACAGCAAATCTGGGGCTCTGTGCTTTCTTTAGTTCTGAACCAGTGTTAGTGTTTTCTGCACAAAAGCGATTCTGCGAAGCAATGTAAACACTTCTGCTTCCCAGGCACAGAGAAGGTGCTAGCAGGGAATTCTCTGCCTGCCTTTCCCCAGTGCTCTGCAAGCTCTCCAGGACAACATAAAATCTGGGGCTCTGTGCTTTCTTTCCTTCTGAACAACTGTTACTGTTTTCTGCACAAAGGCGATTCTGCGAAGCAATTTGAACACTTCTGCTTCCCAGGCACAGAGAAGGTGCTAGCAGGGAATTCTCTGCCTGCCTTTCCCCAGTGCTCTGCAAGCTCTCCAGAACAACAGCAAATCTGGGGCTCTGTGCTTTCTTTTGTTCTGAACAAGTGTTAGTATTTTCTGCACAAAAGCGATTCTGCGAAGCAATGTGAACACTTCTGCTTCCCAGGCACAGAGAAGGTGCTAGCAGGGAATTCTCTGCCTGCCTTTCCCCAGTGCTATGAAAGCTCTCCAGGACAACATAAAATCTGGGGCTCTGTGCTTTCTTTAGTTCTGAACAATTGTTAGTGTTTTCTGCACAAAGGCGATTCTGCTAAGCAATGTGAACACTTCTGCTTCCCAGGCACAGAGAAGGTGCTAGCAGGGAATTCTCTGCCTGCCTTTCCCCAGTGCTCTGCAAGCTCTCCAGGACAACACAGAATCTGGGGCTCTGTGCTTTCTTTTGTTCTGAACAAGTGTTAGTGTTTTCTGCACAAAGGCGATTCTGCGAAGCAATGTGAACACTTCTGCTTCCCAGGCACAGAGAAGGTGCTAGCAGGGAATTCCCTGCCTGCCTTTCCCCAGTGCTCTGCAAGCTCTCCAGGACAACATAAAATCTGGGGCTCTGTGCTTTCTTTCGTTCTGAACAAGTGTTAGTGTTTTCTGCAGAAAAGCGATTCTGCGAAGCAATGTGAACACTTCTGCTTCCCAGGCACAGAGAAGGTGCTAGCAGGGAATTCTCTGCCTGCCTTTCCCCAGTGCTATGCAAGCTCTCCAGGACAACATAAAATCTGGGGCTCTGTGCTTTCTTTAGTTCTGAACAATTGTTAGTGTTTTCTGCACAAAGGCGATTCTGCGAAGCAATGTGAACACTTCTGCTTCCCAGGCACAGAGAAGGTGCTAGCAGGGAATTCTCTGCCTGCCTTTCCCCAGTGCTCTGCAAGCTCTCCAGAACAACAGCAAATCTGGGGCTCTGTGCTTTCTTTTGTTCTGAACAAGTGTTAGTATTTTCTGCACAAAAGCGATTCTGCGAAGCAATGTGAACACTTCTGCTTCCCAGGCACAGAGAAGGTGCTAGCAGGGAATTCTCTGCCTGCCTTTCCCCAGTGCTATGAAAGCTCTCCAGGACAACATAAAATCTGGGGCTCTGTGCTTTCTTTAGTTCTGAACAATTGTTAGTGTTTTCTGCACAAAGGCGATTCTGCGAAGCAATGTGAACACTTCTGCTTCCCAGGCACAGAGAAGGTGCTAGCAGGGAATTCCCTGCCTGCCTTTCCCCAGTGCTCTGCAAGCTCTCCAGGACAACACAGAATCTGGGGCTCTGTGCTTTCTTTTGTTCTGAACAAGTGTTAGTGTTTTCTGCACAAAGGCGATTCTGCGAAGCAATTTGAACACTTCTGCTTCCCAGGCACAGAGAAGGTGCTAGCAGGGAATTCTCTGCCTGCCTTTCCCCAGTGCTCTGCAAGCTCTCCAGAACAACAGCAAATCTGGGGCTCTGTGCTTTCTTTTGTTCTGAACAAGTGTTAGTATTTTCTGCACAAAAGCGATTCTGCGAAGCAATGTGAACACTTCTGCTTCCCAGGCACAGAGAAGGTGCTAGCAGGGAATTCTCTGCCTGCCTTTCCCCAGTGCTATGAAAGCTCTCCAGGACAACATAAAATCTGGGGCTCTGTGCTTTCTTTAGTTCTGAACAATTGTTAGTGTTTTCTGCACAAAGGCGATTCTGCTAAGCAATGTGAACACTTCTGCTTCCCAGGCACAGAGAAGGTGCTAGCAGGGAATTCTCTGCCTGCCTTTCCCCAGTGCTCTGCAAGCTCTCCAGGACAACACAGAATCTGGGGCTCTGTGCTTTCTTTTGTTCTGAACAAGTGTTAGTGTTTTCTGCACAAAGGCGATTCTGCGAAGCAATGTGAACACTTCTGCTTCCCAGGCACAGAGAAGGTGCTAGCAGGGAATTCCCTGCCTGCCTTTCCCCAGTGCTCTGCAAGCTCTCCAGGACAACATAAAATCTGGGGCTCTGTGCTTTCTTTCGTTCTGAACAAGTGTTAGTGTTTTCTGCAGAAAAGCGATTCTGCGAAGCAATGTGAACACTTCTGCTTCCCAGGCACAGAGAAGGTGCTAGCAGGGAATTCTCTGCCTGCCTTTCCCCAGTGCTATGCAAGCTCTCCAGGACAACATAAAATCTGGGGCTCTGTGCTTTCTTTAGTTCTGAACAATTGTTAGTGTTTTCTGCACAAAGGCGATTCTGCGAAGCAATGTGAACACTTCTGCTTCCCAGGCACAGAGAAGGTGCTAGCAGGGAATTCTCTGCCTGCCTTTCCCCAGTGCTCTGCAAGCTCTCCAGAACAACAGCAAATCTGGGGCTCTGTGCTTTCTTTTGATCTGAACAATTGTTAGTGTTTTCTGCACAAAGGCGATTCTGCGAAGCAATGTGAACACTTCTGCTTCCCAGGCACGGAGAAGGTGCTAGCAGGGAATTCTCTGCCTGCCTTTCCCCAGTGCTCTGCAAGCTCTCCAGAACAACAGCAAATCTGGGGCTCTGTGCTTTCTTTCGTTCTGAACAAGTGTTAGTGTTTTCTGCAGAAAAGCGATTCTGCGAAGCAATGTGAACACTTCTGCTTCCCAGGCACAGAGAAGGTGCTAGCAGGGAATTCTCTGCCTGCCTTTCCCCAGTGCTCTGCAAGCTCTCCAGGACAACACAGAATCTGGGGCTCTGTGCTTTCTTTTGTTCTGAACAAGTGTTAGTGTTTTCTGCACAAAGGCGATTCTGCTAAGCAATGTGAACACTTCTGCTTCCCAGGCACAGAGAAGGTGCTAGCAGGGAATTCTCTGCCTGCCTTTCCCCAGTGCTCTGCAAGCTCTCCAGGACAACACAGAATCTGGGGCTCTGTGCTTTCTTTTGTTCTGAACAAGTGTTAGTGTTTTCTGCACAAAGGCGATTCTGCGAAGCAATGTGAACACTTCTGCTTCCCAGGCACAGAGAAGGTGCTAGCAGGGAATTCCCTGCCTGCCTTTCCCCAGTGCTCTGCAAGCTCTCCAGGACAACATAAAATCTGGGGCTCTGTGCTTTCTTTAGTTCTGAACAATTGTTAGTGTTTTCTGCACAAAGGCGATTCTGCGAAGCAATGTGAACACTTCTGCTTCCCAGGCACAGAGAAGGTGCTAGCAGGGAATTCTCTGCCTGCCTTTCCCCAGTGCTCTGCAAGCTCTCCAGAACAACAGCAAATCTGGGGCTCTGTGCTTTCTTTTGTTCTGAACAAGTGTTAGTATTTTCTGCACAAAAGCGATTCTGCGAAGCAATGTGAACACTTCTGCTTCCCAGGCACAGAGAAGGTGCTAGCAGGGAATTCTCTGCCTGCCTTTCCCCAGTGCTATGAAAGCTCTCCAGGACAACATAAAATCTGGGGCTCTGTGCTTTCTTTAGTTCTGAACAATTGTTAGTGTTTTCTGCACAAAGGCGATTCTGCGAAGCAATTTGAACACTTCTGCTTCCCAGGCACAGAGAAGGTGCTAGCAGGGAATTCTCTGCCTGCCTTTCCCCAGTGCTCTGCAAGCTCTCCAGAACAACAGCAAATCTGGGGCTCTGTGCTTTCTTTTGTTCTGAACAAGTGTTAGTGTTTTCTGCACAAAGGCGATTCTGCGAAGCAATGTGAACACTTCTGCTTCCCAGGCACAGAGAAGGTGCTAGCAGGGAATTCCCTGCCTGCCTTTCCCCAGTGCTCTGCAAGCTCTCCAGGACAACATAAAATCTGGGGCTCTGTGCTTTCTTTCGTTCTGAACAAGTGTTAGTGTTTTCTGCAGAAAAGCGATTCTGCGAAGCAATGTGAACACTTCTGCTTCCCAGGCACAGAGAAGGTGCTAGCAGGGAATTCTCTGCCTGCCTTTCCCCAGTGCTCTGCAAGCTCTCCAGGACAACACAGAATCTGGGGCTCTGTGCTTTCTTTTGTTCTGAACAAGTGTTAGTGTTTTCTGCACAAAGGCGATTCTGCGAAGCAATGTGAACACTTCTGCTTCCCAGGCACAGAGAAGGTGCTAGCAGGGAATTCCCTGCCTGCCTTTCCCCAGTGCTCTGCAAGCTCTCCAGGACAACATAAAATCTGGGGCTCTGTGCTTTCTTTCGTTCTGAACAAGTGTTAGTGTTTTCTGCAGAAAAGCGATTCTGCGAAGCAATGTGAACACTTCTGCTTCCCAGGCACAGAGAAGGTGCTAGCAGGGAATTCTCTGCCTGCCTTTCCCCAGTGCTATGCAAGCTCTCCAGGACAACATAAAATCTGGGGCTCTGTGCTTTCTTTAGTTCTGAACAATTGTTAGTGTTTTCTGCACAAAGGCGATTCTGCGAAGCAATGTGAACACTTCTGCTTCCCAGGCACAGAGAAGGTGCTAGCAGGGAATTCTCTGCCTGCCTTTCCCCAGTGCTCTGCAAGCTCTCCAGAACAACAGCAAATCTGGGGCTCTGTGCTTTCTTTTGATCTGAACAATTGTTAGTGTTTTCTGCACAAAGGCGATTCTGCGAAGCAATGTGAACACTTCTGCTTCCCAGGCACGGAGAAGGTGCTAGCAGGGAATTCTCTGCCTGCCTTTCCCCAGTGCTATGCAAGCTCTCCAGAACAACAGCAAATCTGGGGCTCTGTGCTTTCTTTAGTTCTGAACCAGTGTTAGTGTTTTCTGCACAAAAGCGATTCTGCGAAGCAATGTAAACACTTCTGCTTCCCAGGCACAGAGAAGGTGCTAGCAGGGAATTCTCTGCCTGCCTTTCCCCAGTGCTCTGCAAGCTCTCCAGGACAACATAAAATCTGGGGCTCTGTGCTTTCTTTCCTTCTGAACAACTGTTACTGTTTTCTGCACAAAGGCGATTCTGCGAAGCAATTTGAACACTTCTGCTTCCCAGGCACAGAGAAGGTGCTAGCAGGGAATTCTCTGCCTGCCTTTCCCCAGTGCTCTGCAAGCTCTCCAGAACAACAGCAAATCTGGGGCTCTGTGCTTTCTTTTGTTCTGAACAAGTGTTAGTATTTTCTGCACAAAAGCGATTCTGCGAAGCAATGTGAACACTTCTGCTTCCCAGGCACAGAGAAGGTGCTAGCAGGGAATTCTCTGCCTGCCTTTCCCCAGTGCTATGAAAGCTCTCCAGGACAACATAAAATCTGGGGCTCTGTGCTTTCTTTAGTTCTGAACAATTGTTAGTGTTTTCTGCACAAAGGCGATTCTGCTAAGCAATGTGAACACTTCTGCTTCCCAGGCACAGAGAAGGTGCTAGCAGGGAATTCTCTGCCTGCCTTTCCCCAGTGCTCTGCAAGCTCTCCAGGACAACACAGAATCTGGGGCTCTGTGCTTTCTTTTGTTCTGAACAAGTGTTAGTGTTTTCTGCACAAAGGCGATTCTGCGAAGCAATGTGAACACTTCTGCTTCCCAGGCACAGAGAAGGTGCTAGCAGGGAATTCCCTGCCTGCCTTTCCCCAGTGCTCTGCAAGCTCTCCAGGACAACATAAAATCTGGGGCTCTGTGCTTTCTTTCGTTCTGAACAAGTGTTAGTGTTTTCTGCAGAAAAGCGATTCTGCGAAGCAATGTGAACACTTCTGCTTCCCAGGCACAGAGAAGGTGCTAGCAGGGAATTCTCTGCCTGCCTTTCCCCAGTGCTATGCAAGCTCTCCAGGACAACATAAAATCTGGGGCTCTGTGCTTTCTTTAGTTCTGAACAATTGTTAGTGTTTTCTGCACAAAGGCGATTCTGCGAAGCAATGTGAACACTTCTGCTTCCCAGGCACAGAGAAGGTGCTAGCAGGGAATTCTCTGCCTGCCTTTCCCCAGTGCTCTGCAAGCTCTCCAGAACAACAGCAAATCTGGGGCTCTGTGCTTTCTTTTGTTCTGAACAAGTGTTAGTATTTTCTGCACAAAAGCGATTCTGCGAAGCAATGTGAACACTTCTGCTTCCCAGGCACAGAGAAGGTGCTAGCAGGGAATTCTCTTCCTGCCTTTCCCCAGTGCTATGAAAGCTCTCCAGGACAACATAAAATCTGGGGCTCTGTGCTTTCTTTAGTTCTGAACAATTGTTAGTGTTTTCTGCACAAAGGCGATTCTGCGAAGCAATGTGAACACTTCTGCTTCCCAGGCACAGAGAAGGTGCTAGCAGGGAATTCCCTGCCTGCCTTTCCCCAGTGCTCTGCAAGCTCTCCAGGACAACACAGAATCTGGGGCTCTGTGCTTTCTTTTGTTCTGAACAAGTGTTAGTGTTTTCTGCACAAAGGCGATTCTGCGAAGCAATTTGAACACTTCTGCTTCCCAGGCACAGAGAAGGTGCTAGCAGGGAATTCTCTGCCTGCCTTTCCCCAGTGCTCTGCAAGCTCTCCAGAACAACAGCAAATCTGGGGCTCTGTGCTTTCTTTTGTTCTGAACAAGTGTTAGTATTTTCTGCACAAAAGCGATTCTGCGAAGCAATGTGAACACTTCTGCTTCCCAGGCACAGAGAAGGTGCTAGCAGGGAATTCTCTGCCTGCCTTTCCCCAGTGCTATGAAAGCTCTCCAGGACAACATAAAATCTGGGGCTCTGTGCTTTCTTTAGTTCTGAACAATTGTTAGTGTTTTCTGCACAAAGGCGATTCTGCTAAGCAATGTGAACACTTCTGCTTCCCAGGCACAGAGAAGGTGCTAGCAGGGAATTCTCTGCCTGCCTTTCCCCAGTGCTCTGCAAGCTCTCCAGGACAACACAGAATCTGGGGCTCTGTGCTTTCTTTTGTTCTGAACAAGTGTTAGTGTTTTCTGCACAAAGGCGATTCTGCGAAGCAATGTGAACACTTCTGCTTCCCAGGCACAGAGAAGGTGCTAGCAGGGAATTCCCTGCCTGCCTTTCCCCAGTGCTCTGCAAGCTCTCCAGGACAACATAAAATCTGGGGCTCTGTGCTTTCTTTCGTTCTGAACAAGTGTTAGTGTTTTCTGCAGAAAAGCGATTCTGCGAAGCAATGTGAACACTTCTGCTTCCCAGGCACAGAGAAGGTGCTAGCAGGGAATTCTCTGCCTGCCTTTCCCCAGTGCTATGCAAGCTCTCCAGGACAACATAAAATCTGGGGCTCTGTGCTTTCTTTAGTTCTGAACAATTGTTAGTGTTTTCTGCACAAAGGCGATTCTGCGAAGCAATGTGAACACTTCTGCTTCCCAGGCACAGAGAAGGTGCTAGCAGGGAATTCTCTGCCTGCCTTTCCCCAGTGCTCTGCAAGCTCTCCAGAACAACAGCAAATCTGGGGCTCTGTGCTTTCTTTTGATCTGAACAATTGTTAGTGTTTTCTGCACAAAGGCGATTCTGCGAAGCAATGTGAACACTTCTGCTTCCCAGGCACGGAGAAGGTGCTAGCAGGGAATTCTCTGCCTGCCTTTCCCCAGTGCTATGCAAGCTCTCCAGAACAACAGCAAATCTGGGGCTCTGTGCTTTCTTTAGTTCTGAACCAGTGTTAGTGTTTTCTGCACAAAAGCGATTCTGCGAAGCAATGTAAACACTTCTGCTTCCCAGGCACAGAGAAGGTGCTAGCAGGGAATTCTCTGCCTGCCTTTCCCCAGTGCTCTGCAAGCTCTCCAGGACAACATAAAATCTGGGGCTCTGTGCTTTCTTTCCTTCTGAACAACTGTTACTGTTTTCTGCAGAAAAGCGATTCTTGCGAAGCAATGTGAACACTTCTGCTTCCCAGGCACAGAGAAGGTGCTAGCAGGGAATTCTCTGCCTGCCTTTCCCCAGTGCTCTGCAAGCTCTCCAGGACAACAGCAAATCTGGGGCTCTGTGCTTTCTTTTGTTCTGAACAAGTGTTAGTGTTTTCTGCACAAAGGCGATTCTGCGAAGCAATGTGAACACTTCTGCTTCCCAGGCACAGAGAAGGTGCTAGCAGGGAATTCTCTGCCTGCCTTTCCCCAGTGCTCTGCAAGCTCTCCAGGACAACACAAAATCTGGGGCTCTGTGCTTTCTTTAGTTCTGAACAAGTGTTAGTGTTTTCTGCACAAAGGCGATTCTGCGAAGCAATGTGAACACTTCTGCTTCCCAGGCACAGAGAAGGTGCTAGCAGGGAATTCTCTGCCTGCCTTTCCCCAGTGCTCTGCAAGCTCTCCAGAACAACAGCAAATCTGGGGCTCTGTGCTTTCTTTTGTTCTGAACCAGTGTTAGCGTTTTCTGCACAAAAGCGATTCTGCGAAGCAATGTAAACACTTCTGCTTCCCAGGCACAGAGAAGGTGCTAGCAGGGAATTCTCTGCCTGCCTTTCCCCAGTGCTCTGCAAGCTCTCCAGGACGACATAAAATCTGGGGCTCTGTGCTTTCTTTCGTTCTGAACAAGTGTTAGTGTTTTCTGCACAAAAGCGATTCTTGCGAAGTAATGTGAACACTTCTGCTTCCCAGGCACAGAGAAGGTGCTAGCAGGGAATTCTCTGCCTGCCTTTCCCCAGTGCTCTGGAAGCTCTCCAGAACATCAGCAAATCTGGGGCTCTGTGCTTTCTTTTGTTCTGAACAAGTGTTAGTGTTTTCTGCACAAAAGCGATTCTGCGAAGTAATGTGAACACTTCTGCTTCCCAGGCACAGAGAAGGTGCTAGCAGGGAATTCTCTGCCTGCCTTTCCCCAGTGCTCTGCAAGCTCTGCAGAACAACAGCAAATCTGGGGCTCTGTGCTTTCTTTTGTTCTGAACAAGTGTTAGTGTTTTCTGCACAAAGGCGATTCTGCGAAGCAATGTGAACACTTCTGCTTCCCAGGCACAGAGAAGGTGCTAGCAGGGAATTCTCTGCCTGCCTTTCCCCAGTGCTATGCAAGCTCTCCAGAACAACAGCAAATCTGGGGCTCTGTGCTTTCTTTAGTTCTGAACAATTGTTAGTGTTTTCTGCACAAAAGCGATTCTGCGAAGCAATGTGAACACTTCTGCTTCCCAGGCACAGAGAAGGTGCTAGCAGGGAATTCTCTGCCTGCCTTTCCCCAGTGCTCTGCAAGCTCTCCAGGACAACATAAAATCTGGGGCTCTGTGCTTTCTTTAGTTCTGAACAATTGTTAGTGTTTTCTGCACAAAGGCGATTCTGCGAAGCAATGTGAACACTTCTGCTTCCCAGGCACAGAGAAGGTGCTAGCAGGGAATTCTATGCCTGCCTTTCCCCAGTGCTCTGCAAGCTCTCCAGAACAACAGCAAATCTGGGGCTCTGTGCTTTCTTTTGATCTGAACAATTGTTAGTGTTTTCTGCACAAAGGCGATTCTGCGAAGCAATGTGAACACTTCTGCTTCCCAGGCACAGAGAAGGTGCTAGCAGGGAATTCTCTGCCTGCCTTTCCCCAGTGCTATGCAAGCTCTCCAGAACAACAGCAAATCTGGGGCTCTGTGCTTTCTTTAGTTCTGAACCACTGTTAGTGTTTTCTGCACAAAAGCGATTCTGCGAAGCAATGTGAACACTTCTGCTTCCCAGGCACAGAGAAGGTGCTAGCAGGGAATTCTCTGCCTGCCTTTCCCCAGTGCTCTGCAAGCTCTCCAGGACAACATAAAATCTGGGGCTCTCTGCTTTCTTTCCTTCTGAACAACTGTTACTGTTTTCTGCAGAAAAGCGATTCTTGCGAAGCAATGTGAACACTTCTGCTTCCCAGGCACAGAGAAGGTGCTAGCAGGGAATTCTCTGCCTGCCTTTCCCCAGTGCTCTGCAAGCTCTCCAGGACAACATAAAATCTGGGGCTCTGTGCTTTCTTTCCTTCTGAACAAGTGTTACTGTTTTCTGCACAAAAGCGATTCTTGCGAAGCAATGTGAACACTTCTGCTTCCCAGGCACAGAGAAGGTGCTAGCAGGGAATTCTCTGCCTGCCTTTCCCCAGTGCTCTGGAAGCTCTCCAGAACAACAGCAAATCTGGGGCTCTGTGCTTTCTTTTGTTCTGAACAAGTGTTAGTGTTTTCTGCACAAAGGCGATTCTGCGAAGCAATGTGAACACTTCTGCTTCCCAGGCACAGAGAAGGTACTAGCAGGGAATTCTCTGCCTGCCTTTCCCCAGTGCTCTGCAAGCTCTCCAGAACAACAGCAAATCTGGGGCTCTGTGCTTTCTTTTGTTCTGAACAATTGTTAGTGTTTTCTGCACAAAGGCGATTCTGCGAAGCAATGTGAACACTTCTGCTTCCCAGGCACAGAGAAGGTGCTAGCAGGGAATTCTCTGCCTGCCTTTCCCCAGTGCTCTGCAAGCTCTCCAGGACAACATAAAATCTGGGGCTCTGTGCTTTCTTTAGTTCTGAACAAGTGTTAGTGTTTTCTGCACAAAGGCGATTCTGCGAAGCAATGTGAACACTTCTGCTTCCCAGGCACAGAGAAGGTGCTAGCAGGGAATTCTCTGCCTGCCTTTCCCCAGTGCTATGCAAGCTCTCCAGAACATCAGCAAATCTGGGGCTCTGTGCTTTCTTTTGTTCTGAACAAGTGTTAGTGTTTTCTGCACAAAGGCGATTCTGCGAAGCAATGTGAACACTTCTGCTTCCCAGGCACAGAGAAGGTGCTAGCAGGGAATTCTCTGCCTGCCTTTCCCCAGTGCTCTGCAAGCTCTCCAGGACAACATAAAATCTGGGGCTCTGTGCTTTCTTTCCTTCTGAACAAGTGTTACTGTTTTCTGCACAAAAGCGATTCTTGCGAAGCAATGTGAACACTTCTGCTTCCCAGGCACAGAGAAGGTGCTAGCAGGGAATTCTCTGCCTGCCTTTCCCCAGTGCTCTGCAAGCTCTCCAGGACAACAGCAAATCTGGGGCTCTGTGCTTTCTTTTGTTCTGAACAAGTGTTAGTGTTTTCTGCACAAAGGCGATTCTGCGAAGCAATGTGAACACTTCTGCTTCCCAGGCACAGAGAAGGTACTAGCAGGGAATTCTCTGCCTGCCTTTCCCCAGTGCTCTGCAAGCTCTCCAGAACAACAGCAAATCTGGGGCTCTGTGCTTTCTTTTGTTCTGAACAATTGTTAGTGTTTTCTGCACAAAGGCGATTCTGCGAAGCAATGTGAACACTTCTGCTTCCCAGGCACAGAGAAGGTGCTAGCAGGGAATTCTCTGCCTGCCTTTCCCCAGTGCTCTGCAAGCTCTCCAGGACAACATAAAATCTGGGGCTCTGTGCTTTCTTTCGTTCTGAACAAGTGTTAGTGTTTTCTGCACAAAAGCGATTCTGCGAAGCAATGTGAACACTTCTGCTTCCCAGGCACAGAGAAGGTGCTAGCAGGGAATTCTCTGCCTGCCTTTCCCCAGTGCTATGCAAGCTCTCCAGAACAACAGCAAATCTGGGGCTCTGTGCTTTCTTTAGTTCTGAACAATTGTTAGTGTTTTCTGCACAAAAGCGATTCTGCGAAGCAATGTGAACACTTCTGCTTCCCAGGCACAGAGAAGGTGCTAGCAGGGAATTCTCTGCCTGCCTTTCCCCAGTGCTCTGCAAGCTCTCCAGGACAACATAAAATCTGGGACTCTGTGCTTTCTTTTGTTCTGAACAAGTGTTAGTGTTTTCTGCACAAAGGCGATTCTGCGAAGCAATGTGAACACTTCTGCTTCCCAGGCACAGAGAAGGTGCTAGCAGGGAATTCTCTGCCTGCCTTTCCCCAGTGCTCTGCAAGCTCTCCAGAACAACAGCAAATCTGGGGCTCTGTGCTTTCTTTTGATCTGAACAATTGTTAGTGTTTTCTGCACAAAGGCGATTCTGCGAAGCAATGTGAACACTTCTGCTTCCCAGGCACGGAGAAGGTGCTAGCAGGGAATTCTCTGCCTGCCTTTCCCCAGTGCTATGCAAGCTCTCCAGAACAACAGCAAATCTGGGGCTCTGTGCTTTCTTTAGTTCTGAACCAGTGTTAGTGTTTTCTGCACAAAAGCGATTCTGCGAAGCAATGTAAACACTTCTGCTTCCCAGGCACAGAGAAGGTGCTAGCAGGGAATTCTCTGCCTGCCTTTCCCCAGTGCTCTGCAAGCTCTCCAGGACAACATAAAATCTGGGGCTCTGTGCTTTCTTTCCTTCTGAACAACTGTTACTGTTTTCTGCAGAAAAGCGATTCTTGCGAAGCAATGTGAACACTTCTGCTTCCCAGGCACAGAGAAGGTGCTAGCAGGGAATTCTCTGCCTGCCTTTCCCCAGTGCTCTGCAAGCTCTCCAGGACAACAGCAAATCTGGGGCTCTGTGCTTTCTTTTGTTCTGAACAAGTGTTAGTGTTTTCTGCACAAAGGCGATTCTGCGAAGCAATGTGAACACTTCTGCTTCCCAGGCACAGAGAAGGTGCTAGCAGGGAATTCTCTGCCTGCCTTTCCCCAGTGCTCTGCAAGCTCTCCAGGACAACACAAAATCTGGGGCTCTGTGCTTTCTTTAGTTCTGAACAAGTGTTAGTGTTTTCTGCACAAAGGCGATTCTGCGAAGCAATGTGAACACTTCTGCTTCCCAGGCACAGAGAAGGTGCTAGCAGGGAATTCTCTGCCTGCCTTTCCCCAGTGCTCTGCAAGCTCTCCAGAACAACAGCAAATCTGGGGCTCTGTGCTTTCTTTTGTTCTGAACCAGTGTTAGCGTTTTCTGCACAAAAGCGATTCTGCGAAGCAATGTAAACACTTCTGCTTCCCAGGCACAGAGAAGGTGCTAGCAGGGAATTCTCTGCCTGCCTTTCCCCAGTGCTCTGCAAGCTCTCCAGGACGACATAAAATCTGGGGCTCTGTGCTTTCTTTCGTTCTGAACAAGTGTTAGTGTTTTCTGCACAAAAGCGATTCTTGCGAAGTAATGTGAACACTTCTGCTTCCCAGGCACAGAGAAGGTGCTAGCAGGGAATTCTCTGCCTGCCTTTCCCCAGTGCTCTGGAAGCTCTCCAGAACATCAGCAAATCTGGGGCTCTGTGCTTTCTTTTGTTCTGAACAAGTGTTAGTGTTTTCTGCACAAAAGCGATTCTGCGAAGTAATGTGAACACTTCTGCTTCCCAGGCACAGAGAAGGTGCTAGCAGGGAATTCTCTGCCTGCCTTTCCCCAGTGCTCTGCAAGCTCTGCAGAACAACAGCAAATCTGGGGCTCTGTGCTTTCTTTTGTTCTGAACAAGTGTTAGTGTTTTCTGCACAAAGGCGATTCTGCGAAGCAATGTGAACACTTCTGCTTCCCAGGCACAGAGAAGGTGCTAGCAGGGAATTCTCTGCCTGCCTTTCCCCAGTGCTATGCAAGCTCTCCAGAACAACAGCAAATCTGGGGCTCTGTGCTTTCTTTAGTTCTGAACAATTGTTAGTGTTTTCTGCACAAAAGCGATTCTGCGAAGCAATGTGAACACTTCTGCTTCCCAGGCACAGAGAAGGTGCTAGCAGGGAATTCTCTGCCTGCCTTTCCCCAGTGCTCTGCAAGCTCTCCAGGACAACATAAAATCTGGGGCTCTGTGCTTTCTTTAGTTCTGAACAATTGTTAGTGTTTTCTGCACAAAGGCGATTCTGCGAAGCAATGTGAACACTTCTGCTTCCCAGGCACAGAGAAGGTGCTAGCAGGGAATTCTATGCCTGCCTTTCCCCAGTGCTCTGCAAGCTCTCCAGAACAACAGCAAATCTGGGGCTCTGTGCTTTCTTTTGATCTGAACAATTGTTAGTGTTTTCTGCACAAAGGCGATTCTGCGAAGCAATGTGAACACTTCTGCTTCCCAGGCACAGAGAAGGTGCTAGCAGGGAATTCTCTGCCTGCCTTTCCCCAGTGCTATGCAAGCTCTCCAGAACAACAGCAAATCTGGGGCTCTGTGCTTTCTTTAGTTCTGAACCACTGTTAGTGTTTTCTGCACAAAAGCGATTCTGCGAAGCAATGTGAACACTTCTGCTTCCCAGGCACAGAGAAGGTGCTAGCAGGGAATTCTCTGCCTGCCTTTCCCCAGTGCTCTGCAAGCTCTCCAGGACAACATAAAATCTGGGGCTCTCTGCTTTCTTTCCTTCTGAACAACTGTTACTGTTTTCTGCAGAAAAGCGATTCTTGCGAAGCAATGTGAACACTTCTGCTTCCCAGGCACAGAGAAGGTGCTAGCAGGGAATTCTCTGCCTGCCTTTCCCCAGTGCTCTGCAAGCTCTCCAGGACAACATAAAATCTGGGGCTCTGTGCTTTCTTTCCTTCTGAACAAGTGTTACTGTTTTCTGCACAAAAGCGATTCTTGCGAAGCAATGTGAACACTTCTGCTTCCCAGGCACAGAGAAGGTGCTAGCAGGGAATTCTCTGCCTGCCTTTCCCCAGTGCTCTGGAAGCTCTCCAGAACAACAGCAAATCTGGGGCTCTGTGCTTTCTTTTGTTCTGAACAAGTGTTAGTGTTTTCTGCACAAAGGCGATTCTGCGAAGCAATGTGAACACTTCTGCTTCCCAGGCACAGAGAAGGTACTAGCAGGGAATTCTCTGCCTGCCTTTCCCCAGTGCTCTGCAAGCTCTCCAGAACAACAGCAAATCTGGGGCTCTGTGCTTTCTTTTGTTCTGAACAATTGTTAGTGTTTTCTGCACAAAGGCGATTCTGCGAAGCAATGTGAACACTTCTGCTTCCCAGGCACAGAGAAGGTGCTAGCAGGGAATTCTCTGCCTGCCTTTCCCCAGTGCTCTGCAAGCTCTCCAGGACAACATAAAATCTGGGGCTCTGTGCTTTCTTTAGTTCTGAACAAGTGTTAGTGTTTTCTGCACAAAGGCGATTCTGCGAAGCAATGTGAACACTTCTGCTTCCCAGGCACAGAGAAGGTGCTAGCAGGGAATTCTCTGCCTGCCTTTCCCCAGTGCTATGCAAGCTCTCCAGAACATCAGCAAATCTGGGGCTCTGTGCTTTCTTTTGTTCTGAACAAGTGTTAGTGTTTTCTGCACAAAGGCGATTCTGCGAAGCAATGTGAACACTTCTGCTTCCCAGGCACAGAGAAGGTGCTAGCAGGGAATTCTCTGCCTGCCTTTCCCCAGTGCTCTGCAAGCTCTCCAGGACAACATAAAATCTGGGGCTCTGTGCTTTCTTTCCTTCTGAACAAGTGTTACTGTTTTCTGCACAAAAGCGATTCTTGCGAAGCAATGTGAACACTTCTGCTTCCCAGGCACAGAGAAGGTGCTAGCAGGGAATTCTCTGCCTGCCTTTCCCCAGTGCTCTGCAAGCTCTCCAGGACAACAGCAAATCTGGGGCTCTGTGCTTTCTTTTGTTCTGAACAAGTGTTAGTGTTTTCTGCACAAAGGCGATTCTGCGAAGCAATGTGAACACTTCTGCTTCCCAGGCACAGAGAAGGTACTAGCAGGGAATTCTCTGCCTGCCTTTCCCCAGTGCTCTGCAAGCTCTCCAGAACAACAGCAAATCTGGGGCTCTGTGCTTTCTTTTGTTCTGAACAATTGTTAGTGTTTTCTGCACAAAGGCGATTCTGCGAAGCAATGTGAACACTTCTGCTTCCCAGGCACAGAGAAGGTGCTAGCAGTGAATTCTCTGCCTGCCTTTCCCCAGTGCTCTGCAAGCTCTCCAGGACAACATAAAATCTGGGGCTCTGTGCTTTCTTTCGTTCTGAACAAGTGTTAGTGTTTTCTGCACAAAAGCGATTCTGCGAAGCAATGTGAACACTTCTGCTTCCCAGGCACAGAGAAGGTGCTAGCAGGGAATTCTCTGCCTGCCTTTCCCCAGTGCTATGCAAGCTCTCCAGAACAACAGCAAATCTGGGGCTCTGTGCTTTCTTTAGTTCTGAACAATTGTTAGTGTTTTCTGCACAAAAGCGATTCTGCGAAGCAATGTGAACACTTCTGCTTCCCAGGCACAGAGAAGGTGCTAGCAGGGAATTCTCTGCCTGCCTTTCCCCAGTGCTCTGCAAGCTCTCCAGGACAACATAAAATCTGGGACTCTGTGCTTTCTTTTGTTCTGAACAAGTGTTAGTGTTTTCTGCACAAAGGCGATTCTGCGAAGCAATGTGAACACTTCTGCTTCCCAGGCACAGAGAAGGTGCTTGCAGGGAATTCTCTGCCTGCCTTTCCCCAGTGTTCTGCAAGCTCTCCAGAACAACAGCAAATCTGGGGCTCTGTGCTTTCTTTTGTTCTGAACAAGTGTTAGTGTTTTCTGCACAAAGGCGATTCTGCGAAGCAATTTGAACACTTCTGCTTCCCAGGCACAGAGAAGGTGCTAGCAGGGAATTCTCTGCCTGCCTTTCCCCAGTGCTCTGCAAGCTCTCCAGAACAACAGCAAATCTGGGGCTCTGTGCTTTCTTTTGTTCTGAACAAGTGTTAGTATTTTCTGCACAAAAGCGATTCTGCGAAGCAATGTGAACACTTCTGCTTCCCAGGCACAGAGAAGGTGCTAGCAGGGAATTCTCTGCCTGCCTTTCCCCAGTGCTCTGCAAGCTCTCCAGGACAACATAAAATCTGGGGCTCTGTGCTTTCTTTAGTTCTGAACAATTGTTAGTGTTTTCTGCACAAAGGCGATTCTGCGAAGCAATGTGAACACTTCTGCTTCCCAGGCACAGAGAAGGTGCTAGCAGGGAATTCCCTGCCTGCCTTTCCCCAGTGCTCTGCAAGCTCTCCAGGACAACACAGAATCTGGGGCTCTGTGCTTTCTTTTGTTCTGAACAAGTGTTAGTGTTTTCTGCACAAAGGCGATTCTGCGAAGCAATGTGAACACTTCTGCTTCCCAGGCACAGAGAAGGTGCTAGCAGGGAATTCTCTGCCTGCCTTTCCCCAGTGCTCTGCAAGCTCTCCAGGACAACATAAAATCTGGGGCTCTGTGCTTTCTTTTGTTCTGAACAAGTGTTAGTGTTTTCTGCACAAAGGCGATTCTGCGAAGCAATGTGAACACTTCTGCTTCCCAGGCAGAGAGAAGGTGCTAGCAGGGAATTCTCTGACTGCCTTTCCCCAGTGCTCTGCAAGCTCTCCAGGACAACATAAAATCTGGGGCTCTGTGCTTTCTTTCGTTCTGAACAAGTGTTAGTGTTTTCTGCACAAAAGCGATTCTGCGAAGCAATGTGAACACTTCTGCTTCCCAGGCACAGAGAAGGTGCTAGCAGGGAATTCTCTGCCTGCCTTTCCCCAGTGCTCTGCAAGCTCTCCAGGACAACAGCAAATCTGGGGCTCTGTGCTTTCTTTTGTTCTGAACAAGTGTTAGTGTTTTCTGCACAAAAGCGATTCTGCGAAGCAATGTGAACACTTCTGCTTCCCAGGCACAGAGAAGGTGCTAGCAGGGAATTCTCTGCCTGCCTTTCCCCAGTGCTTTGCAAGCTCTGCAGGACAACAGCAAATCTGGGGCTCTGTACTTTCTTTTTTTCTGAACAATTGTTAGTGTTTTCTGCACAAAAGCGATTCTGCGAAGTAATGTGAACACTTCTGCTTCCCAGGCACAGAGAAGGTGCTAGCAGGGAATTCCCTGCCTGCCTTTCCCCAGTGCTCTGCAAGCTCTGCAGAACAACAGCAAATCTGGGGCTCTGTGCTTTCTTTTGTTCTGAACAAGTGTTAGTGTTTTCTGCACAAAGGCGATTCTGCGAAGCAATGTGAACACTTCTGCTTCCCAGGCACAGAGAAGGTGCTAGCAGGGAATTCTCTGCCTGCCTTTCCCCAGTGCTCTGCAGGCTCTCCAGGACAACATAAAATCTGGGGCTCTGTGCTTTCTTTTGTTCTGAACAAGTGTTAGTGTTTTCTGCACAAAAGCGATTCTGCGAAGCAATGTGAACACTTCTGCTTCCCAGGCACAGAGAAGGTGCTAGCAGGGAATTCCCTGCCTGCCTTTCCCCAGTGCTCTGCAAGCTCTCCAGGACAACATAAAATCTGGCGCTCTGTGCTTTCTTTTGTTCTGAACAAGTGTTAGTGTTTTCTGCACAAAAGCGATTCTGCGAAGCAATGTGAACACTTCTGCTTCCCAGGCACAGAGAAGGTGCTAGCAGGGAATTCTCTGCCTGCCTTTCCCCAGTGCTCTGCAAGCTCTCCAGGACAACATAAAATCTGGGGCTCTGTGCTTTCTTTCATTCTGAACAAGTGTTAGTGTTTTCTGCAGAAAAGCGATTCTGCGAAGCAATGTGAACACTTCTGCTTCCCAGGCACAGAGAAGGTGCTAGCAGGGAATTCTCTGCCTGCCTTTCCCCAGTGCTCTGCAAGCTCTCCAGGACAACATAAAATCTGGGGCTCTGTGCTTTCTTTAGTTCTGAACAAGTGTTAGTGTTTTCTGCACAAAGGCGATTCTGCGAAGCAATGTGAACACTTCTGCTTCCCAGGCACAGAGAAGGTGCTAGCAGGGAATTCTCTGCCTGCCTTTCCCCAGTGCTTTGCAAGCTCTCCAGGACAACAGCAAGTCTGGGGCTCTGTACTTTCTTTTTTTCTGAACAATTGTTAGTGTTTTCTGCACAAAAGCGATTCTGCGAAGTAATGTGAACACTTCTGCTTCCCAGGCACAGAGAAGGTGCTAGCAGGGAATTCCCTGCCTGCCTTTCCCCAGTGCTCTGCAAGCTCTGCAGAACAACAGCAAATCTGGGGCTCTGTGCTTTCTTTTGTTCTGAACAAGTGTTACTGTTTTCTGCACAAAGGCGATTCTGCGAAGCAATGTGAACACTTCTGCTTCCCAGGCACAGAGAAGGTGCTAGCAGGGAATTCTCTGCCTGCCTTTCCCCAGTGCTCTGCAAGCTCTCCAGGACAACATAAAATCTGGGGCTCTGTGCTTTCTTTTGTTCTGAACAAGTGTTAGTGTTTTCTGCACAAAAGCGATTCTGCGAAGCAATGTGAACACCTCTGCTTCCCAGGCACAGAGAAGGTGCTAGCAGGGAATTCTCTGCCTGCCTTTCCCCAGTGCTCTGCAAGCTCTCCAGGACAACAGCAAATCTGGGGCTCTGTGCTTTCTTTCCTTCTGAACAAGTGTTAGTGTTTTCTGCACAAAGGCGATTCTGCGAAGCAATGTGAACACTTCTGTTTCCCAGGCACAGAGAAGGTGCTAGCAGGGAATTCTCTGCCTGCCTTTCCCCAGTGCTCTGCAAGCTCTCCAGGACAACATAAAATCTGGGGCTCTGTGCTTTCTTTAGTTCTGAACAATTGTTAGTGTTTTCTGCACAAAGGCGATTCTGCGAAGCAATGTGAACACTTCTGCTTCCCAGGCACAGAGAAGTTGCTAGCAGGGAATTCTCTGCCTGCCTTTCCCCAGTGCTCTGCAAGCTCTCCAGGACAACATAAAATCTGGGGCTCTGTGCTTTCTTTTGTTCTGAACAAGTGTTAGTGTTTTCTGCACAAAGGCGATTCTGCGAAGCAATGTGAACACTTCTGCTTCCCAGGCAGAGAGAAGGTGCTAGCAGGGAATTCTCTGACTGCCTTTCCCCAGTGCTCTGCAAGCTCTCCAGGACAACATAAAATCTGGGGCTCTGTGCTTTCTTTCGTTCTGAACAAGTGTTAGTGTTTTCTGCACAAAAGCGATTCTGCGAAGCAATGTGAACACTTCTGCTTCCCAGGCACAGAGAAGGTGCTAGCAGGGAATTCTCTGCCTGCCTTTCCCCAGTGCTCTGCAAGCTCTCCAGGACAACAGCAAATCTGGGGCTCTGTGCTTTCTTTTGTTCTGAACAAGTGTTAGTGTTTTCTGCACAAAAGCGATTCTGCGAAGCAATGTGAACACTTCTGCTTCCCAGGCACAGAGAAGGTGCTAGCAGGGAATTCTCTGCCTGCCTTTCCCCAGTGCTTTGCAAGCTCTCCAGGACAACAGCAAATCTGGGGCTCTGTACTTTCTTTTGTTCTGAACAATTGTTAGTGTTTTCTGCACAAAAGCGATTCTGCGAAGTAATGTGAACACTTCTGCTTCCCAGGCACAGAGAAGGTGCTAGCAGGGAATTCCCTGCCTGCCTTTCCCCAGTGCTCTGCAAGCTCTGCAGAACAACAGCAAATCTGGGGCTCTGTGCTTTCTTTTGTTCTGAACAAGTGTTAGTGTTTTCTGCACAAAAGCGATTCTGCGAAGCAATGTGAACACTTCTGCTTCCCAGGCACAGAGAAGGTGCTAGCAGGGAATTCCCTGCCTGCCTTTCCCCAGTGCTCTGCAAGCTCTCCAGGACAACATAAAATCTGGGGCTCTGTGCTTTCTTTTGTTCTGAACAAGTGTTAGTGTTTTCTGCACAAAGGCGATTCTGCGAAGCAATGTGAACACTTCTGCTTCCCAGGCAGAGAGAAGGTGCTAGCAGGGAATTCTCTGCCTGCCTTTCCCCAGTGCTCTGCAAGCTCTCCAGGACAACATAAAATCTGGGGCTCTGTGCTTTCTTTCGTTCTGAACAAGTGTTAGTGTTTTCTGCACAAAAGCGATTCTGCGAAGCAATGTGAACACTTCTGCTTCCCAGGCACAGAGAAGGTGCTAGCAGGGAATTCTCTGCCTGCCTTTCCCCAGTGCTTTGCAAGCTCTCCAGGACAACAGCAAATCTGGGGCTCTGTACTTTCTTTTTTTCTGAACAATTGTTAGTGTTTTCTGCACAAAAGCGATTCTGCGAAGTAATGTGAACACTTCTGCTTCCCAGGCACAGAGAAGGTGCTAGCAGGGAATTCCCTGCCTGCCTTTCCCCAGTGCTCTGCAAGCTCTGCAGAACAACAGCAAATCTGGGGCTCTGTGCTTTCTTTTGTTCTGAACAAGTGTTAGTGTTTTCTGCACAAAGGCGATTCTGCGAAGCAATGTGAACACTTCTGCTTCCCAGGCACAGAGAAGGTGCTAGCAGGGAATTCTCTGCCTGCCTTTCCCCAGTGCTCTGCAAGCTCTCCAGGACAACATAAAATCTGGGGCTCTGTGCTTTCTTTTGTTCAGAACAAGTGTTAGTGTTTTCTGCACAAAGGCGATTCTGCGAAGCAATTTGAACACTTCTGCTTCCCAGGCACAGAGAAGGTGCTAGCAGGGAATTCTCTGCCTGCCTTTCCCCAGTGCTATGCAAGCTCTCCAGAACAACAGCAAATCTGGGGCTCTGTGCTTTCTTTTGTTCTGAACAAGTGTTAGTATTTTCTGCACAAAAGCGATTCTGCGAAGCAATGTGAACACTTCTGCTTCCCAGGCACAGAGAAGGTGCTAGCAGGGAATTCTCTGCCTGCCTTTCCCCAGTGCTATGAAAGCTCTCCAGGACAACATAAAATCTGGGGCTCTGTGCTTTCTTTAGTTCTGAACAATTGTTAGTGTTTTCTGCACAAAGGCGATTCTGCGAAGCAATGTGAACACTTCTGCTTTCCAGGCACAGAGAAGGTGCTAGCAGGGAATTCTCTGCCTGCCTTTCCCCAGTGCTCTGCAGGCTCTCCAGGACAACACAGAATCTGGGGCTCTGTGCTTTCTTTTGTTCTGAACAAGTGTTAGTGTTTTCTGCACAAAGGCGATTCTGCGAAGCAATGTGAACACTTCTGCTTCCCAGGCACAGAGAAGGTGCTAGCAGGGAATTCCCTGCCTGCCTTTCCCCAGTGCTCTGCAAGCTCTCCAGGACAACATAAAATCTGGGGCTCTGTGCTTTCTTTTGTTCTGAACAAGTGTTAGTGTTTTCTGCACAAAGGCGATTCTGCGAAGCAATGTGAACACTTCTGCTTCCCAGGCAGAGAGAAGGTGCTAGCAGGGAATTCTCTGCCTGCCTTTCCCCAGTGCTCTGCAAGCTCTCCAGGACAACATAAAATCTGGGGCTCTGTGCTTTCTTTCGTTCTGAACAAGTGTTAGTGTTTTCTGCAGAAAAGCGATTCTGCGAAGCAATGTGAACACTTCTGCTTCCCAGGCACAGAGAAGGTGCTAGCAGGGAATTCTCTGCCTGCCTTTCCCCAGTGCTCTGCAAGCTCTCCAGGACAACAGCAAATCTGGGGCTCTGTGCTTTCTTTTGTTCTGAACAAGTGTTAGTGTTTTCTGCACAAAGGCGATTCTGCGAAGCAATGTGAACACTTCTGCTTCCCAGGCACAGAGAAGGTGCTAGCAGGGAATTCTCTGCCTGCCTTTCCCCAGTGCTTTGCAAGCTCTCCAGGACAACAGCAAATCTGGGGCTCTGTACTTTCTTTTTTTCTGAACAATTGTTAGTGTTTTCTGCACAAAAGCGATTCTGCGAAGTAATGTGAACACTTCTGCTTCCCAGGCACAGAGAAGGTGCTAGCAGGGAATTCCCTGCCTGCCTTTCCCCAGTGCTCTGCAAGCTCTGCAGAACAACAGCAAATCTGGGGCTCTGTGCTTTCTTTTGTTCTGAACAAGTGTTAGTGTTTTCTGCACAAAGGCGATTCTGCGAAGCAATGTGAACACTTCTGCTTCCCAGGCACAGAGAAGGTGCTAGCAGGGAATTCTCTGCCTGCCTTTCCCCAGTGCTCTGCAAGCTCTCCAGGACAACATAAAATCTGGGGCTCTGTGCTTTCTTTTGTTCTGAACAAGTGTTAGTGTTTTCTGCACAAAAGCGATTCTGCGAAGCAATGTGAACACCTCTGCTTCCCAGGCACAGAGAAGGTGCTAGCAGGGAATTCTCTGCCTGCCTTTCCCCAGTGCTCTGCAAGCTCTCCAGGACAACAGCAAATCTGGGGCTCTGTGCTTTCTTTCCTTCTGAACAAGTGTTAGGGTTTTCTGCACAAAGGCGATTCTGCGAAGCAATGTGAACACTTCTGCTTCCCAGGCACAGAGAAGGTGCTAGCAGGGAATTCTCTGCCTGCCTTTCCCCAGTGCTCTGCAAGCTCTCCAGGACAACATAAAATCTGGGGCTCTGTGCTTTCTTTAGTTCTGAACAATTGTTAGTGTTTTCTGCACAAAGGCGATTCTGCGAAGCAATGTGAACACTTCTGCTTCCCAGGCACAGAGAAGGTGCTAGCAGGGAATTCTCTGCCTGCCTTTCCCCAGTGCTCTGCAAGCTCTCCAGGACAACAGCAAATCTGGGGCTCTGTGCTTTCTTTTGTTCTGAACAAGTGTTAGTGTTTTCTGCACAAAAGCGATTCTGCGAAGCAATGTGAACACTTCTGCTTCCCAGGCACAGAGAAGGTGCTAGCAGGGAATTCTCTGCCTGCCTTTCCCCAGTGCTATGCAAGCTCTCCAGAACAACAGCAAATCTGGGGCTCTGTGCTTTCTTTAGTTCTGAACAATTGTTAGTGTTTTCTGCACAAAAGCGATTCTGCGAAGCAATGTGAACACTTCTGCTTCCCAGGCACAGAGAAGGTGCTAGCAGGGAATTCTCTGCCTGCCTTTCCCCAGTGCTCTGCAAGCTCTCCAGGACAACAGCAAATCTGGGGCTCTGTGCTTTCTTTTGTTCTGAACAAGTGTTAGTGTTTTCTGCACAAAGGCGATTCTGCGAAGCAATGTGAACACTTCTGCTTCCCAGGCACAGAGAAGGTGCTAGCAGGGAATTCTCTGCCTGCCTTTCCCCAGTGCTCTGCAAGCTCTCCAGGACAACAGCAAATCTGGGGCTCTGTGCTTTCTTTTGTTCTGAACAAGTGTTAGTGTTTTCTGCACAAAAGCGATTCTGCGAAGCAATGTGAACACTTCTGCTTCCCAGGCACAGAGAAGGTGCTAGCAGGGAATTCTCTGCCTGCCTTTCCCCAGTGCTATGCAAGCTCTCCAGAACAACAGCAAATCTGGGGCTCTGTGCTTTCTTTAGTTCTGAACCAGTGTTAGTGTTTTCTGCACAAAAGCGATTCTGCGAAGCAATGTAAACACTTCTGCTTCCCAGGCACAGAGAAGGTGCTAGCAGGGAATTCTCTGCCTGCCTTTCCCCAGTGCTCTGCAAGCTCTCCAGGACAACATAAAATCTGGGGCTCTGTGCTTTCTTTCCTTCTGAACAAGTGTTACTGTTTTCTGCACAAAAGCGATTCTTGCGAAGTAATGTGAACACTTCTGCTTCCCAGGCACAGAGAAGGTGCTAGCAGGGAATTCTCTGCCTGCCTTTCCCCAGTGCTCTGGAAGCTCTCCAGAACATCAGCAAATCTGGGGCTCTGTGCTTTCTTTTGTTCTGAACAAGTGTTAGTGTTTTCTGCACAAAAGCGATTCTGCGAAGTAATGTGAACACTTCTGCTTCCCAGGCACAGAGAAGGCGCTAGCAGGGAATTCTCTGCCTGCCTTTCCCCAGTGCTCTGCAAGCTCTCCAGGACAACAGCAAATCTGGGGCTCTGTGCTTTCTTTTGTTCTGAACAAGTGTTAGTGTTTTCTGCACAAAAGCGATTCTGCGAAGCAATGTGAACACTTCTGCTTCCCAGGCACAGAGAAGGTGCTAGCAGGGAATTCTCTGCCTGCCTTTCCCCAGTGCTATGCAAGCTCTCCAGAACAACAGCAAATCTGGGGCTCTGTGCTTTCTTTAGTTCTGAACAATTGTTAGTGTTTTCTGCACAAAAGCGATTCTGCGAAGCAATGTAAACACTTCTGCTTCCCAGGCACAGAGAAGGTGCTAGCAGGGAATTCTCTGCCTGCCTTTCCCCAGTGCTCTGCAAGCTCTCCAGGACAACATAAAATCTGGGGCTCTGTGCTTTCTTTCGTTCTGAACAAGTGTTAGTGTTTTCTGCAGAAAAGCGATTCTGCGAAGCAATGTGAACACTTCTGCTTCCCAGGCACAGAGAAGGTGCTAGCAGGGAATTCTCTGCCTGCCTTTCCCCAGTGCTCTGCAAGCTCTCCAGGACAACAGCAAATCTGGGGCTCTGTGCTTTCTTTTGTTCTGAACAAGTGTTAGTGTTTTCTGCACAAAGGCGATTCTGCGAAGCAATGTGAACACTTCTGCTTCCCAGGCACAGAGAAGGTGCTAGCAGGGAATTCTCTGCCTGCCTTTCCCCAGTGCTCTGCAAGCTCTCCAGGACAACATAAAATCTGGGGCTCTGTGCTTTCTTTTGTTCTGAACAAGTGTTAGTGTTTTCTGCACAAAAGCGATTCTGCGAAGTAATGTGAACACTTCTGCTTCCCAGGCACAGAGAAGGTGCTAGCAGGGAATTCTCTGCCTGCCTTTCCCCAGTGCTCTGCAAGCTCTCCAGGACAACAGCAAATCTGGGGCTCTGTGCTTTCTTTTGTTCTGAACAAGTGTTAGTGTTTTCTGCACAAAAGCGATTCTGCGAAGCAATGTGAACACTTCTGCTTCCCAGGCACAGAGAAGGTGCTAGCAGGGAATTCTCTGCCTGCCTTTCCCCAGTGCTATGCAAGCTCTCCAGAACAACAGCAAATCTGGGGCTCTGTGCTTTCTTTAGTTCTGAACAGGTGTTAGTGTTTTCTGCACAAAAGCGATTCTGCGAAGCAATGTGAACACTTCTGCTTCCCAGGCACAGAGAAGGTGCTAGCAGGGAATTCTCTGCCTGCCTTTCCCCAGTGCTCTGCAAGCTCTCCAGGACAACAGCAAATCTGGGGCTCTGTGCTTTCTTTTGTTCTGAACAAGTGTTAGTGTTTTCTGCACAAAGGCGATTCTGCGAAGCAATGTGAACACTTCTGCTTCCCAGGCACAGAGAAGGTGCTAGCAGGGAATTCTCTGCCTGCCTTTCCCCAGTGCTCTGCAAGCTCTCCAGGACAACAGCAAATCTGGGGCTCTGTGCTTTCTTTTGTTCTGAACAAGTGTTAGTGTTTTCTGCACAAAAGCGATTCTGCGAAGCAATGTGAACACTTCTGCTTCCCAGGCACAGAGAAGGTGCTAGCAGGGAATTCTCTGCCTGCCTTTCCCCAGTGCTATGCAAGCTCTCCAGAACAACAGCAAATCTGGGGCTCTGTGCTTTCTTTAGTTCTGAACCAGTGTTAGTGTTTTCTGCACAAAAGCGATTCTGCGAAGCAATGTAAACACTTCTGCTTCCCAGGCACAGAGAAGGTGCTAGCAGGGAATTCTCTGCCTGCCTTTCCCCAGTGCTCTGCAAGCTCTCCAGGACAACATAAAATCTGGGGCTCTGTGCTTTCTTTCCTTCTGAACAAGTGTTACTGTTTTCTGCACAAAAGCGATTCTTGCGAAGTAATGTGAACACTTCTGCTTCCCAGGCACAGAGAAGGTGCTAGCAGGGAATTCTCTGCCTGCCTTTCCCCAGTGCTCTGGAAGCTCTCCAGAACATCAGCAAATCTGGGGCTCTGTGCTTTCTTTTGTTCTGAACAAGTGTTAGTGTTTTCTGCACAAAAGCGATTCTGCGAAGTAATGTGAACACTTCTGCTTCCCAGGCACAGAGAAGGTGCTAGCAGGGAATTCTCTGCCTGCCTTTCCCCAGTGCTCTGCAAGCTCTCCAGGACAACAGCAAATCTGGGGCTCTGTGCTTTCTTTTGTTCTGAACAAGTGTTAGTGTTTTCTGCACAAAAGCGATTCTGCGAAGCAATGTGAACACTTCTGCTTCCCAGGCACAGAGAAGGTGCTAGCAGGGAATTCTCTGCCTGCCTTTCCCCAGTGCTATGCAAGCTCTCCAGAACAACAGCAAATCTGGGGCTCTGTGCTTTCTTTAGTTCTGAACAATTGTTAGTGTTTTCTGCACAAAAGCGATTCTGCGAAGCAATGTAAACACTTCTGCTTCCCAGGCACAGAGAAGGTGCTAGCAGGGAATTCTCTGCCTGCCTTTCCCCAGTGCTCTGCAAGCTCTCCAGGACAACATAAAATCTGGGGCTCTGTGCTTTCTTTCCTTCCGAACAAGTGTTACTGTTTTCTGCACAAAAGAGATTCTTGCGAAGTAATGTGAACACTTCTGCTTCCCAGGCACAGAGAAGGTGCTAGCAGGGAATTCTCTGCCTGCCTTTCCCCAGTGCTCTGGAAGCTCTCCAGAACATCAGCAAATCTGGGGCTCTGTGCTTTCTTTTGTTCTGAACAAGTGTTAGTGTTTTCTGCACAAAAGCGATTCTGCGAAGTAATGTGAACACTTCTGCTTCCCAGGCACAGAGAAGGTGCTAGCAGGGAATTCTCTGCCTGCCTTTCCCCAGTGCTATGCAAGCTCTCCAGAACAACAGCAAATCTGGGGCTCTGTGCTTTCTTTAGTTCTGAACAATTGTTAGTGTTTTCTGCACAAAAGCGATTCTGCGAAGCAATGTGAACACTTCTGCTTCCCAGGCACAGAGAAGGTGCTAGCAGGGAATTCTCTGCCTGCCTTTCCCCAGTGCTCTGCAAGCTCTCCAGGACAACATAAAATCTGGGGCTCTGTGCTTTCTTTCGTTCTGAACAAGTGTTAGTGTTTTCTGCAGAAAAGCGATTCTGCGAAGCAATGTGAACACTTCTGCTTCCCAGGCACAGAGAAGGTGCTAGCAGGGAATTCTCTGCCTGCCTTTCCCCAGTGCTCTGCAAGCTCTCCAGGACAACAGCAAATCTGGGGCTCTGTGCTTTCTTTTGTTCTTAACAAGTGTTAGTGTTTTCTGCACAAAGGCGATTCTGCGAAGCAATGTGAACACTTCTGCTTCCCAGGCACAGAGAAGGTGCTAGCAGGGAATTCTCTGCCTGCCTTTCCCCAGTGCTTTGCAAGCTCTCCAGGACAACAGCAAATCTGGGGCTCTGTACTTTCTTTTTTTCTGAACAATTGTTAGTGTTTTCTGCACAAAAGCGATTCTGCGAAGTAATGTGAACACTTCTGCTTCCCAGGCACAGAGAAGGTGCTAGCAGGGAATTCCCTGCCTGCCTTTCCCCAGTGCTCTGCAAGCTCTGCAGAACAACAGCAAATCTGGGGCTCTGTGTTTTCTTTTGTTCTGAACAAGTGTTAGTGTTTTCTGCACAAAGGCGATTCTGCGAAGCAATGTGAACACTTCTGCTTCCCAGGCACAGAGAAGGTGCTAGCAGGGAATTCTCTGCCTGCCTTTCCCCAGTGCTCTGCAAGCTCTCCAGGACAACATAAAATCTGGGGCTCTGTGCTTTCTTTTGTTCTGAACAAGTGTTAGTGTTTTCTGCACAAAAGCGATTCTGCGAAGCAATGTGAACACCTCTGCTTCCCAGGCACAGAGAAGGTGCTAGCAGGGAATTCTCTGCCTGCCTTTCCCCAGTGCTCTGCAAGCTCTCCAGGACAACAGCAAATCTGGGGCTCTGTGCTTTCTTTCCTTCTGAACAAGTGTTAGTGTTTTCTGCACAAAGGCGATTCTGCGAAGCAATGTGAACACTTCTGCTTCCCAGGCACAGAGAAGGTGCTAGCAGGGAATTCTCTGCCTGCCTTTCCCCAGTGCTCTGCAAGCTCTCCAGGACAACATAAAATCTGGGGCTCTGTGCTTTCTTTAGTTCTGAACAATTGTTAGTGTTTTCTGCACAAAGGCGATTCTGCGAAGCAATGTGAACACTTCTGCTTCCCAGGCACAGAGAAGGTGCTAGCAGGGAATTCTCTGCCTGCCTTTCCCCAGTGCTCTGCAAGCTCTCCAGGACAACAGCAAATCTGGGGCTCTGTGCTTTCTTTTGTTCTGAACAAGTGTTAGTGTTTTCTGCACAAAAGCGATTCTGCGAAGCAATGTAAACACTTCTGCTTCCCAGGCACAGAGAAGGTGCTAGCAGGGAATTCTCTGCCTGCCTTTCCCCAGTGCTCTGCAAGCTCTCCAGGACAACATAAAATCTGGGGCTCTGTGCTTTCTTTCCTTCTGAACAACTGTTACTGTTTTCTGCACAAAAGCGATTCTAGCGAAGTAATGTGAACACTTCTGCTTCCCAGGCACAGAGAAGGTGCTAGCAGGGAATTCTCTGCCTGCCTTTCCCCAGTGCTCTGGAAGCTCTCCAGAACATCAGCAAATCTGGGGCTCTGTGCTTTCTTTTGTTCTGAACAAGTGTTAGTGTTTTCTGCACAAAAGCGATTCTGCGAAGTAATGTGAACACTTCTGCTTCCCAGGCACAGAGAAGGTGCTAGCAGGGAATTCTCTGCCTGCCTTTCCCCAGTGCTCTGCAAGCTCTCCAGGACAACAGCAAATCTGGGGCTCTGTGCTTTCTTTTGTTCTGAACAAGTGTTAGTGTTTTCTGCACAAAGGCGATTCTGCGAAGCAATGTGAACACTTCTGCTTCCCAGGCACAGAGAAGGTGCTAGCAGGGAATTCTCTGCCTGCCTTTCCCCAGTGCTCTGCAAGCTCTCCAGGACAACAGCAAATCTGGGGCTCTGTGCTTTCTTTTGTTCTGAACAAGTGTTAGTGTTTTCTGCACAAAAGCGATTCTGCGAAGCAATGTGAACACTTCTGCTTCCCAGGCACAGAGAAGGTGCTAGCAGGGAATTCTCTGCCTGCCTTTCCCCAGTGCTATGCAAGCTCTCCAGAACAACAGCAAATCTGGGGCTCTGTGCTTTCTTTAGTTCTGAACCAGTGTTAGTGTTTTCTGCACAAAAGCGATTCTGCGAAGCAATGTAAACACTTCTGCTTCCCAGGCACAGAGAAGGTGCTAGCAGGGAATTCTCTGCCTGCCTTTCCCCAGTGCTCTGGAAGCTCTCCAGGACAACATAAAATCTGGGGCTCTGTGCTTTCTTTCCTTCTGAACAAGTGTTACTGTTTTCTGCACAAAAGCGATTCTTGCGAAGTAATGTGAACACTTCTGCTTCCCAGGCACAGAGAAGGTGCTAGCAGGGAATTCTCTGCCTGCCTTTCCCCAGTGCTCTGGAAGCTCTCCAGAACATCAGCAAATCTGGGGCTCTGTGCTTTCTTTTGTTCTGAACAAGTGTTAGTGTTTTCTGCACAAAAGCGATTCTGCGAAGTAATGTGAACACTTCTGCTTCCCAGGCACAGAGAAGGTGCTAGCAGGGAATTCTCTGCCTGCCTTTCCCCAGTGCTCTGCAAGCTCTCCAGGACAACAGCAAATCTGGGGCTCTGTGCTTTCTTTTGTTCTGAACAAGTGTTAGTGTTTTCTGCACAAAAGCGATTCTGCCAAGTAATGTGAACACTTCTGCTTCCCAGGCACAGAGAAGGTGCTAGCAGGGAATTCTCCGCCTGCCTTTCCCCAGTGCTATGCAAGCTCTCCAGAACAACAGCAAATCTGGGGCTCTGTGCTTTCTTTAGTTCTGAACAATTGTTAGTGTTTTCTGCACAAAAGCGATTCTGCGAAGCAATGTGAACACTTCTGCTTCCCAGGCACAGAGAAGGTGCTAGCAGGGAATTCTCTGCCTGCCTTTCCCCAGTGCTCTGCAAGCTCTCCAGGACAACATAAAATCTGGGGCTCTGTGCTTTCTTTAGTTCTGAACAATTGTTAGTGTTTTCTGCACAAAGGCGATTCTGCGAAGCAATGTGAACACTTCTGCTTCCCAGGCACAGAGAAGGTGCTAGCAGGGAATTCTCTGCCTGCCTTTCCCCAGTGCTCTGCAAGCTCTCCAGGACAACATCAAATCTGGGGCTCTGTGCTTTCTTTTGTTCTGAACGAGTGTTAGTGTTTTCTGCACAAAAGCGATTCTGCGAAGCAATGTGAACACTTCTGCTTCCCAGGCACAGAGAAGGTGCTAGCAGGGAATTCTCTGCCTGCCTTTCCCCAGTGCTCTGCAAGCTCTCCAGAACAACAGCAAATCTGGGGCTCTGTGCTTTCTTTAGTTCTGAACAATTGTTAGTGTTTTCTGCACAAAAGCGATTCTGCGAAGCAATGTGAACACTTCTGCTTCCCAGGCACAGAGAAGGTGCTAGCAGGGAATTCTCTGCCTGCCTTTCCCCAGTGCTCTGCAAGCTCTCCAGGACAACAGCAAATCTGGGGCTCTGTGCTTTCTTTCCTTCTGAACAAGTGTTAGTGTTTTCTGCACAAAGGCGATTCTGCGAAGCAATGTGAACACTTCTGCTTCCCAGGCACAGAGAAGGTGCTAGCAGGGAATTCTCTGCCTGCCTTTCCCCAGTGCTCTGCAAGCTCTCCAGGACAACAGCAAATCTGGGGCTCTGTGCTTTCTTTTGTTCTGAACAAGTGTTAGTGTTTTCTGCACAAAAGCGATTCTGCGAAGCAATGTGAACACTTCTGCTTCCCAGGCACAGAGAAGGTGCTAGCAGGGAATTCTCTGCCTGCCTTTCCCCAGTGCTATGCAAGCTCTCCAGAACAACAGCAAATCTGGGGCTCTGTGCTTTCTTTAGTTCTGAACCAGTGTTAGTGTTTTCTGCACAAAAGCGATTCTGCGAAGCAATGTAAACACTTCTGCTTCCCAGGCACAGAGAAGGTGCTAGCAGGGAATTCTCTGCCTGCCTTTCCCCAGTGCTCTGCAAGCTCTCCAGGACAACATAAAATCTGGGGCTCTGTGCTTTCTTTCCTTCTGAACAAGTGTTACTGTTTTCTGCACAAAAGCGATTCTTGCGAAGTAATGTGAACACTTCTGCTTCCCAGGCACAGAGAAGGTGCTAGCAGGGAATTCTCTGCCTGCCTTTCCCCAGTGCTCTGGAAGCTCTCCAGAACATCAGCAAATCTGGGGCTCTGTGCTTTCTTTTGTTCTGAACAAGTGTTAGTGTTTTCTGCACAAAAGCGATTCTGCGAAGTAATGTGAACACTTCTGCTTCCCAGGCACAGAGAAGGTGCTAGCAGGGAATTCTCTGCCTGCCTTTCCCCAGTGCTCTGCAAGCTCTCCAGGACAACAGCAAATCTGGGGCTCTGTGCTTTCTTTTGTTCTGAACAAGTGTTAGTGTTTTCTGCACAAAAGCGATTCTGCGAAGCAATGTGAACACTTCTGCTTCCCAGGCACAGAGAAGGTGCTAGCAGGGAATTCTCTGCCTGCCTTTCCCCAGTGCTATGCAAGCTCTCCAGAACAACAGCAAATCTGGGGCTCTGTGCTTTCTTTAGTTCTGAACAATTGTTAGTGTTTTCTGCACAAAAGCGATTCTGCGAAGCAATGTAAACACTTCTGCTTCCCAGGCACAGAGAAGGTGCTAGCAGGGAATTCTCTGCCTGCCTTTCCCCAGTGCTCTGGAAGCTCTCCAGGACAACATAAAATCTGGGGCTCTGTGCTTTCTTTCCTTCCGAACAAGTGTTACTGTTTTCTGCACAAAAGCGATTCTTGCGAAGCAATGTGAACACTTCTGCTTCCCAGGCACAGAGAAGGTGCTAGCAGGGAATTCTCTGCCTGCCTTTCCCCAGTGCTCTGGAAGCTCTCCAGAACATCAGCAAATCTGGGGCTCTGTGCTTTCTTTTGTTCTGAACAAGTGTTAGTGTTTTCTGCACAAAGGCGATTCTGCGAAGTAATGTGAACACTTCTGCTTCCCAGGCACAGAGAAGGTGCTAGCAGGGAATTCTCTGCCTGCCTTTCCCCAGTGCTATGCAAGCTCTCCAGAACAACAGCAAATCTGGGGCTCTGTGCTTTCTTTAGTTCTGAACAATTGTTAGTGTTTTCTGCACAAAAGCGATTCTGCGAAGCAATGTGAACACTTCTGCTTCCCAGGCACAGAGAAGGTGCTAGCAGGGAATTCTCTGCCTGCCTTTCCCCAGTGCTCTGCAAGCTCTCCAGGACAACATAAAATCTGGGGCTCTGTGCTTTCTTTCGTTCTGAACAAGTGTTAGTGTTTTCTGCAGAAAAGCGATTCTGCGAAGCAATGTGAACACTTCTGCTTCCCAGGCACAGAGAAGGTGCTAGCAGGGAATTCTCTGCCTGCCTTTCCCCAGTGCTCTGCAAGCTCTCCAGGACAACAGCAAATCTGGGGCTCTGTGCTTTCTTTTGTTCTGAACAAGTGTTAGTGTTTTCTGCACAAAGGCGATTCTGCGAAGCAATGTGAACACTTCTGCTTCCCAGGCACAGAGAAGGTGCTAGCAGGGAATTCTCTGCCTGCCTTTCCCCAGTGCTTTGCAAGCTCTCCAGGACAACAGCAAATCTGGGGCTCTGTGCTTTCTTTTGTTCTGAACAAGTGTTAGTGTTTTCTGCACAAAAGCGATTCTGCGAAGTAATGTGAACACTTCTGCTTCCCAGGCACAGAGAAGGTGCTAGCAGGGAATTCCCTGCCTGCCTTTCCCCAGTGCTCTGCAAGCTCTGCAGAACAACAGCAAATCTGGGGCTCTGTGCTTTCTTTTGTTCTGAACAAGTGTTAGTGTTTTCTGCACAAAGGCGATTCTGCGAAGCAATGTGAACACTTCTGCTTCCCAGGCACAGAGAAGGTGCTAGCAGGGAATTCTCTGCCTGCCTTTCCCCAGTGCTCTGCAAGCTCTCCAGGACAACATAAAATCTGGGGCTCTGTGCTTTCTTTTGTTCTGAACAAGTGTTAGTGTTTTCTGCACAAAAGCGATTCTGCGAAGCAATGTGAACACTTCTGCTTCCCAGGCACAGAGAAGGTGCTAGCAGGGAATTCTCTGCCTGCCTTTCCCCAGTGCTCTGCAAGCTCTCCAGGACAACAGCAAATCTGGGGCTCTGTGCTTTCTTTCCTTCTGAACAAGTGTTAGTGTTTTCTGCACAAAGGCGATTCTGCGAAGCAATGTGAACACTTCTGCTTCCCAGGCACAGAGAAGGTGCTAGCAGGGAATTCTCTGCCTGCCTTTCCCCAGTGCTCTGCAAGCTCTCCAGGACAACATAAAATCTGGGGCTCTGTGCTTTCTTTAGTTCTGAACAATTGTTAGTGTTTTCTGCACAAAGGCGATTCTGCGAAGCAATGTGAACACTTCTGCTTCCCAGGCACAGAGAAGGTGCTAGCAGGGAATTCTCTGCCTGCCTTTCCCCAGTGCTATGCAAGCTCTCCAGAACAACAGCAAATCTGGGGCTCTGTGCTTTCTTTTGTTCTGAACAAGTGTTAGTGTTTTCTGCACAAAAGCGATTCTGCGAAGCAATGTGAACACTTCTGCTTCCCAGGCACAGAGAAGGTGCTAGCAGGGAATTCTCTGCCTGCCTTTCCCCAGTGCTATGCAAGCTCTCCAGAACAACAGCAAATCTGGGGCTCTGTGCTTTCTTTAGTTCTGAACAATTGTTAGTGTTTTCTGCACAAAAGCGATTCTGCGAAGCAATGTGAACACTTCTGCTTCCCAGGCACAGAGAAGGTGCTAGCAGGGAATTCTCTGCCTGCCTTTCCCCAGTGCTCTGGAAGCTCTCCAGAACATCAGCAAATCTGGGGCTCTGTGCTTTCTTTTGTTCTGAACAAGTGTTAGTGTTTTCTGCACAAAAGCGATTCTGCGAAGTAATGTGAACACTTCTGCTTCCCAGGCACAGAGAAGGTGCTAGCAGGGAATTCTCTGCCTGCCTTTCCCCAGTGCTCTGGAAGCTCTCCAGAACATCAGCAAATCTGGGGCTCTGTGCTTTCTTTTGTTCTGAACAAGTGTTAGTGTTTTCTGCACAAAAGCGATTCTGCGAAGTAATGTGAACACTTCTGCTTCCCAGGCACAGAGAAGGTGCTAGCAGGGAATTCTCTGCCTGCCTTTCCCCAGTGCTCTGCAAGCTCTCCAGGACAACAGCAAATCTGGGGCTCTGTGCTTTCTTTTGTTCTGAACAAGTGTTAGTGTTTTCTGCACAAAGGCGATTCTGCGAAGCAATGTGAACACTTCTGCTTCCCAGGCACAGAGAAGGTGCTAGCAGGGAATTCTCTGCCTGCCTTTCCCCAGTGCTCTGCAAGCTCTCCAGGACAACAGCAAATCTGGGGCTCTGTGCTTTCTTTTGTTCTGAACAAGTGTTAGTGTTTTCTGCACAAAGGCGATTCTGCGAAGCAATGTGAACACTTCTGCTTCCCAGGCACAGAGAAGGTGCTAGCAGGGAATTCTCTGCCTGCCTTTCCCCAGTGCTCTGCAAGCTCTCCAGGACAACATAAAATCTGGGGCTCTGTGCTTTCTTTTGTTCTGAACAAGTGTTAGTGTTTTCTGCACAAAGGCGATTCTGCGAAGCAATGTGAACACTTCTGCTTCCCAGGCACAGAGAAGGTGCTAGCAGGGAATTCTCTGCCTGCCTTTCCCCAGTGCTCTGCAAGCTCTCCAGAACAACAGCAAATCTGGGGCTCTGTGCTTTCTTTAGTTCTGAACAAGTGTTAGTGTTTTCTGCACAAAGGCGATTCTGCGAAGCAATGTGAACACTTCTGCTTCCCAGGCACAGAGGAGGTGCTAGCAGGGAATTCTCTGCCTGCCTTTCCCCAGTGCTCTGCAAGCTCTCCAGGACAACATAAAATCTGGGGCTCTGTGCTTTCTTTTGTTCTGAACAAGTGTTAGTGTTTTCTGCACAAAAGCGATTCTGCGAAGCAATGTGAACACTTCTGCTTCCCAGGCACAGAGAAGGTGCTAGCAGGGAATTCTCTGCCTGCCTTTCCCCAGTGCTCTGCAAGCTCTCCAGAACAACAGCAAATCTGGGGCTCTGTGCTTTCTTTTGTTCTGAACAAGTGTTAGTGTTTTCTGCACAAAGGCGATTCTGCGAAGCAATGTGAACACTTCTGCTTCCCAGGCACAGAGAAGGTGCTAGCAGGGAATTCTCTGCCTGCCTTTCCCCAGTGCTCTGCAAGCTCTCCAGGACAACAGAAAATCTGGGGCTCTGTGCTTTCTTTTGTTCTGAACAAGTGTTAGTGTTTTCTGCACAAAAGCGATTCTGCGAAGTAATGTGAACACTTCTGCTTCCCAGGCACAGAGAAGGTGCTAGCAGGGAATTCTCTGCCTGCCTTTCCCCAGTGCTCTGCAAGCTCTCCAGAACAACATAAAATCTGGGGCTCTGTGCTTTCTTTTGTTCTGAACAAGTGTTAGTGTTTTCTGCACAAAGGCGATTCTGCGAAGCAATGTGAACACTTCTGCTTCCCAGGCACAGAGAAGGTGCTAGCAGGGAATTCTCTGCCTGCCTTTCCCCAGTGCTCTGCAAGCTCTCCAGGACAACAGCAAATCTGGGGCTCTGTGCTTTCTTTAGTTCTGAACAAGTGTTAGTGTTTTCTGCACAAAAGCGATTCTGCGAAGCAATGTGAACACTTCTGCTTCCCAGGCACAGAGAAGGTGCTAGCAGGGAATTCTCTGCCTGCCTTTCCCCAGTGCTCTGCAAGCTCTCCAGGACAACATAAAATCTGGGGCTCTGTGCTTTCTTTCCTTCTGAACAAGTGTTACTGTTTTCTGCACAAAAGCGATTCTGCGAAGCAATGTGAACACTTCTGCTTCCCAGGCACAGAGAAGGTGCTAGCAGGGAATTCTCTGCCTGCCTTTCCCCAGTGCTCTGGAAGCTCTCCAGAACATCAGCAAATCTGGGGCTCTGTGCTTTCTTTTGTTCTGAACAAGTGTTAGTGTTTTCTGCACAAAAGCGATTCTGCGAAGTAATGTGAACACTTCTGCTTCCCAGGCACAGAGAAGGTGCTAGCAGGGAATTCTCTGCCTGCCTTTCCCCAGTGCTCTGCAAGCTCTCCAGGACAACAGCAAATCTGGGGCTCTGTGCTTTCTTTTGTTCTGAACAAGTGTTAGTGTTTTCTGCACAAAGGCGATTCTGCGAAGCAATGTGAACACTTCTGCTTCCCAGGCACAGAGAAGGTGCTAGCAGGGAATTCTCTGCCTGCCTTTCCCCAGTGCTCTGCAAGCTCTCCAGGACAACAGCAAATCTGGGGCTCTGTGCTTTCTTTTGTTCTGAACAAGTGTTAGTGTTTTCTGCACAAAAGCGATTCTGCGAAGCAATGTGAACACTTCTGCTTCCCAGGCACAGAGAAGGTGCTAGCAGGGAATTCTCTGCCTGCCTTTCCCCAGTGCTATGCAAGCTCTCCAGAACAACAGCAAATCTGGGGCTCTGTGCTTTCTTTAGTTCTGAACCAGTGTTAGTGTTTTCTGCACAAAAGCGATTCTGCGAAGCAATGTAAACACTTCTGCTTCCCAGGCACAGAGAAGGTGCTAGCAGGGAATTCTCTGCCTGCCTTTCCCCAGTGCTCTGGAAGCTCTCCAGGACAACATAAAATCTGGGGCTCTGTGCTTTCTTTCCTTCTGAACAAGTGTTACTGTTTTCTGCACAAAAGCGATTCTTGCGAAGTAATGTGAACACTTCTGCTTCCCAGGCACAGAGAAGGTGCTAGCAGGGAATTCTCTGCCTGCCTTTCCCCAGTGCTCTGGAAGCTCTCCAGAACATCAGCAAATCTGGGGCTCTGTGCTTTCTTTTGTTCTGAACAAGTGTTAGTGTTTTCTGCACAAAAGCGATTCTGCGAAGTAATGTGAACACTTCTGCTTCCCAGGCACAGAGAAGGTGCTAGCAGGGAATTCTCTGCCTGCCTTTCCCCAGTGCTCTGCAAGCTCTCCAGGACAACAGCAAATCTGGGGCTCTGTGCTTTCTTTTGTTCTGAACAAGTGTTAGTGTTTTCTGCACAAAAGCGATTCTGCCAAGTAATGTGAACACTTCTGCTTCCCAGGCACAGAGAAGGTGCTAGCAGGGAATTCTCCGCCTGCCTTTCCCCAGTGCTATGCAAGCTCTCCAGAACAACAGCAAATCTGGGGCTCTGTGCTTTCTTTAGTTCTGAACAATTGTTAGTGTTTTCTGCACAAAAGCGATTCTGCGAAGCAATGTGAACACTTCTGCTTCCCAGGCACAGAGAAGGTGCTAGCAGGGAATTCTCTGCCTGCCTTTCCCCAGTGCTCTGCAAGCTCTCCAGGACAACATAAAATCTGGGGCTCTGTGCTTTCTTTAGTTCTGAACAATTGTTAGTGTTTTCTGCACAAAGGCGATTCTGCGAAGCAATGTGAACACTTCTGCTTCCCAGGCACAGAGAAGGTGCTAGCAGGGAATTCTCTGCCTGCCTTTCCCCAGTGCTCTGCAAGCTCTCCAGGACAACATCAAATCTGGGGCTCTGTGCTTTCTTTTGTTCTGAACGAGTGTTAGTGTTTTCTGCACAAAAGCGATTCTGCGAAGCAATGTGAACACTTCTGCTTCCCAGGCACAGAGAAGGTGCTAGCAGGGAATTCTCTGCCTGCCTTTCCCCAGTGCTCTGCAAGCTCTCCAGAACAACAGCAAATCTGGGGCTCTGTGCTTTCTTTAGTTCTGAACAATTGTTAGTGTTTTCTGCACAAAAGCGATTCTGCGAAGCAATGTGAACACTTCTGCTTCCCAGGCACAGAGAAGGTGCTAGCAGGGAATTCTCTGCCTGCCTTTCCCCAGTGCTCTGCAAGCTCTCCAGGACAACAGCAAATCTGGGGCTCTGTGCTTTCTTTCCTTCTGAACAAGTGTTAGTGTTTTCTGCACAAAGGCGATTCTGCGAAGCAATGTGAACACTTCTGCTTCCCAGGCACAGAGAAGGTGCTAGCAGGGAATTCTCTGCCTGCCTTTCCCCAGTGCTCTGCAAGCTCTCCAGGACAACAGCAAATCTGGGGCTCTGTGCTTTCTTTTGTTCTGAACAAGTGTTAGTGTTTTCTGCACAAAAGCGATTCTGCGAAGCAATGTGAACACTTCTGCTTCCCAGGCACAGAGAAGGTGCTAGCAGGGAATTCTCTGCCTGCCTTTCCCCAGTGCTATGCAAGCTCTCCAGAACAACAGCAAATCTGGGGCTCTGTGCTTTCTTTAGTTCTGAACCAGTGTTAGTGTTTTCTGCACAAAAGCGATTCTGCGAAGCAATGTAAACACTTCTGCTTCCCAGGCACAGAGAAGGTGCTAGCAGGGAATTCTCTGCCTGCCTTTCCCCAGTGCTCTGCAAGCTCTCCAGGACAACAGCAAATCTGGGGCTCTGTGCTTTCTTTCCTTCTGAACAAGTGTTACTGTTTTCTGCACAAAAGCGATTCTTGCGAAGTAATGTGAACACTTCTGCTTCCCAGGCACAGAGAAGGTGCTAGCAGGGAATTCTCTGCCTGCCTTTCCCCAGTGCTCTGGAAGCTCTCCAGAACATCAGCAAATCTGGGGCTCTGTGCTTTCTTTTGTTCTGAACAAGTGTTAGTGTTTTCTGCACAAAAGCGATTCTGCGAAGTAATGTGAACACTTCTGCTTCCCAGGCACAGAGAAGGTGCTAGCAGGGAATTCTCTGCCTGCCTTTCCCCAGTGCTCTGCAAGCTCTCCAGGACAACAGCAAATCTGGGGCTCTGTGCTTTCTTTTGTTCTGAACAAGTGTTAGTGTTTTCTGCACAAAAGCGATTCTGCGAAGCAATGTGAACACTTCTGCTTCCCAGGCACAGAGAAGGTGCTAGCAGGGAATTCTCTGCCTGCCTTTCCCCAGTGCTATGCAAGCTCTCCAGAACAACAGCAAATCTGGGGCTCTGTGCTTTCTTTAGTTCTGAACAATTGTTAGTGTTTTCTGCACAAAAGCGATTCTGCGAAGCAATGTAAACACTTCTGCTTCCCAGGCACAGAGAAGGTGCTAGCAGGGAATTCTCTGCCTGCCTTTCCCCAGTGCTCTGGAAGCTCTCCAGGACAACATAAAATCTGGGGCTCTGTGCTTTCTTTCCTTCCGAACAAGTGTTACTGTTTTCTGCACAAAAGCGATTCTTGCGAAGCAATGTGAACACTTCTGCTTCCCAGGCACAGAGAAGGTGCTAGCAGGGAATTCTCTGCCTGCCTTTCCCCAGTGCTCTGGAAGCTCTCCAGAACATCAGCAAATCTGGGGCTCTGTGCTTTCTTTTGTTCTGAACAAGTGTTAGTGTTTTCTGCACAAAAGCGATTCTGCGAAGTAATGTGAACACTTCTGCTTCCCAGGCACAGAGAAGGTGCTAGCAGGGAATTCTCTGCCTGCCTTTCCCCAGTGCTCTGCAAGCTCTCCAGAACAACAGCAAATCTGGGGCTCTGTGCTTTCTTTAGTTCTGAACAATTGTTAGTGTTTTCTGCACAAAAGCGATTCTGCGAAGCAATGTGAACACTTCTGCTTCCCAGGCACAGAGAAGGTGCTAGCAGGGAATTCTCTGCCTGCCTTTCCCCAGTGCTCTGCAAGCTCTCCAGGACAACATAAAATCTGGGGCTCTGTGCTTTCTTTCGTTCTGAACAAGTGTTAGTGTTTTCTGCAGAAAAGCGATTCTGCGAAGCAATGTGAACACTTCTGCTTCCCAGGCACAGAGAAGGTGCTAGCAGGGAATTCTCTGCCTGCCTTTCCCCAGTGCTCTGCAAGCTCTCCAGGACAACAGCAAATCTGGGGCTCTGTGCTTTCTTTTGTTCTGAACAAGTGTTAGTGTTTTCTGCACAAAGGCGATTCTGCGAAGCAATGTGAACACTTCTGCTTCCCAGGCACAGAGAAGGTGCTAGCAGGGAATTCTCTGCCTGCCTTTCCCCAGTGCTTTGCAAGCTCTCCAGGACAACAGCAAATCTGGGGCTCTGTGCTTTCTTTTGTTCTGAACAAGTGTTAGTGTTTTCTGCACAAAAGCGATTCTGCGAAGTAATGTGAACACTTCTGCTTCCCAGGCACAGAGAAGGTGCTAGCAGGGAATTCCCTGCCTGCCTTTCCCCAGTGCTCTGCAAGCTCTGCAGAACAACAGCAAATCTGGGGCTCTGTGCTTTCTTTTGTTCTGAACAAGTGTTAGTGTTTTCTGCACAAAGGCGATTCTGCGAAGCAATGTGAACACTTCTGCTTCCCAGGCACAGAGAAGGTGCTAGCAGGGAATTCTCTGCCTGCCTTTCCCCAGTGCTCTGCAAGCTCTCCAGGACAACATAAAATCTGGGGCTCTGTGCTTTCTTTTGTTCTGAACAAGTGTTAGTGTTTTCTGCACAAAAGCGATTCTGCGAAGCAATGTGAACACTTCTGCTTCCCAGGCACAGAGAAGGTGCTAGCAGGGAATTCTCTGCCTGCCTTTCCCCAGTGCTCTGCAAGCTCTCCAGGACAACAGCAAATCTGGGGCTCTGTGCTTTCTTTCCTTCTGAACAAGTGTTAGTGTTTTCTGCACAAAGGCGATTCTGCGAAGCAATGTGAACACTTCTGCTTCCCAGGCACAGAGAAGGTGCTAGCAGGGAATTCTCTGCCTGCCTTTCCCCAGTGCTCTGCAAGCTCTCCAGGACAACATAAAATCTGGGGCTCTGTGCTTTCTTTCCTTCCGAACAAGTGTTACTGTTTTCTGCACAAAAGCGATTCTTGCGAAGCAATGTGAACACTTCTGCTTCCCAGGCACAGAGAAGGTGCTAGCAGGGAATTCTCTGCCTGCCTTTCCCCAGTGCTCTGGAAGCTCTCCAGAACATCAGCAAATCTGGGGCTCTGTGCTTTCTTTTGTTCTGAACAAGTGTTAGTGTTTTCTGCACAAAAGCGATTCTGCGAAGTAATGTGAACACTTCTGCTTCCCAGGCACAGAGAAGGTGCTAGCAGGGAATTCTCTGCCTGCCTTTCCCCAGTGCTCTGCAAGCTCTCCAGAACAACAGCAAATCTGGGGCTCTGTGCTTTCTTTAGTTCTGAACAATTGTTAGTGTTTTCTGCACAAAAGCGATTCTGCGAAGCAATGTGAACACTTCTGCTTCCCAGGCACAGAGAAGGTGCTAGCAGGGAATTCTCTGCCTGCCTTTCCCCAGTGCTCTGCAAGCTCTCCAGGACAACATAAAATCTGGGGCTCTGTGCTTTCTTTCGTTCTGAACAAGTGTTAGTGTTTTCTGCAGAAAAGCGATTCTGCGAAGCAATGTGAACACTTCTGCTTCCCAGGCACAGAGAAGGTGCTAGCAGGGAATTCTCTGCCTGCCTTTCCCCAGTGCTCTGCAAGCTCTCCAGGACAACAGCAAATCTGGGGCTCTGTGCTTTCTTTTGTTCTGAACAAGTGTTAGTGTTTTCTGCACAAAGGCGATTCTGCGAAGCAATGTGAACACTTCTGCTTCCCAGGCACAGAGAAGGTGCTAGCAGGGAATTCTCTGCCTGCCTTTCCCCAGTGCTTTGCAAGCTCTCCAGGACAACAGCAAATCTGGGGCTCTGTGCTTTCTTTTGTTCTGAACAAGTGTTAGTGTTTTCTGCACAAAAGCGATTCTGCGAAGTAATGTGAACACTTCTGCTTCCCAGGCACAGAGAAGGTGCTAGCAGGGAATTCCCTGCCTGCCTTTCCCCAGTGCTCTGCAAGCTCTGCAGAACAACAGCAAATCTGGGGCTCTGTGCTTTCTTTTGTTCTGAACAAGTGTTAGTGTTTTCTGCACAAAGGCGATTCTGCGAAGCAATGTGAACACTTCTGCTTCCCAGGCACAGAGAAGGTGCTAGCAGGGAATTCTCTGCCTGCCTTTCCCCAGTGCTCTGCAAGCTCTCCAGGACAACATAAAATCTGGGGCTCTGTGCTTTCTTTTGTTCTGAACAAGTGTTAGTGTTTTCTGCACAAAAGCGATTCTGCGAAGCAATGTGAACACTTCTGCTTCCCAGGCACAGAGAAGGTGCTAGCAGGGAATTCTCTGCCTGCCTTTCCCCAGTGCTCTGCAAGCTCTCCAGGACAACAGCAAATCTGGGGCTCTGTGCTTTCTTTCCTTCTGAACAAGTGTTAGTGTTTTCTGCACAAAGGCGATTCTGCGAAGCAATGTGAACACTTCTGCTTCCCAGGCACAGAGAAGGTGCTAGCAGGGAATTCTCTGCCTGCCTTTCCCCAGTGCTCTGCAAGCTCTCCAGGACAACATAAAATCTGGGGCTCTGTGCTTTCTTTAGTTCTGAACAATTGTTAGTGTTTTCTGCACAAAGGCGATTCTGCGAAGCAATGTGAACACTTCTGCTTCCCAGGCACAGAGAAGGTGCTAGCAGGGAATTCTCTGCCTGCCTTTCCCCAGTGCTATGCAAGCTCTCCAGAACAACAGCAAATCTGGGGCTCTGTGCTTTCTTTTGTTCTGAACAAGTGTTAGTGTTTTCTGCACAAAAGCGATTCTGCGAAGCAATGTGAACACTTCTGCTTCCCAGGCACAGAGAAGGTGCTAGCAGGGAATTCTCTGCCTGCCTTTCCCCAGTGCTATGCAAGCTCTCCAGAACAACAGCAAATCTGGGGCTCTGTGCTTTCTTTAGTTCTGAACAATTGTTAGTGTTTTCTGCACAAAAGCGATTCTGCGAAGCAATGTGAACACTTCTGCTTCCCAGGCACAGAGAAGGTGCTAGCAGGGAATTCTCTGCCTGCCTTTCCCCAGTGCTCTGGAAGCTCTCCAGAACATCAGCAAATCTGGGGCTCTGTGCTTTCTTTTGTTCTGAACAAGTGTTAGTGTTTTCTGCACAAAAGCGATTCTGCGAAGTAATGTGAACACTTCTGCTTCCCAGGCACAGAGAAGGTGCTAGCAGGGAATTCTCTGCCTGCCTTTCCCCAGTGCTCTGGAAGCTCTCCAGAACATCAGCAAATCTGGGGCTCTGTGCTTTCTTTTGTTCTGAACAAGTGTTAGTGTTTTCTGCACAAAAGCGATTCTGCGAAGTAATGTGAACACTTCTGCTTCCCAGGCACAGAGAAGGTGCTAGCAGGGAATTCTCTGCCTGCCTTTCCCCAGTGCTCTGCAAGCTCTCCAGGACAACAGCAAATCTGGGGCTCTGTGCTTTCTTTTGTTCTGAACAAGTGTTAGTGTTTTCTGCACAAAGGCGATTCTGCGAAGCAATGTGAACACTTCTGCTTCCCAGGCACAGAGAAGGTGCTAGCAGGGAATTCTCTGCCTGCCTTTCCCCAGTGCTCTGCAAGCTCTCCAGGACAACAGCAAATCTGGGGCTCTGTGCTTTCTTTTGTTCTGAACAAGTGTTAGTGTTTTCTGCACAAAGGCGATTCTGCGAAGCAATGTGAACACTTCTGCTTCCCAGGCACAGAGAAGGTGCTAGCAGGGAATTCTCTGCCTGCCTTTCCCCAGTGCTCTGCAAGCTCTCCAGGACAACATAAAATCTGGGGCTCTGTGCTTTCTTTTGTTCTGAACAAGTGTTAGTGTTTTCTGCACAAAGGCGATTCTGCGAAGCAATGTGAACACTTCTGCTTCCCAGGCACAGAGAAGGTGCTAGCAGGGAATTCTCTGCCTGCCTTTCCCCAGTGCTCTGCAAGCTCTCCAGAACAACAGCAAATCTGGGGCTCTGTGCTTTCTTTAGTTCTGAACAAGTGTTAGTGTTTTCTGCACAAAGGCGATTCTGCGAAGCAATGTGAACACTTCTGCTTCCCAGGCACAGAGGAGGTGCTAGCAGGGAATTCTCTGCCTGCCTTTCCCCAGTGCTCTGCAAGCTCTCCAGGACAACATAAAATCTGGGGCTCTGTGCTTTCTTTTGTTCTGAACAAGTGTTAGTGTTTTCTGCACAAAAGCGATTCTGCGAAGCAATGTGAACACTTCTGCTTCCCAGGCACAGAGAAGGTGCTAGCAGGGAATTCTCTGCCTGCCTTTCCCCAGTGCTCTGCAAGCTCTCCAGAACAACAGCAAATCTGGGGCTCTGTGCTTTCTTTTGTTCTGAACAAGTGTTAGTGTTTTCTGCACAAAGGCGATTCTGCGAAGCAATGTGAACACTTCTGCTTCCCAGGCACAGAGAAGGTGCTAGCAGGGAATTCTCTGCCTGCCTTTCCCCAGTGCTCTGCAAGCTCTCCAGGACAACATAAAATCTGGGGCTCTGTGCTTTCTTTTGTTCTGAACAAGTGTTAGTGTTTTCTGCACAAAAGCGATTCTGCGAAGTAATGTGAACACTTCTGCTTCCCAGGCACAGAGAAGGTGCTAGCAGGGAATTCTCTGCCTGCCTTTCCCCAGTGCTCTGCAAGCTCTCCAGAACAACATAAAATCTGGGGCTCTGTGCTTTCTTTTGTTCTGAACAAGTGTTAGTGTTTTCTGCACAAAGGCGATTCTGCGAAGCAATGTGAACACTTCTGCTTCCCAGGCACAGAGAAGGTGCTAGCAGGGAATTCTCTGCCTGCCTTTCCCCAGTGCTCTGCAAGCTCTCCAGGACAACAGCAAATCTGGGGCTCTGTGCTTTCTTTAGTTCTGAACAAGTGTTAGTGTTTTCTGCACAAAAGCGATTCTGCGAAGCAATGTGAACACTTCTGCTTCCCAGGCACAGAGAAGGTGCTAGCAGGGAATTCTCTGCCTGCCTTTCCCCAGTGCTCTGCAAGCTCTCCAGGACAACATAAAATCTGGGGCTCTGTGCTTTCTTTCCTTCTGAACAAGTGTTACTGTTTTCTGCACAAAAGCGATTCTGCGAAGCAATGTGAACACTTCTGCTTCCCAGGCACAGAGAAGGTGCTAGCAGGGAATTCTCTGCCTGCCTTTCCCCAGTGCTCTGCAAGCTCTCCAGAACATCAGCAAATCTGGGGCTCTGTGCTTTCTTTTGTTCTGAACAAGTGTTAGTGTTTTCTGCACAAAGGCGATTCTGCGAAGCAATGTGAACACTTCTGCTTCCCAGGCACAGAAAAGGTGCTAGCAGGGAATTCTCTGCCTGCCTTTCCCCAGTGCTATGCAAGCTCTCCAGAACAACAGCAAATCTGGGGCTCTGTGCTTTCTTTAGTTCTGAACAGGTGTTAGTGTTTTCTGCACAAAAGCGATTCTGCGAAGCAATGTGAACACTTCTGCTTCCCAGGCACAGAGAAGGTGCTAGCAGGGAATTCTCTGCCTGCCTTTCCCCAGTGCTCTGCAAGCTCTCCAGGACAACATAAAATCTGGGGCTCTGTGCTTTCTTTCCTTCTGAACAAGTGTTACTGTTTTCTGCACAAAAGCGATTCTGCGAAGCAATGTGAACACTTCTGCTTCCCAGGCACAGAGAAGGTGCTAGCAGGGAATTCTCTGCCTGCCTTTCCCCAGTGCTCTGCAAGCTCTCCAGAACAACAGCAAATCTGGGGCTCTGTGCTTTCTTTTGTTCTGAACAAGTGTTAGTGTTTTCTGCACAAAGGCGATTCTGCGAAGCAATGTGAACACTTCTGCTTCCCAGGCACAGAGAAGGTGCTAGCAGGGAATTCTCTGCCTGCCTTTCCCCAGTGCTCTGCAAGCTCTCCAGGACAACAGAAAATCTGGGGCTCTGTGCTTTCTTTTGTTCTGAACAAGTGTTAGTGTTTTCTGCACAAAAGCGATTCTGCGAAGCAATGTGAACACTTCTGCTTCCCAGGCACAGAGAAGGTGCTAGCAGGGAATTCTCTGCCTGCCTTTCCCGAGTACTCTGCAAGCTCTCCAGGACAACATAAAATCTGGGGCTCTGTGCTTTCTTTTGTTCTGAACAAGTGTTAGTGTTTTCTGCAGAAAAGCGATTCTGCAAAGGAATGTGAACACTTCTGCTTCCCAGGTACAGAGAAGGTGCTAGCAGGGAATTCTCTGCCTGCCTTTCCCCAGTGCTCTGCAAGCTCTCCAGAACAACAGCAAATCTGGGGCTCTGTGCTTTCTTTTGTTCTGAACAAGTGTTAGTGTTTTCTGCACAAAGGCGATTCTGCGAAGCAATGTGAACACTTCTGCTTCCCAGGCACAGAGAAGGTGCTAGCAGGGAATTCTCTGCCTGCCTTTCCCCAGTGCTCTGCAAGCTCTCCAGAACAACAGCAAATCTGGGGCTCTGTGCTTTCTTTTGTTCTGAACAAGTGTTAGTGTTTTCTGCACAAAAGCGATTCTGCGAAGCAATGTGAACACTTCTGCTTCCCAGGCACAGAGAAGGTGCTAGCAGGGAATTCTCTGCCTGCCTTTCCCCAGTGCTCTGCAAGCTCTCCAGAACAACAGCAAATCTGGGGCTCTGTGCTTTCTTTAGTTCTGAACAACTGTTAGTGTTTTCTGCACAAAAGCGATTCTGCGAAGCAATGTGAACACTTCTGCTTCCCAGGCACAGAGAAGGTGCTAGCAGGGAATTCTCTGCCTGCCTTTCCCCAGTGCTCTGCAAGCTCTCCAGAACAACAGCAAATCTGGGGCTCTGTGCTTTCTTTTGTTCTGAACAAGTGTTAGTGTTTTCTGCACAAAGGCGATTCTGCGAAGCAATGTGAACACTTCTGCTTCCCAGGCACAGAGAAGGTGCTAGCAGGGAATCCTCTGCCTGCCTTTCCCCAGTGCTCTGCAAGCTCTCCAGGAAAACATAAAATCTGGGGCTCTGTGCTTTCTTTTGTTCTGAACAAGTGTTAGTGTTTTCTGCACAAAAGCGATTCTGCGAAGCAATGTGAACACTTCTGCTTCCCAGGCACAGAGAAGGTGCTAGCAGGGAATTCTCTGCCTGCCTTTCCCGAGTACTCTGCAAGCTCTCCAGAACAACAGCAAATCTGGGGCTCTGTGCTTTCTTTTGTTCTGAACAAGTGTTAGTGTTTTCTGCACAAAGGCGATTCTGCGAAGCAATGTGAACACTTCTGCTTCCCAGGTACAGAGAAGGTGCTAGCAGGGAATTCTCTGCCTGCCTTTCCCCAGTGCTATGCAAGCTCTCCAGAACAACAGCAAATCTGGGGCTCTGTGCTTTCTTTAGTTCTGAACAAGTGTTAGTGTTTTCTGCACAAAGGCGATTCTGCGAAGCAATGTGAACACTTCTGCTTCCCAGGCACAGAGAAGGTGCTAGCAGGGAATTCTCTGCCTGCCTTTCCCCAGTGCTCTGCAAGCTCTCCAGGACAACATAAAATCTGGGGCTCTGTGCTTTCTTTCCTTCTGAACAAGTGTTACTGTTTTCTGCACAAAAGCGATTCTTGCGAAGCAATGTGAACACTTCTGCTTCCCAGGCACAGAGAAGGTGCTAGCAGGGAATTCTCTGCCTGCCTTTCCCCAGTGCTCTGCAAGCTCTCCAGAACAACAGCAAATCTGGGGCTCTGTGCTTTCTTTTGTTCTGAACAAGTGTTAGTGTTTTCTGCACAAAAGCGATTCTGCGAAGCAATGTGAACACTTCTGCTTCCCAGGCACAGAGAAGGTGCTAGCAGGGAATTCTCTGCCTGCCTTTCCCCAGTGCTCTGCAAGCTCTCCAGGACAACAGCAAATCTGGGGCTCTGTGCTTTCTTTTGTTCTGAACAAGTGTTAGTGTTTTCTGCACAAAGGCGATTCTGCGAAGCAATGTGAACACTTCTGCTTCCCAGGCACAGAGAAGGTGCTAGCAGGGAATTCTCTGCCTGCCTTTCCCCAGTGCTCTGCAAGCTCTCCAGGACAACATAGAATCTGGGGCTCTGTGCTTTCTTTCCTTCTGAACAAGTGTTAGTGTTTTCTGCACAAAAGCGATTCTGCGAAGCAATGTGAACACTTCTGCTTCCCAGGCACAGAGAAGGTGCTAGCAGGGAATTCTCTGCCTGCCTTTCCCCAGTGCTCTGCAAGCTCTCCAGGACAACATAAAATCTGGGGCTCTGTGCTTTCTTTCCTTCTGAACAAGTGTTACTGTTTTCTGCACAAAAGCGATTCTTGCGAAGCAATGTGAACACTTCTGCTTCCCAGGCACAGAGAAGGTGCTAGCAGGGAATTCCCTGCCTGCCTTTCCCCAGTGCTCTGCAAGCTCTCCAGGACAACAGCAAATCTGGGGCTCTGTGCTTTCTTTTGTTCTGAACAAGTGTTAGTGTTTTCTGCACAAAGGCGATTCTGCGAAGCAATGTGAACACTTCTGGTTCCCAGGCACAGAGGAGGTGCTAGCAGGGAATTCTCTGCCTGCGTTTCCCCAGTGCTCTGCAAGCTCTCCAGGGCAACATAAAATCTGGGGCTCTGTGCTTTCTTTTGTTCTGAACAAGTGTTAGTGTTTTCTGCACAAAAGCGATTCTGCGAAGTAATGTGAACACTTCTGCTTCCCAGGCACAGAGGAGGTGCTAGCAGGGAATTCTCTGCCTGACTTTCCCCAGTGCTCTGCAAGCTCTCCAGGACAACAGCAAATCTGGGGCTCTGTGCTTTCTTTTGTTCTGAACAAGTGTTAGTGTTTTCTGCACAAAAGCGATTCTGCGAAGCAATGTGAACACTTCTGCTTCCCAGGCACAGAGGAGGTGCTAGCAGGGAATTCTCTGCCTGCCTTTCCCCAGTGCTCTGCAAGCTCTCCAGGACAACAGCAAATCTGGGGCTCTGTGCTTTCTTTTGTTCTGAACAAGTGTTAGTGTTTTCTGCAGAAAAGCGATTCTGCGAAGCAATGTGAACACTTCTGCTTCCCAGGCACAGAGAAGGTGCTAGCAGGGAATTCTCTGCCTGCCTTTCCCCAGTGCTCTGCAAGCTCTCCAGGACAACAGCAAATCTGGGGCTCTGTGCTTTCTTTTGTTCTGAACAAGTGTTAGTGTTTTCTGCACAAAAGCGATTCTGCGAAGCAATGTGAACACTTCTGCTTCCCAGGCACAGAGAAGGTGCTAGCAGGGAATTCTCTGCCTGCCTTTCCCCAGTGCTCTGCAAGCTCTCCAGAACAACAGCAAATCTGGGGCTCTGTGCTTTCTTTAGTTCTGAACAAGTGTTAGTGTTTTCTGCACAAAAGCGATTCTGCGAAGCAATGTGAACACTTCTGCTTCCCAGGCACAGAGAAGGTGCTAGCAGGGAATTCTCTGCCTGCCTTTCCCCAGTGCTCTGCAAGCTCTCCAGGACAACAGCAAATCTGGGGCTCTGTGCTTTCTTTTGTTCTGAACAAGTGTTAGTGTTTTCTGCACAAAGGCGATTCTGCGAAGCAATGTGAACACTTCTGCTTCCCAGGCACAGAGAAGGTGCTAGCAGGGAATTCTCTGCCTGCCTTTCCCCAGTGCTCTGCAAGCTCTCCAGGACAACAGCAAATCTGGGGCTCTGTGCTTTCTTTTGTTCTGAACAAGTGTTAGTGTTTTCTGCACAAAGGCGATTCTGCGAAGCAATGTGAACACTTCTGCTTCCCAGGCACAGAGAAGGTGCTAGCAGGGAATTCTCTGCCTGCCTTTCCCCAGTGCTCTGCAAGCTCTCCAGAACAACAGCAAATCTGGGGCTCTGTGCTTTCTTTAGTTCTGAACAAGTGTTAGTGTTTTCTGCACAAAGGCGATTCTGCGAAGCAATGTGAACACTTCTGCTTCCCAGGCACAGAGAAGGTGCTAGCAGGGAATTCTCTGCCTGCCTTTCCCCAGTGCTCTGCAAGCTCTCCAGAACAACAGCAAATCTGGGGCTCTGTGCTTTCTTTTGTTCTGAACAAGTGTTAGTGTTTTCTGCACAAAGGCGATTCTGCGAAGCAATGTGAACACTTCTGGTTCCCAGGCACAGAGGAGGTGCTAGCAGGGAATTCTCTGCCTGCGTTTCCCCAGTGCTCTGCAAGCTCTCCAGGGCAACATAAAATCTGGGGCTCTGTGCTTTCTTTTGTTCTGAACAAGTGTTAGTGTTTTCTGCACAAAAGCGATTCTGCGAAGTAATGTGAACACTTCTGCTTCCCAGGCACAGAGGAGGTGCTAGCAGGGAATTCTCTGCCTGACTTTCCCCAGTGCTCTGCAAGCTCTCCAGGACAACAGCAAATCTGGGGCTCTGTGCTTTCTTTTGTTCTGAACAAGTGTTAGTGTTTTCTGCACAAAAGCGATTCTGCGAAGCAATGTGAACACTTCTGCTTCCCAGGCACAGAGGAGGTGCTAGCAGGGAATTCTCTGCCTGCCTTTCCCCAGTGCTCTGCAAGCTCTCCAGGACAACAGCAAATCTGGGGCTCTGTGCTTTCTTTTGTTCTGAACAAGTGTTAGTGTTTTCTGCAGAAAAGCGATTCTGCGAAGCAATGTGAACACTTCTGCTTCCCAGGCACAGAGAAGGTGCTAGCAGGGAATTCTCTGCCTGCCTTTCCCCAGTGCTCTGCAAGCTCTCCAGGACAACAGCAAATCTGGGGCTCTGTGCTTTCTTTTGTTCTGAACAAGTGTTAGTGTTTTCTGCACAAAAGCGATTCTGCGAAGCAATGTGAACACTTCTGCTTCCCAGGCACAGAGAAGGTGCTAGCAGGGAATTCTCTGCCTGCCTTTCCCCAGTGCTCTGCAAGCTCTCCAGAACAACAGCAAATCTGGGGCTCTGTGCTTTCTTTAGTTCTGAACAAGTGTTAGTGTTTTCTGCACAAAAGCGATTCTGCGAAGCAATGTGAACACTTCTGCTTCCCAGGCACAGAGAAGGTGCTAGCAGGGAATTCTCTGCCTGCCTTTCCCCAGTGCTCTGCAAGCTCTCCAGGACAACAGCAAATCTGGGGCTCTGTGCTTTCTTTTGTTCTGAACAAGTGTTAGTGTTTTCTGCACAAAGGCGATTCTGCGAAGCAATGTGAACACTTCTGCTTCCCAGGCACAGAGAAGGTGCTAGCAGGGAATTCTCTGCCTGCCTTTCCCCAGTGCTCTGCAAGCTCTCCAGGACAACAGCAAATCTGGGGCTCTGTGCTTTCTTTTGTTCTGAACAAGTGTTAGTGTTTTCTGCACAAAGGCGATTCTGCGAAGCAATGTGAACACTTCTGCTTCCCAGGCACAGAGAAGGTGCTAGCAGGGAATTCTCTGCCTGCCTTTCCCCAGTGCTCTGCAAGCTCTCCAGAACAACAGCAAATCTGGGGCTCTGTGCTTTCTTTAGTTCTGAACAAGTGTTAGTGTTTTCTGCACAAAGGCGATTCTGCGAAGCAATGTGAACACTTCTGCTTCCCAGGCACAGAGAAGGTGCTAGCAGGGAATTCTCTGCCTGCCTTTCCCCAGTGCTCTGCAAGCTCTCCAGAACATCAGCAAATCTGGGGCTCTGTGCTTTCTTTTGTTCTGAACAAGTGTTAGTGTTTTCTGCACAAAGGCGATTCTGTGAAGCAATGTGAACACTTCTGCTTCCCAGGCACAGAGAAGGTGCTAGCAGGGAATTCTCTGCCTGCCTTTCCCCAGTGCTCTGCAAGCTCTCCAGGACAACAGCAAATCTGGGGCTCTGTGCTTTCTTTTGTTCTGAACAAGTGTTAGTGTTTTCTGCACAAAAGCGATTCTGCCAAGTAATGTGAACACTTCTGCTTCCCAGGCACAGAGAAGGTGTTAGCAGGGAATTCTCTGCCTGCCTTTCCCCAGTGCTCTGCAAGCTCTCCAGGACAACATAAAATCTGGGGCTCTGTGCTTTCTTTTGTTCTGAACAAGTGTTAGTGTTTTCTGCACAAAGGCGATTCTGCGAAGCAATGTGAACACTTCTGCTTCCCAGGCACAGAGAAGGTGCTAGCAGGGAATTCTCTGCCTGCCTTTCCCCAGTGCTCTGCAAGCTCTCCAGAACAACAGCAAATCTGGGGCTCTGTGCTTTCTTTAGTTCTGAACAAGTGTTAGTGTTTTCTGCACAAAAGCGATTCTGCGAAGCAATGTGAACACTTCTGCTTCCCAGGCACAGAGAAGGTGCTAGCAGGGAATTCTCTGCCTGCCTTTCCCCAGTGCTCTGCAAGCTCTCCAGAACAACAGCAAATCTGGGGCTCTGTGCTTTCTTTTGTTCTGAACAAGTGTTAGTGTTTTCTGCACAAAGGCGATTCTGCGAAGCAATGTGAACACTTCTGCTTCCCAGGCACAGAGAAGGTGCTAGCAGGGAATTCTCTGCCTGCCTTTCCCCAGTGCTCTGCAAGCTCTCCAGAACAACAGCAAATCTGGGGCTCTGTGCTTTCTTTAGTTCTGAACAAGTGTTAGTGTTTTCTGCACAAAAGCGATTCTGCGAAGTAATGTGAACACTTCTGCTTCCCAGGCACAGAGAAGGTGCTAGCAGGGAATTCTCTGCCTGCCTTTCCCCAGTGCTCTGCAAGCTCTCCAGGACAACATAAAATCTGGGGCTCTGTGCTTTCTTTTGTTCTGAACAAGTGTTAGTGTTTTCTGCAGAAAAGCGATTCTGCGAAGCAATGTGAACACTTCTGCTTCCCAGGTACAGAGAAGGTGCTAGCAGGGAATTCTCTGCCTGCCTTTCCCCAGTGCTCTGCAAGCTCTCCAGAACAACAGCAAATCTGGGGCTCTGTGCTTTCTTTTGTTCTGAACAAGTGTTAGTGTTTTCTGCACAAAGGCGATTCTGCGAAGCAATGTGAACACTTCTGCTTCCCAGGCACAGAGAAGGTGCTAGCAGGGAATTCTCTGCCTGCCTTTCCCCAGTGCTCTGCAAGCTCTCCAGAACAACAGCAAATCTGGGGCTCTGTGCTTTCTTTAGTTCTGAACAAGTGTTAGTGTTTTCTGCACAAAAGCGATTCTGCGAAGCAATGTGAACACTTCTGCTTCCCAGGCACAGAGAAGGTGCTAGCAGGGAATTCTCTGCCTGCCTTTCCCCAGTGCTCTGCAAGCTCTCCAGGACAACAGCAAATCTGGGGCTCTGTGCTTTCTTTAGTTCTGAACAATTGTTAGTGTTTTCTGCACAAAAGCGATTCTGCGAAGCAATGTGAACACTTCTGCTTCCCAGGCACAGAGAAGGTGCTAGCAGGGAATTCTATGCCTGCCTTTCCCCAGTGCTCTGCAAGCTCTCCAGAACAACAGCAAATCTGGGGCTCTGTGCTTTCTTTTGTTCTGAACAAGTGTTAGTGTTTTCTGCACAAAGGCGATTCTGCGAAGCAATGTGAACACTTCTGCTTCCCAGGCACAGAGAAGGTGCTAGCAGGGAATTCTCTGCCTGCCTTTCCCCAGTGCTCTGCAAGCTCTCCAGGACAACATAAAATCTGGGGCTCTGTGCTTTCTTTTGTTCTGAACAAGTGTTAGTGTTTTCTGCACAAAAGCGATTCTGCGAAGCAATGTGAACACTTCTGCTTCCCAGGCACAGAGAAGGTGCTAGCAGGGAATTCTCTGCCTGCCTTTCCCCAGTGCTCTGCAAGCTCTCCAGAACAACATAAAATCTGGGGCTCTGTGCTTTCTTTTGTTCTGAACAAGTGTTAGTGTTTTCTGCACAAAGGCGATTCTGCGAAGCAATGTGAACACTTCTGCTTCCCAGGCACAGAGAAGGTGCTAGCAGGGAATTCTCTGCCTGCCTTTCCCCAGTGCTCTGCAAGCTCTCCAGGACAACATAAAATCTGGGGCTCTGTGCTTTCTTTTGTTCTGAACAAGTGTTAGTGTTTTCTGCACAAAAGCGATTCTGCGAAGCAATGTGAACACTTCTGCTTCCCAGGCACAGAGAAGGTGCTAGCAGGGAATTCTCTGCCTGCCTTTCCCCAGTGCTCTGCAAGCTCTCCAGAACAACAGCAAATCTGGGGCTCTGTGCTTTCTTTTGTTCTGAACAAGTGTTAGTGTTTTCTGCACAAAGGCGATTCTGCGAAGCAATGTGAACACTTTTGCTTTCCAGGGACAGAGAAGGTGCTAGCAGGGAATTCTCTGCCTGCCTTTCCCCAGTGCTCTGCAAGCTCTCCAGAACAACAGCAAATCTGGGGCTCTGTGCTTTCTTTAGTTCTGAACAAGTGTTAGTGTTTTCTGCACAAAAGCGATTCTGCGAAGCAATGTGAACACTTCTGCTTCCCAGGCACAGAGAAGGTGCTAGCAGGGAATTCTCTGCCTGCCTTTCCCCAGTGCTCTGCAAGCTCTCCAGGACAACATAAAATCTGGGGCTCTGTGCTTTCTTTCCTTCTGAACAAGTGTTACTGTTTTCTGCACAAAAGCGATTCTTGCGAAGCAATGTGAACACTTCTGCTTCCCAGGCACAGAGAAGGTGCTAGCAGGGAATTCTCTGCCTGCCTTTCCCCAGTGCTCTGCAAGCTCTCCAGAACATCAGCAAATCTGGGGCTCTGTGCTTTCTTTTGTTCTGAACAAGTGTTAGTGTTTTCTGCACAAAGGCGATTCTGCGAAGCAATGTGAACACTTCTGCTTCCCAGGCACAGAAAAGGTGCTAGCAGGGAATTCTCTGCCTGCCTTTCCCCAGTGCTCTGCAAGCTCTCCAGGACAACAGCAAATCTGGGGCTCTGTGCTTTCTTTTGTTCTGAACAAGTGTTAGTGTTTTCTGCACAAAGGCGATTCTGCGAAGCAATGTGAACACTTCTGCTTCCCAGGCACAGAGAAGGTGCTAGCAGGGAATTCTCTGCCTGCCTTTCCCCAGTGCTCTGCAAGCTCTCCAGAACAACAGCAAATCTGGGGCTCTGTGCTTTCTTTTGTTCTGAACAAGTGTTAGTGTTTTCTGCACAAAGGCGATTCTGCGAAGCAATGTGAACACTTCTGCTTCCCAGGCACAGAGAAGGTGCTAGCAGGGAATTCTCTGCCTGCCTTTCCCCAGTGCTCTGCAAGCTCTCCAGGACAACAGCAAATCTGGGGCTCTGTGCTTTCTTTTGTTCTGAACAAGTGTTAGTGTTTTCTGCACAAAAGCGATTCTGCGAAGCAATGTGAACACTTCTGCTTCCCAGGCACAGAGAAGGTGCTAGCAGGGAATTCTCTGCCTGCCTTTCCCCAGTGCTCTGCAAGCTCTCCAGGACAACAGCAAATCTGGGGCTCTGTGCTTTCTTTTGTTCTGAACAAGTGTTAGTGTTTTCTGCACAAAGGCGATTCTGCGAAGCAATGTGAACACTTCTGCTTCCCAGGCACAGAGAAGGTGCTAGCAGGGAATTCTCTGCCTGCCTTTCCCCAGTGCTCTGCAAGCTCTCCAGAACAACAGCAAATCTGGGGCTCTGTGCTTTCTTTAGTTCTGAACAGGTGTTAGTGTTTTCTGCACAAAAGCGATTCTGCGAAGCAATGTGAACACTTCTGCTTCCCAGGCACAGAGAAGGTGCTAGCAGGGAATTCTCTGCCTGCCTTTCCCCAGTGCTCTGCAAGCTCTCCAGGACAACAGCAAATCTGGGGCTCTGTGCTTTCTTTTGTTCTGAACAAGTGTTAGTGTTTTCTGCACAAAGGCGATTCTGCGAAGCAATGTGAACACTTCTGCTTCCCAGGCACAGAGAAGGTGCTAGCAGGGAATTCTCTGCCTGCCTTTCCCCAGTGCTCTGCAAGCTCTCCAGGACAACAGAAAATCTGGGGCTCTGTGCTTTCTTTTGTTCTGAACAAGTGTTAGTGTTTTCTGCACAAAAGCGATTCTGCGAAGCAATGTGAACACTTCTGCTTCCCAGGCACAGAGAAGGTGCTAGCAGGGAATTCTCTGCCTGCCTTTCCCCAGTGCTCTGCAAGCTCTCCAGAACAACAGCAAATCTGGGGCTCTGTGCTTTCTTTTGTTCTGAACAAGTGTTAGTGTTTTCTGCACAAAGGCGATTCTGCGAAGCAATGTGAACACTTCTGCTTCCCAGGTACAGAGAAGGTGCTAGCAGGGAATTCTCTGCCTGCCTTTCCCCAGTGCTCTGCAAGCTCTCCAGAACAACATAAAATCTGGGGCTCTGTGCTTTCTTTTGTTCTGAACAAGTGTTAGTGTTTTCTGCACAAAGGCGATTCTGCGAAGCAATGTGAACACTTCTGCTTCCCAGGCACAGAGAAGGTGCTAGCAGGGAATTCTCTGCCTGCCTTTCCCCAGTGCTCTGCAAGCTCTCCAGAACAACAGCAAATCTGGGGCTCTGTGCTTTCTTTCCTTCTGAACAAGTGTTACTGTTTTCTGCACAAAAGCGATTCTGCGAAGCAATGTGAACACTTCTGCTTCCCAGGCACAGAGAAGGTGCTAGCAGGGAATTCTCTGCCTGCCTTTCCCCAGTGCTCTGCAAGCTCTCCAGGACAACATAAAATCTGGGGCTCTGTGCTTTCTTTCCTTCTGAACAAGTGTTACTGTTTTCTGCACAAAAGCGATTCTTGCGAAGCAATGTGAACACTTCTGCTTCCCAGGCACAGAGGAGGTGCTAGCAGGGAATTCCCTGCCTGCCTTTCCCCAGTGCTCTGCAAGCTCTCCAGGGCAACATAAAATCTGGGGCTCTGTGCTTTCTTTTGTTCTGAACAAGTGTTAGTGTTTTCTGCACAAAAGCGATTCTGCGAAGTAATGTGAACACTTCTGCTTCCCAGGCACAGAGGAGGTGCTAGCAGGGAATTCTCTGCCTGCCTTTCCCCAGTGCTCTGCAAGCTCTCCAGGACAACAGCAAATCTGGGGCTCTGTGCTTTCTTTTGTTCTGAACAAGTGTTAGTGTTTTCTGCACAAAAGCGATTCTGCGAAGTAATGTGAACACTTCTGCTTCCCAGGCACAGAGGAGGTGCTAGCAGGGAATTCTCTGCCTGCCTTTCCCCAGTGCTCTGCAAGCTCTCCAGGACAACAGCAAATCTGGGGCTCTGTGCTTTCTTTTGTTGTGAACAAGTGTTAGTGTTTTCTGCACAAAAGCGATTCTGCGAATTAATGTGAACACTTCTGCTTCCCACGCACAGAGAAGGTGCTAGCAGGGAATTCTCTGCCTGCCTTTCCCCAGTGCTCTGCAAGCTCTCCAGAACAACATAAAATCTGGGGCTCTGTGCTTTCTTTTGTTCTGAACAAGTGTTAGTGTTTTCTGCACAAAGGCGATTCTGCGAAGCAATGTGAACACTTCTGCTTCCCAGGCACAGAGAAGGTGCTAGCAGGGAATTCTCTGCCTGCCTTTCCCCAGTGCTCTGCAAGCTCTCCAGGACAACATAAAATCTGGGGCTCTGTGCTTTCTTTTGTTCTGAACAAGTGTTAGTGTTTTCTGCACAAAAGCGATTCTGCGAAGCAATGTGAACACTTCTGCTTCCCAGGCACAGAGAAGGTGCTAGCAGGGAATTCTCTGCCTGCCTTTCCCCAGTGCTCTGCAAGCTCTCCAGAACAACAGCAAATCTGGGGCTCTGTGCTTTCTTTTGTTCTGAACAAGTGTTAGTGTTTTCTGCACAAAAGCGATTCTGCGAATTAATGTGAACACTTCTGCTTCCCAGGCACAGAGAAGGTGCTAGCAGGGAATTCTCTGCCTGCCTTTCCCCAGTGCTCTGCAAGCTCTCCAGAACAACATAAAATCTGGGGCTCTGTGCTTTCTTTTGTTCTGAACAAGTGTTAGTGTTTTCTGCACAAAGGCGATTCTGCGAAGCAATGTGAACACTTCTGCTTCCCAGGCACAGAGAAGGTGCTAGCAGGGAATTCTCTGCCTGCCTTTCCCCAGTGCTATGCAAGCTCTCCAGAACAACAGCAAATCTGGGGCTGTGTGCTTTCTTTAGTTCTGAACAAGTGTTAGTGTTTTCTGCACAAAAGCGATTCTGCGAAGCAATGTGAACACTTCTGCTTCCCAGGCACAGAGAAGGTGCTAGCAGGGAATTCTCTGCCTGCCTTTCCCCAGTGCTCTGCAAGCTCTCCACAACAACAGCAAATCTGGGGCTCTGTGCTTTCTTTAGTTCTGAACAATTGTTAGTGTTTTCTGCACAAAAGCGATTCTGCGAAGCAATGTAAACACTTCTGCTTCCCAGGCACAGAGAAGGTGCTAGCAGGGAATTCTCTGCCTGCCTTTCCCCAGTGCTATGCAAGCTCTCCAGAACAACAGCAAATCTGGGGCTCTGTGCTTTCTTTTGTTCTGAACAAGTGTTAGTGTTTTCTGCACAAAAGCGATTCTGCGAAGCAATGTGAACACTTCTGCTTCCCAGGCACAGAGAAGGTGCTAGCAGGGAATTCTCTGCCTGCCTTTCCCCAGTGCTCTGCAAGCTCTCCAGAACAACATAAAATCTGGGGCTCTGTGCTTTCTTTTGTTCTGAACAAGTGTTAGTGTTTTCTGCACAAAGGCGATTCTGCGAAGCAATGTGAACACTTCTGCTTCCCAGGCACAGAGAAGGTGCTAGCAGGGAATTCTCTGCCTGCCTTTCCCCAGTGCTCTGCAAGCTCTCCAGAACAACAGCAAATCTGGGGCTCTGTGCTTTCTTTTGTTGTGAACAAGTGTTAGTGTTTTCTGCACAAAAGCGATTCTGCGAAGCAATGTGAACACTTCTGCTTCCCAGGCACAGAGAAGGTGCTAGCAGGGAATTCTCTGCCTGCCTTTCCCCAGTGCTCTGCAAGCTCTCCAGAACAACAGCAAATCTGGGGCTCTGTGCTTTCTTTAGTTCTGAACAATTGTTAGTGTTTTCTGCACAAAAGCGATTCTGCGAAGCAATGTAAACACTTCTGCTTCCCAGGCACAGAGAAGGTGCTAGCAGGGAATTCTCTGCCTGCCTTTCCCCAGTGCTCTGCAAGCTCTCCAGAACAACAGCAAATCTGGGGCTCTGTGCTTTCTTTAGTTCTGAACAACTGTTAGTGTTTTCTGCACAAAAGCGATTCTGCGAAGCAATGTGAACACTTCTGCTTCCCAGGCACAGAGAAGGTGCTAGCAGGGAATTCTCTGCCTGCCTTTCCCCAGTGCTCTGCAAGCTCTCCAGAACAACAGCAAATCTGGGGCTCTGTGCTTTCTTTTGTTCTGAACAAGTGTTAGTGTTTTCTGCACAAAGGCGATTCTGCGAAGCAATGTGAACACTTCTGCTTCCCAGGCACAGAGAAGGTGCTAGCAGGGAATTCTCTGCCTGCCTTTCCCCAGTGCTCTGCAAGCTCTCCAGGACAACAGAAAATCTGGGGCTCTGTGCTTTCTTTTGTTCTGAACAAGTGTTAGTGTTTTCTGCACAAAAGCGATTCTGCGAAGCAATGTGAACACTTCTGCTTCCCAGGCACAGAGAAGGTGCTAGCAGGGAATTCTCTGCCTGCCTTTCCCGAGTACTCTGCAAGCTCTCCAGGACAACATAAAATCTGGGGCTCTGTGCTTTCTTTTGTTCTGAACAAGTGTTAGTGTTTTCTGCAGAAAAGCGATTCTGCAAAGGAATGTGAACACTTCTGCTTCCCAGGTACAGAGAAGGTGCTAGCAGGGAATTCTCTGCCTGCCTTTCCCCAGTGCTCTGCAAGCTCTCCAGAACAACAGCAAATCTGGGGCTCTGTGCTTTCTTTTGTTCTGAACAAGTGTTAGTGTTTTCTGCACAAAGGCGATTCTGCGAAGCAATGTGAACACTTCTGCTTCCCAGGCACAGAGAAGGTGCTAGCAGGGAATTCTCTGCCTGCCTTTCCCCAGTGCTCTGCAAGCTCTCCAGAACAACAGCAAATCTGGGGCTCTGTGCTTTCTTTTGTTCTGAACAAGTGTTAGTGTTTTCTGCACAAAAGCGATTCTGCGAAGCAATGTGAACACTTCTGCTTCCCAGGCACAGAGAAGGTGCTAGCAGGGAATTCTCTGCCTGCCTTTCCCCAGTGCTCTGCAAGCTCTCCAGAACAACAGCAAATCTGGGGCTCTGTGCTTTCTTTAGTTCTGAACAATTGTTAGTGTTTTCTGCACAAAAGCGATTCTGCGAAGCAATGTAAACACTTCTGCTTCCCAGGCACAGAGAAGGTGCTAGCAGGGAATTCTCTGCCTGCCTTTCCCCAGTGCTCTGAAAGCTCTCCAGAACAACAGCAAATCTGGGGCTCTGTGCTTTCTTTTGTTCTGAACAAGTGTTAGTGTTTTCTGCACAAAGGCGATTCTGCGAAGCAATGTGAACACTTCTGCTTCCCAGGCACAGAGAAGGTGCTAGCAGGGAATTCTCTGCCTGCCTTTCCCCAGTGCTCTGCAAGCTCTCCAGGACAACAGAAAATCTGGGGCTCTGTGCTTTCTTTTGTTCTGAACAAGTGTTAGTGTTTTCTGCACAAAAGCGATTCTGCGAAGCAATGTGAACACTTCTGCTTCCCAGGCACAGAGAAGGTGCTAGCAGGGAATTCTCTGCCTGCCTTTCCCGAGTACTCTGCAAGCTCTCCAGGACAACATAAAATCTGGGGCTCTGTGCTTTCTTTTGTTCTGAACAAGTGTTAGTGTTTTCTGCAGAAAAGCGATTCTGCAAAGGAATGTGAACACTTCTGCTTCCCAGGTACAGAGAAGGTGCTAGCAGGGAATTCTCTGCCTGCCTTTCCCCAGTGCTCTGCAAGCTCTCCAGAACATCAGCAAATCTGGGGCTCTGTGCTTTCTTTTGTTCTGAACAAGTGTTAGTGTTTTCTGCACAAAGGCGATTCTGCGAAGCAATGTGAACACTTCTGCTTCCCAGGCACAGAGAAGGTGCTAGCAGGGAATTCTCTGCCTGCCTTTCCCCAGTGCTCTGCAAGCTCTCCAGAACAACAGCAAATCTGGGGCTCTGTGCTTTCTTTTGTTCTGAACAAGTGTTAGTGTTTTCTGCACAAAGGCGATTCTGCGAAGCAATGTGAACACTTCTGCTTCCCAGGCACAGAGAAGGTGCTAGCAGGGAATTCTCTGCCTGCCTTTCCCCAGTGCTCTGCAAGCTCTCCAGGACAACAGCAAATCTGGGGCTCTGTGCTTTCTTTTGTTCTGAACAAGTGTGTTTTCTGCACAAAAGCGATTCTGCGAAGCAATGTGAACACTTCTGCTTCCCAGGCACAGAGAAGGTGCTAGCAGGGAATTCTCTGCCTGCCTTTCCCCAGTGCTCTGCAAGCTCTCCAGAACAACAGCAAATCTGGGGCTCTGTGCTTTCTTTTGTTCTGAACAAGTGTTAGTGTTTTCTGCACAAAGGCGATTCTGCGAAGCAATGTGAACACTTCTGCTTCCCAGGCACAGAGAAGGTGCTAGCAGGGAATTCTCTGCCTGCCTTTCCCCAGTGCTCTGCAAGCTCTCCAGAACAACAGCAAATCTGGGGCTCTGTGCTTTCTTTAGTTCTGAACAGGTGTTAGTGTTTTCTGCACAAAAGCGATTCTGCGAAGCAATGTGAACACTTCTGCTTCCCAGGCACAGAGAAGGTGCTAGCAGGGAATTCTCTGCCTGCCTTTCCCCAGTGCTCTGCAAGCTCTCCAGGACAACATAAAATCTGGGGCTCTGTGCTTTCTTTCCTTCTGAACAAGTGTTACTGTTTTCTGCACAAAAGCGATTCTGCGAAGCAATGTGAACACTTCTGCTTCCCAGGCACAGAGAAGGTGCTAGCAGGGAATTCTCTGCCTGCCTTTCCCCAGTGCTCTGCAAGCTCTCCAGAACAACAGCAAATCTGGGGCTCTGTGCTTTCTTTTGTTCTGAACAAGTGTTAGTGTTTTCTGCACAAAGGCGATTCTGCGAAGCAATGTGAACACTTCTGCTTCCCAGGCACAGAGAAGGTGCTAGCAGGGAATTCTCTGCCTGCCTTTCCCCAGTGCTCTGCAAGCTCTCCAGGACAACAGAAAATCTGGGGCTCTGTGCTTTCTTTTGTTCTGAACAAGTGTTAGTGTTTTCTGCACAAAAGCGATTCTGCGAAGCAATGTGAACACTTCTGCTTCCCAGGCACAGAGAAGGTGCTAGCAGGGAATTCTCTGCCTGCCTTTCCCGAGTACTCTGCAAGCTCTCCAGGACAACATAAAATCTGGGGCTCTGTGCTTTCTTTTGTTCTGAACAAGTGTTAGTGTTTTCTGCAGAAAAGCGATTCTGCAAAGGAATGTGAACACTTCTGCTTCCCAGGTACAGAGAAGGTGCTAGCAGGGAATTCTCTGCCTGCCTTTCCCCAGTGCTCTGCAAGCTCTCCAGAACAACAGCAAATCTGGGGCTCTGTGCTTTCTTTTGTTCTGAACAAGTGTTAGTGTTTTCTGCACAAAGGCGATTCTGCGAAGCAATGTGAACACTTCTGCTTCCCAGGCACAGAGAAGGTGCTAGCAGGGAATTCTCTGCCTGCCTTTCCCCAGTGCTCTGCAAGCTCTCCAGAACAACAGCAAATCTGGGGCTCTGTGCTTTCTTTAGTTCTGAACAAGTGTTAGTGTTTTCTGCACAAAAGCGATTCTGCGAAGCAATGTGAACACTTCTGCTTCCCAGGCACAGAGAAGGTGCTAGCAGGGAATTCTCTGCCTGCCTTTCCCCAGTGCTCTGCAAGCTCTCCAGAACAACAGCAAATCTGGGGCTCTGTGCTTTCTTTTGTTCTGAACAAGTGTTAGTGTTTTCTGCACAAAGGCGATTCTGCGAAGCAATGTGAACACTTCTGCTTCCCAGGCACAGAGAAGGTGCTAGCAGGGAATTCTCTGCCTGCCTTTCCCCAGTGCTCTGCAAGCTCTCCAGGACAACAGCAAATTTGGGGCTCTGTGCTTTCTTTAGTTCTGAACAACTGTTAGTGTTTTCTGCACAAAAGCGATTCTGCGAAGCAATGTGAACACTTCTGCTTCCCAGGCACAGAGAAGGTGCTAGCAGGGAATTCTCTGCCTGCCTTTCCCCAGTGCTCTGCAAGCTCTCCAGAACAACAGCAAATCTGGGGCTCTGTGCTTTCTTTTGTTCTGAACAAGTGTTAGTGTTTTCTGCACAAAGGCGATTCTGCGAAGCAATGTGAACACTTCTGCTTCCCAGGCACAGAGAAGGTGCTAGCAGGGAATTCTCTGCCTGCCTTTCCCCAGTGCTCTGCAAGCTCTCCAGGACAACAGCAAATCTGGGGCTCTGTGCTTTCTTTTGTTCTGAACAAGTGTGTTTTCTGCACAAAAGCGATTCTGCGAAACAATGTGAACACTTCTGCTTCCCAGGCACAGAGAAGGTGCTAGCAGGGAATTCTCTGCCTGCCTTTCCCCAGTGCTCTGCAAGCTCTCCAGAACAACAGCAAATCTGGGGCTCTGTGCTTTCTTTTGTTCTGAACAAGTGTTAGTGTTTTCTGCACAAAGGCGATTCTGCGAAGCAATGTGAACACTTCTGCTTCCCAGGCACAGAGAAGGTGCTAGCAGGGAATTCTCTGCCTGCCTTTCCCCAGTGCTATGCAAGCTCTCCAGAACAACAGCAAATCTGGGGCTCTGTGCTTTCTTTAGTTCTGAACAGGTGTTAGTGTTTTCTGCACAAAAGCGATTCTGCGAAGCAATGTGAACACTTCTGCTTCCCAGGCACAGAGAAGGTGCTAGCAGGGAATTCTCTGCCTGCCTTTCCCCAGTGCTCTGCAAGCTCTCCAGGACAACATAAAATCTGGGGCTCTGTGCTTTCTTTCCTTCTGAACAAGTGTTACTGTTTTCTGCACAAAAGCGATTCTGCGAAGCAATGTGAACACTTCTGCTTCCCAGGCACAGAGAAGGTGCTAGCAGGGAATTCTCTGCCTGCCTTTCCCCAGTGCTCTGCAAGCTCTCCAGAACAACAGCAAATCTGGGGCTCTGTGCTTTCTTTTGTTCTGAACAAGTGTTAGTGTTTTCTGCACAAAGGCGATTCTGCGAAGCAATGTGAACACTTCTGCTTCCCAGGCACAGAGAAGGTGCTAGCAGGGAATTCTCTGCCTGCCTTTCCCGAGTACTCTGCAAGCTCTCCAGGACAACATAAAATCTGGGGCTCTGTGCTTTCTTTTGTTCTGAACAAGTGTTAGTGTTTTCTGCACAAAAGCGATTCTGCGAAGCAATGTGAACACTTCTGCTTCCCAGGCACAGAGAAGGTGCTAGCAGGGAATTCTCTGCCTGCCTTTCCCCAGTGCTCTGCAAGCTCTCCAGGACAACAGCAAATCTGGGGCTCTGTGCTTTCTTTTGTTCTGAACAAGTGTTAGTGTTTTCTGCACAAAGGCGATTCTGCGAAGCAATGTGAACACTTCTGCTTCCCAGGCACAGAGAAGGTGCTAGCAGGGAATTCTCTGCCTGCCTTTCCCCAGTGCTCTGCAAGCTCTCCAGAACAACAGCAAATCTGGGGCTCTGTGCTTTCTTTAGTTCTGAACAGGTGTTAGTGTTTTCTGCACAAAAGCGATTCTGCGAAGCAATGTGAACACTTCTGCTTCCCAGGCACAGAGAAGGTGCTAGCAGGGAATTCTCTGCCTGCCTTTCCCCAGTGCTCTGCAAGCTCTCCAGGACAACAGCAAATCTGGGGCTCTGTGCTTTCTTTTGTTCTGAACAAGTGTTAGTGTTTTCTGCACAAAGGCGATTCTGCGAAGCAATGTGAACACTTCTGCTTCCCAGGCACAGAGAAGGTGCTAGCAGGGAATTCTCTGCCTGCCTTTCCCCAGTGCTCTGCAAGCTCTCCAGGACAACAGAAAATCTGGGGCTCTGTGCTTTCTTTTGTTCTGAACAAGTGTTAGTGTTTTCTGCACAAAAGCGATTCTGCGAAGCAATGTGAACACTTCTGCTTCCCAGGCACAGAGAAGGTGCTAGCAGGGAATTCTCTGCCTGCCTTTCCCCAGTGCTCTGCAAGCTCTCCAGAACAACAGCAAATCTGGGGCTCTGTGCTTTCTTTTGTTCTGAACAAGTGTTAGTGTTTTCTGCACAAAGGCGATTCTGCGAAGCAATGTGAACACTTCTGCTTCCCAGGTACAGAGAAGGTGCTAGCAGGGAATTCTCTGCCTGCCTTTCCCCAGTGCTCTGCAAGCTCTCCAGAACAACATAAAATCTGGGGCTCTGTGCTTTCTTTTGTTCTGAACAAGTGTTAGTGTTTTCTGCACAAAGGCGATTCTGCGAAGCAATGTGAACACTTCTGCTTCCCAGGCACAGAGAAGGTGCTAGCAGGGAATTCTCTGCCTGCCTTTCCCCAGTGCTCTGCAAGCTCTCCAGAACAACAGCAAATCTGGGGCTCTGTGCTTTCTTTTGTTCTGAACAAGTGTTAGTGTTTTCTGCACAAAAGCGATTCTGCGAAGCAATGTGAACACTTCTGCTTCCCAGGCACAGAGAAGGTGCTAGCAGGGAATTCTCTGCCTGCCTTTCCCCAGTGCTATGCAAGCTCTCCAGGACAACATAAAATCTGGGGCTCTGTGCTTTCTTTCCTTCTGAACAAGTGTTACTGTTTTCTGCACAAAAGCGATTCTTGCGAAGCAATGTGAACACTTCTGCTTCCCAGGCACAGAGGAGGTGCTAGCAGGGAATTCTCTGCCTGCCTTTCCCCAGTGCTCTGCAAGCTCTCCAGGACAACAGCAAATCTGGGGCTCTGTGCTTTCTTTTGTTCTGAACAAGTGTTAGTGTTTTCTGCACAAAAGCGATTCTGCGAAGTAATGTGAACACTTCTGCTTCCCAGGCACAGAGGAGGTGCTAGCAGGGAATTCTCTGCCTGCCTTTCCCCAGTGCTCTGCAAGCTCTCCAGGACAACAGCAAATCTGGGGCTCTGTGCTTTCTTTTGTTGTGAACAAGTGTTAGTGTTTTCTGCACAAAAGCGATTCTGCGAATTAATGTGAACACTTCTGCTTCCCACGCACAGAGAAGGTGCTAGCAGGGAATTCTCTGCCTGCCTTTCCCCAGTGCTCTGCAAGCTCTCCAGAACAACATAAAATCTGGGGCTCTGTGCTTTCTTTTGTTCTGAACAAGTGTTAGTGTTTTCTGCACAAAGGCGATTCTGCGAAGCAATGTGAACACTTCTGCTTCCCAGGCACAGAGAAGGTGCTAGCAGGGAATTCTCTGCCTGCCTTTCCCCAGTGCTCTGCAAGCTCTCCAGGACAACATAAAATCTGGGGCTCTGTGCTTTCTTTTGTTCTGAACAAGTGTTAGTGTTTTCTGCACAAAAGCGATTCTGCGAAGCAATGTGAACACTTCTGCTTCCCAGGCACAGAGAAGGTGCTAGCAGGGAATTCTCTGCCTGCCTTTCCCCAGTGCTCTGCAAGCTCTCCAGAACAACAGCAAATCTGGGGCTCTGTGCTTTCTTTTGTTCTGAACAAGTGTTAGTGTTTTCTGCACAAAAGCGATTCTGCGAATTAATGTGAACACTTCTGCTTCCCAGGCACAGAGAAGGTGCTAGCAGGGAATTCTCTGCCTGCCTTTCCCCAGTGCTCTGCAAGCTCTCCAGAACAACATAAAATCTGGGGCTCTGTGCTTTCTTTTGTTCTGAACAAGTGTTAGTGTTTTCTGCACAAAGGCGATTCTGCGAAGCAATGTGAACACTTCTGCTTCCCAGGCACAGAGAAGGTGCTAGCAGGGAATTCTCTGCCTGCCTTTCCCCAGTGCTATGCAAGCTCTCCAGAACAACAGCAAATCTGGGGCTGTGTGCTTTCTTTAGTTCTGAACAAGTGTTAGTGTTTTCTGCACAAAAGCGATTCTGCGAAGCAATGTGAACACTTCTGCTTCCCAGGCACAGAGAAGGTGCTAGCAGGGAATTCTCTGCCTGCCTTTCCCCAGTGCTCTGCAAGCTCTCCACAACAACAGCAAATCTGGGGCTCTGTGCTTTCTTTAGTTCTGAACAATTGTTAGTGTTTTCTGCACAAAAGCGATTCTGCGAAGCAATGTAAACACTTCTGCTTCCCAGGCACAGAGAAGGTGCTAGCAGGGAATTCTCTGCCTGCCTTTCCCCAGTGCTATGCAAGCTCTCCAGAACAACAGCAAATCTGGGGCTCTGTGCTTTCTTTTGTTGTGAACAAGTGTTAGTGTTTTCTGCACAAAAGCGATTCTGCGAAGCAATGTGAACACTTCTGCTTCCCAGGCACAGAGAAGGTGCTAGCAGGGAATTCTCTGCCTGCCTTTCCCCAGTGCTCTGCAAGCTCTCCAGAACAACATAAAATCTGGGGCTCTGTGCTTTCTTTTGTTCTGAACAAGTGTTAGTGTTTTCTGCACAAAGGCGATTCTGCGAAGCAATGTGAACACTTCTGCTTCCCAGGCACAGAGAAGGTGCTAGCAGGGAATTCTCTGCCTGCCTTTCCCCAGTGCTCTGCAAGCTCTCCAGAACAACAGCAAATCTGGGGCTCTGTGCTTTCTTTTGTTGTGAACAAGTGTTAGTGTTTTCTGCACAAAAGCGATTCTGCGAAGCAATGTGAACACTTCTGCTTCCCAGGCACAGAGAAGGTGCTAGCAGGGAATTCTCTGCCTGCCTTTCCCCAGTGCTCTGCAAGCTCTCCAGAACAACAGCAAATCTGGGGCTCTGTGCTTTCTTTAGTTCTGAACAATTGTTAGTGTTTTCTGCACAAAAGCGATTCTGCGAAGCAATGTAAACACTTCTGCTTCCCAGGCACAGAGAAGGTGCTAGCAGGGAATTCTCTGCCTGCCTTTCCCCAGTGCTCTGCAAGCTCTCCAGAACAACAGCAAATCTGGGGCTCTGTGCTTTCTTTAGTTCTGAACAACTGTTAGTGTTTTCTGCACAAAAGCGATTCTGCGAAGCAATGTGAACACTTCTGCTTCCCAGGCACAGAGAAGGTGCTAGCAGGGAATTCTCTGCCTGCCTTTCCCCAGTGCTCTGCAAGCTCTCCAGAACAACAGCAAATCTGGGGCTCTGTGCTTTCTTTTGTTCTGAACAAGTGTTAGTGTTTTCTGCACAAAGGCGATTCTGCGAAGCAATGTGAACACTTCTGCTTCCCAGGCACAGAGAAGGTGCTAGCAGGGAATTCTCTGCCTGCCTTTCCCCAGTGCTCTGCAAGCTCTCCAGGACAACAGAAAATCTGGGGCTCTGTGCTTTCTTTTGTTCTGAACAAGTGTTAGTGTTTTCTGCACAAAAGCGATTCTGCGAAGCAATGTGAACACTTCTGCTTCCCAGGCACAGAGAAGGTGCTAGCAGGGAATTCTCTGCCTGCCTTTCCCCAGTGCTCTGCAAGCTCTCCAGGACAACATAAAATCTGGGGCTCTGTGCTTTCTTTTGTTCTGAACAAGTGTTAGTGTTTTCTGCAGAAAAGCGATTCTGCAAAGGAATGTGAACACTTCTGCTTCCCAGGTACAGAGAAGGTGCTAGCAGGGAATTCTCTGCCTGCCTTTCCCCAGTGCTCTGCAAGCTCTCCAGAACAACAGCAAATCTGGGGCTCTGTGCTTTCTTTTGTTCTGAACAAGTGTTAGTGTTTTCTGCACAAAGGCGATTCTGCGAAGCAATGTGAACACTTCTGCTTCCCAGGCACAGAGAAGGTGCTAGCAGGGAATTCTCTGCCTGCCTTTCCCCAGTGCTCTGCAAGCTCTCCAGAACAACAGCAAATCTGGGGCTCTGTGCTTTCTTTTGTTCTGAACAAGTGTTAGTGTTTTCTGCACAAAAGCGATTCTGCGAAGCAATGTGAACACTTCTGCTTCCCAGGCACAGAGAAGGTGCTAGCAGGGAATTCTCTGCCTGCCTTTCCCCAGTGCTCTGCAAGCTCTCCAGAACAACAGCAAATCTGGGGCTCTGTGCTTTCTTTAGTTCTGAACAATTGTTAGTGTTTTCTGCACAAAAGCGATTCTGCGAAGCAATGTAAACACTTCTGCTTCCCAGGCACAGAGAAGGTGCTAGCAGGGAATTCTCTGCCTGCCTTTCCCCAGTGCTCTGAAAGCTCTCCAGAACAACAGCAAATCTGGGGCTCTGTGCTTTCTTTTGTTCTGAACAAGTGTTAGTGTTTTCTGCACAAAGGCGATTCTGCGAAGCAATGTGAACACTTCTGCTTCCCAGGCACAGAGAAGGTGCTAGCAGGGAATTCTCTGCCTGCCTTTCCCCAGTGCTCTGCAAGCTCTCCAGGACAACAGAAAATCTGGGGCTCTGTGCTTTCTTTTGTTCTGAACAAGTGTTAGTGTTTTCTGCACAAAAGCGATTCTGCGAAGCAATGTGAACACTTCTGCTTCCCAGGCACAGAGAAGGTGCTAGCAGGGAATTCTCTGCCTGCCTTTCCCGAGTACTCTGCAAGCTCTCCAGGACAACATAAAATCTGGGGCTCTGTGCTTTCTTTTGTTCTGAACAAGTGTTAGTGTTTTCTGCAGAAAAGCGATTCTGCAAAGGAATGTGAACACTTCTGCTTCCCAGGTACAGAGAAGGTGCTAGCAGGGAATTCTCTGCCTGCCTTTCCCCAGTGCTCTGCAAGCTCTCCAGAACATCAGCAAATCTGGGGCTCTGTGCTTTCTTTTGTTCTGAACAAGTGTTAGTGTTTTCTGCACAAAGGCGATTCTGCGAAGCAATGTGAACACTTCTGCTTCCCAGGCACAGAGAAGGTGCTAGCAGGGAATTCTCTGCCTGCCTTTCCCCAGTGCTCTGCAAGCTCTCCAGAACAACAGCAAATCTGGGGCTCTGTGCTTTCTTTTGTTCTGAACAAGTGTTAGTGTTTTCTGCACAAAGGCGATTCTGCGAAGCAATGTGAACACTTCTGCTTCCCAGGCACAGAGAAGGTGCTAGCAGGGAATTCTCTGCCTGCCTTTCCCCAGTGCTCTGCAAGCTCTCCAGGACAACAGCAAATCTGGGGCTCTGTGCTTTCTTTTGTTCTGAACAAGTGTGTTTTCTGCACAAAAGCGATTCTGCGAAGCAATGTGAACACTTCTGCTTCCCAGGCACAGAGAAGGTGCTAGCAGGGAATTCTCTGCCTGCCTTTCCCCAGTGCTCTGCAAGCTCTCCAGAACAACAGCAAATCTGGGGCTCTGTGCTTTCTTTTGTTCTGAACAAGTGTTAGTGTTTTCTGCACAAAGGCGATTCTGCGAAGCAATGTGAACACTTCTGCTTCCCAGGCACAGAGAAGGTGCTAGCAGGGAATTCTCTGCCTGCCTTTCCCCAGTGCTCTGCAAGCTCTCCAGGACAACATAAAATCTGGGGCTCTGTGCTTTCTTTCCTTCTGAACAAGTGTTACTGTTTTCTGCACAAAAGCGATTCTGCGAAGCAATGTGAACACTTCTGCTTCCCAGGCACAGAGAAGGTGCTAGCAGGGAATTCTCTGCCTGCCTTTCCCCAGTGCTCTGCAAGCTCTCCAGAACAACAGCAAATCTGGGGCTCTGTGCTTTCTTTTGTTCTGAACAAGTGTTAGTGTTTTCTGCACAAAGGCGATTCTGCGAAGCAATGTGAACACTTCTGCTTCCCAGGCACAGAGAAGGTGCTAGCAGGGAATTCTCTGCCTGCCTTTCCCCAGTGCTCTGCAAGCTCTCCAGGACAACAGAAAATCTGGGGCTCTGTGCTTTCTTTTGTTCTGAACAAGTGTTAGTGTTTTCTGCACAAAAGCGATTCTGCGAAGCAATGTGAACACTTCTGCTTCCCAGGCACAGAGAAGGTGCTAGCAGGGAATTCTCTGCCTGCCTTTCCCGAGTACTCTGCAAGCTCTCCAGGACAACATAAAATCTGGGGCTCTGTGCTTTCTTTTGTTCTGAACAAGTGTTAGTGTTTTCTGCAGAAAAGCGATTCTGCAAAGGAATGTGAACACTTCTGCTTCCCAGGTACAGAGAAGGTGCTAGCAGGGAATTCTCTGCCTGCCTTTCCCCAGTGCTCTGCAAGCTCTCCAGAACAACAGCAAATCTGGGGCTCTGTGCTTTCTTTTGTTCTGAACAAGTGTTAGTGTTTTCTGCACAAAGGCGATTCTGCGAAGCAATGTGAACACTTCTGCTTCCCAGGCACAGAGAAGGTGCTAGCAGGGAATTCTCTGCCTGCCTTTCCCCAGTGCTCTGCAAGCTCTCCAGAACAACAGCAAATCTGGGGCTCTGTGCTTTCTTTAGTTCTGAACAAGTGTTAGTGTTTTCTGCACAAAAGCGATTCTGCGAAGCAATGTGAACACTTCTGCTTCCCAGGCACAGAGAAGGTGCTAGCAGGGAATTCTCTGCCTGCCTTTCCCCAGTGCTCTGCAAGCTCTCCAGAACAACAGCAAATCTGGGGCTCTGTGCTTTCTTTTGTTCTGAACAAGTGTTAGTGTTTTCTGCACAAAGGCGATTCTGCGAAGCAATGTGAACACTTCTGCTTCCCAGGCACAGAGAAGGTGCTAGCAGGGAATTCTCTGCCTGCCTTTCCCCAGTGCTCTGCAAGCTCTCCAGGACAACAGCAAATTTGGGGCTCTGTGCTTTCTTTAGTTCTGAACAACTGTTAGTGTTTTCTGCACAAAAGCGATTCTGCGAAGCAATGTGAACACTTCTGCTTCCCAGGCACAGAGAAGGTGCTAGCAGGGAATTCTCTGCCTGCCTTTCCCCAGTGCTCTGCAAGCTCTCCAGAACAACAGCAAATCTGGGGCTCTGTGCTTTCTTTTGTTCTGAACAAGTGTTAGTGTTTTCTGCACAAAGGCGATTCTGCGAAGCAATGTGAACACTTCTGCTTCCCAGGCACAGAGAAGGTGCTAGCAGGGAATTCTCTGCCTGCCTTTCCCCAGTGCTCTGCAAGCTCTCCAGGACAACAGCAAATCTGGGGCTCTGTGCTTTCTTTTGTTCTGAACAAGTGTGTTTTCTGCACAAAAGCGATTCTGCGAAACAATGTGAACACTTCTGCTTCCCAGGCACAGAGAAGGTGCTAGCAGGGAATTCTCTGCCTGCCTTTCCCCAGTGCTCTGCAAGCTCTCCAGAACAACAGCAAATCTGGGGCTCTGTGCTTTCTTTTGTTCTGAACAAGTGTTAGTGTTTTCTGCACAAAGGCGATTCTGCGAAGCAATGTGAACACTTCTGCTTCCCAGGCACAGAGAAGGTGCTAGCAGGGAATTCTCTGCCTGCCTTTCCCCAGTGCTATGCAAGCTCTCCAGAACAACAGCAAATCTGGGGCTCTGTGCTTTCTTTAGTTCTGAACAGGTGTTAGTGTTTTCTGCACAAAGGCGATTCTGCGAAGCAATGTGAACACTTCTGCTTCCCAGGCACAGAGAAGGTGCTAGCAGGGAATTCTCTGCCTGCCTTTCCCCAGTGCTCTGCAAGCTCTCCAGGACAACATAAAATCTGGGGCTCTGTGCTTTCTTTCCTTCTGAACAAGTGTTACTGTTTTCTGCACAAAAGCGATTCTGCGAAGCAATGTGAACACTTCTGCTTCCCAGGCACAGAGAAGGTGCTAGCAGGGAATTCTCTGCCTGCCTTTCCCCAGTGCTCTGCAAGCTCTCCAGAACAACAGCAAATCTGGGGCTCTGTGCTTTCTTTTGTTCTGAACAAGTGTTAGTGTTTTCTGCACAAGAGCGATTCTGCGAAGCAATGTGAACACTTCTGCTTCCCAGGCACAGAGAAGGTGCTAGCAGGGAATTCTCTGCCTGCCTTTCCCCAGTGCTCTGCAAGCTCTCCAGGACAACAGAAAATCTGGGGCTCTGTGCTTTCTTTTGTTCTGAACAAGTGTTAGTGTTTTCTGCACAAAAGCGATTCTGCGAAGCAATGTGAACACTTCTGCTTCCCAGGCACAGAGAAGGTGCTAGCAGGGAATTCTCTGCCTGCCTTTCCCGAGTACTCTGCAAGCTCTCCAGGACAACATAAAATCTGGGGCTCTGTGCTTTCTTTTGTTCTGAACAAGTGTTAGTGTTTTCTGCAGAAAAGCGATTCTGCAAAGGAATGTGAACACTTCTGCTTCCCAGGTACAGAGAAGGTGCTAGCAGGGAATTCTCTGCCTGCCTTTCCCCAGTGCTCTGCAAGCTCTCCAGAACAACAGCAAATCTGGGGCTCTGTGCTTTCTTTTGTTCTGAACAAGTGTTAGTGTTTTCTGCACAAAGGCGATTCTGCGAAGCAATGTGAACACTTCTGCTTCCCAGGCACAGAGAAGGTGCTAGCAGGGAATTCTCTGCCTGCCTTTCCCCAGTGCTCTGCAAGCTCTCCAGAACAACAGCAAATCTGGGGCTCTGTGCTTTCTTTAGTTCTGAACAAGTGTTAGTGTTTTCTGCACAAAAGCGATTCTGCGAAGCAATGTGAACACTTCTGCTTCCCAGGCACAGAGAAGGTGCTAGCAGGGAATTCTCTGCCTGCCTTTCCCCAGTGCTCTGCAAGCTCTCCAGAACAACAGCAAATCTGGGGCTCTGTGCTTTCTTTTGTTCTGAACAAGTGTTAGTGTTTTCTGCACAAAGGCGATTCTGCGAAGCAATGTGAACACTTCTGCTTCCCAGGCACAGAGAAGGTGCTAGCAGGGAATTCTCTGCCTGCCTTTCCCCAGTGCTCTGCAAGCTCTCCAGAACAACAGCAAATCTGGGGCTCTGTGCTTTCTTTAGTTCTGAACAACTGTTAGTGTTTTCTGCACAAAAGCGATTCTGCGAAGCAATGTGAACACTTCTGCTTCCCAGGCACAGAGAAGGTGCTAGCAGGGAATTCTCTGCCTGCCTTTCCCCAGTGCTCTGCAAGCTCTCCAGAACAACAGCAAATCTGGGGCTCTGTGCTTTCTTTTGTTCTGAACAAGTGTTAGTGTTTTCTGCACAAAGGCGATTCTGCGAAGCAATGTGAACACTTCTGCTTCCCAGGCACAGAGAAGGTGCTAGCAGGGAATTCTCTGCCTGCCTTTCCCCAGTGCTCTGCAAGCTCTCCAGGACAACAGAAAATCTGGGGCTCTGTGCTTTCTTTTGTTCTGAACAAGTTTTAGTGTTTTCTGCACAAAAGCGATTCTGCGAAGCAATGTGAACACTTCTGCTTCCCAGGCACAGAGAAGGTGCTAGCAGGGAATTCTCTGCCTGCCTTTCCCGAGTACTCTGCAAGCTCTCCAGGACAACATAAAATCTGGGGCTCTGTGCTTTCTTTTGTTCTGAACAAGTGTTAGTGTTTTCTGCACAAAAGCGATTCTGCAAAGGAATGTGAACACTTCTGCTTCCCAGGTACAGAGAAGGTGCTAGCAGGGAATTCTCTGCCTGCCTTTCCCCAGTGCTCTGCAAGCTCTCCAGAACAACAGCAAATCTGGGGCTCTGTGCTTTCTTTTGTTCTGAACAAGTGTTAGTGTTTTCTGCACAAAGGCGATTCTGCGAAGCAATGTGAACACTTCTGCTTCCCAGGCACAGAGAAGGTGCTAGCAGGGAATTCTCTGCCTGCCTTTCCCCAGTGCTCTGCAAGCTCTCCAGAACAACAGCAAATCTGGGGCTCTGTGCTTTCTTTAGTTCTGAACAAGTGTTAGTGTTTTCTGCACAAAAGCGATTCTGCGAAGCAATGTGAACACTTCTGCTTCCCAGGCACAGAGAAGGTGCTAGCAGGGAATTCTCTGCCTGCCTTTCCCCAGTGCTCTGCAAGCTCTCCAGAACAACAGCAAATCTGGGGCTCTGTGCTTTCTTTCCTTCTGAACAAGTGTTACTGTTTTCTGCACAAAAGCGATTCTGCGAAGCAATGTGAACACTTCTGCTTCCCAGGCACAGAGAAGGTGCTAGCAGGGAATTCTCTGCCTGCCTTTCCCCAGTGCTCTGCAAGCTCTCCAGAACAACAGCAAATCTGGGGCTCTGTGCTTTCTTTTGTTCTGAACAAGTGTTAGTGTTTTCTGCACAAAGGCGATTCTGCGAAGCAATGTGAACACTTCTGCTTCCCAGGCACAGAGAAGGTGCTAGCAGGGAATTCTCTGCCTGCCTTTCCCCAGTGCTCTGCAAGCTCTCCAGGACAACAGAAAATCTGGGGCTCTGTGCTTTCTTTTGTTCTGAACAAGTGTTAGTGTTTTCTGCACAAAAGCGATTCTGCGAAGCAATGTGAACACTTCTGCTTCCCAGGCACAGAGAAGGTGCTAGCAGGGAATTCTCTGCCTGCCTTTCCCGAGTACTCTGCAAGCTCTCCAGGACAACATAAAATCTGGGGCTCTGTGCTTTCTTTTGTTCTGAACAAGTGTTAGTGTTTTCTGCAGAAAAGCGATTCTGCAAAGGAATGTGAACACTTCTGCTTCCCAGGTACAGAGAAGGTGCTAGCAGGGAATTCTCTGCCTGCCTTTCCCCAGTGCTCTGCAAGCTCTCCAGAACAACAGCAAATCTGGGGCTCTGTGCTTTCTTTTGTTCTGAACAAGTGTTAGTGTTTTCTGCACAAAGGCGATTCTGCGAAGCAATGTGAACACTTCTGCTTCCCAGGCACAGAGAAGGTGCTAGCAGGGAATTCTCTGCCTGCCTTTCCCCAGTGCTCTGCAAGCTCTCCAGAACAACAGCAAATCTGGGGCTCTGTGCTTTCTTTAGTTCTGAACAAGTGTTAGTGTTTTCTGCACAAAAGCGATTCTGCGAAGCAATGTGAACACTTCTGCTTCCCAGGCACAGAGAAGGTGCTAGCAGGGAATTCTCTGCCTGCCTTTCCCCAGTGCTCTGCAAGCTCTCCAGAACAACAGCAAATCTGGGGCTCTGTGCTTTCTTTTGTTCTGAACAAGTGTTAGTGTTTTCTGCACAAAGGCGATTCTGCGAAGCAATGTGAACACTTCTGCTTCCCAGGCACAGAGAAGGTGCTAGCAGGGAATTCTCTGCCTGCCTTTCCCCAGTGCTCTGCAAGCTCTCCAGAACAACAGCAAATCTGGGGCTCTGTGCTTTCTTTAGTTCTGAACAACTGTTAGTGTTTTCTGCACAAAAGCGATTCTGCGAAGCAATGTGAACACTTCTGCTTCCCAGGCACAGAGAAGGTGCTAGCAGGGAATTCTCTGCCTGCCTTTCCCCAGTGCTCTGCAAGCTCTCCAGAACAACAGCAAATCTGGGGCTCTGTGCTTTCTTTTGTTCTGAACAAGTGTTAGTGTTTTCTGCACAAAGGCGATTCTGCGAAGCAATGTGAACACTTCTGCTTCCCAGGCACAGAGAAGGTGCTAGCAGGGAATTCTCTGCCTGCCTTTCCCCAGTGCTCTGCAAGCTCTCCAGGACAACAGAAAATCTGGGGCTCTGTGCTTTCTTTTGTTCTGAACAAGTTTTAGTGTTTTCTGCACAAAAGCGATTCTGCGAAGCAATGTGAACACTTCTGCTTCCCAGGCACAGAGAAGGTGCTAGCAGGGAATTCTCTGCCTGCCTTTCCCGAGTACTCTGCAAGCTCTCCAGGACAACATAAAATCTGGGGCTCTGTGCTTTCTTTTGTTCTGAACAAGTGTTAGTGTTTTCTGCACAAAAGCGATTCTGCAAAGGAATGTGAACACTTCTGCTTCCCAGGTACAGAGAAGGTGCTAGCAGGGAATTCTCTGCCTGCCTTTCCCCAGTGCTCTGCAAGCTCTCCAGAACAACAGCAAATCTGGGGCTCTGTGCTTTCTTTTGTTCTGAACAAGTGTTAGTGTTTTCTGCACAAAGGCGATTCTGCGAAGCAATGTGAACACTTCTGCTTCCCAGGCACAGAGAAGGTGCTAGCAGGGAATTCTCTGCCTGCCTTTCCCCAGTGCTCTGCAAGCTCTCCAGAACAACAGCAAATCTGGGGCTCTGTGCTTTCTTTAGTTCTGAACAAGTGTTAGTGTTTTCTGCACAAAAGCGATTCTGCGAAGCAATGTGAACACTTCTGCTTCCCAGGCACAGAGAAGGTGCTAGCAGGGAATTCTCTGCCTGCCTTTCCCCAGTGCTCTGCAAGCTCTCCAGAACAACAGCAAATCTGGGGCTCTGTGCTTTCTTTTGTTCTGAACAAGTGTTAGTGTTTTCTGCACAAAGGCGATTCTGCGAAGCAATGTGAACACTTCTGCTTCCCAGGCACAGAGAAGGTGCTAGCAGGGAATTCTCTGCCTGCCTTTCCCCAGTGCTCTGCAAGCTCTCCAGAACAACAGCAAATCTGGGGCTCTGTGCTTTCTTTAGTTCTGAACAAGTGTTAGTGTTTTCTGCACAAAAGCGATTCTGCGAAGCAATGTGAACACTTCTGCTTCCCAGGCACAGAGAAGGTGCTAGCAGGGAATTCTCTGCCTGCCTTTCCCCAGTGCTCTGCAAGCTCTCCAGAACAACAGCAAATCTGGGGCTCTGTGCTTTCTTTTGTTCTGAACAAGTGTTAGTGTTTTCTGCACAAAGGCGATTCTGCGAAGCAATGTGAACACTTCTGCTTCCCAGGCACAGAGAAGGTGCTAGCAGGGAATTCTCTGCCTGCCTTTCCCCAGTGCTCTGCAAGCTCTCCAGGACAACAGAAAATCTGGGGCTCTGTGCTTTCTTTTGTTCTGAACAAGTGTTAGTGTTTTCTGCACAAAAGCGATTCTGCGAAGCAATGTGAACACTTCTGCTTCCCAGGCACAGAGAAGGTGCTAGCAGGGAATTCTCTGCCTGCCTTTCCCGAGTACTCTGCAAGCTCTCCAGGACAACATAAAATCTGGGGCTCTGTGCTTTCTTTTGTTCTGAACAAGTGTTAGTGTTTTCTGCAGAAAAGCGATTCTGCGAAGGAATGTGAACACTTCTGCTTCCCAGGTACAGAGAAGGTGCTAGCAGGGAATTCTCTGCCTGCCTTTCCCCAGTGCTCTGCAAGCTCTCCAGAACAACAGCAAATCTGGGGCTCTGTGCTTTCTTTTGTTCTGAACAAGTGTTAGTGTTTTCTGCACAAAGGCGATTCTGCGAAGCAATGTGAACACTTCTGCTTCCCAGGCACAGAGAAGGTGCTAGCAGGGAATTCTCTGCCTGCCTTTCCCCAGTGCTCTGCAAGCTCTCCAGGACAACATAAAATCTGGGGCTCTGTGCTTTCTTTTGTTCTGAACAAGTGTTAGTGTTTTCTGCACAAAAGCGATTCTGCGAAGCAATGTGAACACTTCTGCTTCCCAGGCACAGAGAAGGTGCTAGCAGGGAATTCTCTGCCTGCCTTTCCCCAGTGCTCTGCAAGCTCTCCAGAACAACAGCAAATCTGGGGCTCTGTGCTTTCTTTTGTTCTGAACAAGTGTTAGTGTTTTCTGCACAAAGGCGATTCTGCGAAGCAATGTGAACACTTCTGCTTCCCAGGCACAGAGAAGGTGCTAGCAGGGAATTCTCTGCCTGCCTTTCCCCAGTGCTATGCAAGCTCTCCAGAACAACAGCAAATCTGGGGCTCTGTGCTTTCTTTAGTTCTGAACAAGTGTTAGTGTTTTCTGCACAAAAGCGATTCTGCGAAGCAATGTGAACACTTCTGCTTCCCAGGCACAGAGAAGGTGCTAGCAGGGAATTCTCTGCCTGCCTTTCCCCAGTGCTCTGCAAGCTCTCCAGGACAACATAAAATCTGGGGCTCTGTGCTTTCTTTTGTTCTGAACAAGTGTTACTGTTTTCTGCACAAAAGCGATTCTTGCGAAGCAATGTGAACACTTCTGCTTCCCAGGCACAGAGAAGGTGCTAGCAGGGAATTCTCTGCCTGCCTTTCCCCAGTGCTCTGCAAGCTCTCCAGAACAACAGCAAATCTGGGGCTCTGTGCTTTCTTTTGTTCTGAACAAGTGTTAGTGTTTTCTGCACAAAAGCGATTCTGCGAAGCAATGTGAACACTTCTGCTTCCCAGGCACAGAGAAGGTGCTAGCAGGGAATTCTCTGCCTGCCTTTCCCCAGTGCTCTGCAAGCTCTCCAGGACAACAGCAAATCTGGGGCTCTGTGCTTTCTTTTGTTCTGAACAAGTGTTAGTGTTTTCTGCACAAAGGCGATTCTGCGAAGCAATGGAAACACTTCTGCTTCCCAGGCACAGAGAAGGTGCTAGCAGGGAATTCTCTGCCTGCCTTTCCCCAGTGCTCTGCAAGCTCTCCAGAACAACAGCAAATCTGGGGCTCTGTGCTTTCTTTAGTTCTGAACAATTGTTAGTGTTTTCTGCACAAAAGCGATTCTGCGAAGCAATGTAAACACTTCTGCTTCCCAGGCACAGAGAAGGTGCTAGCAGGGAATTCTCTGCCTGCCTTTCCCCAGTGCTCTGCAAGCTCTCCAGAACAACAGCAAATCTGGGGCTCTGTGCTTTCTTTAGTTCTGAACAACTGTTAGTGTTTTCTGCACAAAAGCGATTCTGCGAAGCAATGTGAACACTTCTGCTTCCCAGGCACAGAGAAGGTGCTAGCAGGGAATTCTCTGCCTGCCTTTCCCCAGTGCTCTGCAAGCTCTCCAGAACAACAGCAAATCTGGGGCTCTGTGCTTTCTTTTGTTCTGAACAAGTGTTAGTGTTTTCTGCACAAAGGCGATTCTGCGAAGCAATGTGAACACTTCTGCTTCCCAGGCACAGAGAAGGTGCTAGCAGGGAATTCTCTGCCTGCCTTTCCCCAGTGCTCTGCAAGCTCTCCAGGACAACAGAAAATCTGGGGCTCTGTGCTTTCTTTTGTTCTGAACAAGTGTTAGTGTTTTCTGCACAAAGGCGATTCTGCGAAGCAATGTGAACACTTCTGCTTCCCAGGCACAGAGAAGGTGCTAGCAGGGAATTCTCTGCCTGCCTTTCCCGAGTACTCTGCAAGCTCTCCAGGACAACATAAAATCTGGGGCTCTGTGCTTTCTTTTGTTCTGAACAAGTGTTAGTGTTTTCTGCAGAAAAGCGATTCTGCAAAGGAATGTGAACACTTCTGCTTCCCAGGTACAGAGAAGGTGCTAGCAGGGAATTCTCTGCCTGCCTTTCCCCAGTGCTCTGCAAGCTCTCCAGAACAACAGCAAATCTGGGGCTCTGTGCTTTCTTTTGTTCTGAACAAGTGTTAGTGTTTTCTGCACAAAGGCGATTCTGCGAAGCAATGTGAACACTTCTGCTTCCCAGGCACAGAGAAGGTGCTAGCAGGGAATTCTCTGCCTGCCTTTCCCCAGTGCTCTGCAAGCTCTCCAGAACATCAGCAAATCTGGGGCTCTGTGCTTTCTTTTGTTCTGAACAAGTGTTAGTGTTTTCTGCACAAAGGCGATTCTGCGAAGCAATGTGAACACTTCTGCTTCCCAGGCACAGAAAAGGTGCTAGCAGGGAATTCTCTGCCTGCCTTTCCCCAGTGCTCTGCAAGCTCTCGAGGACAACATAAAATCTGGGGCTCTGTGCTTTCTTTTGTTCTGAACAAGTGTTAGTGTTTTCTGCACAAAGGCGATTCTGCGAAGCAATGTGAACACTTCTGCTTCCCAGGCACAGAGAAGGTGCTAGCAGGGAATTCTCTGCCTGCCTTTCCCCAGTGCTCTGCAAGCTCTCCAGAACAACAGCAAATCTGGGGCTCTGTGCTTTCTTTTGTTCTGAACAAGTGTTAGTGTTTTCTGCACAAGAGCGATTCTGCGAAGCAATGTGAACACTTCTGCTTCCCAGGCACAGAGAAGGTGCTAGCAGGGAATTCTCTGCCTGCCTTTCCCCAGTGCTCTGCAAGCTCTCCAGGACAACAGCAAATCTGGGGCTCTGTGCTTTCTTTAGTTCTGAACAGGTGTTACTGTTTTCTGCACAAAAGCGATTCTGCGAAGCAATGTGAACACTTCTGCTTCCCAGGCACAGAGAAGGTGCTAGCAGGGAATTCTCTGCCTGCCTTTCCCCAGTGCTCTGCAAGCTCTCCAGAACAACAGCAAATCTGGGGCTCTGTGCTTTCTTTTGTTCTGAACAAGTGTTAGTGTTTTCTGCACAAAGGCGATTCTGCGAAGCAATGTGAACACTTCTGCTTCCCAGGCACAGAGAAGGTGCTAGCAGGGAATTCTCTGCCTGCCTTTCCCCAGTGCTCTGCAAGCTCTCCAGGACAACAGAAAATCTGGGGCTCTGTGCTTTCTTTTGTTCTGAACAAGTGTTAGTGTTTTCTGCACAAAAGCGATTCTGCGAAGCAATGTGAACACTTCTGCTTCCCAGGCACAGAGAAGGTGCTAGCAGGGAATTCTCTGCCTGCCTTTCCCGAGTACTCTGCAAGCTCTCCAGGACAACATAAAATCTGGGGCTCTGTGCTTTCTTTTGTTCTGAACAAGTGTTAGTGTTTTCTGCAGAAAAGCGATTCTGCAAAGGAATGTGAACACTTCTGCTTCCCAGGTACAGAGAAGGTGCTAGCAGGGAATTCTCTGCCTGCCTTTCCCCAGTGCTCTGCAAGCTCTCCAGAACAACAGCAAATCTGGGGCTCTGTGCTTTCTTTTGTTCTGAACAAGTGTTAGTGTTTTCTGCACAAAGGCGATTCTGCGAAGCAATGTGAACACTTCTGCTTCCCAGGCACAGAGAAGGTGCTAGCAGGGAATTCTCTGCCTGCCTTTCCCCAGTGCTCTGCAAGCTCTCCAGGACAACAGCAAATCTGGGGCTCTGTGCTTTCTTTTGTTCTGAACAAGTGTTAGTGTTTTCTGCACAAAAGCGATTCTGCGAAGCAATGTGAACACTTCTGCTTCCCAGGCACAGAGAAGGTGCTAGCAGGGAATTCTCTGCCTGCCTTTCCCCAGTGCTCTGCAAGCTCTCCAGAACAACAGCAAATCTGGGGCTCTGTGCTTTCTTTTGTTCTGAACAAGTGTTAGTGTTTTCTGCACAAAGGCGATTCTGCGAAGCAATGTGAACACTTCTGCTTCCCAGGCACAGAGAAGGTGCTAGCAGGGAATTCTCTGCCTGCCTTTCCCCAGTGCTCTGCAAGCTCTCCAGAACATCAGCAAATCTGGGGCTCTGTGCTTTCTTTTGTTCTGAACAAGTGTTAGTGTTTTCTGCACAAAGGCGATTCTGCGAAGCAATGTGAACACTTCTGCTTCCCAGGCACAGAAAAGGTGCTAGCAGGGAATTCTCTGCCTGCCTTTCCCCAGTGCTCTGCAAGCTCTCGAGGACAACATAAAATCTGGGGCTCTGTGCTTTCTTTTGTTCTGAACAAGTGTTAGTGTTTTCTGCACAAAGGCGATTCTGCGAAGCAATGTGAACACTTCTGCTTCCCAGGCACAGAGAAGGTGCTAGCAGGGAATTCTCTGCCTGCCTTTCCCCAGTGCTCTGCAAGCTCTCCAGAACAACAGCAAATCTGGGGCTCTGTGCTTTCTTTTGTTCTGAACAAGTGTTAGTGTTTTCTGCACAAAGGCGATTCTGCGAAGCAATGTGAACACTTCTGCTTCCCAGGCACAGAGAAGGTGCTAGCAGGGAATTCTCTGCCTGCCTTTCCCCAGTGCTCTGCAAGCTCTCCAGGACAACAGCAAATCTGGGGCTCTGTGCTTTCTTTTGTTCTGAACAAGTGTGTTTTCTGCACAAAAGCGATTCTGCGAAGCAATGTGAACACTTCTGCTTCCCAGGCACAGAGAAGGTGCTAGCAGGGAATTCTCTGCCTGCCTTTCCCCAGTGCTCTGCAAGCTCTCCAGAACAACAGCAAATCTGGGGCTCTGTGCTTTCTTTTGTTCTGAACAAGTGTTAGTGTTTTCTGCACAAAGGCGATTCTGCGAAGCAATGTGAACACTTCTGCTTCCCAGGCACAGAGAAGGTGCTAGCAGGGAATTCTCTGCCTGCCTTTCCCCAGTGCTCTGCAAGCTCTCCAGAACAACAGCAAATCTGGGGCTCTGTGCTTTCTTTAGTTCTGAACAGGTGTTAGTGTTTTCTGCACAAAAGCGATTCTGCGAAGCAATGTGAACACTTCTGCTTCCCAGGCACAGAGAAGGTGCTAGCAGGGAATTCTCTGCCTGCCTTTCCCCAGTGCTCTGCAAGCTCTCCAGGACAACATAAAATCTGGGGCTCTGTGCTTTCTTTCCTTCTGAACAAGTGTTACTGTTTTCTGCACAAAAGCGATTCTGCGAAGCAATGTGAACACTTCTGCTTCCCAGGCACAGAGAAGGTGCTAGCAGGGAATTCTCTGCCTGCCTTTCCCCAGTGCTCTGCAAGCTCTCCAGAACAACAGCAAATCTGGGGCTCTGTGCTTTCTTTTGTTCTGAACAAGTGTTAGTGTTTTCTGCACAAAGGCGATTCTGCGAAGCAATGTGAACACTTCTGCTTCCCAGGCACAGAGAAGGTGCTAGCAGGGAATTCTCTGCCTGCCTTTCCCCAGTGCTCTGCAAGCTCTCCAGGACAACAGAAAATCTGGGGCTCTGTGCTTTCTTTTGTTCTGAACAAGTGTTAGTGTTTTCTGCACAAAAGCGATTCTGCGAAGCAATGTGAACACTTCTGCTTCCCAGGCACAGAGAAGGTGCTAGCAGGGAATTCTCTGCCTGCCTTTCCCGAGTACTCTGCAAGCTCTCCAGGACAACATAAAATCTGGGGCTCTGTGCTTTCTTTTGTTCTGAACAAGTGTTAGTGTTTTCTGCAGAAAAGCGATTCTGCAAAGGAATGTGAACACTTCTGCTTCCCAGGTACAGAGAAGGTGCTAGCAGGGAATTCTCTGCCTGCCTTTCCCCAGTGCTCTGCAAGCTCTCCAGAACAACAGCAAATCTGGGGCTCTGTGCTTTCTTTTGTTCTGAACAAGTGTTAGTGTTTTCTGCACAAAGGCGATTCTGCGAAGCAATGTGAACACTTCTGCTTCCCAGGCACAGAGAAGGTGCTAGCAGGGAATTCTCTGCCTGCCTTTCCCCAGTGCTCTGCAAGCTCTCCAGAACAACAGCAAATCTGGGGCTCTGTGCTTTCTTTAGTTCTGAACAAGTGTTAGTGTTTTCTGCACAAAAGCGATTCTGCGAAGCAATGTGAACACTTCTGCTTCCCAGGCACAGAGAAGGTGCTAGCAGGGAATTCTCTGCCTGCCTTTCCCCAGTGCTCTGCAAGCTCTCCAGAACAACAGCAAATCTGGGGCTCTGTGCTTTCTTTTGTTCTGAACAAGTGTTAGTGTTTTCTGCACAAAGGCGATTCTGCGAAGCAATGTGAACACTTCTGCTTCCCAGGCACAGAGAAGGTGCTAGCAGGGAATTCTCTGCCTGCCTTTCCCCAGTGCTCTGCAAGCTCTCCAGGACAACAGAAAATCTGGGGCTCTGTGCTTTCTTTTGTTCTGAACAAGTGTTAGTGTTTTCTGCACAAAAGCGATTCTGCGAAGCAATGTGAACACTTCTGCTTCCCAGGCACAGAGAAGGTGCTAGCAGGGAATTCTCTGCCTGCCTTTCCCGAGTACTCTGCAAGCTCTCCAGGACAACATAAAATCTGGGGCTCTGTGCTTTCTTTTGTTCTGAACAAGTGTTAGTGTTTTCTGCACAAAGGCGATTCTGCGAAGCAATGTGAACACTTCTGCTTCCCAGGCACAGAGAAGGTGCTAGCAGGGAATTCTCTGCCTGCCTTTCCCCAGTGCTCTGCAAGCTCTCCAGAACAACAGCAAATCTGGGGCTCTGTGCTTTCTTTAGTTCTGAACAAGTGTTAGTGTTTTCTGCACAAAAGCGATTCTGCGAAGCAATGTGAACACTTCTGCTTCCCAGGCACAGAGAAGGTGCTAGCAGGGAATTCTCTGCCTGCCTTTCCCCAGTGCTCTGCAAGCTCTCCAGAACAACAGCAAATCTGGGGCTCTGTGCTTTCTTTTGTTCTGAACAAGTGTTAGTGTTTTCTGCACAAAGGCGATTCTGCGAAGCAATGTGAACACTTCTGCTTCCCAGGCACAGAGAAGGTGCTAGCAGGGAATTCTCTGCCTGCCTTTCCCCAGTGCTCTGCAAGCTCTCCAGAACAACAGCAAATCTGGGGCTCTGTGCTTTCTTTAGTTCTGAACAACTGTTAGTGTTTTCTGCACAAAAGCGATTCTGCGAAGCAATGTGAACACTTCTGCTTCCCAGGCACAGAGAAGGTGCTAGCAGGGAATTCTCTGCCTGCCTTTCCCCAGTGCTCTGCAAGCTCTCCAGAACAACAGCAAATCTGGGGCTCTGTGCTTTCTTTTGTTCTGAACAAGTGTTAGTGTTTTCTGCACAAAGGCGATTCTGCGAAGCAATGTGAACACTTCTGCTTCCCAGGCACAGAGAAGGTGCTAGCAGGGAATTCTCTGCCTGCCTTTCCCCAGTGCTCTGCAAGCTCTCCAGGACAACAGCAAATCTGGGGCTCTGTGCTTTCTTTTGTTCTGAACAAGTGTGTTTTCTGCACAAAAGCGATTCTGCGAAACAATGTGAACACTTCTGCTTCCCAGGCACAGAGAAGGTGCTAGCAGGGAATTCTCTGCCTGCCTTTCCCCAGTGCTCTGCAAGCTCTCCAGAACAACAGCAAATCTGGGGCTCTGTGCTTTCTTTTGTTCTGAACAAGTGTTAGTGTTTTTTGCACAAAGGCGATTCTGCGAAGCAATGTGAACACTTCTGCTTCCCAGGCACAGAGAAGGTGCTAGCAGGGAATTCTCTGCCTGCCTTTCCCCAGTGCTATGCAAGCTCTCCAGAACAACAGCAAATCTGGGGCTCTGTGCTTTCTTTAGTTCTGAACAGGTGTTAGTGTTTTCTGCACAAAAGCGATTCTGCGAAGCAATGTGAACACTTCTGCTTCCCAGGCACAGAGAAGGTGCTAGCAGGGAATTCTCTGCCTGCCTTTCCCCAGTGCTCTGCAAGCTCTCCAGGACAACATAAAATCTGGGGCTCTGTGCTTTCTTTCCTTCTGAACAAGTGTTACTGTTTTCTGCACAAAAGCGATTCTGCGAAGCAATGTGAACACTTCTGCTTCCCAGGCACAGAGAAGGTGCTAGCAGGGAATTCTCTGCCTGCCTTTCCCCAGTGCTCTGCAAGCTCTCCAGAACAACAGCAAATCTGGGGCTCTGTGCTTTCTTTTGTTCTGAACAAGTGTTAGTGTTTTCTGCACAAAGGCGATTCTGCGAAGCAATGTGAACACTTCTGCTTCCCAGGCACAGAGAAGGTGCTAGCAGGGAATTCTCTGCCTGCCTTTCCCCAGTGCTCTGCAAGCTCTCCAGGACAACAGAAAATCTGGGGCTCTGTGCTTTCTTTTGTTCTGAACAAGTGTTAGTGTTTTCTGCACAAAAGCGATTCTGCGAAGCAATGTGAACACTTCTGCTTCCCAGGCACAGAGAAGGTGCTAGCAGGGAATTCTCTGCCTGCCTTTCCCCAGTGCTCTGCAAGCTCTCCAGAACAACAGCAAATCTGGGGCTCTGTGCTTTCTTTTGTTCTGAACAAGTGTTAGTGTTTTCTGCAGAAAAGCGATTCTGCGAAGCAATGTGAACACTTCTGCTTCCCAGGCACAGAGAAGGTGCTAGCAGGGAATTCTCTGCCTGCCTTTCCCCAGTGCTCTGCAAGCTCTCCAGAACAACAGCAAATCTGGGGCTCTGTGCTTTCTTTAGTTCTGAACAACTGTTAGTGTTTTCTGCACAAAAGCGATTCTGCGAAGCAATGTGAACACTTCTGCTTCCCAGGCACAGAGAAGGTGCTAGCAGGGAATTCTCTGCCTGCCTTTCCCCAGTGCTCTGCAAGCTCTCCAGAACAACAGCAAATCTGGGGCTCTGTGCTTTCTTTTGTTCTGAACAAGTGTTAGTGTTTTCTGCACAAAGGCGATTCTGCGAAGCAATGTGAACACTTCTGCTTCCCAGGCACAGAGAAGGTGCTAGCAGGGAATTCTCTGCCTGCCTTTCCCCAGTGCTCTGCAAGCTCTCCAGGACAACAGAAAATCTGGGGCTCTGTGCTTTCTTTTGTTCTGAACAAGTTTTAGTGTTTTCTGCACAAAAGCGATTCTGCGAAGCAATGTGAACACTTCTGCTTCCCAGGCACAGAGAAGGTGCTAGCAGGGAATTCTCTGCCTGCCTTTCCCGAGTACTCTGCAAGCTCTCCAGGACAACATAAAATCTGGGGCTCTGTGCTTTCTTTTGTTCTGAACAAGTGTTAGTGTTTTCTGCACAAAAGCGATTCTGCAAAGGAATGTGAACACTTCTGCTTCCCAGGTACAGAGAAGGTGCTAGCAGGGAATTCTCTGCCTGCCTTTCCCCAGTGCTCTGCAAGCTCTCCAGAACAACAGCAAATCTGGGGCTCTGTGCTTTCTTTTGTTCTGAACAAGTGTTAGTGCTTTCTGCACAAAGGCGATTCTGCGAAGCAATGTGAACACTTCTGCTTCCCAGGCACAGAGAAGGTGCTAGCAGGGAATTCTCTGCCTGCCTTTCCCCAGTGCTCTGCAAGCTCTCCAGAACAACAGCAAATCTGGGGCTCTGTGCTTTCTTTAGTTCTGAACAAGTGTTAGTGTTTTCTGCACAAAAGCGATTCTGCGAAGCAATGTGAACACTTCTGCTTCCCAGGCACAGAGAAGGTGCTAGCAGGGAATTCTCTGCCTGCCTTTCCCCAGTGCTCTGCAAGCTCTCCAGAACAACAGCAAATCTGGGGCTCTGTGCTTTCTTTTGTTCTGAACAAGTGTTAGTGTTTTCTGCACAAAGGCGATTCTGCGAAGCAATGTGAACACTTCTGCTTCCCAGGCACAGAGAAGGTGCTAGCAGGGAATTCTCTGCCTGCCTTTCCCCAGTGCTCTGCAAGCTCTCCAGAACAACAGCAAATCTGGGGCTCTGTGCTTTCTTTAGTTCTGAACAACTGTTAGTGTTTTCTGCACAAAAGCGATTCTGCGAAGCAATGTGAACACTTCTGCTTCCCAGGCACAGAGAAGGTGCTAGCAGGGAATTCTCTGCCTGCCTTTCCCCAGTGCTCTGCAAGCTCTCCAGAACAACAGCAAATCTGGGGCTCTGTGCTTTCTTTTGTTCTGAACAAGTGTTAGTGTTTTCTGCACAAAGGCGATTCTGCGAAGCAATGTGAACACTTCTGCTTCCCAGGCACAGAGAAGGTGCTAGCAGGGAATTCTCTGCCTGCCTTTCCCCAGTGCTCTGCAAGCTCTCCAGGACAACAGAAAATCTGGGGCTCTGTGCTTTCTTTTGTTCTGAACAAGTGTTAGTGTTTTCTGCACAAAAGCGATTCTGCGAAGCAATGTGAACACTTCTGCTTCCCAGGCACAGAGAAGGTGCTAGCAGGGAATTCTCTGCCTGCCTTTCCCGAGTACTCTGCAAGCTCTCCAGGACAACATAAAATCTGGGGCTCTGTGCTTTCTTTTGTTCTGAACAAGTGTTAGTGTTTTCTGCAGAAAAGCGATTCTGCGAAGGAATGTGAACACTTCTGCTTCCCATGTACAGAGAAGGTGCTAGCAGGGAATTCTCTGCCTGCCTTTCCCCAGTGCTCTGCAAGCTCTCCAGAACAACAGCAAATCTGGGGCTCTGTGCTTTCTTTTGTTCTGAACAAGTGTTAGTGTTTTCTGCACAAAGGCGATTCTGCGAAGCAATGTGAACACTTCTGCTTCCCAGGCACAGAGAAGGTGCTAGCAGGGAATTCTCTGCCTGCCTTTCCCCAGTGCTCTGCAAGCTCTCCAGAACAACAGCAAATCTGGGGCTCTGTGCTTTCTTTTGTTCTGAACAAGTGTTAGTGTTTTCTGCACAAAGGCGATTCTGCGAAGCAATGTGAACACTTCTGCTTCCCAGGCACAGAGAAGGTGCTAGCAGGGAATTCTCTGCCTGCCTTTCCCCAGTGCTCTGCAAGCTCTCCAGAACAACATAAAATCTGGGGCTCTGTGCTTTCTTTCCTTCTGAACAAGTGTTAGTGTTTTCTGCACAAAAGCGATTCTGCGAAGCAATGTGAACACTTCTGCTTCCCAGGCACAGAGAAGGTGCTAGCAGGGAATTCTCTGCCTGCCTTTCCCCAGTGCTCTGCAAGCTCTCCAGGACAACATAAAATCTGGGGCTCTGTGCTTTCTTTTGTTCTGAACAAGTGTTAGTGTTTTCTGCACAAAAGCGATTCTGCGAAGCAATGTGAACACTTCTGCTTCCCAGGCACAGAGAAGGTGCTAGCAGGGAATTCTCTGCCTGCCTTTCCCCAGTGCTCTGCAAGCTCTCCAGAACAACAGCAAATCTGGGGCTCTGTGCTTTCTTTTGTTCTGAACAAGTGTTAGTGTTTTCTGCACAAAGGCGATTCTGCGAAGCAATGTGAACACTTCTGCTTCCCAGGCACAGAGAAGGTGCTAGCAGGGAATTCTCTGCCTGCCTTTCCCCAGTGCTATGCAAGCTCTCCAGAACAACAGCAAATCTGGGGCTCTGTGCTTTCTTTAGTTCTGAACAAGTGTTAGTGTTTTCTGCACAAAAGCGATTCTGCGAAGCAATGTGAACACTTCTGCTTCCCAGGCACAGAGAAGGTGCTAGCAGGGAATTCTCTGCCTGCCTTTCCCCAGTGCTCTGCAAGCTCTCCAGGACAACATAAAATCTGGGGCTCTGTGCTTTCTTTCCTTCTGAACAAGTGTTACTGTTTTCTGCACAAAAGCGATTCTTGCGAAGCAATGTGAACACTTCTGCTTCCCAGGCACAGAGAAGGTGCTAGCAGGGAATTCTCTGCCTGCCTTTCCCCAGTGCTCTGCAAGCTCTCCAGAACAACAGCAAATCTGGGGCTCTGTGCTTTCTTTTGTTCTGAACAAGTGTTAGTGTTTTCTGCACAAAAGCGATTCTGCGAAGCAATGTGAACACTTCTGCTTCCCAGGCACAGAGAAGGTGCTAGCAGGGAATTCTCTGCCTGCCTTTCCCCAGTGCTCTGCAAGCTCTCCAGGACAACAGCAAATCTGGGGCTCTGTGCTTTCTTTTGTTCTGAACAAGTGTTAGTGTTTTCTGCACAAAGGCGATTCTGCGAAGCAATGTGAACACTTCTGCTTCCCAGGCACAGAGAAGGTGCTAGCAGGGAATTCTCTGCCTGCCTTTCCCCAGTGCTCTGCAAGCTCTCCAGAACAACAGCAAATCTGGGGCTCTGTGCTTTCTTTTGTTGTGAACAAGTGTTAGTGTTTTCTGCACAAAAGCGATTCTGCGAAGCAATGTGAACACTTCTGCTTCCCAGGCACAGAGAAGGTGCTAGCAGGGAATTCTCTGCCTGCCTTTCCCCAGTGCTCTGCAAGCTCTCCAGGACAACAGCAAATCTGGGGCTCTGTGCTTTCTTTTGTTCTGAACAAGTGTTAGTGTTTTCTGCACAAAAGCGATTCTGCGAAGCAATGTAAACACTTCTGCTTCCCAGGCACAGAGAAGGTGCTAGCAGGGAATTCTCTGCCTGCCTTTCCCCAGTGCTCTGCAAGCTCTCCAGAACAACAGCAAATCTGGGGCTCTGTGCTTTCTTTAGTTCTGAACAACTGTTAGTGTTTTCTGCACAAAAGCGATTCTGCGAAGCAATGTGAACACTTCTGCTTCCCAGGCACAGAGAAGGTGCTAGCAGGGAATTCTCTGCCTGCCTTTCCCCAGTGCTCTGCAAGCTCTCCAGAACAACAGCAAATCTGGGGCTCTGTGCTTTCTTTTGTTCTGAACAAGTGTTAGTGTTTTCTGCACAAAGGCGATTCTGCGAAGCAATGTGAACACTTCTGCTTCCCAGGCACAGAGAAGGTGCTAGCAGGGAATTCTCTGCCTGCCTTTCCCCAGTGCTCTGCAAGCTCTCCAGGACAACAGAAAATCTGGGGCTCTGTGCTTTCTTTTGTTCTGAACAAGTGTTAGTGTTTTCTGCACAAAAGCGATTCTGCGAAGCAATGTGAACACTTCTGCTTCCCAGGCACAGAGAAGGTGCTAGCAGGGAATTCTCTGCCTGCCTTTCCCGAGTACTCTGCAAGCTCTCGAGGACAACATAAAATCTGGGGCTCTGTGCTTTCTTTTGTTCTGAACAAGTGTTAGTGTTTTCTGCACAAAGGCGTTTCTGCGAAGCAATGTGAACACTTCTGCTTCCCAGGCACAGAGAAGGTGCTAGCAGGGAATTCTCTGCCTGCCTTTCCCCAGTGCTCTGCAAGCTCTCCAGAACAACAGCAAATCTGGGGCTCTGTGCTTTCTTTTGTTCTGAACAAGTGTTAGTGTTTTCTGCACAAGAGCGATTCTGCGAAGCAATGTGAACACTTCTGCTTCCCAGGCACAGAGAAGGTGCTAGCAGGGAATTCTCTGCCTGCCTTTCCCCAGTGCTCTGCAAGCTCTCCAGGACAACAGCAAATCTGGGGCTCTGTGCTTTCTTTTGTTCTGAACAAGTGTGTTTTCTGCACAAAAGCGATTCTGCGAAGCAATGTGAACACTTCTGCTTCCCAGGCACAGAGAAGGTGCTAGCAGGGAATTCTCTGCCTGCCTTTCCCCAGTGCTCTGCAAGCTCTCCAGAACAACAGCAAATCTGGGGCTCTGTGCTTTCTTTTGTTCTGAACAAGTGTTAGTGTTTTCTGCACAAAGGCGATTCTGCGAAGCAATGTGAACACTTCTGCTTCCCAGGCACAGAGAAGGTGCTAGCAGGGAATTCTCTGCCTGCCTTTCCCCAGTGCTATGCAAGCTCTCCAGAACAACAGCAAATCTGGGGCTCTGTGCTTTCTTTAGTTCTGAACAGGTGTTAGTGTTTTCTGCACAAAAGCGATTCTGCGAAGCAATGTGAACACTTCTGCTTCCCAGGCACAGAGAAGGTGCTAGCAGGGAATTCTCTGCCTGCCTTTCCCGAGTACTCTGCAAGCTCTCCAGGACAACATAAAATCTGGGGCTCTGTGCTTTCTTTTGTTCTGAACAAGTGTTAGTGTTTTCTGCAGAAAAGCGATTCTGCAAAGGAATGTGAACACTTCTGCTTCCCAGGTACAGAGAAGGTGCTAGCAGGGAATTCTCTGCCTGCCTTTCCCCAGTGCTCTGCAAGCTCTCCAGAACAACAGCAAATCTGGGGCTCTGTGCTTTCTTTTGTTCTGAACAAGTGTTAGTGTTTTCTGCACAAAGGCGATTCTGCGAAGCAATGTGAACACTTCTGCTTCCCAGGCACAGAGAAGGTGCTAGCAGGGAATTCTCTGCCTGCCTTTCCCCAGTGCTCTGCAAGCTCTCCAGAACAACAGCAAATCTGGGGCTCTGTGCTTTCTTTTGTTCTGAACAAGTGTTAGTGTTTTCTGCACAAAGGCGATTCTGCGAAGCAATGTGAACACTTCTGCTTCCCAGGCACAGAGAAGGTGCTAGCAGGGAATTCTCTGCCTGCCTTTCCCCAGTGCTCTGCAAGCTCTCCAGAACAACAGCAAATCTGGGGCTCTGTGCTTTCTTTAGTTCTGAACAACTGTTAGTGTTTTCTGCACAAAAGCGATTCTGCGAAGCAATGTGAACACTTCTGCTTCCCAGGCACAGAGAAGGTGCTAGCAGGGAATTCTCTGCCTGCCTTTCCCCAGTGCTCTGCAAGCTCTCCAGAACAACAGCAAATCTGGGGCTCTGTGCTTTCTTTTGTTCTGAACAAGTGTTAGTGTTTTCTGCACAAAGGCGATTCTGCGAAGCAATGTGAACACTTCTGCTTCCCAGGCACAGAGAAGGTGCTAGCAGGGAATTCTCTGCCTGCCTTTCCCCAGTGCTCTGCAAGCTCTCCAGGACAACAGCAAATCTGGGGCTCTGTGCTTTCTTTTGTTCTGAACAAGTGTGTTTTCTGCACAAAAGCGATTCTGCGAAGCAATGTGAACACTTCTGCTTCCCAGGCACAGAGAAGGTGCTAGCAGGGAATTCTCTGCCTGCCTTTCCCCAGTGCTCTGCAAGCTCTCCAGAACAACAGCAAATCTGGGGCTCTGTGCTTTCTTTTGTTCTGAACAAGTGTTAGTGTTTTCTGCACAAAGGCGATTCTGCGAAGCAATGTGAACACTTCTGCTTCCCAGGCACAGAGAAGGTGCTAGCAGGGAATTCTCTGCCTGCCTTTCCCCAGTGCTATGCAAGCTCTCCAGAACAACAGCAAATCTGGGGCTCTGTGCTTTCTTTAGTTCTGAACAGGTGTTAGTGTTTTCTGCACAAAAGCGATTCTGCGAAGCAATGTGAACACTTCTGCTTCCCAGGCACAGAGAAGGTGCTAGCAGGGAATTCTCTGCCTGCCTTTCCCCAGTGCTCTGCAAGCTCTCCAGGACAACATAAAATCTGGGGCTCTGTGCTTTCTTTCCTTCTGAACAAGTGTTACTGTTTTCTGCACAAAAGCGATTCTGCGAAGCAATGTGAACACTTCTGCTTCCCAGGCACAGAGAAGGTGCTAGCAGGGAATTCTCTGCCTGCCTTTCCCCAGTGCTCTGCAAGCTCTCCAGAACAACAGCAAATCTGGGGCTCTGTGCTTTCTTTTGTTCTGAACAAGTGTTAGTGTTTTCTGCACAAAGGCGATTCTGCGAAGCAATGTGAACACTTCTGCTTCCCAGGCACAGAGAAGGTGCTAGCAGGGAATTCTCTGCCTGCCTTTCCCCAGTGCTCTGCAAGCTCTCCAGGACAACAGAAAATCTGGGGCTCTGTGCTTTCTTTTGTTCTGAACAAGTGTTAGTGTTTTCTGCACAAAAGCGATTCTGCGAAGCAATGTGAACACTTCTGCTTCCCAGGCACAGAGAAGGTGCTAGCAGGGAATTCTCTGCCTGCCTTTCCCGAGTACTCTGCAAGCTCTCCAGGACAACATAAAATCTGGGGCTCTGTGCTTTCTTTTGTTCTGAACAAGTGTTAGTGTTTTCTGCAGAAAAGCGATTCTGCAAAGGAATATGAACACTTCTGCTTCCCAGGTACAGAGAAGGTGCTAGCAGGGAATTCTCTGCCTGCCTTTCCCCAGTGCTCTGCAAGCTCTCCAGAACAACAGCAAATCTGGGGCTCTGTGCTTTCTTTTGTTCTGAACAAGTGTTAGTGTTTTCTGCACAAAGGCGATTCTGCGAAGCAATGTGAACACTTCTGCTTCCCAGGCACAGAGAAGGTGCTAGCAGGGAATTCTCTGCCTGCCTTTCCCCAGTGCTCTGCAAGCTCTCCAGAACAACAGCAAATCTGGGGCTCTGTGCTTTCTTTAGTTCTGAACAAGTGTTAGTGTTTTCTGCACAAAAGCGATTCTGCGAAGCAATGTGAACACTTCTGCTTCCCAGGCACAGAGAAGGTGCTAGCAGGGAATTCTCTGCCTGCCTTTCCCCAGTGCTCTGCAAGCTCTCCAGAACAACAGCAAATCTGGGGCTCTGTGCTTTCTTTTGTTCTGAACAAGTGTTAGTGTTTTCTGCACAAAGGCGATTCTGCGAAGCAATGTGAACACTTCTGCTTCCCAGGCACAGAGAAGGTGCTAGCAGGGAATTCTCTGCCTGCCTTTCCCCAGTGCTCTGCAAGCTCTCCAGAACAACAGCAAATCTGGGGCTCTGTGCTTTCTTTAGTTCTGAACAAGTGTTAGTGTTTTCTGCACAAAAGCGATTCTGCGAAGCAATGTGAACACTTCTGCTTCCCAGGCACAGAGAAGGTGCTAGCAGGGAATTCTCTGCCTGCCTTTCCCCAGTGCTCTGCAAGCTCTCCAGAACAACAGCAAATCTGGGGCTCTGTGCTTTCTTTTGTTCTGAACAAGTGTTAGTGTTTTCTGCACAAAGGCGATTCTGCAAAGCAATGTGAACACTTCTGCTTCCCAGGCACAGAGAAGGTGCTAGCAGGGAATTCTCTGCCTGCCTTTCCCCAGTGCTCTGCAAGCTCTCCAGGACAACAGAAAATCTGGGGCTCTGTGCTTTCTTTTGTTCTGAACAAGTTTTAGTGTTTTCTGCACAAAAGCGATTCTGCGAAGCAATGTGAACACTTCTGCTTCCCAGGCACAGAGAAGGTGCTAGCAGGGAATTCTCTGCCTGCCTTTCCCGAGTACTCTGCAAGCTCTCCAGGACAACATAAAATCTGGGGCTCTGTGCTTTCTTTTGTTCTGAACAAGTGTTAGTGTTTTCTGCACAAAAGCGATTCTGCAAAGGAATGTGAACACTTCTGCTTCCCAGGCACAGAGAAGGTGCTAGCAGGGAATTCTCTGCCTGCCTTTCCCCAGTGCTCTGCAAGCTCTCCAGAACAACAGCAAATCTGGGGCTCTGTGCTTTCTTTTGTTCTGAACAAGTGTTAGTGTTTTCTGCACAAAGGCGATTCTGCGAAGCAATGTGAACACTTCTGCTTCCCAGGCACAGAGAAGGTGCTAGCAGGGAATTCTCTGCCTGCCTTTCCCCAGTGCTATGCAAGCTCTCCAGAACAACAGCAAATCTGGGGCTCTGTGCTTTCTTTAGTTCTGAACAGGTGTTAGTGTTTTCTGCACAAAAGCGATTCTGCGAAGCAATGTGAACACTTCTGCTTCCCAGGCACAGAGAAGGTGCTAGCAGGGAATTCTCTGCCTGCCTTTCCCCAGTGCTCTGCAAGCTCTCCAGGACAACATAAAATCTGGGGCTCTGTGCTTTCTTTCCTTCTGAACAAGTGTTACTGTTTTCTGCACAAAAGCGATTCTGCGAAGCAATGTGAACACTTCTGCTTCCCAGGCACAGAGAAGGTGCTAGCAGGGAATTCTCTGCCTGCCTTTCCCCAGTGCTCTGCAAGCTCTCCAGAACAACAGCAAATCTGGGGCTCTGTGCTTTCTTTTGTTCTGAACAAGTGTTAGTGTTTTCTGCACAAAGGCGATTCTGCGAAGCAATGTGAACACTTCTGCTTCCCAGGCACAGAGAAGGTGCTAGCAGGGAATTCTCTGCCTGCCTTTCCCCAGTGCTCTGCAAGCTCTCCAGGACAACAGAAAATCTGGGGCTCTGTGCTTTCTTTTGTTCTGAACAAGTGTTAGTGTTTTCTGCACAAAAGCGATTCTGCGAAGCAATGTGAACACTTCTGCTTCCCAGGCACAGAGAAGGTGCTAGCAGGGAATTCTCTGCCTGCCTTTCCCGAGTACTCTGCAAGCTCTCCAGGACAACATAAAATCTGGGGCTCTGTGCTTTCTTTTGTTCTGAACAAGTGTTAGTGTTTTCTGCAGAAAAGCGATTCTGCAAAGGAATGTGAACACTTCTGCTTCCCAGGTACAGAGAAGGTGCTAGCAGGGAATTCTCTGCCTGCGTTTCCCCAGTGCTCTGCAAGCTCTCCAGAACAACAGCAAATCTGGGGCTCTGTGCTTTCTTTTGTTCTGAACAAGTGTTAGTGTTTTCTGCACAAAGGCGATTCTGCGAAGCAATGTGAACACTTCTGCTTCCCAGGCACAGAGAAGGTGCTAGCAGGGAATTCTCTGCCTGCCTTTCCCCAGTGCTCTGCAAGCTCTCCAGAACAACAGCAAATCTGGGGCTCTGTGCTTTCTTTAGTTCTGAACAAGTGTTAGTGTTTTCTGCACAAAAGCGATTCTGCGAAGCAATGTGAACACTTCTGCTTCCCAGGCACAGAGAAGGTGCTAGCAGGGAATTCTCTGCCTGCCTTTCCCCAGTGCTCTGCAAGCTCTCCAGAACAACAGCAAATCTGGGGCTCTGTGCTTTCTTTTGTTCTGAACAAGTGTTAGTGTTTTCTGCACAAAGGCGATTCTGCGAAGCAATGTGAACACTTCTGCTTCCCAGGCACAGAGAAGGTGCTAGCAGGGAATTCTCTGCCTGCCTTTCCCCAGTGCTCTGCAAGCTCTCCAGAACAACAGCAAATCTGGGGCTCTGTGCTTTCTTTTGTTCTGAACAAGTGTTAGTGTTTTCTGCACAAAGGCGATTCTGCGAAGCAATGTGAACACTTCTGCTTCCCAGGCACAGAGAAGGTGCTAGCAGGGAATTCTCTGCCTGCCTTTCCCCAGTGCTATGCAAGCTCTCCAGAACAACAGCAAATCTGGGGCTCTGTGCTTTCTTTAGTTCTGAACAGGTGTTAGTGTTTTCTGCACAAAAGCGATTCTGCGAAGCAATGTGAACACTTCTGCTTCCCAGGCACAGAGAAGGTGCTAGCAGGGAATTCTCTGCCTGCCTTTCCCCAGTGCTCTGCAAGCTCTCCAGGACAACATAAAATCTGGGGCTCTGTGCTTTCTTTCCTTCTGAACAAGTGTTACTGTTTTCTGCACAAAAGCGATTCTGCGAAGCAATGTGAACACTTCTGCTTCCCAGGCACAGAGAAGGTGCTAGCAGGGAATTCTCTGCCTGCCTTTCCCCAGTGCTCTGCAAGCTCTCCAGAACAACAGCAAATCTGGGGCTCTGTGCTTTCTTTTGTTCTGAACAAGTGTTAGTGTTTTCTGCACAAAGGCGATTCTGCGAAGCAATGTGAACACTTCTGCTTCCCAGGCACAGAGAAGGTGCTAGCAGGGAATTCTCTGCCTGCCTTTCCCCAGTGCTCTGCAAGCTCTCCAGGACAACAGAAAATCTGGGGCTCTGTGCTTTCTTTTGTTCTGAACAAGTGTTAGTGTTTTCTGCACAAAAGCGATTCTGCGAAGCAATGTGAACACTTCTGCTTCCCAGGCACAGAGAAGGTGCTAGCAGGGAATTCTCTGCCTGCCTTTCCCGAGTACTCTGCAAGCTCTCCAGGACAACATAAAATCTGGGGCTCTGTGCTTTCTTTTGTTCTGAACAAGTGTTAGTGTTTTCTGCAGAAAAGCGATTCTGCAAAGGAATGTGAACACTTCTGCTTCCCAGGTACAGAGAAGGTGCTAGCAGGGAATTCTCTGCCTGCCTTTCCCCAGTGCTCTGCAAGCTCTCCAGAACAACAGCAAATCTGGGGCTCTGTGCTTTCTTTTGTTCTGAACAAGTGTTAGTGTTTTCTGCACAAAGGCGATTCTGCGAAGCAATGTGAACACTTCTGCTTCCCAGGCACAGAGAAGGTGCTAGCAGGGAATTCTCTGCCTGCCTTTCCCCAGTGCTCTGCAAGCTCTCCAGAACAACAGCAAATCTGGGGCTCTGTGCTTTCTTTAGTTCTGAACAAGTGTTAGTGTTTTCTGCACAAAAGCGATTCTGCGAAGCAATGTGAACACTTCTGCTTCCCAGGCACAGAGAAGGTGCTAGCAGGGAATTCTCTGCCTGCCTTTCCCCAGTGCTCTGCAAGCTCTCCAGAACAACAGCAAATCTGGGGCTCTGTGCTTTCTTTTGTTCTGAACAAGTGTTAGTGTTTTCTGCACAAAGGCGATTCTGCGAAGCAATGTGAACACTTCTGCTTCCCAGGCACAGAGAAGGTGCTAGCAGGGAATTCTCTGCCTGCCTTTCCCCAGTGCTCTGCAAGCTCTCCAGAACAACAGCAAATCTGGGGCTCTGTGCTTTCTTTAGTTCTGAACAAGTGTTAGTGTTTTCTGCACAAAAGCGATTCTGCGAAGCAATGTGAACACTTCTGCTTCCCAGGCACAGAGAAGGTGCTAGCAGGGAATTCTCTGCCTGCCTTTCCCCAGTGCTCTGCAAGCTCTCCAGAACAACAGCAAATCTGGGGCTCTGTGCTTTCTTTTGTTCTGAACAAGTGTTAGTGTTTTCTGCACAAAGGCGATTCTGCGAAGCAATGTGAACACTTCTGCTTCCCAGGCACAGAGAAGGTGCTAGCAGGGAATTCTCTGCCTGCCTTTCCCCAGTGCTCTGCAAGCTCTCCAGGACAACAGAAAATCTGGGGCTCTGTGCTTTCTTTTGTTCTGAACAAGTTTTAGTGTTTTCTGCACAAAAGCGATTCTGCGAAGCAATGTGAACACTTCTGCTTCCCAGGCACAGAGAAGGTGCTAGCAGGGAATTCTCTGCCTGCCTTTCCCGAGTACTCTGCAAGCTCTCCAGGACAACATAAAATCTGGGGCTCTGTGCTTTCTTTTGTTCTGAACAAGTGTTAGTGTTTTCTGCACAAAAGCGATTCTGCAAAGGAATGTGAACACTTCTGCTTCCCAGGCACAGAGAAGGTGCTAGCAGGGAATTCTCTGCCTGCCTTTCCCCAGTGCTCTGCAAGCTCTCCAGAACAACAGCAAATCTGGGGCTCTGTGCTTTCTTTTGTTCTGAACAAGTGTTAGTGTTTTCTGCACAAAGGCGATTCTGCGAAGCAATGTGAACACTTCTGCTTCCCAGGCACAGAGAAGGTGCTAGCAGGGAATTCTCTGCCTGCCTTTCCCCAGTGCTCTGCAAGCTCTCCAGAACAACAGCAAATCTGGGGCTCTGTGCTTTCTTTAGTTCTGAACAAGTGTTAGTGTTTTCTGCACAAAAGCGATTCTGCGAAGCAATGTGAACACTTCTGCTTCCCAGGCACAGAGAAGGTGCTAGCAGGGAATTCTCTGCCTGCCTTTCCCCAGTGCTCTGCAAGCTCTCCAGAACAACAGCAAATCTGGGGCTCTGTGCTTTCTTTTGTTCTGAACAAGTGTTAGTGTTTTCTGCACAAAGGCGATTCTGCGAAGCAATGTGAACACTTCTGCTTCCCAGGCACAGAGAAGGTGCTAGCAGGGAATTCTCTGCCTGCCTTTCCCCAGTGCTCTGCAAGCTCTCCAGAACAACAGCAAATCTGGGGCTCTGTGCTTTCTTTAGTTCTGAACAACTGTTAGTGTTTTCTGCACAAAAGCGATTCTGCGAAGCAATGTGAACACTTCTGCTTCCCAGGCACAGAGAAGGTGCTAGCAGGGAATTCTCTGCCTGCCTTTCCCGAGTACTCTGCAAGCTCTCCAGGACAACATAAAATCTGGGGCTCTGTGCTTTCTTTTGTTCTGAACAAGTGTTAGTGTTTTCTGCAGAAAAGCGATTCTGCGAAGGAATGTGAACACTTCTGCTTCCCAGGTACAGAGAAGGTGCTAGCAGGGAATTCTCTGCCTGCCTTTCCCCAGTGCTCTGCAAGCTCTCCAGAACAACAGCAAATCTGGGGCTCTGTGCTTTCTTTTGTTCTGAACAAGTGTTAGTGTTTTCTGCACAAAGGCGATTCTGCGAAGCAATGTGAACACTTCTGCTTCCCAGGCACAGAGAAGGTGCTAGCAGGGAATTCTCTGCCTGCCTTTCCCCAGTGCTATGCAAGCTCTCCAGAACAACAGCAAATCTGGGGCTCTGTGCTTTCTTTTGTTCTGAACAAGTGTTAGTGTTTTCTGCACAAAGGCGATTCTGCGAAGCAATGTGAACACTTCTGCTTCCCAGGCACAGAGAAGGTGCTAGCAGGGAATTCTCTGCCTGCCTTTCCCCAGTGCTCTGCAAGCTCTCCAGAACAACATAAAATCTGGGGCTCTGTGCTTTCTTTTGTTCTGAACAAGTGTTAGTGTTTTCTGCACAAAAGCGATTCTGCGAAGCAATGTGAACACTTCTGCTTCCCAGGCACAGAGAAGGTGCTAGCAGGGAATTCTCTGCCTGCCTTTCCCCAGTGCTCTGCAAGCTCTCCAGGACAACATAAAATCTGGGGCTCTGTGCTTTCTTTTGTTCTGAACAAGTGTTAGTGTTTTCTGCACAAAAGCGATTCTGCGAAGCAATGTGAACACTTCTGCTTCCCAGGCACAGAGAAGGTGCTAGCAGGGAATTCTCTGCCTGCCTTTCCCCAGTGCTCTGCAAGCTCTCCAGAACAACAGCAAATCTGGGGCTCTGTGCTTTCTTTTGTTCTGAACAAGTGTTAGTGTTTTCTGCACAAAGGCGATTCTGCGAAGCAATGTGAACACTTCTGCTTCCCAGGCACAGAGAAGGTGCTAGCAGGGAATTCTCTGCCTGCCTTTCCCCAGTGCTATGCAAGCTCTCCAGAACAACAGCAAATCTGGGGCTCTGTGCTTTCTTTAGTTCTGAACAAGTGTTAGTGTTTTCTGCACAAAAGCGATTCTGCGAAGCAATGTGAACACTTCTGCTTCCCAGGCACAGAGAAGGTGCTAGCAGGGAATTCTCTGCCTGCCTTTCCCCAGTGCTCTGCAAGCTCTCCAGGACAACATAAAATCTGGGGCTCTGTGCTTTCTTTTGTTCTGAACAAGTGTTAGTGTTTTCTGCACAAAAGCGATTCTGCGAAGCAATGTGAACACTTCTGCTTCCCAGGCACAGAGAAGGTGCTAGCAGGGAATTCTCTGCCTGCCTTTCCCCAGTGCTCTGCAAGCTCTCCAGGACAACAGCAAATCTGGGGCTCTGTGCTTTCTTTTGTTCTGAACAAGTGTTAGTGTTTTCTGCACAAAAGCGATTCTGCGAAGCAATGTGAACACTTCTGCTTCCCAGGCACAGAGAAGGTGCTAGCAGGGAATTCTCTGCCTGCCTTTCCCCAGTGCTCTGCAAGCTCTCCAGGACAACAGCAAATCTGGGGCTCTGTGCTTTCTTTTGTTCTGAACAAGTGTTAGTGTTTTCTGCACAAAGGCGATTCTGCGAAGCAATGTGAACACTTCTGCTTCCCAGGCACAGAGAAGGTGCTAGCAGGGAATTCTCTGCCTGCCTTTCCCCAGTGCTCTGCAAGCTCTCCAGAACAACAGCAAATCTGGGGCTCTGTGCTTTCTTTAGTTCTGAACAAGTGTTAGTGTTTTCTGCACAAAGGCGATTCTGCGAAGCAATGTGAACACTTCTGCTTCCCAGGCACAGAGAAGGTGCTAGCAGGGAATTCTCTGCCTGCCTTTCCCCAGTGCTCTGCAAGCTCTCCAGGACAACATAGAATCTGGGGCTCTGTGCTTTCTTTCCTTCTGAACAAGTGTTACTGTTTTCTGCACAAAAGCGATTCTGCGAAGCAATGTGAACACTTCTGCTTCCCAGGCACAGAGAAGGTGCTAGCAGGGAATTCTCTGCCTGCCTTTCCCCAGTGCTCTGCAAGCTCTCCAGAACAACAGCAAATCTGGGGCTCTGTGCTTTCTTTAGTTCTGAACAATTGTTAGTGTTTTCTGCACAAAAGCGATTCTGCGAAGCAATGTAAACACTTCTGCTTCCCAGGCACAGAGAAGGTGCTAGTAGGGAATTCTCTGCCTGCCTTTCCCTAGTGCTATGCAAGCTCTCCAGAACATCAGCAAATCTGGGGCTCTGTGCTTTCTTTTGTTCTGAACAAGTGTTAGTGTTTTCTGCAGAAAAGCGATTCTGCGAAGCAATGTGAACACTTCTGCTTCCCAGGCACAGAGAAGGTGCTAGCAGGGAATTCTCTGCCTGCCTTTCCCCAGTGCTCTGCAAGCTCTCCAGGACAACATAAAATCTGGGGCTCTGTGCTTTCTTTTGTTCTGAACAAGTGTTAGTGTTTTCTGCACAAAAGCGATTCTGCGAAGCAATGTGAACACTTCTGCTTCCCAGGCACAGAGAAGGTGCTAGCAGGGAATTCTCTGCCTGCCTTTCCCCAGTGCTCTGCAAGCTCTCCAGAACAACAGCAAATCTGGGGCTCTGTGCTTTCTTTTGTTCTGAACAAGTGTTAGTGTTTTCTGCACAAAAGCGATTCTGCGAAGCAATGTGAACACTTCTGCTTCCCAGGCACAGAGAAGGTGCTAGCAGGGAATTCTCTGCCTGCCTTTCCCCAGTGCTCTGCAAGCTCTCCAGAACAACAGCAAATCTGGGGCTCTGTGCTTTCTTTTGTTCTGAACAAGTGTTAGTGTTTTCTGCACAAAGGCGATTCTGCGAAGCAATGTGAACACTTCTGCTTCCCAGGCACAGAGAAGGTGCTAGCAGGGAATTCTCTGCCTGCCTTTCCCCAGTGCTCTGCAAGCTCTCCAGGACAACAGCAAATCTGGGGCTCTGTGCTTTCTTTTGTTCTGAACAAGTGTTAGTGTTTTCTGCACAAAGGCGATTCTGCGAAGCAATGTGAACACTTCTGCTTCCCAGGCACAGAGAAGGTGCTAGCAGGGAATTCTCTGCCTGCCTTTCCCCAGTGCTCTGCAAGCTCTCCAGAACAACAGCAAATCTGGGGCTCTGTGCTTTCTTTTGTTCTGAACAAGTGTTAGTGTTTTCTGCACAAAGGCGATTCTGCGAAGCAATGTGAACACTTCTGCTTCCCAGGCACAGAGAAGGTGCTAGCAGGGAATTCTCTGCCTGCCTTTCCCCAGTGCTCTGCAAGCTCTCCAGAACAACAGCAAATCTGGGGCTCTGTGCTTTCTTTAGTTCTGAACAAGTGTTAGTGTTTTCTGCACAAAAGCGATTCTGCGAAGCAATGTGAACACTTCTGCTTCCCAGGCACAGAGAAGGTGCTAGCAGGGAATTCTCTGCCTGCCTTTCCCCAGTGCTCTGCAAGCTCTCCAGAACAACAGCAAATCTGGGGCTCTGTGCTTTCTTTTGTTCTGAACAAGTGTTAGTGTTTTCTGCACAAAGGCGATTCTGCGAAGCAATGTGAACACTTCTGCTTCCCAGGCACAGAGAAGGTGCTAGCAGGGAATTCTCTGCCTGCCTTTCCCCAGTGCTCTGCAAGCTCTCCAGGACAACAGAAAATCTGGGGCTCTGTGCTTTCTTTTGTTCTGAACAAGTTTTAGTGTTTTCTGCACAAAAGCGATTCTGCGAAGCAATGTGAACACTTCTGCTTCCCAGGCACAGAGAAGGTGCTAGCAGGGAATTCTCTGCCTGCCTTTCCCGAGTACTCTGCAAGCTCTCCAGGACAACATAAAATCTGGGGCTCTGGGCTTTCTTTTGTTCTGAACAAGTGTTAGTGTTTTCTGCACAAAAGCGATTCTGCAAAGGAATGTGAACACTTCTGCTTCCCAGGTACAGAGAAGGTGCTAGCAGGGAATTCTCTGCCTGCCTTTCCCCAGTGCTCTGCAAGCTCTCCAGAACAACAGCAAATCTGGGGCTCTGTGCTTTCTTTTGTTCTGAACAAGTGTTAGTGTTTTCTGCACAAAGGCGATTCTGCGAAGCAATGTGAACACTTCTGCTTCCCAGGCACAGAGAAGGTGCTAGCAGGGAATTCTCTGCCTGCCTTTCCCCAGTGCTCTGCAAGCTCTCCAGAACAACAGCAAATCTGGGGCTCTGTGCTTTCTTTAGTTCTGAACAAGTGTTAGTGTTTTCTGCACAAAAGCGATTCTGCGAAGCAATGTGAACACTTCTGCTTCCCAGGCACAGAGAAGGTGCTAGCAGGGAATTCTCTGCCTGCCTTTCCCCAGTGCTCTGCAAGCTCTCCAGAACAACAGCAAATCTGGGGCTCTGTGCTTTCTTTTGTTCTGAACAAGTGTTAGTGTTTTCTGCACAAAGGCGATTCTGCGAAGCAATGTGAACACTTCTGCTTCCCAGGCACAGAGAAGGTGCTAGCAGGGAATTCTCTGCCTGCCTTTCCCCAGTGCTCTGCAAGCTCTCCAGAACAACAGCAAATCTGGGGCTCTGTGCTTTCTTTAGTTCTGAACAAGTGTTAGTGTTTTCTGCACAAAAGCGATTCTGCGAAGCAATGTGAACACTTCTGCTTCCCAGGCACAGAGAAGGTGCTAGCAGGGAATTCTCTGCCTGCCTTTCCCGAGTACTCTGCAAGCTCTCCAGGACAACATAAAATCTGGGGCTCTGTGCTTTCTTTTGTTCTGAACAAGTGTTAGTGTTTTCTGCAGAAAAGCGATTCTGCGAAGGAATGTGAACACTTCTGCTTCCCAGGTACAGAGAAGGTGCTAGCAGGGAATTCTCTGCCTGCCTTTCCCCAGTGCTCTGCAAGCTCTCCAGAACAACAGCAAATCTGGGGCTCTGTGCTTTCTTTTGTTCTGAACAAGTGTTAGTGTTTTCTGCACAAAGGCGATTCTGCGAAGCAATGTGAACACTTCTGCTTCCCAGGCACAGAGAAGGTGCTAGCAGGGAATTCTCTGCCTGCCTTTCCCCAGTGCTCTGCAAGCTCTCCAGAACAACAGCAAATCTGGGGCTCTGTGCTTTCTTTTGTTCTGAACAAGTGTTAGTGTTTTCTGCACAAAGGCGATTCTGCGAAGCAATGTGAACACTTCTGCTTCCCAGGCACAGAGAAGGTGCTAGCAGGGAATTCTCTGCCTGCCTTTCCCCAGTGCTCTGCAAGCTCTCCAGAACAACATAAAATCTGGGGCTCTGTGCTTTCTTTTGTTCTGAACAAGTGTTAGTGTTTTCTGCACAAAAGCGATTCTGCGAAGCAATGTGAACACTTCTGCTTCCCAGGCACAGAGAAGGTGCTAGCAGGGAATTCTCTGCCTGCCTTTCCCCAGTGCTCTGCAAGCTCTCCAGGACAACATAAAATCTGGGGCTCTGTGCTTTCTTTTGTTCTGAACAAGTGTTAGTGTTTTCTGCACAAAAGCGATTCTGCGAAGCAATGTGAACACTTCTGCTTCCCAGGCACAGAGAAGGTGCTAGCAGGGAATTCTCTGCCTGCCTTTCCCCAGTGCTCTGCAAGCTCTCCAGAACAACAGCAAATCTGGGGCTCTGTGCTTTCTTTTGTTCTGAACAAGTGTTAGTGTTTTCTGCACAAAGGCGATTCTGCGAAGCAATGTGAACACTTCTGCTTCCCAGGCACAGAGAAGGTGCTAGCAGGGAATTCTCTGCCTGCCTTTCCCCAGTGCTATGCAAGCTCTCCAGAACAACAGCAAATCTGGGGCTCTGTGCTTTCTTTAGTTCTGAACAAGTGTTAGTGTTTTCTGCACAAAAGCGATTCTGCGAAGCAATGTGAACACTTCTGCTTCCCAGGCACAGAGAAGGTGCTAGCAGGGAATTCTCTGCCTGCCTTTCCCCAGTGCTCTGCAAGCTCTCCAGGACAACATAAAATCTGGGGCTCTGTGCTTTCTTTCCTTCTGAACAAGTGTTACTGTTTTCTGCACAAAAGCGATTCTTGCGAAGCAATGTGAACACTTCTGCTTCCCAGGCACAGAGAAGGTGCTAGCAGGGAATTCCCTGCCTGCCTTTCCCCAGTGCTCTGCAAGCTCTCCAGGACAACAGCAAATCTGGGGCTCTGTGCTTTCTTTTGTTCTGAACAAGTGTTAGTGTTTTCTGCACAAAGGCGATTCTGCGAAGCAATGTGAACACTTCTGCTTCCCAGGCACAGAGGAGGTGCTAGCAGGGAATTCTCTGCCTGCGTTTCCCCAGTGCTCTGCAAGCTCTCCAGGGCAACATAAAATCTGGGGCTCTGTGCTTTCTTTTGTTCTGAACAAGTGTTAGTGTTTTCTGCACAAAAGCGATTCTGCGAAGTAATGTGAACACTTCTGCTTCCCAGGCACAGAGGAGGTGCTAGCAGGGAATTCTCTGCCTGCCTTTCCCCAGTGCTCTGCAAGCTCTCCAGGACAACAGCAAATCTGGGGCTCTGTGCTTTCTTTTGTTCTGAACAAGTGTTAGTGTTTTCTGCACAAAAGCGATTCTGCGAAGTAATGTGAACACTTCTGCTTCCCAGGCACAGAGGAGGTGCTAGCAGGGAATTCTCTGCCTGCCTTTCCCCAGTGCTCTGCAAGCTCTCCAGGACAACAGCAAATCTGGGGCTCTGTGCTTTCTTTACTTCTGAACAAGTGTTAGTGTTTTCTGCACAAAAGCGATTCTGCGAAGCAATGTGAACACTTCTGCTTCCCAGGCACAGAGAAGGTGCTAGCAGGGAATTCCCTGCCTGCCTTTCCCCAGTGCTCTGCAAGCTCTGCAGAACAACAGCAAATCTGGGGCTCTGTGCTTTCTTTTGTTCTGAACAAGTGTTAGTGTTTTCTGCACAAAGGCGATTCTGCGAAGCAATGTGAACACTTCTGCTTCCCAGGCACAGAGAAGGTGCTAGCAGGGAATTCTCTGCCTGCCTTTCCCCAGTGCTCTGCAAGCTCTCCAGGACAACATAAAATCTGGGGCTCTGTGCTTTCTTTTGTTCTGAACAAGTGTTAGTGTTTTCTGCACAAAAGCGATTCTGCGAAGCAATGTGAACACTTCTGCTTCCCAGGCACAGAGAAGGTGCTAGCAGGGAATTCTCTGCCTGCCTTTCCCCAGTGCTCTGCAAGCTCTCCAGAACAACAGCAAATCTGGGGCTCTGTGCTTTCTTTAGTTCTGAACAATTGTTAGTGTTTTCTGCACAAAAGCGATTCTGCGAAGCAATGTAAACACTTCTGCTTCCCAGGCACAGAGAAGGTGCTAGCAGGGAATTCTCTGCCTGCCTTTCCCCAGTGCTCTGCAAGCTCTCCAGAACAACAGCAAATCTGGGGCTCTGTGCTTTCTTTTGTTCTGAACAAGTGTTAGTGTTTTCTGCACAAAAGCGATTATGCGAAGCAATGTGAACACTTCTGCTTCCCAGGCACAGAGAAGGTGCTAGCAGGGAATTCTCTGCCTGCCTTTCCCCAGTGCTCTGCAAGCTCTCCAGAACAACAGCAAATCTGGGGCTCTGTGCTTTCTTTTGTTCTGAACAAGTGTTAGTGTTTTCTGCACAAAGGCGATTCTGCGAAGCAATGTGAACACTTCTGCTTCCCAGGCACAGAGAAGGTGCTAGCAGGGAATTCTCTGCCTGCCTTTCCCCAGTGCTCTGCAAGCTCTCCAGGACAACAGCAAATCTGGGGCTCTGTGCTTTCTTTTGTTCTGAACAAGTGTTAGTGTTTTCTGCACAAAGGCGATTCTGCGAAGCAATGTGAACACTTCTGCTTCCCAGGCACAGAGAAGGTGCTAGCAGGGAATTCTCTGCCTGCCTTTCCCCAGTGCTCTGCAAGCTCTCCAGAACAACAGCAAATCTGGGGCTCTGTGCTTTCTTTTGTTCTGAACAAGTGTTAGTGTTTTCTGCACAAAGGCGATTCTGCGAAGCAATGTGAACACTTCTGCTTCCCAGGCACAGAGAAGGTGCTAGCAGGGAATTCTCTGCCTGCCTTTCCCCAGTGCTCTGCAAGCTCTCCAGAACAACAGCAAATCTGGGGCTCTGTGCTTTCTTTTGTTCTGAACAAGTGTTAGTGTTTTCTGCACAAAGGCGATTCTGCGAAGCAATGTGAACACTTCTGCTTCCCAGGCACAGAGAAGGTGCTAGCAGGGAATTCTCTGCCTGCCTTTCCCCAGTGCTCTGCAAGCTCTCCAGGACAACAGAAAATCTGGGGCTCTGTGCTTTCTTTTGTTCTGAACAAGTTTTAGTGTTTTCTGCACAAAAGCGATTCTGCGAAGCAATGTGAACACTTCTGCTTCCCAGGCACAGAGAAGGTGCTAGCAGGGAATTCTCTGCCTGCCTTTCCCGAGTACTCTGCAAGCTCTCCAGGACAACATAAAATCTGGGGCTCTGGGCTTTCTTTTGTTCTGAACAAGTGTTAGTGTTTTCTGCACAAAAGCGATTCTGCAAAGGAATGTGAACACTTCTGCTTCCCAGGTACAGAGAAGGTGCTAGCAGGGAATTCTCTGCCTGCCTTTCCCCAGTGCTCTGCAAGCTCTCCAGAACAACAGCAAATCTGGGGCTCTGTGCTTTCTTTTGTTCTGAACAAGTGTTAGTGTTTTCTGCACAAAGGCGATTCTGCGAAGCAATGTGAACACTTCTGCTTCCCAGGCACAGAGAAGGTGCTAGCAGGGAATTCTCTGCCTGCCTTTCCCCAGTGCTCTGCAAGCTCTCCAGAACAACATAAAATCTGGGGCTCTGTGCTTTCTTTTGTTCTGAACAAGTGTTAGTGTTTTCTGCACAAAAGCGATTCTGCGAAGCAATGTGAACACTTCTGCTTCCCAGGCACAGAGAAGGTGCTAGCAGGGAATTCTCTGCCTGCCTTTCCCCAGTGCTCTGCAAGCTCTCCAGGACAACATAAAATCTGGGGCTCTGTGCTTTCTTTTGTTCTGAACAAGTGTTAGTGTTTTCTGCACAAAAGCGATTCTGCGAAGCAATGTGAACACTTCTGCTTCCCAGGCACAGAGAAGGTGCTAGCAGGGAATTCTCTGCCTGCCTTTCCCCAGTGCTCTGCAAGCTCTCCAGAACAACAGCAAATCTGGGGCTCTGTGCTTTCTTTTGTTCTGAACAAGTGTTAGTGTTTTCTGCACAAAGGCGATTCTGCGAAGCAATGTGAACACTTCTGCTTCCCAGGCACAGAGAAGGTGCTAGCAGGGAATTCTCTGCCTGCCTTTCCCCAGTGCTATGCAAGCTCTCCAGAACAACAGCAAATCTGGGGCTCTGTGCTTTCTTTAGTTCTGAACAAGTGTTAGTGTTTTCTGCACAAAAGCGATTCTGCGAAGCAATGTGAACACTTCTGCTTCCCAGGCACAGAGAAGGTGCTAGCAGGGAATTCCCTGCCTGCCTTTCCCCAGTGCTCTGCAAGCTCTCCAGGACAACAGCAAATCTGGGGCTCTGTGCTTTCTTTTGTTCTGAACAAGTGTTAGTGTTTTCTGCACAAAGGCGATTCTGCGAAGCAATGTGAACACTTCTGCTTCCCAGGCACAGAGGAGGTGCTAGCAGGGAATTCTCTGCCTGCGTTTCCCCAGTGCTCTGCAAGCTCTCCAGGGCAACATAAAATCTGGGGCTCTGTGCTTTCTTTTGTTCTGAACAAGTGTTAGTGTTTTCTGCACAAAAGCGATTCTGCGAAGTAATGTGAACACTTCTGCTTCCCAGGCACAGAGGAGGTGCTAGCAGGGAATTCTCTGCCTGCCTTTCCCCAGTGCTCTGCAAGCTCTCCAGGACAACAGCAAATCTGGGGCTCTGTGCTTTCTTTTGTTCTGAACAAGTGTTAGTGTTTTCTGCACAAAAGCGATTCTGCGAAGTAATGTGAACACTTCTGCTTCCCAGGCACAGAGGAGGTGCTAGCAGGGAATTCTCTGCCTGCCTTTCCCCAGTGCTCTGCAAGCTCTCCAGGACAACAGCAAATCTGGGGCTCTGTGCTTTCTTTACTTCTGAACAAGTGTTAGTGTTTTCTGCACAAAAGCGATTCTGCGAAGCAATGTGAACACTTCTGCTTCCCAGGCACAGAGAAGGTGCTAGCAGGGAATTCCCTGCCTGCCTTTCCCCAGTGCTCTGCAAGCTCTGCAGAACAACAGCAAATCTGGGGCTCTGTGCTTTCTTTTGTTCTGAACAAGTGTTAGTGTTTTCTGCACAAAGGCGATTCTGCGAAGCAATGTGAACACTTCTGCTTCCCAGGCACAGAGAAGGTGCTAGCAGGGAATTCTCTGCCTGCCTTTCCCCAGTGCTCTGCAAGCTCTCCAGGACAACATAAAATCTGGGGCTCTGTGCTTTCTTTTGTTCTGAACAAGTGTTAGTGTTTTCTGCACAAAAGCGATTCTGCGAAGCAATGTGAACACTTCTGCTTCCCAGGCACAGAGAAGGTGCTAGCAGGGAATTCTCTGCCTGCCTTTCCCCAGTGCTCTGCAAGCTCTCCAGAACAACATAAAATCTGGGGCTCTGTGCTTTCTTTTGTTCTGAACAAGTGTTAGTGTTTTCTGCACAAAAGCGATTCTGCGAAGCAATGTGAACACTTCTGCTTCCCAGGCACAGAGAAGGTGCTAGCAGGGAATTCTCTGCCTGCCTTTCCCCAGTGCTCTGCAAGCTCTCCAGGACAACATAAAATCTGGGGCTCTGTGCTTTCTTTTGTTCTGAACAAGTGTTAGTGTTTTCTGCACAAAAGCGATTCTGCGAAGCAATGTGAACACTTCTGCTTCCCAGGCACAGAGAAGGTGCTAGCAGGGAATTCTCTGCCTGCCTTTCCCCAGTGCTCTGCAAGCTCTCCAGAACAACAGCAAATCTGGGGCTCTGTGCTTTCTTTTGTTCTGAACAAGTGTTAGTGTTTTCTGCACAAAGGCGATTCTGCGAAGCAATGTGAACACTTCTGCTTCCCAGGCACAGAGAAGGTGCTAGCAGGGAATTCTCTGCCTGCCTTTCCCCAGTGCTATGCAAGCTCTCCAGAACAACAGCAAATCTGGGGCTCTGTGCTTTCTTTAGTTCTGAACAAGTGTTAGTGTTTTCTGCACAAAAGCGATTCTGCGAAGCAATGTGAACACTTCTGCTTCCCAGGCACAGAGAAGGTGCTAGCAGGGAATTCTCTGCCTGCCTTTCCCCAGTGCTCTGCAAGCTCTCCAGGACAACATAAAATCTGGGGCTCTGTGCTTTCTTTCCTTCTGAACAAGTGTTACTGTTTTCTGCACAAAAGCGATTCTTGCGAAGCAATGTGAACACTTCTGCTTCCCAGGCACAGAGAAGGTGCTAGCAGGGAATTCCCTGCCTGCCTTTCCCCAGTGCTCTGCAAGCTCTCCAGGACAACAGCAAATCTGGGGCTCTGTGCTTTCTTTTGTTCTGAACAAGTGTTAGTGTTTTCTGCACAAAGGCGATTCTGCGAAGCAATGTGAACACTTCTGCTTCCCAGGCACAGAGGAGGTGCTAGCAGGGAATTCTCTGCCTGCGTTTCCCCAGTGCTCTGCAAGCTCTCCAGGGCAACATAAAATCTGGGGCTCTGTGCTTTCTTTTGTTCTGAACAAGTGTTAGTGTTTTCTGCACAAAAGCGATTCTGCGAAGTAATGTGAACACTTCTGCTTCCCAGGCACAGAGGAGGTGCTAGCAGGGAATTCTCTGCCTGCCTTTCCCCAGTGCTCTGCAAGCTCTCCAGGACAACAGCAAATCTGGGGCTCTGTGCTTTCTTTTGTTCTGAACAAGTGTTAGTGTTTTCTGCACAAAAGCGATTCTGCGAAGTAATGTGAACACTTCTGCTTCCCAGGCACAGAGAAGGTGCTAGCAGGGAATTCCCTGCCTGCCTTTCCCCAGTGCTCTGCAAGCTCTGCAGAACAACAGCAAATCTGGGGCTCTGTGCTTTCTTTTGTTCTGAACAAGTGTTAGTGTTTTCTGCACAAAGGCGATTCTGCGAAGCAATGTGAACACTTCTGCTTCCCAGGCACAGAGAAGGTGCTAGCAGGGAATTCTCTGCCTGCCTTTCCCCAGTGCTCTGCAAGCTCTCCAGGACAACATAAAATCTGGGGCTCTGTGCTTTCTTTTGTTCTGAACAAGTGTTAGTGTTTTCTGCACAAAAGCGATTCTGCGAAGCAATGTGAACACTTCTGCTTCCCAGGCACAGAGAAGGTGCTAGCAGGGAATTCTCTGCCTGCCTTTCCCCAGTGCTCTGCAAGCTCTCCAGAACAACAGCAAATCTGGGGCTCTGTGCTTTCTTTAGTTCTGAACAATTGTTAGTGTTTTCTGCACAAAAGCGATTCTGCGAAGCAATGTAAACACTTCTGCTTCCCAGGCACAGAGAAGGTGCTAGTAGGGAATTCTCTGCCTGCCTTTCCCTAGTGCTATGCAAGCTCTCCAGAACATCAGCAAATCTGGGGCTCTGTGCTTTCTTTTGTTCTGAACAAGTGTTAGTGTTTTCTGCAGAAAAGCGATTCTGCGAAGCAATGTGAACACTTCTGCTTCCCAGGCACAGAGAAGGTGCTAGCAGGGAATTCTCTGCCTGCCTTTCCCCAGTGCTCTGCAAGCTCTCCAGGACAACAGCAAATCTGGGGCTCTGTGCTTTCTTTTGTTCTGAACAAGTGTTAGTGTTTTCTGCACAAAAGCGATTCTGCGAAGCAATGTGAACACTTCTGCTTCCCAGGCACAGAGAAGGTGCTAGCAGGGAATTCTCTGCCTGCCTTTCCCCAGTGCTCTGCAAGCTCTCCAGAACAACAGCAAATCTGGGGCTCTGTGCTTTCTTTTGTTCTGAACAAGTGTTAGTGTTTTCTGCACAAAAGCGATTATGCGAAGCAATGTGAACACTTCTGCTTCCCAGGCACAGAGAAGGTGCTAGCAGGGAATTCTCTGCCTGCCTTTCCCCAGTGCTCTGCAAGCTCTCCAGAACAACAGCAAATCTGGGGCTCTGTGCTTTCTTTTGTTCTGAACAAGTGTTAGTGTTTTCTGCACAAAGGCGATTCTGCGAAGCAATGTGAACACTTCTGCTTCCCAGGCACAGAGAAGGTGCTAGCAGGGAATTCTCTGCCTGCCTTTCCCCAGTGCTCTGCAAGCTCTCCAGGACAACAGCAAATCTGGGGCTCTGTGCTTTCTTTTGTTCTGAACAAGTGTTAGTGTTTTCTGCACAAAGGCGATTCTGCGAAGCAATGTGAACACTTCTGCTTCCCAGGCACAGAGAAGGTGCTAGCAGGGAATTCTCTGCCTGCCTTTCCCCAGTGCTCTGCAAGCTCTCCAGAACAACAGCAAATCTGGGGCTCTGTGCTTTCTTTTGTTCTGAACAAGTGTTAGTGTTTTCTGCACAAAGGCGATTCTGCGAAGCAATGTGAACACTTCTGCTTCCCAGGCACAGAGAAGGTGCTAGCAGGGAATTCTCTGCCTGCCTTTCCCCAGTGCTCTGCAAGCTCTCCAGAACAACAGCAAATCTGGGGCTCTGTGCTTTCTTTTGTTCTGAACAAGTGTTAGTGTTTTCTGCACAAAGGCGATTCTGCGAAGCAATGTGAACACTTCTGCTTCCCAGGCACAGAGAAGGTGCTAGCAGGGAATTCTCTGCCTGCCTTTCCCCAGTGCTCTGCAAGCTCTCCAGGACAACAGAAAATCTGGGGCTCTGTGCTTTCTTTTGTTCTGAACAAGTGTTAGTGTTTTCTGCACAAAAGCGATTCTGCGAAGCAATGTGAACACTTCTGCTTCCCAGGCACAGAGAAGGTGCTAGCAGGGAATTCTCTGCCTGCCTTTCCCGAGTACTCTGCAAGCTCTCCAGGACAACATAAAATCTGGGGCTCTGGGCTTTCTTTTGTTCTGAACAAGTGTTAGTGTTTTCTGCACAAAAGCGATTCTGCAAAGGAATGTGAACACTTCTGCTTCCCAGGTACAGAGAAGGTGCTAGCAGGGAATTCTCTGCCTGCCTTTCCCCAGTGCTCTGCAAGCTCTCCAGAACAACAGCAAATCTGGGGCTCTGTGCTTTCTTTTGTTCTGAACAAGTGTTAGTGTTTTCTGCACAAAGGCGATTCTGCGAAGCAATGTGAACACTTCTGCTTCCCAGGCACAGAGAAGGTGCTAGCAGGGAATTCTCTGCCTGCCTTTCCCCAGTGCTCTGCAAGCTCTCCAGAACAACATAAAATCTGGGGCTCTGTGCTTTCTTTTGTTCTGAACAAGTGTTAGTGTTTTCTGCACAAAAGCGATTCTGCGAAGCAATGTGAACACTTCTGCTTCCCAGGCACAGAGAAGGTGCTAGCAGGGAATTCTCTGCCTGCCTTTCCCCAGTGCTCTGCAAGCTCTCCAGGACAACATAAAATCTGGGGCTCTGTGCTTTCTTTTGTTCTGAACAAGTGTTAGTGTTTTCTGCACAAAAGCGATTCTGCGAAGCAATGTGAACACTTCTGCTTCCCAGGCACAGAGAAGGTGCTAGCAGGGAATTCTCTGCCTGCCTTTCCCCAGTGCTCTGCAAGCTCTCCAGAACAACAGCAAATCTGGGGCTCTGTGCTTTCTTTTGTTCTGAACAAGTGTTAGTGTTTTCTGCACAAAGGCGATTCTGCGAAGCAATGTGAACACTTCTGCTTCCCAGGCACAGAGAAGGTGCTAGCAGGGAATTCTCTGCCTGCCTTTCCCCAGTGCTATGCAAGCTCTCCAGAACAACAGCAAATCTGGGGCTCTGTGCTTTCTTTAGTTCTGAACAAGTGTTAGTGTTTTCTGCACAAAAGCGATTCTGCGAAGCAATGTGAACACTTCTGCTTCCCAGGCACAGAGAAGGTGCTAGCAGGGAATTCCCTGCCTGCCTTTCCCCAGTGCTCTGCAAGCTCTCCAGGACAACAGCAAATCTGGGGCTCTGTGCTTTCTTTTGTTCTGAACAAGTGTTAGTGTTTTCTGCACAAAGGCGATTCTGCGAAGCAATGTGAACACTTCTGCTTCCCAGGCACAGAGGAGGTGCTAGCAGGGAATTCTCTGCCTGCCTTTCCCCAGTGCTCTGCAAGCTCTCCAGGACAACAGCAAATCTGGGGCTCTGTGCTTTCTTTACTTCTGAACAAGTGTTAGTGTTTTCTGCACAAAAGCGATTCTGCGAAGCAATGTGAACACTTCTGCTTCCCAGGCACAGAGAAGGTGCTAGCAGGGAATTCCCTGCCTGCCTTTCCCCAGTGCTCTGCAAGCTCTGCAGAACAACAGCAAATCTGGGGCTCTGTGCTTTCTTTTGTTCTGAACAAGTGTTAGTGTTTTCTGCACAAAGGCGATTCTGCGAAGCAATGTGAACACTTCTGCTTCCCAGGCACAGAGAAGGTGCTAGCAGGGAATTCTCTGCCTGCCTTTCCCCAGTGCTCTGCAAGCTCTCCAGGACAACATAAAATCTGGGGCTCTGTGCTTTCTTTTGTTCTGAACAAGTGTTAGTGTTTTCTGCACAAAAGCGATTCTGCGAAGCAATGTGAACACTTCTGCTTCCCAGGCACAGAGAAGGTGCTAGCAGGGAATTCTCTGCCTGCCTTTCCCCAGTGCTCTGCAAGCTCTCCAGAACAACAGCAAATCTGGGGCTCTGTGCTTTCTTTAGTTCTGAACAATTGTTAGTGTTTTCTGCACAAAAGCGATTCTGCGAAGCAATGTAAACACTTCTGCTTCCCAGGCACAGAGAAGGTGCTAGTAGGGAATTCTCTGCCTGCCTTTCCCTAGTGCTATGCAAGCTCTCCAGAACATCAGCAAATCTGGGGCTCTGTGCTTTCTTTTGTTCTGAACAAGTGTTAGTGTTTTCTGCACAAAGGCGATTCTGCGAAGCAATGTGAACACTTCTGCTTCCCAGGCACAGAGAAGGTGCTAGCAGGGAATTCTCTGCCTGCCTTTCCCCAGTGCTCTGCAAGCTCTCCAGGACAACAGCAAATCTGGGGCTCTGTGCTTTCTTTTGTTCTGAACAAGTGTTAGTGTTTTCTGCACAAAAGCGATTCTGCGAAGCAATGTGAACACTTCTGCTTCCCAGGCACAGAGAAGGTGCTAGCAGGGAATTCTCTGCCTGCCTTTCCCCAGTGCTCTGCAAGCTCTCCAGAACAACAGCAAATCTGGGGCTCTGTGCTTTCTTTTGTTCTGAACAAGTGTTAGTGTTTTCTGCACAAAAGCGATTATGCGAAGCAATGTGAACACTTCTGCTTCCCAGGCACAGAGAAGGTGCTAGCAGGGAATTCTCTGCCTGCCTTTCCCCAGTGCTCTGCAAGCTCTCCAGAACAACAGCAAATCTGGGGCTCTGTGCTTTCTTTTGTTCTGAACAAGTGTTAGTGTTTTCTGCACAAAGGCGATTCTGCGAAGCAATGTGAACACTTCTGCTTCCCAGGCACAGAGAAGGTGCTAGCAGGGAATTCTCTGCCTGCCTTTCCCCAGTGCTCTGCAAGCTCTCCAGAACAACAGCAAATCTGGGGCTCTGTGCTTTCTTTTGTTCTGAACAAGTGTTAGTGTTTTCTGCACAAAGGCGATTCTGCGAAGCAATGTGAACACTTCTGCTTCCCAGGCACAGAGAAGGTGCTAGCAGGGAATTCTCTGCCTGCCTTTCCCCAGTGCTCTGCAAGCTCTCCAGAACAACAGCAAATCTGGGGCTCTGTGCTTTCTTTTGTTCTGAACAAGTGTTAGTGTTTTCTGCACAAAGGCGATTCTGCGAAGCAATGTGAACACTTCTGCTTCCCAGGCACAGAGAAGGTGCTAGCAGGGAATTCTCTGCCTGCCTTTCCCCAGTGCTCTGCAAGCTCTCCAGGACAACATAAAATCTGGGGCTCTGTGCTTTCTTTTGTTCTGAACAAGTGTTAGTGTTTTCTGCACAAAAGCGATTCTGCGAAGCAATGTGAACACTTCTGCTTCCCAGGCACAGAGAAGGTGCTAGCAGGGAATTCTCTGCCTGCCTTTCCCGAGTACTCTGCAAGCTCTCCAGGACAACATAAAATCTGGGGCTCTGGGCTTTCTTTTGTTCTGAACAAGTGTTAGTGTTTTCTGCACAAAAGCGATTCTGCAAAGGAATGTGAACACTTCTGCTTCCCAGGTACAGAGAAGGTGCTAGCAGGGAATTCTCTGCCTGCCTTTCCCCAGTGCTCTGCAAGCTCTCCAGAACAACAGCAAATCTGGGGCTCTGTGCTTTCTTTAGTTCTGAACAAGTGTTAGTGTTTTCTGCACAAAAGCGATTCTGCGAAGCAATGTGAACACTTCTGCTTCCCAGGCACAGAGAAGGTGCTAGCAGGGAATTCTCTGCCTGCCTTTCCCCAGTGCTCTGCAAGCTCTCCAGAACAACAGCAAATCTGGGGCTCTGTGCTTTCTTTTGTTCTGAACAAGTGTTAGTGTTTTCTGCACAAAGGCGATTCTGCGAAGCAATGTGAACACTTCTGCTTCCCAGGCACAGAGAAGGTGCTAGCAGGGAATTCTCTGCCTGCCTTTCCCCAGTGCTCTGCAAGCTCTCCAGAACAACAGCAAATCTGGGGCTCTGTGCTTTCTTTAGTTCTGAACAACTGTTAGTGTTTTCTGCACAAAAGCGATTCTGCGAAGCAATGTGAACACTTCTGCTTCCCAGGCACAGAGAAGGTGCTAGCAGGGAATTCTCTGCCTGCCTTTCCCGAGTACTCTGCAAGCTCTCCAGGACAACATAAAATCTGGGGCTCTGTGCTTTCTTTTGTTCTGAACAAGTGTTAGTGTTTTCTGCAGAAAAGCGATTCTGCGAAGGAATGTGAACACTTCTGCTTCCCAGGTACAGAGAAGGTGCTAGCAGGGAATTCTCTGCCTGCCTTTCCCCAGTGCTCTGCAAGCTCTCCAGAACAACAGCAAATCTGGGGCTCTGTGCTTTCTTTTGTTCTGAACAAGTGTTAGTGTTTTCTGCACAAAGGCGATTCTGCGAAGCAATGTGAACACTTCTGCTTCCCAGGCACAGAGAAGGTGCTAGCAGGGAATTCTCTGCCTGCCTTTCCCCAGTGCTCTGCAAGCTCTCCAGAACAACAGCAAATCTGGGGCTCTGTGCTTTCTTTTGTTCTGAACAAGTGTTAGTGTTTTCTGCACAAAGGCGATTCTGCGAAGCAATGTGAACACTTCTGCTTCCCAGGCACAGAGAAGGTGCTAGCAGGGAATTCTCTGCCTGCCTTTCCCCAGTGCTCTGCAAGCTCTCCAGAACAACATAAAATCTGGGGCTCTGTGCTTTCTTTTGTTCTGAACAAGTGTTAGTGTTTTCTGCACAAAAGCGATTCTGCGAAGCAATGTGAACACTTCTGCTTCCCAGGCACAGAGAAGGTGCTAGCAGGGAATTCTCTGCCTGCCTTTCCCCAGTGCTCTGCAAGCTCTCCAGGACAACATAAAATCTGGGGCTCTGTGCTTTCTTTTGTTCTGAACAAGTGTTAGTGTTTTCTGCACAAAAGCGATTCTGCGAAGCAATGTGAACACTTCTGCTTCCCAGGCACAGAGAAGGTGCTAGCAGGGAATTCTCTGCCTGCCTTTCCCCAGTGCTCTGCAAGCTCTCCAGAACAACAGCAAATCTGGGGCTCTGTGCTTTCTTTTGTTCTGAACAAGTGTTAGTGTTTTCTGCACAAAGGCGATTCTGCGAAGCAATGTGAACACTTCTGCTTCCCAGGCACAGAGAAGGTGCTAGCAGGGAATTCTCTGCCTGCCTTTCCCCAGTGCTATGCAAGCTCTCCAGAACAACAGCAAATCTGGGGCTCTGTGCTTTCTTTAGTTCTGAACAAGTGTTAGTGTTTTCTGCACAAAAGCGATTCTGCGAAGCAATGTGAACACTTCTGCTTCCCAGGCACAGAGAAGGTGCTAGCAGGGAATTCTCTGCCTGCCTTTCCCCAGTGCTCTGCAAGCTCTCCAGGACAACATAAAATCTGGGGCTCTGTGCTTTCTTTTGTTCTGAACAAGTGTTAGTGTTTTCTGCACAAAAGCGATTCTGCGAAGCAATGTGAACACTTCTGCTTCCCAGGCACAGAGAAGGTGCTAGCAGGGAATTCTCTGCCTGCCTTTCCCCAGTGCTCTGCAAGCTCTCCAGGACAACAGCAAATCTGGGGCTCTGTGCTTTCTTTTGTTCTGAACAAGTGTTAGTGTTTTCTGCACAAAAGCGATTCTGCGAAGCAATGTGAACACTTCTGCTTCCCAGGCACAGAGAAGGTGCTAGCAGGGAATTCTCTGCCTGCCTTTCCCCAGTGCTCTGCAAGCTCTCCAGGACAACAGCAAATCTGGGGCTCTGTGCTTTCTTTTGTTCTGAACAAGTGTTAGTGTTTTCTGCACAAAGGCGATTCTGCGAAGCAATGTGAACACTTCTGCTTCCCAGGCACAGAGAAGGTGCTAGCAGGGAATTCTCTGCCTGCCTTTCCCCAGTGCTCTGCAAGCTCTCCAGAACAACAGCAAATCTGGGGCTCTGTGCTTTCTTTAGTTCTGAACAAGTGTTAGTGTTTTCTGCACAAAGGCGATTCTGCGAAGCAATGTGAACACTTCTGCTTCCCAGGCACAGAGAAGGTGCTAGCAGGGAATTCTCTGCCTGCCTTTCCCCAGTGCTCTGCAAGCTCTCCAGGACAACATAGAATCTGGGGCTCTGTGCTTTCTTTCCTTCTGAACAAGTGTTACTGTTTTCTGCACAAAAGCGATTCTGCGAAGCAATGTGAACACTTCTGCTTCCCAGGCACAGAGAAGGTGCTAGCAGGGAATTCTCTGCCTGCCTTTCCCCAGTGCTCTGCAAGCTCTCCAGGACAACATAAAATCTGGGGCTCTGTGCTTTCTTTCCTTCTGAACAAGTGTTACTGTTTTCTGCACAAAAGCGATTCTTGCGAAGCAATGTGAACACTTCTGCTTCCCAGGCACAGAGAAGGTGCTAGCAGGGAATTCCCTGCCTGCCTTTCCCCAGTGCTCTGCAAGCTCTCCAGGACAACAGCAAATCTGGGGCTCTGTGCTTTCTTTTGTTCTGAACAAGTGTTAGTGTTTTCTGCACAAAGGCGATTCTGCGAAGCAATGTGAACACTTCTGCTTCCCAGGCACAGAGGAGGTGCTAGCAGGGAATTCTCTGCCTGCGTTTCCCCAGTGCTCTGCAAGCTCTCCAGGGCAACATAAAATCTGGGGCTCTGTGCTTTCTTTTGTTCTGAACAAGTGTTAGTGTTTTCTGCACAAAAGCGATTCTGCGAAGTAATGTGAACACTTCTGCTTCCCAGGCACAGAGGAGGTGCTAGCAGGGAATTCTCTGCCTGCCTTTCCCCAGTGCTCTGCAAGCTCTCCAGGACAACAGCAAATCTGGGGCTCTGTGCTTTCTTTTGTTCTGAACAAGTGTTAGTGTTTTCTGCACAAAAGCGATTCTGCGAAGTAATGTGAACACTTCTGCTTCCCAGGCACAGAGGAGGTGCTAGCAGGGAATTCTCTGCCTGCCTTTCCCCAGTGCTCTGCAAGCTCTCCAGGACAACAGCAAATCTGGGGCTCTGTGCTTTCTTTACTTCTGAACAAGTGTTAGTGTTTTCTGCACAAAAGCGATTCTGCGAAGCAATGTGAACACTTCTGCTTCCCAGGCACAGAGAAGGTGCTAGCAGGGAATTCCCTGCCTGCCTTTCCCCAGTGCTCTGCAAGCTCTGCAGAACAACAGCAAATCTGGGGCTCTGTGCTTTCTTTTGTTCTGAACAAGTGTTAGTGTTTTCTGCACAAAGGCGATTCTGCGAAGCAATGTGAACACTTCTGCTTCCCAGGCACAGAGAAGGTGCTAGCAGGGAATTCTCTGCCTGCCTTTCCCCAGTGCTCTGCAAGCTCTCCAGGACAACATAAAATCTGGGGCTCTGTGCTTTCTTTTGTTCTGAACAAGTGTTAGTGTTTTCTGCACAAAAGCGATTCTGCGAAGCAATGTGAACACTTCTGCTTCCCAGGCACAGAGAAGGTGCTAGCAGGGAATTCTCTGCCTGCCTTTCCCCAGTGCTCTGCAAGCTCTCCAGAACAACAGCAAATCTGGGGCTCTGTGCTTTCTTTAGTTCTGAACAATTGTTAGTGTTTTCTGCACAAAAGCGATTCTGCGAAGCAATGTAAACACTTCTGCTTCCCAGGCACAGAGAAGGTGCTAGTAGGGAATTCTCTGCCTGCCTTTCCCTAGTGCTATGCAAGCTCTCCAGAACATCAGCAAATCTGGGGCTCTGTGCTTTCTTTTGTTCTGAACAAGTGTTAGTGTTTTCTGCAGAAAAGCGATTCTGCGAAGCAATGTGAACACTTCTGCTTCCCAGGCACAGAGAAGGTGCTAGCAGGGAATTCTCTGCCTGCCTTTCCCCAGTGCTCTGCAAGCTCTCCAGGACAACATAAAATCTGGGGCTCTGTGCTTTCTTTTGTTCTGAACAAGTGTTAGTGTTTTCTGCACAAAAGCGATTCTGCGAAGCAATGTGAACACTTCTGCTTCCCAGGCACAGAGAAGGTGCTAGCAGGGAATTCTCTGCCTGCCTTTCCCCAGTGCTCTGCAAGCTCTCCAGGACAACATAAAATCTGGGGCTCTGTGCTTTCTTTTGTTCTGAACAAGTGTTAGTGTTTTCTGCACAAAAGCGATTCTGCGAAGCAATGTGAACACTTCTGCTTCCCAGGCACAGAGAAGGTGCTAGCAGGGAATTCTCTGCCTGCCTTTCCCCAGTGCTCTGCAAGCTCTCCAGAACAACAGCAAATCTGGGGCTCTGTGCTTTCTTTTGTTCTGAACAAGTGTTAGTGTTTTCTGCACAAAGGCGATTCTGCGAAGCAATGTGAACACTTCTGCTTCCCAGGCACAGAGAAGGTGCTAGCAGGGAATTCTCTGCCTGCCTTTCCCCAGTGCTATGCAAGCTCTCCAGAACAACAGCAAATCTGGGGCTCTGTGCTTTCTTTAGTTCTGAACAAGTGTTAGTGTTTTCTGCACAAAAGCGATTCTGCGAAGCAATGTGAACACTTCTGCTTCCCAGGCACAGAGAAGGTGCTAGCAGGGAATTCTCTGCCTGCCTTTCCCCAGTGCTCTGCAAGCTCTCCAGGACAACATAAAATCTGGGGCTCTGTGCTTTCTTTTGTTCTGAACAAGTGTTAGTGTTTTCTGCACAAAAGCGATTCTGCGAAGCAATGTGAACACTTCTGCTTCCCAGGCACAGAGAAGGTGCTAGCAGGGAATTCTCTGCCTGCCTTTCCCCAGTGCTCTGCAAGCTCTCCAGGACAACAGCAAATCTGGGGCTCTGTGCTTTCTTTTGTTCTGAACAAGTGTTAGTGTTTTCTGCACAAAAGCGATTCTGCGAAGCAATGTGAACACTTCTGCTTCCCAGGCACAGAGAAGGTGCTAGCAGGGAATTCTCTGCCTGCCTTTCCCCAGTGCTCTGCAAGCTCTCCAGGACAACAGCAAATCTGGGGCTCTGTGCTTTCTTTTGTTCTGAACAAGTGTTAGTGTTTTCTGCACAAAGGCGATTCTGCGAAGCAATGTGAACACTTCTGCTTCCCAGGCACAGAGAAGGTGCTAGCAGGGAATTCTCTGCCTGCCTTTCCCCAGTGCTCTGCAAGCTCTCCAGAACAACAGCAAATCTGGGGCTCTGTGCTTTCTTTAGTTCTGAACAAGTGTTAGTGTTTTCTGCACAAAGGCGATTCTGCGAAGCAATGTGAACACTTCTGCTTCCCAGGCACAGAGAAGGTGCTAGCAGGGAATTCTCTGCCTGCCTTTCCCCAGTGCTCTGCAAGCTCTCCAGGACAACATAGAATCTGGGGCTCTGTGCTTTCTTTCCTTCTGAACAAGTGTTACTGTTTTCTGCACAAAAGCGATTCTGCGAAGCAATGTGAACACTTCTGCTTCCCAGGCACAGAGAAGGTGCTAGCAGGGAATTCTCTGCCTGCCTTTCCCCAGTGCTCTGCAAGCTCTCCAGGACAACATAAAATCTGGGGCTCTGTGCTTTCTTTCCTTCTGAACAAGTGTTACTGTTTTCTGCACAAAAGCGATTCTTGCGAAGCAATGTGAACACTTCTGCTTCCCAGGCACAGAGAAGGTGCTAGCAGGGAATTCCCTGCCTGCCTTTCCCCAGTGCTCTGCAAGCTCTCCAGGACAACAGCAAATCTGGGGCTCTGTGCTTTCTTTTGTTCTGAACAAGTGTTAGTGTTTTCTGCACAAAGGCGATTCTGCGAAGCAATGTGAACACTTCTGCTTCCCAGGCACAGAGGAGGTGCTAGCAGGGAATTCTCTGCCTGCGTTTCCCCAGTGCTCTGCAAGCTCTCCAGGGCAACATAAAATCTGGGGCTCTGTGCTTTCTTTTGTTCTGAACAAGTGTTAGTGTTTTCTGCACAAAAGCGATTCTGCGAAGTAATGTGAACACTTCTGCTTCCCAGGCACAGAGGAGGTGCTAGCAGGGAATTCTCTGCCTGCCTTTCCCCAGTGCTCTGCAAGCTCTCCAGGACAACAGCAAATCTGGGGCTCTGTGCTTTCTTTTGTTCTGAACAAGTGTTAGTGTTTTCTGCACAAAAGCGATTCTGCGAAGTAATGTGAACACTTCTGCTTCCCAGGCACAGAGGAGGTGCTAGCAGGGAATTCTCTGCCTGCCTTTCCCCAGTGCTCTGCAAGCTCTCCAGGACAACAGCAAATCTGGGGCTCTGTGCTTTCTTTACTTCTGAACAAGTGTTAGTGTTTTCTGCACAAAAGCGATTCTGCGAAGCAATGTGAACACTTCTGCTTCCCAGGCACAGAGAAGGTGCTAGCAGGGAATTCCCTGCCTGCCTTTCCCCAGTGCTCTGCAAGCTCTGCAGAACAACAGCAAATCTGGGGCTCTGTGCTTTCTTTTGTTCTGAACAAGTGTTAGTGTTTTCTGCACAAAGGCGATTCTGCGAAGCAATGTGAACACTTCTGCTTCCCAGGCACAGAGAAGGTGCTAGCAGGGAATTCTCTGCCTGCCTTTCCCCAGTGCTCTGCAAGCTCTCCAGGACAACATAAAATCTGGGGCTCTGTGCTTTCTTTTGTTCTGAACAAGTGTTAGTGTTTTCTGCACAAAAGCGATTCTGCGAAGCAATGTGAACACTTCTGCTTCCCAGGCACAGAGAAGGTGCTAGCAGGGAATTCTCTGCCTGCCTTTCCCCAGTGCTCTGCAAGCTCTCCAGAACAACAGCAAATCTGGGGCTCTGTGCTTTCTTTAGTTCTGAACAATTGTTAGTGTTTTCTGCACAAAAGCGATTCTGCGAAGCAATGTAAACACTTCTGCTTCCCAGGCACAGAGAAGGTGCTAGTAGGGAATTCTCTGCCTGCCTTTCCCTAGTGCTATGCAAGCTCTCCAGAACATCAGCAAATCTGGGGCTCTGTGCTTTCTTTTGTTCTGAACAAGTGTTAGTGTTTTCTGCAGAAAAGCGATTCTGCGAAGCAATGTGAACACTTCTGCTTCCCAGGCACAGAGAAGGTGCTAGCAGGGAATTCTCTGCCTGCCTTTCCCCAGTGCTCTGCAAGCTCTCCAGGACAACAGCAAATCTGGGGCTCTGTGCTTTCTTTTGTTCTGAACAAGTGTTAGTGTTTTCTGCACAAAAGCGATTCTGCGAAGCAATGTGAACACTTCTGCTTCCCAGGCACAGAGAAGGTGCTAGCAGGGAATTCTCTGCCTGCCTTTCCCCAGTGCTCTGCAAGCTCTCCAGAACAACAGCAAATCTGGGGCTCTGTGCTTTCTTTTGTTCTGAACAAGTGTTAGTGTTTTCTGCACAAAAGCGATTATGCGAAGCAATGTGAACACTTCTGCTTCCCAGGCACAGAGAAGGTGCTAGCAGGGAATTCTCTGCCTGCCTTTCCCCAGTGCTCTGCAAGCTCTCCAGAACAACAGCAAATCTGGGGCTCTGTGCTTTCTTTTGTTCTGAACAAGTGTTAGTGTTTTCTGCACAAAGGCGATTCTGCGAAGCAATGTGAACACTTCTGCTTCCCAGGCACAGAGAAGGTGCTAGCAGGGAATTCTCTGCCTGCCTTTCCCCAGTGCTCTGCAAGCTCTCCAGGACAACAGCAAATCTGGGGCTCTGTGCTTTCTTTTGTTCTGAACAAGTGTTAGTGTTTTCTGCACAAAAGCGATTCTGCGAAGTAATGTGAACACTTCTGCTTCCCAGGCACAGAGAAGGTGTTAGCAGGGAATTCTCTGCCTGCCTTTCCCCAGTGCTCTGCAAGCTCTCCAGGACAACATAAAATCTGGGGCTCTGTGCTTTCTTTTGTTCTGAACAAGTGTTAGTGTTTTCTGCACAAAGGCGATTCTGCGAAGCAATGTGAACACTTCTGCTTCCCAGGCACAGAGAAGGTGCTAGCAGGGAATTCTCTGCCTGCCTTTCCCCAGTGCTCTGCAAGCTCTCCAGAACAACAGCAAATCTGGGGCTCTGTGCTTTCTTTAGTTCTGAACAAGTGTTAGTGTTTTCTGCACAAAAGCGATTCTGCGAAGCAATATGAACACTTCTGCTTCCCAGGCACAGAGAAGGTGCTAGCAGGGAATTCTCTGCCTGCCTTTCCCCAGTGCTCTGCAAGCTCTCCAGAACAACAGCAAATCTGGGGCTCTGTGCTTTCTTTTGTTCTGAACAAGTGTTAGTGTTTTCTGCACAAAGGCGATTCTGTGAAGCAATGTGAACACTTCTGCTTCCCAGGCACAGAGAAGGTGCTAGCAGGGAATTCTCTGCCTGCCTTTCCCCAGTGCTCTGCAAGCTCTCCAGGACAACAGCAAATCTGGGGCTCTGTGCTTTCTTTTGTTCTGAACAAGTGTTAGTGTTTTCTGCACAAAAGCGATTCTGCGAAGTAATGTGAACACTTCTGCTTCCCAGGCACAGAGAAGGTGTTAGCAGGGAATTCTCTGCCTGCCTTTCCCCAGTGCTCTGCAAGCTCTCCAGGACAACATAAAATCTGGGGCTCTGTGCTTTCTTTTGTTCTGAACAAGTGTTAGTGTTTTCTGCACAAAGGCGATTCTGCGAAGCAATGTGAACACTTCTGCTTCCCAGGCACAGAGAAGGTGCTAGCAGGGAATTCTCTGCCTGCCTTTCCCCAGTGCTCTGCAAGCTCTCCAGAACAACAGCAAATCTGGGGCTCTGTGCTTTCTTTAGTTCTGAACAAGTGTTAGTGTTTTCTGCACAAAAGCGATTCTGCGAAGCAATGTGAACACTTCTGCTTCCCAGGCACAGAGAAGGTGCTAGCAGGGAATTCTCTGCCTGCCTTTCCCCAGTGCTATGCAAGCTCTCCAGAACAACAGCAAATCTGGGGCTCTGTGCTTTCTTTAGTTCTGAACAAGTGTTAGTGTTTTCTGCACAAAAGCGATTCTGCGAAGCAATGTGAACACTTCTGCTTCCCAGGCACAGAGAAGGTGCTAGCAGGGAATTCTCTGCCTGCCTTTCCCCAGTGCTCTGCAAGCTCTCCAGGACAACATAAAATCTGGGGCTCTGTGCTTTCTTTTGTTCTGAACAAGTGTTAGTGTTTTCTGCACAAAAGCGATTCTGCGAAGCAATGTGAACACTTCTGCTTCCCAGGCACAGAGAAGGTGCTAGCAGGGAATTCTCTGCCTGCCTTTCCCCAGTGCTCTGCAAGCTCTCCAGGACAACAGCAAATCTGGGGCTCTGTGCTTTCTTTTGTTCTGAACAAGTGTTAGTGTTTTCTGCACAAAAGCGATTCTGCGAAGCAATGTGAACACTTCTGCTTCCCAGGCACAGAGAAGGTGCTAGCAGGGAATTCTCTGCCTGCCTTTCCCCAGTGCTCTGCAAGCTCTCCAGGACAACAGCAAATCTGGGGCTCTGTGCTTTCTTTTGTTCTGAACAAGTGTTAGTGTTTTCTGCACAAAGGCGATTCTGCGAAGCAATGTGAACACTTCTGCTTCCCAGGCACAGAGAAGGTGCTAGCAGGGAATTCTCTGCCTGCCTTTCCCCAGTGCTCTGCAAGCTCTCCAGAACAACAGCAAATCTGGGGCTCTGTGCTTTCTTTCCTTCTGAACAAGTGTTACTGTTTTCTGCACAAAAGCGATTCTTGCGAAGCAATGTGAACACTTCTGCTTCCCAGGCACAGAGAAGGTGCTAGCAGGGAATTCCCTGCCTGCCTTTCCCCAGTGCTCTGCAAGCTCTCCAGGACAACAGCAAATCTGGGGCTCTGTGCTTTCTTTTGTTCTGAACAAGTGTTAGTGTTTTCTGCACAAAGGCGATTCTGCGAAGCAATGTGAACACTTCTGCTTCCCAGGCACAGAGGAGGTGCTAGCAGGGAATTCTCTGCCTGCGTTTCCCCAGTGCTCTGCAAGCTCTCCAGGGCAACATAAAATCTGGGGCTCTGTGCTTTCTTTTGTTCTGAACAAGTGTTAGTGTTTTCTGCACAAAAGCGATTCTGCGAAGTAATGTGAACACTTCTGCTTCCCAGGCACAGAGGAGGTGCTAGCAGGGAATTCTCTGCCTGCCTTTCCCCAGTGCTCTGCAAGCTCTCCAGGACAACAGCAAATCTGGGGCTCTGTGCTTTCTTTTGTTCTGAACAAGTGTTAGTGTTTTCTGCACAAAAGCGATTCTGCGAAGTAATGTGAACACTTCTGCTTCCCAGGCACAGAGGAGGTGCTAGCAGGGAATTCTCTGCCTGCCTTTCCCCAGTGCTCTGCAAGCTCTCCAGGACAACAGCAAATCTGGGGCTCTGTGCTTTCTTTACTTCTGAACAAGTGTTAGTGTTTTCTGCACAAAAGCGATTCTGCGAAGCAATGTGAACACTTCTGCTTCCCAGGCACAGAGAAGGTGCTAGCAGGGAATTCCCTGCCTGCCTTTCCCCAGTGCTCTGCAAGCTCTGCAGAACAACAGCAAATCTGGGGCTCTGTGCTTTCTTTTGTTCTGAACAAGTGTTAGTGTTTTCTGCACAAAGGCGATTCTGCGAAGCAATGTGAACACTTCTGCTTCCCAGGCACAGAGAAGGTGCTAGCAGGGAATTCTCTGCCTGCCTTTCCCCAGTGCTCTGCAAGCTCTCCAGGACAACATAAAATCTGGGGCTCTGTGCTTTCTTTTGTTCTGAACAAGTGTTAGTGTTTTCTGCACAAAAGCGATTCTGCGAAGCAATGTGAACACTTCTGCTTCCCAGGCACAGAGAAGGTGCTAGCAGGGAATTCTCTGCCTGCCTTTCCCCAGTGCTCTGCAAGCTCTCCAGAACAACAGCAAATCTGGGGCTCTGTGCTTTCTTTAGTTCTGAACAATTGTTAGTGTTTTCTGCACAAAAGCGATTCTGCGAAGCAATGTAAACACTTCTGCTTCCCAGGCACAGAGAAGGTGCTAGTAGGGAATTCTCTGCCTGCCTTTCCCTAGTGCTATGCAAGCTCTCCAGAACATCAGCAAATCTGGGGCTCTGTGCTTTCTTTTGTTCTGAACAAGTGTTAGTGTTTTCTGCAGAAAAGCGATTCTGCGAAGCAATGTGAACACTTCTGCTTCCCAGGCACAGAGAAGGTGCTAGCAGGGAATTCTCTGCCTGCCTTTCCCCAGTGCTCTGCAAGCTCTCCAGGACAACAGCAAATCTGGGGCTCTGTGCTTTCTTTTGTTCTGAACAAGTGTTAGTGTTTTCTGCACAAAAGCGATTCTGCGAAGCAATGTGAACACTTCTGCTTCCCAGGCACAGAGAAGGTGCTAGCAGGGAATTCTCTGCCTGCCTTTCCCCAGTGCTCTGCAAGCTCTCCAGAACAACAGCAAATCTGGGGCTCTGTGCTTTCTTTTGTTCTGAACAAGTGTTAGTGTTTTCTGCACAAAAGCGATTATGCGAAGCAATGTGAACACTTCTGCTTCCCAGGCACAGAGAAGGTGCTAGCAGGGAATTCTCTGCCTGCCTTTCCCCAGTGCTCTGCAAGCTCTCCAGAACAACAGCAAATCTGGGGCTCTGTGCTTTCTTTTGTTCTGAACAAGTGTTAGTGTTTTCTGCACAAAGGCGATTCTGCGAAGCAATGTGAACACTTCTGCTTCCCAGGCACAGAGAAGGTGCTAGCAGGGAATTCTCTGCCTGCCTTTCCCCAGTGCTCTGCAAGCTCTCCAGGACAACAGCAAATCTGGGGCTCTGTGCTTTCTTTTGTTCTGAACAAGTGTTAGTGTTTTCTGCACAAAAGCGATTCTGCGAAGTAATGTGAACACTTCTGCTTCCCAGGCACAGAGAAGGTGTTAGCAGGGAATTCTCTGCCTGCCTTTCCCCAGTGCTCTGCAAGCTCTCCAGGACAACATAAAATCTGGGGCTCTGTGCTTTCTTTTGTTCTGAACAAGTGTTAGTGTTTTCTGCACAAAGGCGATTCTGCGAAGCAATGTGAACACTTCTGCTTCCCAGGCACAGAGAAGGTGCTAGCAGGGAATTCTCTGCCTGCCTTTCCCCAGTGCTCTGCAAGCTCTCCAGAACAACAGCAAATCTGGGGCTCTGTGCTTTCTTTAGTTCTGAACAAGTGTTAGTGTTTTCTGCACAAAAGCGATTCTGCGAAGCAATATGAACACTTCTGCTTCCCAGGCACAGAGAAGGTGCTAGCAGGGAATTCTCTGCCTGCCTTTCCCCAGTGCTCTGCAAGCTCTCCAGAACAACAGCAAATCTGGGGCTCTGTGCTTTCTTTTGTTCTGAACAAGTGTTAGTGTTTTCTGCACAAAGGCGATTCTGTGAAGCAATGTGAACACTTCTGCTTCCCAGGCACAGAGAAGGTGCTAGCAGGGAATTCTCTGCCTGCCTTTCCCCAGTGCTCTGCAAGCTCTCCAGGACAACAGCAAATCTGGGGCTCTGTGCTTTCTTTTGTTCTGAACAAGTGTTAGTGTTTTCTGCACAAAAGCGATTCTGCGAAGTAATGTGAACACTTCTGCTTCCCAGGCACAGAGAAGGTGTTAGCAGGGAATTCTCTGCCTGCCTTTCCCCAGTGCTCTGCAAGCTCTCCAGGACAACATAAAATCTGGGGCTCTGTGCTTTCTTTTGTTCTGAACAAGTGTTAGTGTTTTCTGCACAAAGGCGATTCTGCGAAGCAATGTGAACACTTCTGCTTCCCAGGCACAGAGAAGGTGCTAGCAGGGAATTCTCTGCCTGCCTTTCCCCAGTGCTCTGCAAGCTCTCCAGAACAACAGCAAATCTGGGGCTCTGTGCTTTCTTTAGTTCTGAACAAGTGTTAGTGTTTTCTGCACAAAAGCGATTCTGCGAAGCAATGTGAACACTTCTGCTTCCCAGGCACAGAGAAGGTGCTAGCAGGGAATTCTCTGCCTGCCTTTCCCCAGTGCTCTGCAAGCTCTCCAGAACAACAGCAAATCTGGGGCTCTGTGCTTTCTTTTGTTCTGAACAAGTGTTAGTGTTTTCTGCACAAAGGCGATTCTGCGAAGCAATGTGAACACTTCTGCTTCCCAGGCACAGAGAAGGTGCTAGCAGGGAATTCTCTGCCTGCCTTTCCCCAGTGCTCTGCAAGCTCTCCAGGACAACAGCAAATCTGGGGCTCTGTGCTTTCTTTTGTTCTGAACAAGTGTTAGTGTTTTCTGCACAAAAGCGATTCTGCGAAGTAATGTGAACACTTCTGCTTCCCAGGCACAGAGAAGGTGCTAGCAGGGAATTCTCTGCCTGCCTTTCCCCAGTGCTCTGCAAGCTCTCCAGGACAACATAAAATCTGGGACTCTGTGCTTTCTTTTGTTCTGAACAAGTGTTAGTGTTTTCTGCACAAAAGCGATTCTGCGAAGCAATGTGAACACTTCTGCTTCCCAGGCACAGAGAAGGTGCTAGCAGGGAATTCTCTGCCTGCCTTTCCCCAGTGCTCTGCAAGCTCTCCAGGACAACATAAAATCTGGGGCTCTGTGCTTTCTTTTGTTCTGAACAAGTGTTAGTGTTTTCTGCAGAAAAGCGATTCTGCGAAGCAATGTGAACACTTCTGCTTCCCAGGTACAGAGAAGGTGCTAGCAGGGAATTCTCTGCCTGCCTTTCCCCAGTGCTCTGCAAGCTCTCCAGAACAACAGCAAATCTGGGGCTCTGTGCTTTCTTTTGTTCTGAACAAGTGTTAGTGTTTTCTGCACAAAGGCGATTCTGCGAAGCAATGTGAACACTTCTGCTTCCCAGGCACAGAGAAGGTGCTAGCAGGGAATTCTCTGCCTGCCTTTCCCCAGTGCTCTGCAAGCTCTCCAGAACAACAGCAAATCTGGGGCTCTGTGCTTTCTTTAGTTCTGAACAAGTGTTAGTGTTTTCTGCACAAAAGCGATTCTGCGAAGCAATGTGAACACTTCTGCTTCCCAGGCACAGAGAAGGTGCTAGCAGGGAATTCTCTGCCTGCCTTTCCCCAGTGCTCTGCAAGCTCTCCAGGACAACAGCAAATCTGGGGCTCTGTGCTTTCTTTTGTTCTGAACAAGTGTTAGTGTTTTCTGCACAAAAGCGATTCTGCGAAGCAATGTGAACACTTCTGCTTCCCAGGCACAGAGAAGGTGCTAGCAGGGAATTCTCTGCCTGCCTTTCCCCAGTGCTCTGCAAGCTCTCCAGAACAACAGCAAATCTGGGGCTCTGTGCTTTCTTTTGTTCTGAACAAGTGTTAGTGTTTTCTGCACAAAGGCGATTCTGCGAAGCAATGTGAACACTTCTGCTTCCCAGGCACAGAGAAGGTGCTAGCAGGGAATTCTCTGCCTGCCTTTCCCCAGTGCTCTGCAAGCTCTCCAGGACAACATAAAATCTGGGGCTCTGTGCTTTCTTTTGTTCTGAACAAGTGTTAGTGTTTTCTGCACAAAAGCGATTCTGCGAAGCAATGTGAACACTTCTGCTTCCCAGGCACAGAGAAGGTGCTAGCAGGGAATTCTCTGCCTGCCTTTCCCCAGTGCTCTGCAAGCTCTCCAGGACAACATAAAATCTGGGGCTCTGTGCTTTCTTTTGTTCTGAACAAGTGTTAGTGTTTTCTGCACAAAGGCGATTCTGCGAAGCAATGTGAACACTTCTGCTTCCCAGGCACAGAGAAGGTGCTAGCAGGGAATTCTCTGCCTGCCTTTCCCCAGTGCTCTGCAAGCTCTCCAGGACAACATAAAATCTGGGGCTCTGTGCTTTCTTTAGTTCTGAACAAGTGTTAGTGTTTTCTGCACAAAAGCGATTCTGCGAAGCAATGTGAACACTTCTGCTTCCCAGGCACAGAGAAGGTGCTAGCAGGGAATTCTCTGCCTGCCTTTCCCCAGTGCTATGCAAGCTCTCCAGAACAACAGCAAATCTGGGGCTCTGTGCTTTCTTTAGTTCTGAACAAGTGTTAGTGTTTTCTGCACAAAAGCGATTCTGCGAAGCAATGTGAACACTTCTGCTTCCCAGGCACAGAGAAGGTGCTAGCAGGGAATTCTCTGCCTGCCTTTCCCCAGTGCTCTGCAAGCTCTCCAGAACAACAGCAAATCTGGGGCTCTGTGCTTTCTTTTGTTCTGAACAAGTGTTAGTGTTTTCTGCACAAAGGCGATTCTGCGAAGCAATGTGAACACTTCTGCTTCCCAGGCACAGAGAAGGTGCTAGCAGGGAATTCTCTGCCTGCCTTTCCCCAGTGCTCTGCAAGCTCTCCAGGACAACAGCAAATCTGGGGCTCTGTGCTTTCTTTTGTTCTGAACAAGTGTTAGTGTTTTCTGCACAAAAGCGATTCTGCGAAGTAATGTGAACACTTCTGCTTCCCAGGCACAGAGAAGGTGCTAGCAGGGAATTCCCTGCCTGCCTTTCCCCAGTGCTCTGCAAGCTCTCCAGGACAACAGCAAATCTGGGGCTCTGTGCTTTCTTTTGTTCTGAACAAGTGTTAGTGTTTTCTGCACAAAGGCGATTCTGCGAAGCAATGTGAACACTTCTGCTTCCCAGGCACAGAGGAGGTGCTAGCAGGGAATTCTCTGCCTGCCTTTCCCCAGTGCTCTGCAAGCTCTCCAGGACAACAGCAAATCTGGGGCTCTGTGCTTTCTTTACTTCTGAACAAGTGTTAGTGTTTTCTGCACAAAAGCGATTCTGCGAAGCAATGTGAACACTTCTGCTTCCCAGGCACAGAGAAGGTGCTAGCAGGGAATTCCCTGCCTGCCTTTCCCCAGTGCTCTGCAAGCTCTGCAGAACAACAGCAAATCTGGGGCTCTGTGCTTTCTTTTGTTCTGAACAAGTGTTAGTGTTTTCTGCACAAAGGCGATTCTGCGAAGCAATGTGAACACTTCTGCTTCCCAGGCACAGAGAAGGTGCTAGCAGGGAATTCTCTGCCTGCCTTTCCCCAGTGCTCTGCAAGCTCTCCAGGACAACATAAAATCTGGGGCTCTGTGCTTTCTTTTGTTCTGAACAAGTGTTAGTGTTTTCTGCACAAAAGCGATTCTGCGAAGCAATGTGAACACTTCTGCTTCCCAGGCACAGAGAAGGTGCTAGCAGGGAATTCTCTGCCTGCCTTTCCCCAGTGCTCTGCAAGCTCTCCAGAACAACAGCAAATCTGGGGCTCTGTGCTTTCTTTAGTTCTGAACAATTGTTAGTGTTTTCTGCACAAAAGCGATTCTGCGAAGCAATGTAAACACTTCTGCTTCCCAGGCACAGAGAAGGTGCTAGTAGGGAATTCTCTGCCTGCCTTTCCCTAGTGCTATGCAAGCTCTCCAGAACATCAGCAAATCTGGGGCTCTGTGCTTTCTTTTGTTCTGAACAAGTGTTAGTGTTTTCTGCACAAAGGCGATTCTGCGAAGCAATGTGAACACTTCTGCTTCCCAGGCACAGAGAAGGTGCTAGCAGGGAATTCTCTGCCTGCCTTTCCCCAGTGCTCTGCAAGCTCTCCAGGACAACAGCAAATCTGGGGCTCTGTGCTTTCTTTTGTTCTGAACAAGTGTTAGTGTTTTCTGCACAAAAGCGATTCTGCGAAGCAATGTGAACACTTCTGCTTCCCAGGCACAGAGAAGGTGCTAGCAGGGAATTCTCTGCCTGCCTTTCCCCAGTGCTCTGCAAGCTCTCCAGAACAACAGCAAATCTGGGGCTCTGTGCTTTCTTTTGTTCTGAACAAGTGTTAGTGTTTTCTGCACAAAAGCGATTATGCGAAGCAATGTGAACACTTCTGCTTCCCAGGCACAGAGAAGGTGCTAGCAGGGAATTCTCTGCCTGCCTTTCCCCAGTGCTCTGCAAGCTCTCCAGAACAACAGCAAATCTGGGGCTCTGTGCTTTCTTTTGTTCTGAACAAGTGTTAGTGTTTTCTGCACAAAGGCGATTCTGCGAAGCAATGTGAACACTTCTGCTTCCCAGGCACAGAGAAGGTGCTAGCAGGGAATTCTCTGCCTGCCTTTCCCCAGTGCTCTGCAAGCTCTCCAGGACAACAGCAAATCTGGGGCTCTGTGCTTTCTTTTGTTCTGAACAAGTGTTAGTGTTTTCTGCACAAAGGCGATTCTGCGAAGCAATGTGAACACTTCTGCTTCCCAGGCACAGAGAAGGTGCTAGCAGGGAATTCTCTGCCTGCCTTTCCCCAGTGCTCTGCAAGCTCTCCAGAACAACAGCAAATCTGGGGCTCTGTGCTTTCTTTTGTTCTGAACAAGTGTTAGTGTTTTCTGCACAAAGGCGATTCTGCGAAGCAATGTGAACACTTCTGCTTCCCAGGCACAGAGAAGGTGCTAGCAGGGAATTCTCTGCCTGCCTTTCCCCAGTGCTCTGCAAGCTCTCCAGAACAACAGCAAATCTGGGGCTCTGTGCTTTCTTTTGTTCTGAACAAGTGTTAGTGTTTTCTGCACAAAGGCGATTCTGCGAAGCAATGTGAACACTTCTGCTTCCCAGGCACAGAGAAGGTGCTAGCAGGGAATTCTCTGCCTGCCTTTCCCCAGTGCTCTGCAAGCTCTCCAGGACAACATAAAATCTGGGGCTCTGTGCTTTCTTTTGTTCTGAACAAGTGTTAGTGTTTTCTGCACAAAAGCGATTCTGCGAAGCAATGTGAACACTTCTGCTTCCCAGGCACAGAGAAGGTGCTAGCAGGGAATTCTCTGCCTGCCTTTCCCGAGTACTCTGCAAGCTCTCCAGGACAACATAAAATCTGGGGCTCTGGGCTTTCTTTTGTTCTGAACAAGTGTTAGTGTTTTCTGCACAAAAGCGATTCTGCAAAGGAATGTGAACACTTCTGCTTCCCAGGTACAGAGAAGGTGCTAGCAGGGAATTCTCTGCCTGCCTTTCCCCAGTGCTCTGCAAGCTCTCCAGAACAACAGCAAATCTGGGGCTCTGTGCTTTCTTTTGTTCTGAACAAGTGTTAGTGTTTTCTGCACAAAGGCGATTCTGCGAAGCAATGTGAACACTTCTGCTTCCCAGGCACAGAGAAGGTGCTAGCAGGGAATTCTCTGCCTGCCTTTCCCCAGTGCTCTGCAAGCTCTCCAGAACAACAGCAAATCTGGGGCTCTGTGCTTTCTTTAGTTCTGAACAAGTGTTAGTGTTTTCTGCACAAAAGCGATTCTGCGAAGCAATGTGAACACTTCTGCTTCCCAGGCACAGAGAAGGTGCTAGCAGGGAATTCTCTGCCTGCCTTTCCCCAGTGCTCTGCAAGCTCTCCAGAACAACAGCAAATCTGGGGCTCTGTGCTTTCTTTTGTTCTGAACAAGTGTTAGTGTTTTCTGCACAAAGGCGATTCTGCGAAGCAATGTGAACACTTCTGCTTCCCAGGCACAGAGAAGGTGCTAGCAGGGAATTCTCTGCCTGCCTTTCCCCAGTGCTCTGCAAGCTCTCCAGAACAACAGCAAATCTGGGGCTCTGTGCTTTCTTTAGTTCTGAACAACTGTTAGTGTTTTCTGCACAAAAGCGATTCTGCGAAGCAATGTGAACACTTCTGCTTCCCAGGCACAGAGAAGGTGCTAGCAGGGAATTCTCTGCCTGCCTTTCCCGAGTACTCTGCAAGCTCTCCAGGACAACATAAAATCTGGGGCTCTGTGCTTTCTTTTGTTCTGAACAAGTGTTAGTGTTTTCTGCAGAAAAGCGATTCTGCGAAGGAATGTGAACACTTCTGCTTCCCAGGTACAGAGAAGGTGCTAGCAGGGAATTCTCTGCCTGCCTTTCCCCAGTGCTCTGCAAGCTCTCCAGAACAACAGCAAATCTGGGGCTCTGTGCTTTCTTTTGTTCTGAACAAGTGTTAGTGTTTTCTGCACAAAGGCGATTCTGCGAAGCAATGTGAACACTTCTGCTTCCCAGGCACAGAGAAGGTGCTAGCAGGGAATTCTCTGCCTGCCTTTCCCCAGTGCTCTGCAAGCTCTCCAGAACAACAGCAAATCTGGGGCTCTGTGCTTTCTTTTGTTCTGAACAAGTGTTAGTGTTTTCTGCACAAAGGCGATTCTGCGAAGCAATGTGAACACTTCTGCTTCCCAGGCACAGAGAAGGTGCTAGCAGGGAATTCTCTGCCTGCCTTTCCCCAGTGCTCTGCAAGCTCTCCAGAACAACATAAAATCTGGGGCTCTGTGCTTTCTTTTGTTCTGAACAAGTGTTAGTGTTTTCTGCACAAAAGCGATTCTGCGAAGCAATGTGAACACTTCTGCTTCCCAGGCACAGAGAAGGTGCTAGCAGGGAATTCTCTGCCTGCCTTTCCCCAGTGCTCTGCAAGCTCTCCAGGACAACATAAAATCTGGGGCTCTGTGCTTTCTTTTGTTCTGAACAAGTGTTAGTGTTTTCTGCACAAAAGCGATTCTGCGAAGCAATGTGAACACTTCTGCTTCCCAGGCACAGAGAAGGTGCTAGCAGGGAATTCTCTGCCTGCCTTTCCCCAGTGCTCTGCAAGCTCTCCAGAACAACAGCAAATCTGGGGCTCTGTGCTTTCTTTTGTTCTGAACAAGTGTTAGTGTTTTCTGCACAAAGGCGATTCTGCGAAGCAATGTGAACACTTCTGCTTCCCAGGCACAGAGAAGGTGCTAGCAGGGAATTCTCTGCCTGCCTTTCCCCAGTGCTATGCAAGCTCTCCAGAACAACAGCAAATCTGGGGCTCTGTGCTTTCTTTAGTTCTGAACAAGTGTTAGTGTTTTCTGCACAAAAGCGATTCTGCGAAGCAATGTGAACACTTCTGCTTCCCAGGCACAGAGAAGGTGCTAGCAGGGAATTCTCTGCCTGCCTTTCCCCAGTGCTCTGCAAGCTCTCCAGGACAACATAAAATCTGGGGCTCTGTGCTTTCTTTTGTTCTGAACAAGTGTTAGTGTTTTCTGCACAAAAGCGATTCTGCGAAGCAATGTGAACACTTCTGCTTCCCAGGCACAGAGAAGGTGCTAGCAGGGAATTCTCTGCCTGCCTTTCCCCAGTGCTCTGCAAGCTCTCCAGGACAACAGCAAATCTGGGGCTCTGTGCTTTCTTTTGTTCTGAACAAGTGTTAGTGTTTTCTGCACAAAAGCGATTCTGCGAAGCAATGTGAACACTTCTGCTTCCCAGGCACAGAGAAGGTGCTAGCAGGGAATTCTCTGCCTGCCTTTCCCCAGTGCTCTGCAAGCTCTCCAGGACAACAGCAAATCTGGGGCTCTGTGCTTTCTTTTGTTCTGAACAAGTGTTAGTGTTTTCTGCACAAAGGCGATTCTGCGAAGCAATGTGAACACTTCTGCTTCCCAGGCACAGAGAAGGTGCTAGCAGGGAATTCTCTGCCTGCCTTTCCCCAGTGCTCTGCAAGCTCTCCAGAACAACAGCAAATCTGGGGCTCTGTGCTTTCTTTAGTTCTGAACAAGTGTTAGTGTTTTCTGCACAAAGGCGATTCTGCGAAGCAATGTGAACACTTCTGCTTCCCAGGCACAGAGAAGGTGCTAGCAGGGAATTCTCTGCCTGCCTTTCCCCAGTGCTCTGCAAGCTCTCCAGGACAACATAGAATCTGGGGCTCTGTGCTTTCTTTCCTTCTGAACAAGTGTTACTGTTTTCTGCACAAAAGCGATTCTGCGAAGCAATGTGAACACTTCTGCTTCCCAGGCACAGAGAAGGTGCTAGCAGGGAATTCTCTGCCTGCCTTTCCCCAGTGCTCTGCAAGCTCTCCAGGACAACATAAAATCTGGGGCTCTGTGCTTTCTTTCCTTCTGAACAAGTGTTACTGTTTTCTGCACAAAAGCGATTCTTGCGAAGCAATGTGAACACTTCTGCTTCCCAGGCACAGAGAAGGTGCTAGCAGGGAATTCCCTGCCTGCCTTTCCCCAGTGCTCTGCAAGCTCTCCAGGACAACAGCAAATCTGGGGCTCTGTGCTTTCTTTTGTTCTGAACAAGTGTTAGTGTTTTCTGCACAAAGGCGATTCTGCGAAGCAATGTGAACACTTCTGCTTCCCAGGCACAGAGGAGGTGCTAGCAGGGAATTCTCTGCCTGCGTTTCCCCAGTGCTCTGCAAGCTCTCCAGGGCAACATAAAATCTGGGGCTCTGTGCTTTCTTTTGTTCTGAACAAGTGTTAGTGTTTTCTGCACAAAAGCGATTCTGCGAAGTAATGTGAACACTTCTGCTTCCCAGGCACAGAGGAGGTGCTAGCAGGGAATTCTCTGCCTGCCTTTCCCCAGTGCTCTGCAAGCTCTCCAGGACAACAGCAAATCTGGGGCTCTGTGCTTTCTTTTGTTCTGAACAAGTGTTAGTGTTTTCTGCACAAAAGCGATTCTGCGAAGTAATGTGAACACTTCTGCTTCCCAGGCACAGAGGAGGTGCTAGCAGGGAATTCTCTGCCTGCCTTTCCCCAGTGCTCTGCAAGCTCTCCAGGACAACAGCAAATCTGGGGCTCTGTGCTTTCTTTACTTCTGAACAAGTGTTAGTGTTTTCTGCACAAAAGCGATTCTGCGAAGCAATGTGAACACTTCTGCTTCCCAGGCACAGAGAAGGTGCTAGCAGGGAATTCCCTGCCTGCCTTTCCCCAGTGCTCTGCAAGCTCTGCAGAACAACAGCAAATCTGGGGCTCTGTGCTTTCTTTTGTTCTGAACAAGTGTTAGTGTTTTCTGCACAAAGGCGATTCTGCGAAGCAATGTGAACACTTCTGCTTCCCAGGCACAGAGAAGGTGCTAGCAGGGAATTCTCTGCCTGCCTTTCCCCAGTGCTCTGCAAGCTCTCCAGGACAACATAAAATCTGGGGCTCTGTGCTTTCTTTTGTTCTGAACAAGTGTTAGTGTTTTCTGCACAAAAGCGATTCTGCGAAGCAATGTGAACACTTCTGCTTCCCAGGCACAGAGAAGGTGCTAGCAGGGAATTCTCTGCCTGCCTTTCCCCAGTGCTCTGCAAGCTCTCCAGAACAACAGCAAATCTGGGGCTCTGTGCTTTCTTTAGTTCTGAACAATTGTTAGTGTTTTCTGCACAAAAGCGATTCTGCGAAGCAATGTAAACACTTCTGCTTCCCAGGCACAGAGAAGGTGCTAGTAGGGAATTCTCTGCCTGCCTTTCCCTAGTGCTATGCAAGCTCTCCAGAACATCAGCAAATCTGGGGCTCTGTGCTTTCTTTTGTTCTGAACAAGTGTTAGCGTTTTCTGCAGAAAAGCGATTCTGCGAAGCAATGTGAACACTTCTGCTTCCCAGGCACAGAGAAGGTGCTAGCAGGGAATTCTCTGCCTGCCTTTCCCCAGTGCTCTGCAAGCTCTCCAGAACAACAGCAAATCTGGGGCTCTGTGCTTTCTTTTGTTCTGAACAAGTGTTAGTGTTTTCTGCACAAAAGCGATTATGCGAAGCAATGTGAACACTTCTGCTTCCCAGGCACAGAGAAGGTGCTAGCAGGGAATTCTCTGCCTGCCTTTCCCCAGTGCTCTGCAAGCTCTCCAGAACAACAGCAAATCTGGGGCTCTGTGCTTTCTTTTGTTCTGAACAAGTGTTAGTGTTTTCTGCACAAAGGCGATTCTGCGAAGCAATGTGAACACTTCTGCTTCCCAGGCACAGAGAAGGTGCTAGCAGGGAATTCTCTGCCTGCCTTTCCCCAGTGCTCTGCAAGCTCTCCAGGACAACAGCAAATCTGGGGCTCTGTGCTTTCTTTTGTTCTGAACAAGTGTTAGTGTTTTCTGCACAAAAGCGATTCTGCGAAGTAATGTGAACACTTCTGCTTCCCAGGCACAGAGAAGGTGCTAGCAGGGAATTCTCTGCCTGCCTTTCCCCAGTGCTCTGCAAGCTCTCCAGGACAACATAAAATCTGGGGCTCTGTGCTTTCTTTTGTTCTGAACAAGTGTTAGTGTTTTCTGCACAAAAGCGATTCTGCGAAGCAATGTGAACACTTCTGCTTCCCAGGCACAGAGAAGGTGCTAGCAGGGAATTCTCTGCCTGCCTTTCCCGAGTACTCTGCAAGCTCTCCAGGACAACATAAAATCTGGGGCTCTGTGCTTTCTTTTGTTCTGAACAAGTGTTAGTGTTTTCTGCACAAAAGCGATTCTGCAAAGGAATGTGAACACTTCTGCTTCCCAGGTACAGAGAAGGTGCTAGCAGGGAATTCTCTGCCTGCCTTTCCCCAGTGCTCTGCAAGCTCTCCAGAACAACAGCAAATCTGGGGCTCTGTGCTTTCTTTTGTTCTGAACAAGTGTTAGTGTTTTCTGCACAAAGGCGATTCTGCGAAGCAATGTGAACACTTCTGCTTCCCAGGCACAGAGAAGGTGCTAGCAGGGAATTCTCTGCCTGCCTTTCCCCAGTGCTCTGCAAGCTCTCCAGAACAACAGCAAATCTGGGGCTCTGTGCTTTCTTTAGTTCTGAACAAGTGTTAGTGTTTTCTGCACAAAAGCGATTCTGCGAAGCAATGTGAACACTTCTGCTTCCCAGGCACAGAGAAGGTGCTAGCAGGGAATTCTCTGCCTGCCTTTCCCCAGTGCTCTGCAAGCTCTCCAGAACAACAGCAAATCTGGGGCTCTGTGCTTTCTTTTGTTCTGAACAAGTGTTAGTGTTTTCTGCACAAAGGCGATTCTGCGAAGCAATGTGAACACTTCTGCTTCCCAGGCACAGAGAAGGTGCTAGCAGGGAATTCTCTGCCTGCCTTTCCCCAGTGCTCTGCAAGCTCTCCAGAACAACAGCAAATCTGGGGCTCTGTGCTTTCTTTAGTTCTGAACAACTGTTAGTGTTTTCTGCACAAAAGCGATTCTGCGAAGCAATGTGAACACTTCTGCTTCCCAGGCACAGAGAAGGTGCTAGCAGGGAATTCTCTGCCTGCCTTTCCCGAGTACTCTGCAAGCTCTCCAGGACAACATAAAATCTGGGGCTCTGTGCTTTCTTTTGTTCTGAACAAGTGTTAGTGTTTTCTGCAGAAAAGCGATTCTGCGAAGGAATGTGAACACTTCTGCTTCCCAGGTACAGAGAAGGTGCTAGCAGGGAATTCTCTGCCTGCCTTTCCCCAGTGCTCTGCAAGCTCTCCAGAACAACAGCAAATCTGGGGCTCTGTGCTTTCTTTTGTTCTGAACAAGTGTTAGTGTTTTCTGCACAAAGGCGATTCTGCGAAGCAATGTGAACACTTCTGCTTCCCAGGCACAGAGAAGGTGCTAGCAGGGAATTCTCTGCCTGCCTTTCCCCAGTGCTCTGCAAGCTCTCCAGAACAACAGCAAATCTGGGGCTCTGTGCTTTCTTTTGTTCTGAACAAGTGTTAGTGTTTTCTGCACAAAGGCGATTCTGCGAAGCAATGTGAACACTTCTGCTTCCCAGGCACAGAGAAGGTGCTAGCAGGGAATTCTCTGCCTGCCTTTCCCCAGTGCTCTGCAAGCTCTCCAGAACAACATAAAATCTGGGGCTCTGTGCTTTCTTTTGTTCTGAACAAGTGTTAGTGTTTTCTGCACAAAAGCGATTCTGCGAAGCAATGTGAACACTTCTGCTTCCCAGGCACAGAGAAGGTGCTAGCAGGGAATTCTCTGCCTGCCTTTCCCCAGTGCTCTGCAAGCTCTCCAGGACAACATAAAATCTGGGGCTCTGTGCTTTCTTTTGTTCTGAACAAGTGTTAGTGTTTTCTGCACAAAAGCGATTCTGCGAAGCAATGTGAACACTTCTGCTTCCCAGGCACAGAGAAGGTGCTAGCAGGGAATTCTCTGCCTGCCTTTCCCCAGTGCTCTGCAAGCTCTCCAGAACAACAGCAAATCTGGGGCTCTGTGCTTTCTTTTGTTCTGAACAAGTGTTAGTGTTTTCTGCACAAAGGCGATTCTGCGAAGCAATGTGAACACTTCTGCTTCCCAGGCACAGAGAAGGTGCTAGCAGGGAATTCTCTGCCTGCCTTTCCCCAGTGCTATGCAAGCTCTCCAGAACAACAGCAAATCTGGGGCTCTGTGCTTTCTTTAGTTCTGAACAAGTGTTAGTGTTTTCTGCACAAAAGCGATTCTGCGAAGCAATGTGAACACTTCTGCTTCCCAGGCACAGAGAAGGTGCTAGCAGGGAATTCTCTGCCTGCCTTTCCCCAGTGCTCTGCAAGCTCTCCAGGACAACATAAAATCTGGGGCTCTGTGCTTTCTTTTGTTCTGAACAAGTGTTAGTGTTTTCTGCACAAAAGCGATTCTGCGAAGCAATGTGAACACTTCTGCTTCCCAGGCACAGAGAAGGTGCTAGCAGGGAATTCTCTGCCTGCCTTTCCCCAGTGCTCTGCAAGCTCTCCAGGACAACAGCAAATCTGGGGCTCTGTGCTTTCTTTTGTTCTGAACAAGTGTTAGTGTTTTCTGCACAAAAGCGATTCTGCGAAGCAATGTGAACACTTCTGCTTCCCAGGCACAGAGAAGGTGCTAGCAGGGAATTCTCTGCCTGCCTTTCCCCAGTGCTCTGCAAGCTCTCCAGGACAACAGCAAATCTGGGGCTCTGTGCTTTCTTTTGTTCTGAACAAGTGTTAGTGTTTTCTGCACAAAAGCGATTCTGCGAAGCAATGTGAACACTTCTGCTTCCCAGGCACAGAGAAGGTGCTAGCAGGGAATTCTCTGCCTGCCTTTCCCCAGTGCTCTGCAAGCTCTCCAGAACAACAGCAAATCTGGGGCTCTGTGCTTTCTTTTGTTCTGAACAAGTGTTAGTGTTTTCTGCACAAAAGCGATTATGCGAAGCAATGTGAACACTTCTGCTTCCCAGGCACAGAGAAGGTGCTAGCAGGGAATTCTCTGCCTGCCTTTCCCCAGTGCTCTGCAAGCTCTCCAGAACAACAGCAAATCTGGGGCTCTGTGCTTTCTTTTGTTCTGAACAAGTGTTAGTGTTTTCTGCACAAAGGCGATTCTGCGAAGCAATGTGAACACTTCTGCTTCCCAGGCACAGAGAAGGTGCTAGCAGGGAATTCTCTGCCTGCCTTTCCCCAGTGCTCTGCAAGCTCTCCAGGACAACAGCAAATCTGGGGCTCTGTGCTTTCTTTTGTTCTGAACAAGTGTTAGTGTTTTCTGCACAAAGGCGATTCTGCGAAGCAATGTGAACACTTCTGCTTCCCAGGCACAGAGAAGGTGCTAGCAGGGAATTCTCTGCCTGCCTTTCCCCAGTGCTCTGCAAGCTCTCCAGAACAACAGCAAATCTGGGGCTCTGTGCTTTCTTTTGTTCTGAACAAGTGTTAGTGTTTTCTGCACAAAGGCGATTCTGCGAAGCAATGTGAACACTTCTGCTTCCCAGGCACAGAGAAGGTGCTAGCAGGGAATTCTCTGCCTGCCTTTCCCCAGTGCTCTGCAAGCTCTCCAGAACAACAGCAAATCTGGGGCTCTGTGCTTTCTTTTGTTCTGAACAAGTGTTAGTGTTTTCTGCACAAAGGCGATTCTGCGAAGCAATGTGAACACTTCTGCTTCCCAGGCACAGAGAAGGTGCTAGCAGGGAATTCTCTGCCTGCCTTTCCCCAGTGCTCTGCAAGCTCTCCAGGACAACATAAAATCTGGGGCTCTGTGCTTTCTTTAGTTCTGAACAAGTGTTAGTGTTTTCTGCACAAAAGCGATTCTGCGAAGCAATGTGAACACTTCTGCTTCCCAGGCACAGAGAAGGTGCTAGCAGGGAATTCTCTGCCTGCCTTTCCCCAGTGCTATGCAAGCTCTCCAGAACAACAGCAAATCTGGGGCTCTGTGCTTTCTTTAGTTCTGAACAAGTGTTAGTGTTTTCTGCACAAAAGCGATTCTGCGAAGCAATGTGAACACTTCTGCTTCCCAGGCACAGAGAAGGTGCTAGCAGGGAATTCTCTGCCTGCCTTTCCCCAGTGCTCTGCAAGCTCTCCAGAACAACAGCAAATCTGGGGCTCTGTGCTTTCTTTTGTTCTGAACAAGTGTTAGTGTTTTCTGCACAAAGGCGATTCTGCGAAGCAATGTGAACACTTCTGCTTCCCAGGCACAGAGAAGGTGCTAGCAGGGAATTCTCTGCCTGCCTTTCCCCAGTGCTCTGCAAGCTCTCCAGGACAACAGCAAATCTGGGGCTCTGTGCTTTCTTTTGTTCTGAACAAGTGTTAGTGTTTTCTGCACAAAAGCGATTCTGCGAAGTAATGTGAACACTTCTGCTTCCCAGGCACAGAGAAGGTGCTAGCAGGGAATTCCCTGCCTGCCTTTCCCCAGTGCTCTGCAAGCTCTCCAGGACAACAGCAAATCTGGGGCTCTGTGCTTTCTTTTGTTCTGAACAAGTGTTAGTGTTTTCTGCACAAAGGCGATTCTGCGAAGCAATGTGAACACTTCTGCTTCCCAGGCACAGAGGAGGTGCTAGCAGGGAATTCTCTGCCTGCCTTTCCCCAGTGCTCTGCAAGCTCTCCAGGACAACAGCAAATCTGGGGCTCTGTGCTTTCTTTACTTCTGAACAAGTGTTAGTGTTTTCTGCACAAAAGCGATTCTGCGAAGCAATGTGAACACTTCTGCTTCCCAGGCACAGAGAAGGTGCTAGCAGGGAATTCCCTGCCTGCCTTTCCCCAGTGCTCTGCAAGCTCTGCAGAACAACAGCAAATCTGGGGCTCTGTGCTTTCTTTTGTTCTGAACAAGTGTTAGTGTTTTCTGCACAAAGGCGATTCTGCGAAGCAATGTGAACACTTCTGCTTCCCAGGCACAGAGAAGGTGCTAGCAGGGAATTCTCTGCCTGCCTTTCCCCAGTGCTCTGCAAGCTCTCCAGGACAACATAAAATCTGGGGCTCTGTGCTTTCTTTTGTTCTGAACAAGTGTTAGTGTTTTCTGCACAAAAGCGATTCTGCGAAGCAATGTGAACACTTCTGCTTCCCAGGCACAGAGAAGGTGCTAGCAGGGAATTCTCTGCCTGCCTTTCCCCAGTGCTCTGCAAGCTCTCCAGAACAACAGCAAATCTGGGGCTCTGTGCTTTCTTTAGTTCTGAACAATTGTTAGTGTTTTCTGCACAAAAGCGATTCTGCGAAGCAATGTAAACACTTCTGCTTCCCAGGCACAGAGAAGGTGCTAGTAGGGAATTCTCTGCCTGCCTTTCCCTAGTGCTATGCAAGCTCTCCAGAACATCAGCAAATCTGGGGCTCTGTGCTTTCTTTTGTTCTGAACAAGTGTTAGTGTTTTCTGCACAAAGGCGATTCTGCGAAGCAATGTGAACACTTCTGCTTCCCAGGCACAGAGAAGGTGCTAGCAGGGAATTCTCTGCCTGCCTTTCCCCAGTGCTCTGCAAGCTCTCCAGGACAACAGCAAATCTGGGGCTCTGTGCTTTCTTTTGTTCTGAACAAGTGTTAGTGTTTTCTGCACAAAAGCGATTCTGCGAAGCAATGTGAACACTTCTGCTTCCCAGGCACAGAGAAGGTGCTAGCAGGGAATTCTCTGCCTGCCTTTCCCCAGTGCTCTGCAAGCTCTCCAGAACAACAGCAAATCTGGGGCTCTGTGCTTTCTTTTGTTCTGAACAAGTGTTAGTGTTTTCTGCACAAAAGCGATTATGCGAAGCAATGTGAACACTTCTGCTTCCCAGGCACAGAGAAGGTGCTAGCAGGGAATTCTCTGCCTGCCTTTCCCCAGTGCTCTGCAAGCTCTCCAGAACAACAGCAAATCTGGGGCTCTGTGCTTTCTTTTGTTCTGAACAAGTGTTAGTGTTTTCTGCACAAAGGCGATTCTGCGAAGCAATGTGAACACTTCTGCTTCCCAGGCACAGAGAAGGTGCTAGCAGGGAATTCTCTGCCTGCCTTTCCCCAGTGCTCTGCAAGCTCTCCAGGACAACAGCAAATCTGGGGCTCTGTGCTTTCTTTTGTTCTGAACAAGTGTTAGTGTTTTCTGCACAAAGGCGATTCTGCGAAGCAATGTGAACACTTCTGCTTCCCAGGCACAGAGAAGGTGCTAGCAGGGAATTCTCTGCCTGCCTTTCCCCAGTGCTCTGCAAGCTCTCCAGAACAACAGCAAATCTGGGGCTCTGTGCTTTCTTTTGTTCTGAACAAGTGTTAGTGTTTTCTGCACAAAGGCGATTCTGCGAAGCAATGTGAACACTTCTGCTTCCCAGGCACAGAGAAGGTGCTAGCAGGGAATTCTCTGCCTGCCTTTCCCCAGTGCTCTGCAAGCTCTCCAGAACAACAGCAAATCTGGGGCTCTGTGCTTTCTTTTGTTCTGAACAAGTGTTAGTGTTTTCTGCACAAAGGCGATTCTGCGAAGCAATGTGAACACTTCTGCTTCCCAGGCACAGAGAAGGTGCTAGCAGGGAATTCTCTGCCTGCCTTTCCCCAGTGCTCTGCAAGCTCTCCAGGACAACATAAAATCTGGGGCTCTGTGCTTTCTTTTGTTCTGAACAAGTGTTAGTGTTTTCTGCACAAAAGCGATTCTGCGAAGCAATGTGAACACTTCTGCTTCCCAGGCACAGAGAAGGTGCTAGCAGGGAATTCTCTGCCTGCCTTTCCCGAGTACTCTGCAAGCTCTCCAGGACAACATAAAATCTGGGGCTCTGGGCTTTCTTTTGTTCTGAACAAGTGTTAGTGTTTTCTGCACAAAAGCGATTCTGCAAAGGAATGTGAACACTTCTGCTTCCCAGGTACAGAGAAGGTGCTAGCAGGGAATTCTCTGCCTGCCTTTCCCCAGTGCTCTGCAAGCTCTCCAGAACAACAGCAAATCTGGGGCTCTGTGCTTTCTTTTGTTCTGAACAAGTGTTAGTGTTTTCTGCACAAAGGCGATTCTGCGAAGCAATGTGAACACTTCTGCTTCCCAGGCACAGAGAAGGTGCTAGCAGGGAATTCTCTGCCTGCCTTTCCCCAGTGCTCTGCAAGCTCTCCAGAACAACAGCAAATCTGGGGCTCTGTGCTTTCTTTAGTTCTGAACAAGTGTTAGTGTTTTCTGCACAAAAGCGATTCTGCGAAGCAATGTGAACACTTCTGCTTCCCAGGCACAGAGAAGGTGCTAGCAGGGAATTCTCTGCCTGCCTTTCCCCAGTGCTCTGCAAGCTCTCCAGAACAACAGCAAATCTGGGGCTCTGTGCTTTCTTTTGTTCTGAACAAGTGTTAGTGTTTTCTGCACAAAGGCGATTCTGCGAAGCAATGTGAACACTTCTGCTTCCCAGGCACAGAGAAGGTGCTAGCAGGGAATTCTCTGCCTGCCTTTCCCCAGTGCTCTGCAAGCTCTCCAGAACAACAGCAAATCTGGGGCTCTGTGCTTTCTTTAGTTCTGAACAACTGTTAGTGTTTTCTGCACAAAAGCGATTCTGCGAAGCAATGTGAACACTTCTGCTTCCCAGGCACAGAGAAGGTGCTAGCAGGGAATTCTCTGCCTGCCTTTCCCGAGTACTCTGCAAGCTCTCCAGGACAACATAAAATCTGGGGCTCTGTGCTTTCTTTTGTTCTGAACAAGTGTTAGTGTTTTCTGCAGAAAAGCGATTCTGCGAAGGAATGTGAACACTTCTGCTTCCCAGGTACAGAGAAGGTGCTAGCAGGGAATTCTCTGCCTGCCTTTCCCCAGTGCTCTGCAAGCTCTCCAGAACAACAGCAAATCTGGGGCTCTGTGCTTTCTTTTGTTCTGAACAAGTGTTAGTGTTTTCTGCACAAAGGCGATTCTGCGAAGCAATGTGAACACTTCTGCTTCCCAGGCACAGAGAAGGTGCTAGCAGGGAATTCTCTGCCTGCCTTTCCCCAGTGCTCTGCAAGCTCTCCAGAACAACAGCAAATCTGGGGCTCTGTGCTTTCTTTTGTTCTGAACAAGTGTTAGTGTTTTCTGCACAAAGGCGATTCTGCGAAGCAATGTGAACACTTCTGCTTCCCAGGCACAGAGAAGGTGCTAGCAGGGAATTCTCTGCCTGCCTTTCCCCAGTGCTCTGCAAGCTCTCCAGAACAACATAAAATCTGGGGCTCTGTGCTTTCTTTTGTTCTGAACAAGTGTTAGTGTTTTCTGCACAAAAGCGATTCTGCGAAGCAATGTGAACACTTCTGCTTCCCAGGCACAGAGAAGGTGCTAGCAGGGAATTCTCTGCCTGCCTTTCCCCAGTGCTCTGCAAGCTCTCCAGGACAACATAAAATCTGGGGCTCTGTGCTTTCTTTTGTTCTGAACAAGTGTTAGTGTTTTCTGCACAAAAGCGATTCTGCGAAGCAATGTGAACACTTCTGCTTCCCAGGCACAGAGAAGGTGCTAGCAGGGAATTCTCTGCCTGCCTTTCCCCAGTGCTCTGCAAGCTCTCCAGAACAACAGCAAATCTGGGGCTCTGTGCTTTCTTTTGTTCTGAACAAGTGTTAGTGTTTTCTGCACAAAGGCGATTCTGCGAAGCAATGTGAACACTTCTGCTTCCCAGGCACAGAGAAGGTGCTAGCAGGGAATTCTCTGCCTGCCTTTCCCCAGTGCTATGCAAGCTCTCCAGAACAACAGCAAATCTGGGGCTCTGTGCTTTCTTTAGTTCTGAACAAGTGTTAGTGTTTTCTGCACAAAAGCGATTCTGCGAAGCAATGTGAACACTTCTGCTTCCCAGGCACAGAGAAGGTGCTAGCAGGGAATTCTCTGCCTGCCTTTCCCCAGTGCTCTGCAAGCTCTCCAGGACAACATAAAATCTGGGGCTCTGTGCTTTCTTTTGTTCTGAACAAGTGTTAGTGTTTTCTGCACAAAAGCGATTCTGCGAAGCAATGTGAACACTTCTGCTTCCCAGGCACAGAGAAGGTGCTAGCAGGGAATTCTCTGCCTGCCTTTCCCCAGTGCTCTGCAAGCTCTCCAGGACAACAGCAAATCTGGGGCTCTGTGCTTTCTTTTGTTCTGAACAAGTGTTAGTGTTTTCTGCACAAAAGCGATTCTGCGAAGCAATGTGAACACTTCTGCTTCCCAGGCACAGAGAAGGTGCTAGCAGGGAATTCTCTGCCTGCCTTTCCCCAGTGCTCTGCAAGCTCTCCAGGACAACAGCAAATCTGGGGCTCTGTGCTTTCTTTTGTTCTGAACAAGTGTTAGTGTTTTCTGCACAAAGGCGATTCTGCGAAGCAATGTGAACACTTCTGCTTCCCAGGCACAGAGAAGGTGCTAGCAGGGAATTCTCTGCCTGCCTTTCCCCAGTGCTCTGCAAGCTCTCCAGAACAACAGCAAATCTGGGGCTCTGTGCTTTCTTTAGTTCTGAACAAGTGTTAGTGTTTTCTGCACAAAGGCGATTCTGCGAAGCAATGTGAACACTTCTGCTTCCCAGGCACAGAGAAGGTGCTAGCAGGGAATTCTCTGCCTGCCTTTCCCCAGTGCTCTGCAAGCTCTCCAGGACAACATAGAATCTGGGGCTCTGTGCTTTCTTTCCTTCTGAACAAGTGTTACTGTTTTCTGCACAAAAGCGATTCTGCGAAGCAATGTGAACACTTCTGCTTCCCAGGCACAGAGAAGGTGCTAGCAGGGAATTCTCTGCCTGCCTTTCCCCAGTGCTCTGCAAGCTCTCCAGGACAACATAAAATCTGGGGCTCTGTGCTTTCTTTCCTTCTGAACAAGTGTTACTGTTTTCTGCACAAAAGCGATTCTTGCGAAGCAATGTGAACACTTCTGCTTCCCAGGCACAGAGAAGGTGCTAGCAGGGAATTCCCTGCCTGCCTTTCCCCAGTGCTCTGCAAGCTCTCCAGGACAACAGCAAATCTGGGGCTCTGTGCTTTCTTTTGTTCTGAACAAGTGTTAGTGTTTTCTGCACAAAGGCGATTCTGCGAAGCAATGTGAACACTTCTGCTTCCCAGGCACAGAGGAGGTGCTAGCAGGGAATTCTCTGCCTGCGTTTCCCCAGTGCTCTGCAAGCTCTCCAGGGCAACATAAAATCTGGGGCTCTGTGCTTTCTTTTGTTCTGAACAAGTGTTAGTGTTTTCTGCACAAAAGCGATTCTGCGAAGTAATGTGAACACTTCTGCTTCCCAGGCACAGAGGAGGTGCTAGCAGGGAATTCTCTGCCTGCCTTTCCCCAGTGCTCTGCAAGCTCTCCAGGACAACAGCAAATCTGGGGCTCTGTGCTTTCTTTTGTTCTGAACAAGTGTTAGTGTTTTCTGCACAAAAGCGATTCTGCGAAGTAATGTGAACACTTCTGCTTCCCAGGCACAGAGGAGGTGCTAGCAGGGAATTCTCTGCCTGCCTTTCCCCAGTGCTCTGCAAGCTCTCCAGGACAACAGCAAATCTGGGGCTCTGTGCTTTCTTTACTTCTGAACAAGTGTTAGTGTTTTCTGCACAAAAGCGATTCTGCGAAGCAATGTGAACACTTCTGCTTCCCAGGCACAGAGAAGGTGCTAGCAGGGAATTCCCTGCCTGCCTTTCCCCAGTGCTCTGCAAGCTCTGCAGAACAACAGCAAATCTGGGGCTCTGTGCTTTCTTTTGTTCTGAACAAGTGTTAGTGTTTTCTGCACAAAGGCGATTCTGCGAAGCAATGTGAACACTTCTGCTTCCCAGGCACAGAGAAGGTGCTAGCAGGGAATTCTCTGCCTGCCTTTCCCCAGTGCTCTGCAAGCTCTCCAGGACAACATAAAATCTGGGGCTCTGTGCTTTCTTTTGTTCTGAACAAGTGTTAGTGTTTTCTGCACAAAAGCGATTCTGCGAAGCAATGTGAACACTTCTGCTTCCCAGGCACAGAGAAGGTGCTAGCAGGGAATTCTCTGCCTGCCTTTCCCCAGTGCTCTGCAAGCTCTCCAGAACAACAGCAAATCTGGGGCTCTGTGCTTTCTTTAGTTCTGAACAATTGTTAGTGTTTTCTGCACAAAAGCGATTCTGCGAAGCAATGTAAACACTTCTGCTTCCCAGGCACAGAGAAGGTGCTAGTAGGGAATTCTCTGCCTGCCTTTCCCTAGTGCTATGCAAGCTCTCCAGAACATCAGCAAATCTGGGGCTCTGTGCTTTCTTTTGTTCTGAACAAGTGTTAGCGTTTTCTGCAGAAAAGCGATTCTGCGAAGCAATGTGAACACTTCTGCTTCCCAGGCACAGAGAAGGTGCTAGCAGGGAATTCTCTGCCTGCCTTTCCCCAGTGCTCTGCAAGCTCTCCAGAACAACAGCAAATCTGGGGCTCTGTGCTTTCTTTTGTTCTGAACAAGTGTTAGTGTTTTCTGCACAAAAGCGATTATGCGAAGCAATGTGAACACTTCTGCTTCCCAGGCACAGAGAAGGTGCTAGCAGGGAATTCTCTGCCTGCCTTTCCCCAGTGCTCTGCAAGCTCTCCAGAACAACAGCAAATCTGGGGCTCTGTGCTTTCTTTTGTTCTGAACAAGTGTTAGTGTTTTCTGCACAAAGGCGATTCTGCGAAGCAATGTGAACACTTCTGCTTCCCAGGCACAGAGAAGGTGCTAGCAGGGAATTCTCTGCCTGCCTTTCCCCAGTGCTCTGCAAGCTCTCCAGGACAACAGCAAATCTGGGGCTCTGTGCTTTCTTTTGTTCTGAACAAGTGTTAGTGTTTTCTGCACAAAAGCGATTCTGCGAAGTAATGTGAACACTTCTGCTTCCCAGGCACAGAGAAGGTGCTAGCAGGGAATTCTCTGCCTGCCTTTCCCCAGTGCTCTGCAAGCTCTCCAGGACAACATAAAATCTGGGGCTCTGTGCTTTCTTTTGTTCTGAACAAGTGTTAGTGTTTTCTGCACAAAAGCGATTCTGCGAAGCAATGTGAACACTTCTGCTTCCCAGGCACAGAGAAGGTGCTAGCAGGGAATTCTCTGCCTGCCTTTCCCGAGTACTCTGCAAGCTCTCCAGGACAACATAAAATCTGGGGCTCTGGGCTTTCTTTTGTTCTGAACAAGTGTTAGTGTTTTCTGCACAAAAGCGATTCTGCAAAGGAATGTGAACACTTCTGCTTCCCAGGTACAGAGAAGGTGCTAGCAGGGAATTCTCTGCCTGCCTTTCCCCAGTGCTCTGCAAGCTCTCCAGAACAACAGCAAATCTGGGGCTCTGTGCTTTCTTTTGTTCTGAACAAGTGTTAGTGTTTTCTGCACAAAGGCGATTCTGCGAAGCAATGTGAACACTTCTGCTTCCCAGGCACAGAGAAGGTGCTAGCAGGGAATTCTCTGCCTGCCTTTCCCCAGTGCTCTGCAAGCTCTCCAGAACAACAGCAAATCTGGGGCTCTGTGCTTTCTTTAGTTCTGAACAAGTGTTAGTGTTTTCTGCACAAAAGCGATTCTGCGAAGCAATGTGAACACTTCTGCTTCCCAGGCACAGAGAAGGTGCTAGCAGGGAATTCTCTGCCTGCCTTTCCCCAGTGCTCTGCAAGCTCTCCAGAACAACAGCAAATCTGGGGCTCTGTGCTTTCTTTTGTTCTGAACAAGTGTTAGTGTTTTCTGCACAAAGGCGATTCTGCGAAGCAATGTGAACACTTCTGCTTCCCAGGCACAGAGAAGGTGCTAGCAGGGAATTCTCTGCCTGCCTTTCCCCAGTGCTCTGCAAGCTCTCCAGAACAACAGCAAATCTGGGGCTCTGTGCTTTCTTTAGTTCTGAACAACTGTTAGTGTTTTCTGCACAAAAGCGATTCTGCGAAGCAATGTGAACACTTCTGCTTCCCAGGCACAGAGAAGGTGCTAGCAGGGAATTCTCTGCCTGCCTTTCCCGAGTACTCTGCAAGCTCTCCAGGACAACATAAAATCTGGGGCTCTGTGCTTTCTTTTGTTCTGAACAAGTGTTAGTGTTTTCTGCAGAAAAGCGATTCTGCGAAGGAATGTGAACACTTCTGCTTCCCAGGTACAGAGAAGGTGCTAGCAGGGAATTCTCTGCCTGCCTTTCCCCAGTGCTCTGCAAGCTCTCCAGAACAACAGCAAATCTGGGGCTCTGTGCTTTCTTTTGTTCTGAACAAGTGTTAGTGTTTTCTGCACAAAGGCGATTCTGCGAAGCAATGTGAACACTTCTGCTTCCCAGGCACAGAGAAGGTGCTAGCAGGGAATTCTCTGCCTGCCTTTCCCCAGTGCTCTGCAAGCTCTCCAGAACAACAGCAAATCTGGGGCTCTGTGCTTTCTTTTGTTCTGAACAAGTGTTAGTGTTTTCTGCACAAAGGCGATTCTGCGAAGCAATGTGAACACTTCTGCTTCCCAGGCACAGAGAAGGTGCTAGCAGGGAATTCTCTGCCTGCCTTTCCCCAGTGCTCTGCAAGCTCTCCAGAACAACATAAAATCTGGGGCTCTGTGCTTTCTTTTGTTCTGAACAAGTGTTAGTGTTTTCTGCACAAAAGCGATTCTGCGAAGCAATGTGAACACTTCTGCTTCCCAGGCACAGAGAAGGTGCTAGCAGGGAATTCTCTGCCTGCCTTTCCCCAGTGCTCTGCAAGCTCTCCAGGACAACATAAAATCTGGGGCTCTGTGCTTTCTTTTGTTCTGAACAAGTGTTAGTGTTTTCTGCACAAAAGCGATTCTGCGAAGCAATGTGAACACTTCTGCTTCCCAGGCACAGAGAAGGTGCTAGCAGGGAATTCTCTGCCTGCCTTTCCCCAGTGCTCTGCAAGCTCTCCAGAACAACAGCAAATCTGGGGCTCTGTGCTTTCTTTTGTTCTGAACAAGTGTTAGTGTTTTCTGCACAAAGGCGATTCTGCGAAGCAATGTGAACACTTCTGCTTCCCAGGCACAGAGAAGGTGCTAGCAGGGAATTCTCTGCCTGCCTTTCCCCAGTGCTATGCAAGCTCTCCAGAACAACAGCAAATCTGGGGCTCTGTGCTTTCTTTAGTTCTGAACAAGTGTTAGTGTTTTCTGCACAAAAGCGATTCTGCGAAGCAATGTGAACACTTCTGCTTCCCAGGCACAGAGAAGGTGCTAGCAGGGAATTCTCTGCCTGCCTTTCCCCAGTGCTCTGCAAGCTCTCCAGGACAACATAAAATCTGGGGCTCTGTGCTTTCTTTTGTTCTGAACAAGTGTTAGTGTTTTCTGCACAAAAGCGATTCTGCGAAGCAATGTGAACACTTCTGCTTCCCAGGCACAGAGAAGGTGCTAGCAGGGAATTCTCTGCCTGCCTTTCCCCAGTGCTCTGCAAGCTCTCCAGGACAACAGCAAATCTGGGGCTCTGTGCTTTCTTTTGTTCTGAACAAGTGTTAGTGTTTTCTGCACAAAAGCGATTCTGCGAAGCAATGTGAACACTTCTGCTTCCCAGGCACAGAGAAGGTGCTAGCAGGGAATTCTCTGCCTGCCTTTCCCCAGTGCTCTGCAAGCTCTCCAGGACAACAGCAAATCTGGGGCTCTGTGCTTTCTTTTGTTCTGAACAAGTGTTAGTGTTTTCTGCACAAAAGCGATTCTGCGAAGCAATGTGAACACTTCTGCTTCCCAGGCACAGAGAAGGTGCTAGCAGGGAATTCTCTGCCTGCCTTTCCCCAGTGCTCTGCAAGCTCTCCAGAACAACAGCAAATCTGGGGCTCTGTGCTTTCTTTTGTTCTGAACAAGTGTTAGTGTTTTCTGCACAAAAGCGATTCTGCGAAGCAATGTGAACACTTCTGCTTCCCAGGCACAGAGAAGGTGCTAGCAGGGAATTCTCTGCCTGCCTTTCCCCAGTGCTCTGCAAGCTCTCCAGAACAACAGCAAATCTGGGGCTCTGTGCTTTCTTTTGTTCTGAACAAGTGTTAGTGTTTTCTGCACAAAGGCGATTCTGCGAAGCAATGTGAACACTTCTGCTTCCCAGGCACAGAGAAGGTGCTAGCAGGGAATTCTCTGCCTGCCTTTCCCCAGTGCTCTGCAAGCTCTCCAGGACAACAGCAAATCTGGGGCTCTGTGCTTTCTTTTGTTCTGAACAAGTGTTAGTGTTTTCTGCACAAAGGCGATTCTGCGAAGCAATGTGAACACTTCTGCTTCCCAGGCACAGAGAAGGTGCTAGCAGGGAATTCTCTGCCTGCCTTTCCCCAGTGCTCTGCAAGCTCTCCAGAACAACAGCAAATCTGGGGCTCTGTGCTTTCTTTTGTTCTGAACAAGTGTTAGTGTTTTCTGCACAAAGGCGATTCTGCGAAGCAATGTGAACACTTCTGCTTCCCAGGCACAGAGAAGGTGCTAGCAGGGAATTCTCTGCCTGCCTTTCCCCAGTGCTCTGCAAGCTCTCCAGAACAACAGCAAATCTGGGGCTCTGTGCTTTCTTTTGTTCTGAACAAGTGTTAGTGTTTTCTGCACAAAGGCGATTCTGCGAAGCAATGTGAACACTTCTGCTTCCCAGGCACAGAGAAGGTGCTAGCAGGGAATTCTCTGCCTGCCTTTCCCCAGTGCTCTGCAAGCTCTCCAGGACAACATAAAATCTGGGGCTCTGTGCTTTCTTTTGTTCTGAACAAGTGTTAGTGTTTTCTGCACAAAAGCGATTCTGCGAAGCAATGTGAACACTTCTGCTTCCCAGGCACAGAGAAGGTGCTAGCAGGGAATTCTCTGCCTGCCTTTCCCGAGTACTCTGCAAGCTCTCCAGGACAACATAAAATCTGGGGCTCTGGGCTTTCTTTTGTTCTGAACAAGTGTTAGTGTTTTCTGCACAAAAGCGATTCTGCAAAGGAATGTGAACACTTCTGCTTCCCAGGTACAGAGAAGGTGCTAGCAGGGAATTCTCTGCCTGCCTTTCCCCAGTGCTCTGCAAGCTCTCCAGAACAACAGCAAATCTGGGGCTCTGTGCTTTCTTTTGTTCTGAACAAGTGTTAGTGTTTTCTGCACAAAGGCGATTCTGCGAAGCAATGTGAACACTTCTGCTTCCCAGGCACAGAGAAGGTGCTAGCAGGGAATTCTCTGCCTGCCTTTCCCCAGTGCTCTGCAAGCTCTCCAGAACAACAGCAAATCTGGGGCTCTGTGCTTTCTTTAGTTCTGAACAAGTGTTAGTGTTTTCTGCACAAAAGCGATTCTGCGAAGCAATGTGAACACTTCTGCTTCCCAGGCACAGAGAAGGTGCTAGCAGGGAATTCTCTGCCTGCCTTTCCCCAGTGCTCTGCAAGCTCTCCAGAACAACAGCAAATCTGGGGCTCTGTGCTTTCTTTTGTTCTGAACAAGTGTTAGTGTTTTCTGCACAAAGGCGATTCTGCGAAGCAATGTGAACACTTCTGCTTCCCAGGCACAGAGAAGGTGCTAGCAGGGAATTCTCTGCCTGCCTTTCCCCAGTGCTCTGCAAGCTCTCCAGAACAACAGCAAATCTGGGGCTCTGTGCTTTCTTTAGTTCTGAACAACTGTTAGTGTTTTCTGCACAAAAGCGATTCTGCGAAGCAATGTGAACACTTCTGCTTCCCAGGCACAGAGAAGGTGCTAGCAGGGAATTCTCTGCCTGCCTTTCCCGAGTACTCTGCAAGCTCTCCAGGACAACATAAAATCTGGGGCTCTGTGCTTTCTTTTGTTCTGAACAAGTGTTAGTGTTTTCTGCAGAAAAGCGATTCTGCGAAGGAATGTGAACACTTCTGCTTCCCAGGTACAGAGAAGGTGCTAGCAGGGAATTCTCTGCCTGCCTTTCCCCAGTGCTCTGCAAGCTCTCCAGAACAACAGCAAATCTGGGGCTCTGTGCTTTCTTTTGTTCTGAACAAGTGTTAGTGTTTTCTGCACAAAGGCGATTCTGCGAAGCAATGTGAACACTTCTGCTTCCCAGGCACAGAGAAGGTGCTAGCAGGGAATTCTCTGCCTGCCTTTCCCCAGTGCTCTGCAAGCTCTCCAGAACAACAGCAAATCTGGGGCTCTGTGCTTTCTTTTGTTCTGAACAAGTGTTAGTGTTTTCTGCACAAAGGCGATTCTGCGAAGCAATGTGAACACTTCTGCTTCCCAGGCACAGAGAAGGTGCTAGCAGGGAATTCTCTGCCTGCCTTTCCCCAGTGCTCTGCAAGCTCTCCAGAACAACATAAAATCTGGGGCTCTGTGCTTTCTTTTGTTCTGAACAAGTGTTAGTGTTTTCTGCACAAAAGCGATTCTGCGAAGCAATGTGAACACTTCTGCTTCCCAGGCACAGAGAAGGTGCTAGCAGGGAATTCTCTGCCTGCCTTTCCCCAGTGCTCTGCAAGCTCTCCAGGACAACATAAAATCTGGGGCTCTGTGCTTTCTTTTGTTCTGAACAAGTGTTAGTGTTTTCTGCACAAAAGCGATTCTGCGAAGCAATGTGAACACTTCTGCTTCCCAGGCACAGAGAAGGTGCTAGCAGGGAATTCTCTGCCTGCCTTTCCCCAGTGCTCTGCAAGCTCTCCAGAACAACAGCAAATCTGGGGCTCTGTGCTTTCTTTTGTTCTGAACAAGTGTTAGTGTTTTCTGCACAAAGGCGATTCTGCGAAGCAATGTGAACACTTCTGCTTCCCAGGCACAGAGAAGGTGCTAGCAGGGAATTCTCTGCCTGCCTTTCCCCAGTGCTATGCAAGCTCTCCAGAACAACAGCAAATCTGGGGCTCTGTGCTTTCTTTAGTTCTGAACAAGTGTTAGTGTTTTCTGCACAAAAGCGATTCTGCGAAGCAATGTGAACACTTCTGCTTCCCAGGCACAGAGAAGGTGCTAGCAGGGAATTCTCTGCCTGCCTTTCCCCAGTGCTCTGCAAGCTCTCCAGGACAACATAAAATCTGGGGCTCTGTGCTTTCTTTTGTTCTGAACAAGTGTTAGTGTTTTCTGCACAAAAGCGATTCTGCGAAGCAATGTGAACACTTCTGCTTCCCAGGCACAGAGAAGGTGCTAGCAGGGAATTCTCTGCCTGCCTTTCCCCAGTGCTCTGCAAGCTCTCCAGGACAACAGCAAATCTGGGGCTCTGTGCTTTCTTTTGTTCTGAACAAGTGTTAGTGTTTTCTGCACAAAAGCGATTCTGCGAAGCAATGTGAACACTTCTGCTTCCCAGGCACAGAGAAGGTGCTAGCAGGGAATTCTCTGCCTGCCTTTCCCCAGTGCTCTGCAAGCTCTCCAGGACAACAGCAAATCTGGGGCTCTGTGCTTTCTTTTGTTCTGAACAAGTGTTAGTGTTTTCTGCACAAAGGCGATTCTGCGAAGCAATGTGAACACTTCTGCTTCCCAGGCACAGAGAAGGTGCTAGCAGGGAATTCTCTGCCTGCCTTTCCCCAGTGCTCTGCAAGCTCTCCAGAACAACAGCAAATCTGGGGCTCTGTGCTTTCTTTAGTTCTGAACAAGTGTTAGTGTTTTCTGCACAAAGGCGATTCTGCGAAGCAATGTGAACACTTCTGCTTCCCAGGCACAGAGAAGGTGCTAGCAGGGAATTCTCTGCCTGCCTTTCCCCAGTGCTCTGCAAGCTCTCCAGGACAACATAGAATCTGGGGCTCTGTGCTTTCTTTCCTTCTGAACAAGTGTTACTGTTTTCTGCACAAAAGCGATTCTGCGAAGCAATGTGAACACTTCTGCTTCCCAGGCACAGAGAAGGTGCTAGCAGGGAATTCTCTGCCTGCCTTTCCCCAGTGCTCTGCAAGCTCTCCAGGACAACATAAAATCTGGGGCTCTGTGCTTTCTTTCCTTCTGAACAAGTGTTACTGTTTTCTGCACAAAAGCGATTCTTGCGAAGCAATGTGAACACTTCTGCTTCCCAGGCACAGAGAAGGTGCTAGCAGGGAATTCCCTGCCTGCCTTTCCCCAGTGCTCTGCAAGCTCTCCAGGACAACAGCAAATCTGGGGCTCTGTGCTTTCTTTTGTTCTGAACAAGTGTTAGTGTTTTCTGCACAAAGGCGATTCTGCGAAGCAATGTGAACACTTCTGCTTCCCAGGCACAGAGGAGGTGCTAGCAGGGAATTCTCTGCCTGCGTTTCCCCAGTGCTCTGCAAGCTCTCCAGGGCAACATAAAATCTGGGGCTCTGTGCTTTCTTTTGTTCTGAACAAGTGTTAGTGTTTTCTGCACAAAAGCGATTCTGCGAAGTAATGTGAACACTTCTGCTTCCCAGGCACAGAGGAGGTGCTAGCAGGGAATTCTCTGCCTGCCTTTCCCCAGTGCTCTGCAAGCTCTCCAGGACAACAGCAAATCTGGGGCTCTGTGCTTTCTTTTGTTCTGAACAAGTGTTAGTGTTTTCTGCACAAAAGCGATTCTGCGAAGTAATGTGAACACTTCTGCTTCCCAGGCACAGAGGAGGTGCTAGCAGGGAATTCTCTGCCTGCCTTTCCCCAGTGCTCTGCAAGCTCTCCAGGACAACAGCAAATCTGGGGCTCTGTGCTTTCTTTACTTCTGAACAAGTGTTAGTGTTTTCTGCACAAAAGCGATTCTGCGAAGCAATGTGAACACTTCTGCTTCCCAGGCACAGAGAAGGTGCTAGCAGGGAATTCCCTGCCTGCCTTTCCCCAGTGCTCTGCAAGCTCTGCAGAACAACAGCAAATCTGGGGCTCTGTGCTTTCTTTTGTTCTGAACAAGTGTTAGTGTTTTCTGCACAAAGGCGATTCTGCGAAGCAATGTGAACACTTCTGCTTCCCAGGCACAGAGAAGGTGCTAGCAGGGAATTCTCTGCCTGCCTTTCCCCAGTGCTCTGCAAGCTCTCCAGGACAACATAAAATCTGGGGCTCTGTGCTTTCTTTTGTTCTGAACAAGTGTTAGTGTTTTCTGCACAAAAGCGATTCTGCGAAGCAATGTGAACACTTCTGCTTCCCAGGCACAGAGAAGGTGCTAGCAGGGAATTCTCTGCCTGCCTTTCCCCAGTGCTCTGCAAGCTCTCCAGAACAACAGCAAATCTGGGGCTCTGTGCTTTCTTTAGTTCTGAACAATTGTTAGTGTTTTCTGCACAAAAGCGATTCTGCGAAGCAATGTAAACACTTCTGCTTCCCAGGCACAGAGAAGGTGCTAGTAGGGAATTCTCTGCCTGCCTTTCCCTAGTGCTATGCAAGCTCTCCAGAACATCAGCAAATCTGGGGCTCTGTGCTTTCTTTTGTTCTGAACAAGTGTTAGCGTTTTCTGCAGAAAAGCGATTCTGCGAAGCAATGTGAACACTTCTGCTTCCCAGGCACAGAGAAGGTGCTAGCAGGGAATTCTCTGCCTGCCTTTCCCCAGTGCTCTGCAAGCTCTCCAGAACAACAGCAAATCTGGGGCTCTGTGCTTTCTTTTGTTCTGAACAAGTGTTAGTGTTTTCTGCACAAAAGCGATTATGCGAAGCAATGTGAACACTTCTGCTTCCCAGGCACAGAGAAGGTGCTAGCAGGGAATTCTCTGCCTGCCTTTCCCCAGTGCTCTGCAAGCTCTCCAGAACAACAGCAAATCTGGGGCTCTGTGCTTTCTTTTGTTCTGAACAAGTGTTAGTGTTTTCTGCACAAAGGCGATTCTGCGAAGCAATGTGAACACTTCTGCTTCCCAGGCACAGAGAAGGTGCTAGCAGGGAATTCTCTGCCTGCCTTTCCCCAGTGCTCTGCAAGCTCTCCAGGACAACAGCAAATCTGGGGCTCTGTGCTTTCTTTTGTTCTGAACAAGTGTTAGTGTTTTCTGCACAAAAGCGATTCTGCGAAGTAATGTGAACACTTCTGCTTCCCAGGCACAGAGAAGGTGCTAGCAGGGAATTCTCTGCCTGCCTTTCCCCAGTGCTCTGCAAGCTCTCCAGGACAACATAAAATCTGGGGCTCTGTGCTTTCTTTTGTTCTGAACAAGTGTTAGTGTTTTCTGCACAAAAGCGATTCTGCGAAGCAATGTGAACACTTCTGCTTCCCAGGCACAGAGAAGGTGCTAGCAGGGAATTCTCTGCCTGCCTTTCCCGAGTACTCTGCAAGCTCTCCAGGACAACATAAAATCTGGGGCTCTGGGCTTTCTTTTGTTCTGAACAAGTGTTAGTGTTTTCTGCACAAAAGCGATTCTGCAAAGGAATGTGAACACTTCTGCTTCCCAGGTACAGAGAAGGTGCTAGCAGGGAATTCTCTGCCTGCCTTTCCCCAGTGCTCTGCAAGCTCTCCAGAACAACAGCAAATCTGGGGCTCTGTGCTTTCTTTTGTTCTGAACAAGTGTTAGTGTTTTCTGCACAAAGGCGATTCTGCGAAGCAATGTGAACACTTCTGCTTCCCAGGCACAGAGAAGGTGCTAGCAGGGAATTCTCTGCCTGCCTTTCCCCAGTGCTCTGCAAGCTCTCCAGAACAACAGCAAATCTGGGGCTCTGTGCTTTCTTTAGTTCTGAACAAGTGTTAGTGTTTTCTGCACAAAAGCGATTCTGCGAAGCAATGTGAACACTTCTGCTTCCCAGGCACAGAGAAGGTGCTAGCAGGGAATTCTCTGCCTGCCTTTCCCCAGTGCTCTGCAAGCTCTCCAGAACAACAGCAAATCTGGGGCTCTGTGCTTTCTTTTGTTCTGAACAAGTGTTAGTGTTTTCTGCACAAAGGCGATTCTGCGAAGCAATGTGAACACTTCTGCTTCCCAGGCACAGAGAAGGTGCTAGCAGGGAATTCTCTGCCTGCCTTTCCCCAGTGCTCTGCAAGCTCTCCAGAACAACAGCAAATCTGGGGCTCTGTGCTTTCTTTAGTTCTGAACAACTGTTAGTGTTTTCTGCACAAAAGCGATTCTGCGAAGCAATGTGAACACTTCTGCTTCCCAGGCACAGAGAAGGTGCTAGCAGGGAATTCTCTGCCTGCCTTTCCCGAGTACTCTGCAAGCTCTCCAGGACAACATAAAATCTGGGGCTCTGTGCTTTCTTTTGTTCTGAACAAGTGTTAGTGTTTTCTGCAGAAAAGCGATTCTGCGAAGGAATGTGAACACTTCTGCTTCCCAGGTACAGAGAAGGTGCTAGCAGGGAATTCTCTGCCTGCCTTTCCCCAGTGCTCTGCAAGCTCTCCAGAACAACAGCAAATCTGGGGCTCTGTGCTTTCTTTTGTTCTGAACAAGTGTTAGTGTTTTCTGCACAAAGGCGATTCTGCGAAGCAATGTGAACACTTCTGCTTCCCAGGCACAGAGAAGGTGCTAGCAGGGAATTCTCTGCCTGCCTTTCCCCAGTGCTCTGCAAGCTCTCCAGAACAACAGCAAATCTGGGGCTCTGTGCTTTCTTTTGTTCTGAACAAGTGTTAGTGTTTTCTGCACAAAGGCGATTCTGCGAAGCAATGTGAACACTTCTGCTTCCCAGGCACAGAGAAGGTGCTAGCAGGGAATTCTCTGCCTGCCTTTCCCCAGTGCTCTGCAAGCTCTCCAGAACAACATAAAATCTGGGGCTCTGTGCTTTCTTTTGTTCTGAACAAGTGTTAGTGTTTTCTGCACAAAAGCGATTCTGCGAAGCAATGTGAACACTTCTGCTTCCCAGGCACAGAGAAGGTGCTAGCAGGGAATTCTCTGCCTGCCTTTCCCCAGTGCTCTGCAAGCTCTCCAGGACAACATAAAATCTGGGGCTCTGTGCTTTCTTTTGTTCTGAACAAGTGTTAGTGTTTTCTGCACAAAAGCGATTCTGCGAAGCAATGTGAACACTTCTGCTTCCCAGGCACAGAGAAGGTGCTAGCAGGGAATTCTCTGCCTGCCTTTCCCCAGTGCTCTGCAAGCTCTCCAGAACAACAGCAAATCTGGGGCTCTGTGCTTTCTTTTGTTCTGAACAAGTGTTAGTGTTTTCTGCACAAAGGCGATTCTGCGAAGCAATGTGAACACTTCTGCTTCCCAGGCACAGAGAAGGTGCTAGCAGGGAATTCTCTGCCTGCCTTTCCCCAGTGCTATGCAAGCTCTCCAGAACAACAGCAAATCTGGGGCTCTGTGCTTTCTTTAGTTCTGAACAAGTGTTAGTGTTTTCTGCACAAAAGCGATTCTGCGAAGCAATGTGAACACTTCTGCTTCCCAGGCACAGAGAAGGTGCTAGCAGGGAATTCTCTGCCTGCCTTTCCCCAGTGCTCTGCAAGCTCTCCAGGACAACATAAAATCTGGGGCTCTGTGCTTTCTTTTGTTCTGAACAAGTGTTAGTGTTTTCTGCACAAAAGCGATTCTGCGAAGCAATGTGAACACTTCTGCTTCCCAGGCACAGAGAAGGTGCTAGCAGGGAATTCTCTGCCTGCCTTTCCCCAGTGCTCTGCAAGCTCTCCAGGACAACAGCAAATCTGGGGCTCTGTGCTTTCTTTTGTTCTGAACAAGTGTTAGTGTTTTCTGCACAAAAGCGATTCTGCGAAGCAATGTGAACACTTCTGCTTCCCAGGCACAGAGAAGGTGCTAGCAGGGAATTCTCTGCCTGCCTTTCCCCAGTGCTCTGCAAGCTCTCCAGGACAACAGCAAATCTGGGGCTCTGTGCTTTCTTTTGTTCTGAACAAGTGTTAGTGTTTTCTGCACAAAGGCGATTCTGCGAAGCAATGTGAACACTTCTGCTTCCCAGGCACAGAGAAGGTGCTAGCAGGGAATTCTCTGCCTGCCTTTCCCCAGTGCTCTGCAAGCTCTCCAGAACAACAGCAAATCTGGGGCTCTGTGCTTTCTTTTGTTCTGAACAAGTGTTAGTGTTTTCTGCACAAAGGCGATTCTGCGAAGCAATGTGAACACTTCTGCTTCCCAGGCACAGAGAAGGTGCTAGCAGGGAATTCTCTGCCTGCCTTTCCCCAGTGCTCTGCAAGCTCTCCAGGACAACATAGAATCTGGGGCTCTGTGCTTTCTTTCCTTCTGAACAAGTGTTACTGTTTTCTGCACAAAAGCGATTCTGCGAAGCAATGTGAACACTTCTGCTTCCCAGGCACAGAGAAGGTGCTAGCAGGGAATTCTCTGCCTGCCTTTCCCCAGTGCTCTGCAAGCTCTCCAGGACAACATAAAATCTGGGGCTCTGTGCTTTCTTTCCTTCTGAACAAGTGTTACTGTTTTCTGCACAAAAGCGATTCTTGCGAAGCAATGTGAACACTTCTGCTTCCCAGGCACAGAGAAGGTGCTAGCAGGGAATTCCCTGCCTGCCTTTCCCCAGTGCTCTGCAAGCTCTCCAGGACAACAGCAAATCTGGGGCTCTGTGCTTTCTTTTGTTCTGAACAAGTGTTAGTGTTTTCTGCACAAAGGCGATTCTGCGAAGCAATGTGAACACTTCTGCTTCCCAGGCACAGAGGAGGTGCTAGCAGGGAATTCTCTGCCTGCGTTTCCCCAGTGCTCTGCAAGCTCTCCAGGGCAACATAAAATCTGGGGCTCTGTGCTTTCTTTTGTTCTGAACAAGTGTTAGTGTTTTCTGCACAAAAGCGATTCTGCGAAGTAATGTGAACACTTCTGCTTCCCAGGCACAGAGGAGGTGCTAGCAGGGAATTCTCTGCCTGCCTTTCCCCAGTGCTCTGCAAGCTCTCCAGGACAACAGCAAATCTGGGGCTCTGTGCTTTCTTTTGTTCTGAACAAGTGTTAGTGTTTTCTGCACAAAAGCGATTCTGCGAAGTAATGTGAACACTTCTGCTTCCCAGGCACAGAGGAGGTGCTAGCAGGGAATTCTCTGCCTGCCTTTCCCCAGTGCTCTGCAAGCTCTCCAGGACAACAGCAAATCTGGGGCTCTGTGCTTTCTTTACTTCTGAACAAGTGTTAGTGTTTTCTGCACAAAAGCGATTCTGCGAAGCAATGTGAACACTTCTGCTTCCCAGGCACAGAGAAGGTGCTAGCAGGGAATTCTCTGCCTGCCTTTCCCCAGTGCTCTGCAAGCTCTCCAGAACAACAGCAAATCTGGGGCTCTGTGCTTTCTTTAGTTCTGAACAATTGTTAGTGTTTTCTGCACAAAAGCGATTCTGCGAAGCAATGTAAACACTTCTGCTTCCCAGGCACAGAGAAGGTGCTAGTAGGGAATTCTCTGCCTGCCTTTCCCTAGTGCTATGCAAGCTCTCCAGAACATCAGCAAATCTGGGGCTCTGTGCTTTCTTTTGTTCTGAACAAGTGTTAGCGTTTTCTGCAGAAAAGCGATTCTGCGAAGCAATGTGAACACTTCTGCTTCCCAGGCACAGAGAAGGTGCTAGCAGGGAATTCTCTGCCTGCCTTTCCCCAGTGCTCTGCAAGCTCTCCAGAACAACAGCAAATCTGGGGCTCTGTGCTTTCTTTTGTTCTGAACAAGTGTTAGTGTTTTCTGCACAAAAGCGATTATGCGAAGCAATGTGAACACTTCTGCTTCCCAGGCACAGAGAAGGTGCTAGCAGGGAATTCTCTGCCTGCCTTTCCCCAGTGCTCTGCAAGCTCTCCAGAACAACAGCAAATCTGGGGCTCTGTGCTTTCTTTTGTTCTGAACAAGTGTTAGTGTTTTCTGCACAAAGGCGATTCTGCGAAGCAATGTGAACACTTCTGCTTCCCAGGCACAGAGAAGGTGCTAGCAGGGAATTCTCTGCCTGCCTTTCCCCAGTGCTCTGCAAGCTCTCCAGGACAACAGCAAATCTGGGGCTCTGTGCTTTCTTTTGTTCTGAACAAGTGTTAGTGTTTTCTGCACAAAAGCGATTCTGCGAAGTAATGTGAACACTTCTGCTTCCCAGGCACAGAGAAGGTGTTAGCAGGGAATTCTCTGCCTGCCTTTCCCCAGTGCTCTGCAAGCTCTCCAGGACAACATAAAATCTGGGGCTCTGTGCTTTCTTTTGTTCTGAACAAGTGTTAGTGTTTTCTGCACAAAGGCGATTCTGCGAAGCAATGTGAACACTTCTGCTTCCCAGGCACAGAGAAGGTGCTAGCAGGGAATTCTCTGCCTGCCTTTCCCCAGTGCTCTGCAAGCTCTCCAGAACAACAGCAAATCTGGGGCTCTGTGCTTTCTTTAGTTCTGAACAAGTGTTAGTGTTTTCTGCACAAAGGCGATTCTGCGAAGCAATATGAACACTTCTGCTTCCCAGGCACAGAGAAGGTGCTAGCAGGGAATTCTCTGCCTGCCTTTCCCCAGTGCTCTGCAAGCTCTCCAGAACAACAGCAAATCTGGGGCTCTGTGCTTTCTTTTGTTCTGAACAAGTGTTAGTGTTTTCTGCACAAAGGCGATTCTGTGAAGCAATGTGAACACTTCTGCTTCCCAGGCACAGAGAAGGTGCTAGCAGGGAATTCTCTGCCTGCCTTTCCCCAGTGCTCTGCAAGCTCTCCAGGACAACAGCAAATCTGGGGCTCTGTGCTTTCTTTTGTTCTGAACAAGTGTTAGTGTTTTCTGCACAAAAGCGATTCTGCGAAGTAATGTGAACACTTCTGCTTCCCAGGCACAGAGAAGGTGTTAGCAGGGAATTCTCTGCCTGCCTTTCCCCAGTGCTCTGCAAGCTCTCCAGGACAACATAAAATCTGGGGCTCTGTGCTTTCTTTTGTTCTGAACAAGTGTTAGTGTTTTCTGCACAAAGGCGATTCTGCGAAGCAATGTGAACACTTCTGCTTCCCAGGCACAGAGAAGGTGCTAGCAGGGAATTCTCTGCCTGCCTTTCCCCAGTGCTCTGCAAGCTCTCCAGAACAACAGCAAATCTGGGGCTCTGTGCTTTCTTTAGTTCTGAACAAGTGTTAGTGTTTTCTGCACAAAAGCGATTCTGCGAAGCAATGTGAACACTTCTGCTTCCCAGGCACAGAGAAGGTGCTAGCAGGGAATTCTCTGCCTGCCTTTCCCCAGTGCTCTGCAAGCTCTCCAGAACAACAGCAAATCTGGGGCTCTGTGCTTTCTTTTGTTCTGAACAAGTGTTAGTGTTTTCTGCACAAAGGCGATTCTGCGAAGCAATGTGAACACTTCTGCTTCCCAGGCACAGAGAAGGTGCTAGCAGGGAATTCTCTGCCTGCCTTTCCCCAGTGCTCTGCAAGCTCTCCAGGACAACAGCAAATCTGGGGCTCTGTGCTTTCTTTTGTTCTGAACAAGTGTTAGTGTTTTCTGCACAAAAGCGATTCTGCGAAGTAATGTGAACACTTCTGCTTCCCAGGCACAGAGAAGGTGCTAGCAGGGAATTCTCTGCCTGCCTTTCCCCAGTGCTCTGCAAGCTCTCCAGGACAACATAAAATCTGGGACTCTGTGCTTTCTTTTGTTCTGAACAAGTGTTAGTGTTTTCTGCACAAAAGCGATTCTGCGAAGCAATGTGAACACTTCTGCTTCCCAGGCACAGAGAAGGTGCTAGCAGGGAATTCTCTGCCTGCCTTTCCCCAGTGCTCTGCAAGCTCTCCAGGACAACATAAAATCTGGGGCTCTGTGCTTTCTTTTGTTCTGAACAAGTGTTAGTGTTTTCTGCAGAAAAGCGATTCTGCGAAGCAATGTGAACACTTCTGCTTCCCAGGTACAGAGAAGGTGCTAGCAGGGAATTCTCTGCCTGCCTTTCCCCAGTGCTCTGCAAGCTCTCCAGAACAACAGCAAATCTGGGGCTCTGTGCTTTCTTTTGTTCTGAACAAGTGTTAGTGTTTTCTGCACAAAGGCGATTCTGCGAAGCAATGTGAACACTTCTGCTTCCCAGGCACAGAGAAGGTGCTAGCAGGGAATTCTCTGCCTGCCTTTCCCCAGTGCTCTGCAAGCTCTCCAGAACAACAGCAAATCTGGGGCTCTGTGCTTTCTTTAGTTCTGAACAAGTGTTAGTGTTTTCTGCACAAAAGCGATTCTGCGAAGCAATGTGAACACTTCTGCTTCCCAGGCACAGAGAAGGTGCTAGCAGGGAATTCTCTGCCTGCCTTTCCCCAGTGCTCTGCAAGCTCTCCAGGACAACAGCAAATCTGGGGCTCTGTGCTTTCTTTTGTTCTGAACAAGTGTTAGTGTTTTCTGCACAAAAGCGATTCTGCGAAGCAATGTGAACACTTCTGCTTCCCAGGCACAGAGAAGGTGCTAGCAGGGAATTCTCTGCCTGCCTTTCCCCAGTGCTCTGCAAGCTCTCCAGAACAACAGCAAATCTGGGGCTCTGTGCTTTCTTTTGTTCTGAACAAGTGTTAGTGTTTTCTGCACAAAGGCGATTCTGCGAAGCAATGTGAACACTTCTGCTTCCCAGGCACAGAGAAGGTGCTAGCAGGGAATTCTCTGCCTGCCTTTCCCCAGTGCTCTGCAAGCTCTCCAGGACAACATAAAATCTGGGGCTCTGTGCTTTCTTTTGTTCTGAACAAGTGTTAGTGTTTTCTGCACAAAAGCGATTCTGCGAAGCAATGTGAACACTTCTGCTTCCCAGGCACAGAGAAGGTGCTAGCAGGGAATTCTCTGCCTGCCTTTCCCCAGTGCTCTGCAAGCTCTCCAGGACAACATAAAATCTGGGGCTCTGTGCTTTCTTTTGTTCTGAACAAGTGTTAGTGTTTTCTGCACAAAGGCGATTCTGCGAAGCAATGTGAACACTTCTGCTTCCCAGGCACAGAGGAGGTGCTAGCAGGGAATTCTCTGCCTGCCTTTCCCCAGTGCTCTGCAAGCTCTCCAGGACAACAGCAAATCTGGGGCTCTGTGCTTTCTTTACTTCTGAACAAGTGTTAGTGTTTTCTGCACAAAAGCGATTCTGCGAAGCAATGTGAACACTTCTGCTTCCCAGGCACAGAGAAGGTGCTAGCAGGGAATTCCCTGCCTGCCTTTCCCCAGTGCTCTGCAAGCTCTGCAGAACAACAGCAAATCTGGGGCTCTGTGCTTTCTTTTGTTCTGAACAAGTGTTAGTGTTTTCTGCACAAAGGCGATTCTGCGAAGCAATGTGAACACTTCTGCTTCCCAGGCACAGAGAAGGTGCTAGCAGGGAATTCTCTGCCTGCCTTTCCCCAGTGCTCTGCAAGCTCTCCAGGACAACATAAAATCTGGGGCTCTGTGCTTTCTTTTGTTCTGAACAAGTGTTAGTGTTTTCTGCACAAAAGCGATTCTGCGAAGCAATGTGAACACTTCTGCTTCCCAGGCACAGAGAAGGTGCTAGCAGGGAATTCTCTGCCTGCCTTTCCCCAGTGCTCTGCAAGCTCTCCAGAACAACAGCAAATCTGGGGCTCTGTGCTTTCTTTAGTTCTGAACAATTGTTAGTGTTTTCTGCACAAAAGCGATTCTGCGAAGCAATGTAAACACTTCTGCTTCCCAGGCACAGAGAAGGTGCTAGCAGGGAATTCTCTGCCTGCCTTTCCCTAGTGCTATGCAAGCTCTCCAGAACATCAGCAAATCTGGGGCTCTGTGCTTTCTTTTGTTCTGAACAAGTGTTAGCGTTTTCTGCAGAAAAGCGATTCTGCGAAGCAATGTGAACACTTCTGCTTCCCAGGCACAGAGAAGGTGCTAGCAGGGAATTCTCTGCCTGCCTTTCCCCAGTGCTCTGCAAGCTCTCCAGAACAACAGCAAATCTGGGGCTCTGTGCTTTCTTTTGTTCTGAACAAGTGTTAGTGTTTTCTGCACAAAAGCGATTATGCGAAGCAATGTGAACACTTCTGCTTCCCAGGCACAGAGAAGGTGCTAGCAGGGAATTCTCTGCCTGCCTTTCCCCAGTGCTCTGCAAGCTCTCCAGAACAACAGCAAATCTGGGGCTCTGTGCTTTCTTTTGTTCTGAACAAGTGTTAGTGTTTTCTGCACAAAGGCGATTCTGCGAAGCAATGTGAACACTTCTGCTTCCCAGGCACAGAGAAGGTGCTAGCAGGGAATTCTCTGCCTGCCTTTCCCCAGTGCTCTGCAAGCTCTCCAGGACAACAGCAAATCTGGGGCTCTGTGCTTTCTTTTGTTCTGAACAAGTGTTAGTGTTTTCTGCACAAAAGCGATTCTGCGAAGTAATGTGAACACTTCTGCTTCCCAGGCACAGAGAAGGTGTTAGCAGGGAATTCTCTGCCTGCCTTTCCCCAGTGCTCTGCAAGCTCTCCAGGACAACATAAAATCTGGGGCTCTGTGCTTTCTTTTGTTCTGAACAAGTGTTAGTGTTTTCTGCACAAAGGCGATTCTGCGAAGCAATGTGAACACTTCTGCTTCCCAGGCACAGAGAAGGTGCTAGCAGGGAATTCTCTGCCTGCCTTTCCCCAGTGCTCTGCAAGCTCTCCAGAACAACAGCAAATCTGGGGCTCTGTGCTTTCTTTAGTTCTGAACAAGTGTTAGTGTTTTCTGCACAAAGGCGATTCTGCGAAGCAATATGAACACTTCTGCTTCCCAGGCACAGAGAAGGTGCTAGCAGGGAATTCTCTGCCTGCCTTTCCCCAGTGCTCTGCAAGCTCTCCAGAACAACAGCAAATCTGGGGCTCTGTGCTTTCTTTTGTTCTGAACAAGTGTTAGTGTTTTCTGCACAAAGGCGATTCTGTGAAGCAATGTGAACACTTCTGCTTCCCAGGCACAGAGAAGGTGCTAGCAGGGAATTCTCTGCCTGCCTTTCCCCAGTGCTCTGCAAGCTCTCCAGGACAACAGCAAATCTGGGGCTCTGTGCTTTCTTTTGTTCTGAACAAGTGTTAGTGTTTTCTGCACAAAAGCGATTCTGCGAAGTAATGTGAACACTTCTGCTTCCCAGGCACAGAGAAGGTGTTAGCAGGGAATTCTCTGCCTGCCTTTCCCCAGTGCTCTGCAAGCTCTCCAGGACAACATAAAATCTGGGGCTCTGTGCTTTCTTTTGTTCTGAACAAGTGTTAGTGTTTTCTGCACAAAGGCGATTCTGCGAAGCAATGTGAACACTTCTGCTTCCCAGGCACAGAGAAGGTGCTAGCAGGGAATTCTCTGCCTGCCTTTCCCCAGTGCTCTGCAAGCTCTCCAGAACAACAGCAAATCTGGGGCTCTGTGCTTTCTTTAGTTCTGAACAAGTGTTAGTGTTTTCTGCACAAAAGCGATTCTGCGAAGCAATGTGAACACTTCTGCTTCCCAGGCACAGAGAAGGTGCTAGCAGGGAATTCTCTGCCTGCCTTTCCCCAGTGCTCTGCAAGCTCTCCAGAACAACAGCAAATCTGGGGCTCTGTGCTTTCTTTTGTTCTGAACAAGTGTTAGTGTTTTCTGCACAAAGGCGATTCTGCGAAGCAATGTGAACACTTCTGCTTCCCAGGCACAGAGAAGGTGCTAGCAGGGAATTCTCTGCCTGCCTTTCCCCAGTGCTCTGCAAGCTCTCCAGGACAACAGCAAATCTGGGGCTCTGTGCTTTCTTTTGTTCTGAACAAGTGTTAGTGTTTTCTGCACAAAAGCGATTCTGCGAAGTAATGTGAACACTTCTGCTTCCCAGGCACAGAGAAGGTGCTAGCAGGGAATTCTCTGCCTGCCTTTCCCCAGTGCTCTGCAAGCTCTCCAGGACAACATAAAATCTGGGACTCTGTGCTTTCTTTTGTTCTGAACAAGTGTTAGTGTTTTCTGCACAAAAGCGATTCTGCGAAGCAATGTGAACACTTCTGCTTCCCAGGCACAGAGAAGGTGCTAGCAGGGAATTCTCTGCCTGCCTTTCCCCAGTGCTCTGCAAGCTCTCCAGGACAACATAAAATCTGGGGCTCTGTGCTTTCTTTTGTTCTGAACAAGTGTTAGTGTTTTCTGCAGAAAAGCGATTCTGCGAAGCAATGTGAACACTTCTGCTTCCCAGGTACAGAGAAGGTGCTAGCAGGGAATTCTCTGCCTGCCTTTCCCCAGTGCTCTGCAAGCTCTCCAGAACAACAGCAAATCTGGGGCTCTGTGCTTTCTTTTGTTCTGAACAAGTGTTAGTGTTTTCTGCACAAAGGCGATTCTGCGAAGCAATGTGAACACTTCTGCTTCCCAGGCACAGAGAAGGTGCTAGCAGGGAATTCTCTGCCTGCCTTTCCCCAGTGCTCTGCAAGCTCTCCAGAACAACAGCAAATCTGGGGCTCTGTGCTTTCTTTAGTTCTGAACAAGTGTTAGTGTTTTCTGCACAAAAGCGATTCTGCGAAGCAATGTGAACACTTCTGCTTCCCAGGCACAGAGAAGGTGCTAGCAGGGAATTCTCTGCCTGCCTTTCCCCAGTGCTCTGCAAGCTCTCCAGGACAACAGCAAATCTGGGGCTCTGTGCTTTCTTTTGTTCTGAACAAGTGTTAGTGTTTTCTGCACAAAAGCGATTCTGCGAAGCAATGTGAACACTTCTGCTTCCCAGGCACAGAGAAGGTGCTAGCAGGGAATTCTCTGCCTGCCTTTCCCCAGTGCTCTGCAAGCTCTCCAGAACAACAGCAAATCTGGGGCTCTGTGCTTTCTTTTGTTCTGAACAAGTGTTAGTGTTTTCTGCACAAAGGCGATTCTGCGAAGCAATGTGAACACTTCTGCTTCCCAGGCACAGAGAAGGTGCTAGCAGGGAATTCTCTGCCTGCCTTTCCCCAGTGCTCTGCAAGCTCTCCAGGACAACATAAAATCTGGGGCTCTGTGCTTTCTTTTGTTCTGAACAAGTGTTAGTGTTTTCTGCACAAAAGCGATTCTGCGAAGCAATGTGAACACTTCTGCTTCCCAGGCACAGAGAAGGTGCTAGCAGGGAATTCTCTGCCTGCCTTTCCCCAGTGCTCTGCAAGCTCTCCAGGACAACATAAAATCTGGGGCTCTGTGCTTTCTTTTGTTCTGAACAAGTGTTAGTGTTTTCTGCACAAAGGCGATTCTGCGAAGCAATGTGAACACTTCTGCTTCCCAGGCACAGAGAAGGTGCTAGCAGGGAATTCTCTGCCTGCCTTTCCCCAGTGCTCTGCAAGCTCTCCAGGACAACATAAAATCTGGGGCTCTGTGCTTTCTTTAGTTCTGAACAAGTGTTAGTGTTTTCTGCACAAAAGCGATTCTGCGAAGCAATGTGAACACTTCTGCTTCCCAGGCACAGAGAAGGTGCTAGCAGGGAATTCTCTGCCTGCCTTTCCCCAGTGCTATGCAAGCTCTCCAGAACAACAGCAAATCTGGGGCTCTGTGCTTTCTTTAGTTCTGAACAAGTGTTAGTGTTTTCTGCACAAAAGCGATTCTGCGAAGCAATGTGAACACTTCTGCTTCCCAGGCACAGAGAAGGTGCTAGCAGGGAATTCTCTGCCTGCCTTTCCCCAGTGCTCTGCAAGCTCTCCAGAACAACAGCAAATCTGGGGCTCTGTGCTTTCTTTTGTTCTGAACAAGTGTTAGTGTTTTCTGCACAAAGGCGATTCTGCGAAGCAATGTGAACACTTCTGCTTCCCAGGCACAGAGAAGGTGCTAGCAGGGAATTCTCTGCCTGCCTTTCCCCAGTGCTCTGCAAGCTCTCCAGGACAACAGCAAATCTGGGGCTCTGTGCTTTCTTTTGTTCTGAACAAGTGTTAGTGTTTTCTGCACAAAAGCGATTCTGCGAAGTAATGTGAACACTTCTGCTTCCCAGGCACAGAGAAGGTGCTAGCAGGGAATTCTCTGCCTGCCTTTCCCCAGTGCTCTGCAAGCTCTCCAGGACAACATAAAATCTGGGACTCTGTGCTTTCTTTTGTTCTGAACAAGTGTTAGTGTTTTCTGCACAAAAGCGATTCTGCGAAGCAATGTGAACACTTCTGCTTCCCAGGCACAGAGAAGGTGCTAGCAGGGAATACTCTGCCTGCCTTTCCCCAGTGCTCTGCAAGCTCTCCAGGACAACATAAAATCTGGGGCTCTGTGCTTTCTTTTGTTCTGAACAAGTGTTAGTGTTTTCTGCAGAAAAGCGATTCTGCGAAGCAATGTGAACACTTCTGCTTCCCAGGTACAGAGAAGGTGCTAGCAGGGAATTCTCTGCCTGCCTTTCCCCAGTGCTCTGCAAGCTCTCCAGAACAACAGCAAATCTGGGGCTCTGTGCTTTCTTTTGTTCTGAACAAGTGTTAGTGTTTTCTGCACAAAGGCGATTCTGCGAAGCAATGTGAACACTTCTGCTTCCCAGGCACAGAGAAGGTGCTAGCAGGGAATTCTCTGCCTGCCTTTCCCCAGTGCTCTGCAAGCTCTCCAGAACAACAGCAAATCTGGGGCTCTGTGCTTTCTTTAGTTCTGAACAAGTGTTAGTGTTTTCTGCACAAAAGCGATTCTGCGAAGCAATGTGAACACTTCTGCTTCCCAGGCACAGAGAAGGTGCTAGCAGGGAATTCTCTGCCTGCCTTTCCCCAGTGCTCTGCAAGCTCTCCAGGACAACAGCAAATCTGGGGCTCTGTGCTTTCTTTTGTTCTGAACAAGTGTTAGTGTTTTCTGCACAAAAGCGATTCTGCGAAGCAATGTGAACACTTCTGCTTCCCAGGCACAGAGAAGGTGCTAGCAGGGAATTCTCTGCCTGCCTTTCCCCAGTGCTCTGCAAGCTCTCCAGAACAACAGCAAATCTGGGGCTCTGTGCTTTCTTTTGTTCTGAACAAGTGTTAGTGTTTTCTGCACAAAGGCGATTCTGCGAAGCAATGTGAACACTTCTGCTTCCCAGGCACAGAGAAGGTGCTAGCAGGGAATTCTCTGCCTGCCTTTCCCCAGTGCTCTGCAAGCTCTCCAGGACAACATAAAATCTGGGGCTCTGTGCTTTCTTTTGTTCTGAACAAGTGTTAGTGTTTTCTGCACAAAGGCGATTCTGCGAAGCAATGTGAACACTTCTGCTTCCCAGGCACAGAGAAGGTGCTAGCAGGGAATTCTCTGCCTGCCTTTCCCCAGTGCTCTGCAAGCTCTCCAGGACAACATAAAATCTGGGGCTCTGTGCTTTCTTTTGTTCTGAACAAGTGTTAGTGTTTTCTGCACAAAAGCGATTCTGCGAAGCAATGTGAACACTTCTGCTTCCCAGGCACAGAGAAGGTGCTAGCAGGGAATTCTCTGCCTGCCTTTCCCCAGTGCTCTGCAAGCTCTCCAGAACAACAGCAAATCTGGGGCTCTGTGCTTTCTTTTGTTCTGAACAAGTGTTAGTGTTTTCTGCACAAAGGCGATTCTGCGAAGCAATGTGAACACTTCTGCTTCCCAGGCACAGAGAAGGTGCTAGCAGGGAATTCTCTGCCTGCCTTTCCCCAGTGCTCTGCAAGCTCTCCAGGACAACAGCAAATCTGGGGTTCTGTGCTTTCTTTAGTTCTGAACAAGTGTTAGTGTTTTCTGCACAAAAGCGATTCTGCGAAGCAATGTGAACACTTCTGCTTCCCAGGCACAGAGAAGGTGCTAGCAGGGAATTCTCTGCCTGCCTTTCCCCAGTGCTCTGCAAGCTCTCCAGGACAACAGCAAATCTGGGGCTCTGTGCTTTCTTTCCTTCTGAACAAGTGTTACTGTTTTCTGCACAAAAGCGATTCTTGCGAAGCAATGTGAACACTTCTGCTTCCCAGGCACAGAGAAGGTGCTAGCAGGGAATTCCCTGCCTGCCTTTCCCCAGTGCTCTGCAAGCTCTCCAGGACAACAGCAAATCTGGGGCTCTGTGCTTTCTTTTGTTCTGAACAAGTGTTAGTGTTTTCTGCACAAAGGCGATTCTGCGAAGCAATGTGAACACTTCTGCTTCCCAGGCACAGAGGAGGTGCTAGCAGGGAATTCTCTGCCTGCGTTTCCCCAGTGCTCTGCAAGCTCTCCAGGGCAACATAAAATCTGGGGCTCTGTGCTTTCTTTTGTTCTGAACAAGTGTTAGTGTTTTCTGCACAAAAGCGATTCTGCGAAGTAATGTGAACACTTCTGCTTCCCAGGCACAGAGGAGGTGCTAGCAGGGAATTCTCTGCCTGCCTTTCCCCAGTGCTCTGCAAGCTCTCCAGGACAACAGCAAATCTGGGGCTCTGTGCTTTCTTTTGTTCTGAACAAGTGTTAGTGTTTTCTGCACAAAAGCGATTCTGCGAAGTAATGTGAACACTTCTGCTTCCCAGGCACAGAGGAGGTGCTAGCAGGGAATTCTCTGCCTGCCTTTCCCCAGTGCTCTGCAAGCTCTCCAGGACAACAGCAAATCTGGGGCTCTGTGCTTTCTTTACTTCTGAACAAGTGTTAGTGTTTTCTGCACAAAAGCGATTCTGCGAAGCAATGTGAACACTTCTGCTTCCCAGGCACAGAGAAGGTGCTAGCAGGGAATTCCCTGCCTGCCTTTCCCCAGTGCTCTGCAAGCTCTCCAGAACAACAGCAAATCTGGGGCTCTGTGCTTTCTTTTGTTCTGAACAAGTGTTAGTGTTTTCTGCACAAAGGCGATTCTGCGAAGCAATGTGAACACTTCTGCTTCCCAGGCACAGAGAAGGTGCTAGCAGGGAATTCTCTGCCTGCCTTTCCCCAGTGCTCTGCAAGCTCTCCAGGACAACAGCAAATCTGGGGCTCTGTGCTTTCTTTTGTTCTGAACAAGTGTTAGTGTTTTCTGCACAAAAGCGATTCTGCGAAGTAATGTGAACACTTCTGCTTCCCAGGCACAGAGAAGGTGCTAGCAGGGAATTCTCTGCCTGCCTTTCCCCAGTGCTCTGCAAGCTCTCCAGGACAACATAAAATCTGGGACTCTGTGCTTTCTTTTGTTCTGAACAAGTGTTAGTGTTTTCTGCACAAAAGCGATTCTGCGAAGCAATGTGAACACTTCTGCTTCCCAGGCACAGAGAAGGTGCTAGCAGGGAATACTCTGCCTGCCTTTCCCCAGTGCTCTGCAAGCTCTCCAGGACAACATAAAATCTGGGGCTCTGTGCTTTCTTTTGTTCTGAACAAGTGTTAGTGTTTTCTGCAGAAAAGCGATTCTGCGAAGCAATGTGAACACTTCTGCTTCCCAGGTACAGAGAAGGTGCTAGCAGGGAATTCTCTGCCTGCCTTTCCCCAGTGCTCTGCAAGCTCTCCAGAACAACAGCAAATCTGGGGCTCTGTGCTTTCTTTTGTTCTGAACAAGTGTTAGTGTTTTCTGCACAAAGGCGATTCTGCGAAGCAATGTGAACACTTCTGCTTCCCAGGCACAGAGAAGGTGCTAGCAGGGAATTCTCTGCCTGCCTTTCCCCAGTGCTCTGCAAGCTCTCCAGAACAACAGCAAATCTGGGGCTCTGTGCTTTCTTTAGTTCTGAACAAGTGTTAGTGTTTTCTGCACAAAAGCGATTCTGCGAAGCAATGTGAACACTTCTGCTTCCCAGGCACAGAGAAGGTGCTAGCAGGGAATTCTCTGCCTGCCTTTCCCCAGTGCTCTGCAAGCTCTCCAGGACAACAGCAAATCTGGGGCTCTGTGCTTTCTTTTGTTCTGAACAAGTGTTAGTGTTTTCTGCACAAAAGCGATTCTGCGAAGCAATGTGAACACTTCTGCTTCCCAGGCACAGAGAAGGTGCTAGCAGGGAATTCTCTGCCTGCCTTTCCCCAGTGCTCTGCAAGCTCTCCAGAACAACAGCAAATCTGGGGCTCTGTGCTTTCTTTTGTTCTGAACAAGTGTTAGTGTTTTCTGCACAAAGGCGATTCTGCGAAGCAATGTGAACACTTCTGCTTCCCAGGCACAGAGAAGGTGCTAGCAGGGAATTCTCTGCCTGCCTTTCCCCAGTGCTCTGCAAGCTCTCCAGGACAACATAAAATCTGGGGCTCTGTGCTTTCTTTTGTTCTGAACAAGTGTTAGTGTTTTCTGCAGAAAAGCGATTCTGCGAAGCAATGTGAACACTTCTGCTTCCCAGGCACAGAGAAGGTGCTAGCAGGGAATTCTCTGCCTGCCTTTCCCCAGTGCTCTGCAAGCTCTCCAGGACAACATAAAATCTGGGGCTCTGTGCTTTCTTTTGTTCTGAACAAGTGTTAGTGTTTTCTGCACAAAGGCGATTCTGCGAAGCAATGTGAACACTTCTGCTTCCCAGGCACAGAGAAGGTGCTAGCAGGGAATTCTCTGCCTGCCTTTCCCCAGTGCTCTGCAAGCTCTCCAGGACAACATAAAATCTGGGGCTCTGTGCTTTCTTTTGTTCTGAACAAGTGTTAGTGTTTTCTGCACAAAAGCGATTCTGCGAAGCAATGTGAACACTTCTGCTTCCCAGGCACAGAGAAGGTGCTAGCAGGGAATTCTCTGCCTGCCTTTCCCCAGTGCTCTGCAAGCTCTCCAGAACAACAGCAAATCTGGGGCTCTGTGCTTTCTTTTGTTCTGAACAAGTGTTAGTGTTTTCTGCACAAAGGCGATTCTGCGAAGCAATGTGAACACTTCTGCTTCCCAGGCACAGAGAAGGTGCTAGCAGGGAATTCTCTGCCTGCCTTTCCCCAGTGCTCTGCAAGCTCTCCAGGACAACAGCAAATCTGGGGTTCTGTGCTTTCTTTAGTTCTGAACAAGTGTTAGTGTTTTCTGCACAAAAGCGATTCTGCGAAGCAATGTGAACACTTCTGCTTCCCAGGCACAGAGAAGGTGCTAGCAGGGAATTCTCTGCCTGCCTTTCCCCAGTGCTCTGCAAGCTCTCCAGGACAACAGCAAATCTGGGGCTCTGTGCTTTCTTTCCTTCTGAACAAGTGTTACTGTTTTCTGCACAAAAGCGATTCTTGCGAAGCAATGTGAACACTTCTGCTTCCCAGGCACAGAGAAGGTGCTAGCAGGGAATTCCCTGCCTGCCTTTCCCCAGTGCTCTGCAAGCTCTCCAGGACAACAGCAAATCTGGGGCTCTGTGCTTTCTTTTGTTCTGAACAAGTGTTAGTGTTTTCTGCACAAAGGCGATTCTGCGAAGCAATGTGAACACTTCTGCTTCCCAGGCACAGAGGAGGTGCTAGCAGGGAATTCTCTGCCTGCGTTTCCCCAGTGCTCTGCAAGCTCTCCAGGGCAACATAAAATCTGGGGCTCTGTGCTTTCTTTTGTTCTGAACAAGTGTTAGTGTTTTCTGCACAAAAGCGATTCTGCGAAGTAATGTGAACACTTCTGCTTCCCAGGCACAGAGGAGGTGCTAGCAGGGAATTCTCTGCCTGCCTTTCCCCAGTGCTCTGCAAGCTCTCCAGGACAACAGCAAATCTGGGGCTCTGTGCTTTCTTTTGTTCTGAACAAGTGTTAGTGTTTTCTGCACAAAAGCGATTCTGCGAAGTAATGTGAACACTTCTGCTTCCCAGGCACAGAGGAGGTGCTAGCAGGGAATTCTCTGCCTGCCTTTCCCCAGTGCTCTGCAAGCTCTCCAGGACAACAGCAAATCTGGGGCTCTGTGCTTTCTTTACTTCTGAACAAGTGTTAGTGTTTTCTGCACAAAAGCGATTCTGCGAAGCAATGTGAACACTTCTGCTTCCCAGGCACAGAGAAGGTGCTAGCAGGGAATTCCCTGCCTGCCTTTCCCCAGTGCTCTGCAAGCTCTCCAGAACAACAGCAAATCTGGGGCTCTGTGCTTTCTTTTGTTCTGAACAAGTGTTAGTGTTTTCTGCACAAAGGCGATTCTGCGAAGCAATGTGAACACTTCTGCTTCCCAGGCACAGAGAAGGTGCTAGCAGGGAATTCTCTGCCTGCCTTTCCCCAGTGCTCTGCAAGCTCTCCAGGACAACAGCAAATCTGGGGCTCTGTGCTTTCTTTTGTTCTGAACAAGTGTTAGTGTTTTCTGCACAAAAGCGATTCTGCGAAGTAATGTGAACACTTCTGCTTCCCAGGCACAGAGAAGGTGCTAGCAGGGAATTCTCTGCCTGCCTTTCCCCAGTGCTCTGCAAGCTCTCCAGGACAACATAAAATCTGGGACTCTGTGCTTTCTTTTGTTCTGAACAAGTGTTAGTGTTTTCTGCACAAAAGCGATTCTGCGAAGCAATGTGAACACTTCTGCTTCCCAGGCACAGAGAAGGTGCTAGCAGGGAATTCTCTGCCTGCCTTTCCCCAGTGCTCTGCAAGCTCTCCAGGACAACATAAAATCTGGGGCTCTGTGCTTTCTTTTGTTCTGAACAAGTGTTAGTGTTTTCTGCAGAAAAGCGATTCTGCGAAGCAATGTGAACACTTCTGCTTCCCAGGTACAGAGAAGGTGCTAGCAGGGAATTCTCTGCCTGCCTTTCCCCAGTGCTCTGCAAGCTCTCCAGAACAACAGCAAATCTGGGGCTCTGTGCTTTCTTTTGTTCTGAACAAGTGTTAGTGTTTTCTGCACAAAGGCGATTCTGCGAAGCAATGTGAACACTTCTGCTTCCCAGGCACAGAGAAGGTGCTAGCAGGGAATTCTCTGCCTGCCTTTCCCCAGTGCTCTGCAAGCTCTCCAGAACAACAGCAAATCTGGGGCTCTGTGCTTTCTTTAGTTCTGAACAAGTGTTAGTGTTTTCTGCACAAAAGCGATTCTGCGAAGCAATGTGAACACTTCTGCTTCCCAGGCACAGAGAAGGTGCTAGCAGGGAATTCTCTGCCTGCCTTTCCCCAGTGCTCTGCAAGCTCTCCAGGACAACAGCAAATCTGGGGCTCTGTGCTTTCTTTTGTTCTGAACAAGTGTTAGTGTTTTCTGCACAAAAGCGATTCTGCGAAGCAATGTGAACACTTCTGCTTCCCAGGCACAGAGAAGGTGCTAGCAGGGAATTCTCTGCCTGCCTTTCCCCAGTGCTCTGCAAGCTCTCCAGAACAACAGCAAATCTGGGGCTCTGTGCTTTCTTTTGTTCTGAACAAGTGTTAGTGTTTTCTGCACAAAGGCGATTCTGCGAAGCAATGTGAACACTTCTGCTTCCCAGGCACAGAGAAGGTGCTAGCAGGGAATTCTCTGCCTGCCTTTCCCCAGTGCTCTGCAAGCTCTCCAGGACAACATAAAATCTGGGACTCTGTGCTTTCTTTTGTTCTGAACAAGTGTTAGTGTTTTCTGCACAAAGGCGATTCTGCGAAGCAATGTGAACACTTCTGCTTCCCAGGCACAGAGAAGGTGCTAGCAGGGAATTCTCTGCCTGCCTTTCCGCAGTGCTCTGCAAGCTCTCCAGGACAACAGCAAATCTGGGGCTCTGTGCTTTCTTTTGTTCTGAACAAGTGTTAGTGTTTTCTGCACAAAAGCGATTCTGCGAAGCAATGTGAACACTTCTGCTTCCCAGGCACAGAGAAGGTGCTAGCAGGGAATTCTCTGCCTGCCTTTCCCCAGTGCTCTGCAAGCTCTCCAGAACAACAGCAAATCTGGGGCTCTGTGCTTTCTTTTGTTCTGAACAAGTGTTAGTGTTTTCTGCACAAAGGCGATTCTGCGAAGCAATGTGAACACTTCTGCTTCCCAGGCACAGAGAAGGTGCTAGCAGGGAATTCTCTGCCTGCCTTTCCCCAGTGCTCTGCAAGCTCTCCAGAACAACAGCAAATCTGGGGCTCTGTGCTTTCTTTTGTTCTGAACAAGTGTTAGTGTTTTCTGCACAAAGGCGATTCTGCGAAGCAATGTGAACACTTCTGCTTCCCAGGCACAGAGAAGGTGCTAGCAGGGAATTCTCTGCCTGCCTTTCCCCAGTGCTCTGCAAGCTCTCCAGGACAACATAAAATCTGGGGCTCTGTGCTTTCTTTTGTTCTGAACAAGTGTTAGTGTTTTCTGCACAAAGGCGATTCTGCGAAGCAATGTGAACACTTCTGCTTCCCAGGCACAGAGAAGGTGCTAGCAGGGAATTCTCTGCCTGCCTTTCCCCAGTGCTCTGCAAGCTCTCCAGGACAACATAAAATCTGGGGCTCTGTGCTTTCTTTTGTTCTGAACAAGTGTTAGTGTTTTCTGCACAAAAGCGATTCTGCGAAGCAATGTGAACACTTCTGCTTCCCAGGCACAGAGAAGGTGCTAGCAGGGAATTCTCTGCCTGCCTTTCCCCAGTGCTCTGCAAGCTCTCCAGAACAACAGCAAATCTGGGGCTCTGTGCTTTCTTTAGTTCTGAACAAGTGTTAGTGTTTTCTGCACAAAAGCGATTCTGCGAAGCAATGTGAACACTTCTGCTTCCCAGGCACAGAGAAGGTGCTAGCAGGGAATTCTCTGCCTGCCTTTCCCCAGTGCTCTGCAAGCTCTCCAGGACAACAGCAAATCTGGGGCTCTGTGCTTTCTTTCCTTCTGAACAAGTGTTACTGTTTTCTGCACAAAAGCGATTCTTGCGAAGCAATGTGAACACTTCTGCTTCCCAGGCACAGAGAAGGTGCTATCAGGGAATTCTCTGCCTGCCTTTCCCCAGTGCTCTGCAAGCTCTCCAGAACATCAGCAAATCTGGGGCTCTGTGCTTTCTTTTGTTCTGAACAAGTGTTAGTGTTTTCTGCACAAAGGCGATTCTGCGAAGCAATGTGAACACTTCTGCTTCCCAGGCACAGAAAAGGTGCTAGCAGGGAATTCTCTGCCTGCCTTTCCCCAGTGCTCTGCAAGCTCTCCAGGACAACAGCAAATCTGGGGCTCTGTGCTTTCTTTTGTTCTGAACAAGTGTTAGTGTTTTCTGCACAAAGGCGATTCTGCGAAGCAATGTGAACACTTCTGCTTCCCAGGCACAGAGAAGGTGCTAGCAGGGAATTCTCTGCCTGCCTTTCCCCAGTGCTCTGCAAGCTCTCCAGAACAACAGCAAATCTGGGGCTCTGTGCTTTCTTTTGTTCTGAACAAGTGTTAGTGTTTTCTGCACAAAGGCGATTCTGCGAAGCAATGTGAACACTTCTGCTTCCCAGGCACAGAGAAGGTGCTAGCAGGGAATTCTCTGCCTGCCTTTCCCCAGTGCTCTGCAAGCTCTCCAGGACAACAGCAAATCTGGGGCTCTGTGCTTTCTTTTGTTCTGAACAAGTGTTAGTGTTTTCTGCACAAAAGCGATTCTGCGAAGCAATGTGAACACTTCTGCTTCCCAGGCACAGAGAAGGTGCTAGCAGGGAATTCTCTGCCTGCCTTTCCCCAGTGCTCTGCAAGCTCTCCAGGACAACAGCAAATCTGGGGCTCTGTGCTTTCTTTTGTTCTGAACAAGTGTTAGTGTTTTCTGCACAAAAGCGATTCTGCGAAGTAATGTGAACACTTCTGCTTCCCAGGCACAGAGGAGGTGCTAGCAGGGAATTCTCTGCCTGCCTTTCCCCAGTGCTCTGCAAGCTCTCCAGGACAACAGCAAATCTGGGGCTCTGTGCTTTCTTTACTTCTGAACAAGTGTTAGTGTTTTCTGCACAAAAGCGATTCTGCGAAGCAATGTGAACACTTCTGCTTCCCAGGCACAGAGAAGGTGCTAGCAGGGAATTCTCTGCCTGCCTTTCCCCAGTGCTATGCAAGCTCTCCAGAACAACAGCAAATCTGGGGCTCTGTGCTTTCTTTAGTTCTGAACAATTGTTAGTGTTTTCTGCACAAAAGCGATTCTGCGAAGCAATGTAAACACTTCTGCTTCCCAGGCACAGAGAAGGTGCTAGTAGGGAATTCTCTGCCTGCCTTTCCCTAGTGCTATGCAAGCTCTCCAGAACATCAGCAAATCTGGGGCTCTGTGCTTTCTTTTGTTCTGAACAAGTGTTAGTGTTTTCTGCAGAAAAGCGATTCTGCGAAGCAATGTGAACACTTCTGCTTCCCAGGCACAGAGAAGGTGCTAGCAGGGAATTCTCTGCCTGCCTTTCCCCAGTGCTCTGCAAGCTCTCCAGGACAACAGCAAATCTGGGGCTCTGTGCTTTCTTTTGTTCTGAACAAGTGTTAGTGTTTTCTGCACAAAAGCGATTCTGCGAAGCAATGTGAACACTTCTGCTTCCCAGGCACAGAGAAGGTGCTAGCAGGGAATTCTCTGCCTGCCTTTCCCCAGTGCTCTGCAAGCTCTCCAGAACAACAGCAAATCTGGGGCTCTGTGCTTTCTTTTGTTCTGAACAAGTGTTAGTGTTTTCTGCACAAAAGCGATTATGCGAAGCAATGTGAACACTTCTGCTTCCCAGGCACAGAGAAGGTGCTAGCAGGGAATTCTCTGCCTGCCTTTCCCCAGTGCTCTGCAAGCTCTCCAGAACAACAGCAAATCTGGGGCTCTGTGCTTTCTTTTGTTCTGAACAAGTGTTAGTGTTTTCTGCACAAAGGCGATTCTGCGAAGCAATGTGAACACTTCTGCTTCCCAGGCACAGAGAAGGTGCTAGCAGGGAATTCTCTGCCTGCCTTTCCCCAGTGCTCTGCAAGCTCTCCAGGACAACAGCAAATCTGGGGCTCTGTGCTTTCTTTTGTTCTGAACAAGTGTTAGTGTTTTCTGCACAAAAGCGATTCTGCGAAGTAATGTGAACACTTCTGCTTCCCAGGCACAGAGAAGGTGCTAGCAGGGAATTCTCTGCCTGCCTTTCCCCAGTGCTCTGCAAGCTCTCCAGGACAACATAAAATCTGGGGCTCTGTGCTTTCTTTTGTTCTGAACAAGTGTTAGTGTTTTCTGCACAAAGGCGATTCTGCGAAGCAATGTGAACACTTCTGCTTCCCAGGCACAGAGAAGGTGCTAGCAGGGAATTCTCTGCCTGCCTTTCCCCAGTGCTCTGCAAGCTCTCCAGAACAACAGCAAATCTGGGGCTCTGTGCTTTCTTTAGTTCTGAACAAGTGTTAGTGTTTTCTGCACAAAAGCGATTCTGCGAAGCAATGTGAACACTTCTGCTTCCCAGGCACAGAGAAGGTGCTAGCAGGGAATTCTCTGCCTGCCTTTCCCCAGTGCTCTGCAAGCTCTCCAGAACAACAGCAAATCTGGGGCTCTGTGCTTTCTTTTGTTCTGAACAAGTGTTAGTGTTTTCTGCACAAAGGCGATTCTGTGAAGCAATGTGAACACTTCTGCTTCCCAGGCACAGAGAAGGTGCTAGCAGGGAATTCTCTGCCTGCCTTTCCCCAGTGCTCTGCAAGCTCTCCAGGACAACAGCAAATCTGGGGCTCTGTGCTTTCTTTTGTTCTGAACAAGTGTTAGTGTTTTCTGCACAAAAGCGATTCTGCGAAGTAATGTGAACACTTCTGCTTCCCAGGCACAGAGAAGGTGTTAGCAGGGAATTCTCTGCCTGCCTTTCCCCAGTGCTCTGCAAGCTCTCCAGGACAACATAAAATCTGGGGCTCTGTGCTTTCTTTTGTTCTGAACAAGTGTTAGTGTTTTCTGCACAAAGGCGATTCTGCGAAGCAATGTGAACACTTCTGCTTCCCAGGCACAGAGAAGGTGCTAGCAGGGAATTCTCTGCCTGCCTTTCCCCAGTGCTCTGCAAGCTCTCCAGAACAACAGCAAATCTGGGGCTCTGTGCTTTCTTTAGTTCTGAACAAGTGTTAGTGTTTTCTGCACAAAAGCGATTCTGCGAAGCAATGTGAACACTTCTGCTTCCCAGGCACAGAGAAGGTGCTAGCAGGGAATTCTCTGCCTGCCTTTCCCCAGTGCTCTGCAAGCTCTCCAGAACAACAGCAAATCTGGGGCTCTGTGCTTTCTTTTGTTCTGAACAAGTGTTAGTGTTTTCTGCACAAAGGCGATTCTGCGAAGCAATGTGAACACTTCTGCTTCCCAGGCACAGAGAAGGTGCTAGCAGGGAATTCTCTGCCTGCCTTTCCCCAGTGCTCTGCAAGCTCTCCAGGACAACAGCAAATCTGGGGCTCTGTGCTTTCTTTTGTTCTGAACAAGTGTTAGTGTTTTCTGCACAAAAGCGATTCTGCGAAGTAATGTGAACACTTCTGCTTCCCAGGCACAGAGAAGGTGCTAGCAGGGAATTCTCTGCCTGCCTTTCCCCAGTGCTCTGCAAGCTCTCCAGGACAACATAAAATCTGGGACTCTGTGCTTTCTTTTGTTCTGAACAAGTGTTAGTGTTTTCTGCACAAAAGCGATTCTGCGAAGCAATGTGAACACTTCTGCTTCCCAGGCACAGAGAAGGTGCTAGCAGGGAATTCTCTGCCTGCCTTTCCCCAGTGCTCTGCAAGCTCTCCAGGACAACATAAAATCTGGGGCTCTGTGCTTTCTTTTGTTCTGAACAAGTGTTAGTGTTTTCTGCAGAAAAGCGATTCTGCGAAGCAATGTGAACACTTCTGCTTCCCAGGTACAGAGAAGGTGCTAGCAGGGAATTCTCTGCCTGCCTTTCCCCAGTGCTCTGCAAGATCTCCAGAACAACAGCAAATCTGGGGCTCTGTGCTTTCTTTTGTTCTGAACAAGTGTTAGTGTTTTCTGCACAAAGGCGATTCTGCGAAGCAATGTGAACACTTCTGCTTCCCAGGCACAGAGAAGGTGCTAGCAGGGAATTCTCTGCCTGCCTTTCCCCAGTGCTCTGCAAGCTCTCCAGAACAACAGCAAATCTGGGGCTCTGTGCTTTCTTTAGTTCTGAACAAGTGTTAGTGTTTTCTGCACAAAAGCGATTCTGCGAAGCAATGTGAACACTTCTGCTTCCCAGGCACAGAGAAGGTGCTAGCAGGGAATTCTCTGCCTGCCTTTCCCCAGTGCTCTGCAAGCTCTCCAGGACAACAGCAAATCTGGGGCTCTGTGCTTTCTTTTGTTCTGAACAAGTGTTAGTGTTTTCTGCACAAAAGCGATTCTGCGAAGCAATGTGAACACTTCTGCTTCCCAGGCACAGAGAAGGTGCTAGCAGGGAATTCTCTGCCTGCCTTTCCCCAGTGCTCTGCAAGCTCTCCAGAACAACAGCAAATCTGGGGCTCTGTGCTTTCTTTTGTTCTGAACAAGTGTTAGTGTTTTCTGCACAAAGGCGATTCTGCGAAGCAATGTGAACACTTCTGCTTCCCAGGCACAGAGAAGGTGCTAGCAGGGAATTCTCTGCCTGCCTTTCCCCAGTGCTCTGCAAGCTCTCCAGGACAACATAAAATCTGGGGCTCTGTGCTTTCTTTTGTTCTGAACAAGTGTTAGTGTTTTCTGCACAAAAGCGATTCTGCGAAGCAATGTGAACACTTCTGCTTCCCAGGCACAGAGAAGGTGCTAGCAGGGAATTCTCTGCCTGCCTTTCCCCAGTGCTCTGCAAGCTCTCCAGGACAACATAAAATCTGGGGCTCTGTGCTTTCTTTTGTTCTGAACAAGTGTTAGTGTTTTCTGCACAAAGGCGATTCTGCGAAGCAATGTGAACACTTCTGCTTCCCAGGCACAGAGAAGGTGCTAGCAGGGAATTCTCTGCCTGCCTTTCCCCAGTGCTCTGCAAGCTCTCCAGGACAACATAGAATCTGGGGCTCTGTGCTTTCTTTTGTTCTGAACAAGTGTTAGTGTTTTCTGCACAAAGGCGATTCTGCGAAGCAATGTGAACACTTCTGCTTCCCAGGCACAGAGAAGGTGCTAGCAGGGAATTCTCTGCCTGCCTTTCCCCAGTGCTCTGCAAGCTCTCCAGGACAACAGCAAATCTGGGGCTCTGTGCTTTCTTTTGTTCTGAACAAGTGTTAGTGTTTTCTGCACAAAGGCGATTCTGCGAAGCAATGTGAACACTTCTGCTTCCCAGGCACAGAGAAGGTGCTAGCAGGGAATTCTCTGCCTGCCTTTCCCCAGTGCTCTGCAAGCTCTCCAGGACAACAGCAAATCTGGGGCTCTGTGCTTTCTTTTGTTCTGAACAAGTGTTAGTGTTTTCTGCACAAAGGCGATTCTGCGAAGCAATGTGAACACTTCTGCTTCCCAGGCACAGAGAAGGTGCTAGCAGGGAATTCTCTGCCTGCCTTTCCCCAGTGCTCTGCAAGCTCTCCAGAACAACAGCAAATCTGGGGCTCTGTGCTTTCTTTTGTTCTGAACAAGTGTTAGTGTTTTCTGCACAAAGGCGATTCTGCGAAGCAATGTGAACACTTCTGCTTCCCAGGCACAGAGAAGGTGCTAGCAGGGAATTCTCTGCCTGCCTTTCCCCAGTGCTCTGCAAGCTCTCCAGAACAACATAAAATCTGGGGCTCTGTGCTTTCTTTTGTTCTGAACAAGTGTTAGTGTTTTCTGCACAAAAGCGATTCTGCGAAGCAATGTGAACACTTCTGCTTCCCAGGCACAGAGAAGGTGCTAGCAGGGAATTCTCTGCCTGCCTTTCCCCAGTGCTCTGCAAGCTCTCCAGAACAACAGCAAATCTGGGGCTCTGTGCTTTCTTTTGTTCTGAACAAGTGTTAGTGTTTTCTGCACAAAGGCGATTCTGCGAAGCAATGTGAACACTTCTGCTTCCCAGGCACAGAGAAGGTGCTAGCAGGGAATTCTCTGCCTGCCTTTCCCCAGTGCTCTGCAAGCTCTCCAGAACAACAGCAAATCTGGGGCTCTGTGCTTTCTTTTGTTCTGAACAAGTGTTAGTGTTTTCTGCACAAAGGCGATTCTGCGAAGCAATGTGAACACTTCTGCTTCCCAGGCACAGAGAAGGTGCTAGCAGGGAATTCTCTGCCTGCCTTTCCCCAGTGCTCTGCAAGCTCTCCAGAACAACATAAAATCTGGGGCTCTGTGCTTTCTTTTGTTCTGAACAAGTGTTAGTGTTTTCTGCACAAAAGCGATTCTGCGAAGCAATGTGAACACTTCTGCTTCCCAGGCACAGAGAAGGTGCTAGCAGGGAATTCTCTGCCTGCCTTTCCCCAGTGCTCTGCAAGCTCTCCAGGACAACATAAAATCTGGGGCTCTGTGCTTTCTTTTGTTCTGAACAAGTGTTAGTGTTTTCTGCACAAAAGCGATTCTGCGAAGCAATGTGAACACTTCTGCTTCCCAGGCACAGAGAAGGTGCTAGCAGGGAATTCTCTGCCTGCCTTTCCCCAGTGCTCTGCAAGCTCTCCAGAACAACAGCAAATCTGGGGCTCTGTGCTTTCTTTTGTTCTGAACAAGTGTTAGTGTTTTCTGCACAAAGGCGATTCTGCGAAGCAATGTGAACACTTCTGCTTCCCAGGCACAGAGAAGGTGCTAGCAGGGAATTCTCTGCCTGCCTTTCCCCAGTGCTATGCAAGCTCTCCAGAACAACAGCAAATCTGGGGCTCTGTGCTTTCTTTAGTTCTGAACAAGTGTTAGTGTTTTCTGCACAAAAGCGATTCTGCGAAGCAATGTGAACACTTCTGCTTCCCAGGCACAGAGAAGGTGCTAGCAGGGAATTCTCTGCCTGCCTTTCCCCAGTGCTCTGCAAGCTCTCCAGGACAACAGCAAATCTGGGGCTCTGTGCTTTCTTTTGTTCTGAACAAGTGTTAGTGTTTTCTGCACAAAAGCGATTCTGCGAAGCAATGTGAACACTTCTGCTTCCCAGGCACAGAGAAGGTGCTAGCAGGGAATTCTCTGCCTGCCTTTCCCCAGTGCTCTGCAAGCTCTCCAGAACAACAGCAAATCTGGGGCTCTGTGCTTTCTTTTGTTCTGAACAAGTGTTAGTGTTTTCTGCACAAAAGCGATTATGCGAAGCAATGTGAACACTTCTGCTTCCCAGGCACAGAGAAGGTGCTAGCAGGGAATTCTCTGCCTGCCTTTCCCCAGTGCTCTGCAAGCTCTCCAGAACAACAGCAAATCTGGGGCTCTGTGCTTTCTTTTGTTCTGAACAAGTGTTAGTGTTTTCTGCACAAAGGCGATTCTGCGAAGCAATGTGAACACTTCTGCTTCCCAGGCACAGAGAAGGTGCTAGCAGGGAATTCTCTGCCTGCCTTTCCCCAGTGCTCTGCAAGCTCTCCAGGACAACAGCAAATCTGGGGCTCTGTGCTTTCTTTTGTTCTGAACAAGTGTTAGTGTTTTCTGCACAAAAGCGATTCTGCGAAGTAATGTGAACACTTCTGCTTCCCAGGCACAGAGAAGGTGTTAGCAGGGAATTCTCTGCCTGCCTTTCCCCAGTGCTCTGCAAGCTCTCCAGGACAACATAAAATCTGGGGCTCTGTGCTTTCTTTTGTTCTGAACAAGTGTTAGTGTTTTCTGCACAAAGGCGATTCTGCGAAGCAATGTGAACACTTCTGCTTCCCAGGCACAGAGAAGGTGCTAGCAGGGAATTCTCTGCCTGCCTTTCCCCAGTGCTCTGCAAGCTCTCCAGAACAACAGCAAATCTGGGGCTCTGTGCTTTCTTTAGTTCTGAACAAGTGTTAGTGTTTTCTGCACAAAAGCGATTCTGCGAAGCAATGTGAACACTTCTGCTTCCCAGGCACAGAGAAGGTGCTAGCAGGGAATTCTCTGCCTGCCTTTCCCCAGTGCTCTGCAAGCTCTCCAGAACAACAGCAAATCTGGGGCTCTGTGCTTTCTTTTGTTCTGAACAAGTGTTAGTGTTTTCTGCACAAAGGCGATTCTGTGAAGCAATGTGAACACTTCTGCTTCCCAGGCACAGAGAAGGTGCTAGCAGGGAATTCTCTGCCTGCCTTTCCCCAGTGCTCTGCAAGCTCTCCAGGACAACAGCAAATCTGGGGCTCTGTGCTTTCTTTTGTTCTGAACAAGTGTTAGTGTTTTCTGCACAAAAGCGATTCTGCGAAGTAATGTGAACACTTCTGCTTCCCAGGCACAGAGAAGGTGTTAGCAGGGAATTCTCTGCCTGCCTTTCCCCAGTGCTCTGCAAGCTCTCCAGGACAACATAAAATCTGGGGCTCTGTGCTTTCTTTTGTTCTGAACAAGTGTTAGTGTTTTCTGCACAAAGGCGATTCTGCGAAGCAATGTGAACACTTCTGCTTCCCAGGCACAGAGAAGGTGCTAGCAGGGAATTCTCTGCCTGCCTTTCCCCAGTGCTCTGCAAGCTCTCCAGAACAACAGCAAATCTGGGGCTCTGTGCTTTCTTTAGTTCTGAACAAGTGTTAGTGTTTTCTGCACAAAAGCGATTCTGCGAAGCAATGTGAACACTTCTGCTTCCCAGGCACAGAGAAGGTGCTAGCAGGGAATTCTCTGCCTGCCTTTCCCCAGTGCTCTGCAAGCTCTCCAGAACAACAGCAAATCTGGGGCTCTGTGCTTTCTTTTGTTCTGAACAAGTGTTAGTGTTTTCTGCACAAAGGCGATTCTGCGAAGCAATGTGAACACTTCTGCTTCCCAGGCACAGAGAAGGTGCTAGCAGGGAATTCTCTGCCTGCCTTTCCCCAGTGCTCTGCAAGCTCTCCAGGACAACAGCAAATCTGGGGCTCTGTGCTTTCTTTTGTTCTGAACAAGTGTTAGTGTTTTCTGCACAAAAGCGATTCTGCGAAGTAATGTGAACACTTCTGCTTCCCAGGCACAGAGAAGGTGCTAGCAGGGAATTCTCTGCCTGCCTTTCCCCAGTGCTCTGCAAGCTCTCCAGGACAACATAAAATCTGGGACTCTGTGCTTTCTTTTGTTCTGAACAAGTGTTAGTGTTTTCTGCACAAAAGCGATTCTGCGAAGCAATGTGAACACTTCTGCTTCCCAGGCACAGAGAAGGTGCTAGCAGGGAATTCTCTGCCTGCCTTTCCCCAGTGCTCTGCAAGCTCTCCAGGACAACATAAAATCTGGGGCTCTGTGCTTTCTTTTGTTCTGAACAAGTGTTAGTGTTTTCTGCACAAAAGCGATTCTGCGAAGCAATGTGAACACTTCTGCTTCCCAGGTACAGAGAAGGTGCTAGCAGGGAATTCTCTGCCTGCCTTTCCCCAGTGCTCTGCAAGATCTCCAGAACAACAGCAAATCTGGGGCTCTGTGCTTTCTTTTGTTCTGAACAAGTGTTAGTGTTTTCTGCACAAAGGCGATTCTGCGAAGCAATGTGAACACTTCTGCTTCCCAGGCACAGAGAAGGTGCTAGCAGGGAATTCTCTGCCTGCCTTTCCCCAGTGCTCTGCAAGCTCTCCAGAACAACAGCAAATCTGGGGCTCTGTGCTTTCTTTAGTTCTGAACAAGTGTTAGTGTTTTCTGCACAAAAGCGATTCTGCGAAGCAATGTGAACACTTCTGCTTCCCAGGCACAGAGAAGGTGCTAGCAGGGAATTCTCTGCCTGCCTTTCCCCAGTGCTCTGCAAGCTCTCCAGGACAACAGCAAATCTGGGGCTCTGTGCTTTCTTTTGTTCTGAACAAGTGTTAGTGTTTTCTGCACAAAAGCGATTCTGCGAAGCAATGTGAACACTTCTGCTTCCCAGGCACAGAGAAGGTGCTAGCAGGGAATTCTCTGCCTGCCTTTCCCCAGTGCTCTGCAAGCTCTCCAGAACAACAGCAAATCTGGGGCTCTGTGCTTTCTTTTGTTCTGAACAAGTGTTAGTGTTTTCTGCACAAAGGCGATTCTGCGAAGCAATGTGAACACTTCTGCTTCCCAGGCACAGAGAAGGTGCTAGCAGGGAATTCTCTGCCTGCCTTTCCCCAGTGCTCTGCAAGCTCTCCAGGACAACATAAAATCTGGGGCTCTGTGCTTTCTTTTGTTCTGAACAAGTGTTAGTGTTTTCTGCACAAAAGCGATTCTGCGAAGCAATGTGAACACTTCTGCTTCCCAGGCACAGAGAAGGTGCTAGCAGGGAATTCTCTGCCTGCCTTTCCCCAGTGCTCTGCAAGCTCTCCAGGACAACATAAAATCTGGGGCTCTGTGCTTTCTTTTGTTCTGAACAAGTGTTAGTGTTTTCTGCACAAAGGCGATTCTGCGAAGCAATGTGAACACTTCTGCTTCCCAGGCACAGAGAAGGTGCTAGCAGGGAATTCTCTGCCTGCCTTTCCCCAGTGCTCTGCAAGCTCTCCAGGACAACATAAAATCTGGGGCTCTGTGCTTTCTTTTGTTCTGAACAAGTGTTAGTGTTTTCTGCACAAAAGCGATTCTGCGAAGCAATGTGAACACTTCTGCTTCCCAGGCACAGAGAAGGTGCTAGCAGGGAATTCTCTGCCTGCCTTTCCCCAGTGCTCTGCAAGCTCTCCAGAACAACAGCAAATCTGGGGCTCTGTGCTTTCTTTTGTTCTGAACAAGTGTTAGTGTTTTCTGCACAAAGGCGATTCTGCGAAGCAATGTGAACACTTCTGCTTCCCAGGCACAGAGAAGGTGCTAGCAGGGAATTCTCTGCCTGCCTTTCCCCAGTGCTCTGCAAGCTCTCCAGGACAACATAAAATCTGGGGTTCTGTGCTTTCTTTAGTTCTGAACAAGTGTTAGTGTTTTCTGCACAAAAGCGATTCTGCGAAGCAATGTGAACACTTCTGCTTCCCAGGCACAGAGAAGGTGCTAGCAGGGAATTCTCTGCCTGCCTTTCCCCAGTGCTCTGCAAGCTCTCCAGGACAACATAAAATCTGGGGCTCTGTGCTTTCTTTCCTTCTGAACAAGTGTTACTGTTTTCTGCACAAAAGCGATTCTTGCGAAGCAATGTGAACACTTCTGCTTCCCAGGCACAGAGAAGGTGCTAGCAGGGAATTCTCTGCCTGCCTTTCCCCAGTGCTCTGCAAGCTCTCCAGAACATCAGCAAATCTGGGGCTCTGTGCTTTCTTTTGTTCTGAACAAGTGTTAGTGTTTTCTGCACAAAGGCGATTCTGCGAAGCAATGTGAACACTTCTGCTTCCCAGGCACAGAAAAGGTGCTAGCAGGGAATTCTCTGCCTGCCTTTCCCCAGTGCTCTGCAAGCTCTCCAGGACAACAGCAAATCTGGGGCTCTGTGCTTTCTTTTGTTCTGAACAAGTGTTAGTGTTTTCTGCACAAAGGCGATTCTGCGAAGCAATGTGAACACTTCTGCTTCCCAGGCACAGAGAAGGTGCTAGCAGGGAATTCTCTGCCTGCCTTTCCCCAGTGCTCTGCAAGCTCTCCAGGACAACATAGAATCTGGGGCTCTGTGCTTTCTTTTGTTCTGAACAAGTGTTAGTGTTTTCTGCACAAAGGCGATTCTGCGAAGCAATGTGAACACTTCTGCTTCCCAGGCACAGAGAAGGTGCTAGCAGGGAATTCTCTGCCTGCCTTTCCCCAGTGCTCTGCAAGCTCTCCAGGACAACAGCAAATCTGGGGCTCTGTGCTTTCTTTTGTTCTGAACAAGTGTTAGTGTTTTCTGCACAAAAGCGATTCTGCGAAGCAATGTGAACACTTCTGCTTCCCAGGCACAGAGAAGGTGCTAGCAGGGAATTCTCTGCCTGCCTTTCCCCAGTGCTCTGCAAGCTCTCCAGGACAACAGCAAATCTGGGGCTCTGTGCTTTCTTTTGTTCTGAACAAGTGTTAGTGTTTTCTGCACAAAGGCGATTCTGCGAAGCAATGTGAACACTTCTGCTTCCCAGGCACAGAGAAGGTGCTAGCAGGGAATTCTCTGCCTGCCTTTCCCCAGTGCTCTGCAAGCTCTCCAGAACAACAGCAAATCTGGGGCTCTGTGCTTTCTTTTGTTCTGAACAAGTGTTAGTGTTTTCTGCACAAAGGCGATTCTGCGAAGCAATGTGAACACTTCTGCTTCCCAGGCACAGAGAAGGTGCTAGCAGGGAATTCTCTGCCTGCCTTTCCCCAGTGCTCTGCAAGCTCTCCAGAACAACATAAAATCTGGGGCTCTGTGCTTTCTTTTGTTCTGAACAAGTGTTAGTGTTTTCTGCACAAAAGCGATTCTGCGAAGCAATGTGAACACTTCTGCTTCCCAGGCACAGAGAAGGTGCTAGCAGGGAATTCTCTGCCTGCCTTTCCCCAGTGCTCTGCAAGCTCTCCAGAACAACAGCAAATCTGGGGCTCTGTGCTTTCTTTTGTTCTGAACAAGTGTTAGTGTTTTCTGCACAAAGGCGATTCTGCGAAGCAATGTGAACACTTCTGCTTCCCAGGCACAGAGAAGGTGCTAGCAGGGAATTCTCTGCCTGCCTTTCCCCAGTGCTCTGCAAGCTCTCCAGAACAACAGCAAATCTGGGGCTCTGTGCTTTCTTTTGTTCTGAACAAGTGTTAGTGTTTTCTGCACAAAGGCGATTCTGCGAAGCAATGTGAACACTTCTGCTTCCCAGGCACAGAGAAGGTGCTAGCAGGGAATTCTCTGCCTGCCTTTCCCCAGTGCTCTGCAAGCTCTCCAGAACAACATAAAATCTGGGGCTCTGTGCTTTCTTTTGTTCTGAACAAGTGTTAGTGTTTTCTGCACAAAAGCGATTCTGCGAAGCAATGTGAACACTTCTGCTTCCCAGGCACAGAGAAGGTGCTAGCAGGGAATTCTCTGCCTGCCTTTCCCCAGTGCTCTGCAAGCTCTCCAGGACAACATAAAATCTGGGGCTCTGTGCTTTCTTTTGTTCTGAACAAGTGTTAGTGTTTTCTGCACAAAAGCGATTCTGCGAAGCAATGTGAACACTTCTGCTTCCCAGGCACAGAGAAGGTGCTAGCAGGGAATTCTCTGCCTGCCTTTCCCCAGTGCTCTGCAAGCTCTCCAGAACAACAGCAAATCTGGGGCTCTGTGCTTTCTTTTGTTCTGAACAAGTGTTAGTGTTTTCTGCACAAAGGCGATTCTGCGAAGCAATGTGAACACTTCTGCTTCCCAGGCACAGAGAAGGTGCTAGCAGGGAATTCTCTGCCTGCCTTTCCCCAGTGCTCTGCAAGCTCTCCAGAACAACAGCAAATCTGGGGCTCTGTGCTTTCTTTAGTTCTGAACAAGTGTTAGTGTTTTCTGCACAAAAGCGATTCTGCGAAGCAATGTGAACACTTCTGCTTCCCAGGCACAGAGAAGGTGCTAGCAGGGAATTCTCTGCCTGCCTTTCCCCAGTGCTCTGCAAGCTCTCCAGGACAACATAAAATCTGGGGCTCTGTGCTTTCTTTCCTTCTGAACAAGTGTTACTGTTTTCTGCACAAAAGCGATTCTTGCGAAGCAATGTGAACACTTCTGCTTCCCAGGCACAGAGAAGGTGCTAGCAGGGAATTCTCTGCCTGCCTTTCCCCAGTGCTCTTCAAGCTCTCCAGAACAACAGCAAATCTGGGGCTCTGTGCTTTCTTTTGTTCTGAACAAGTGTTAGTGTTTTCTGCACAAAAGCGATTCTGCGAAGCAATGTGAACACTTCTGCTTCCCAGGCACAGAGAAGGTGCTAGCAGGGAATTCTCTGCCTGCCTTTCCCCAGTGCTCTGCAAGCTCTCCAGGACAACAGCAAATCTGGGGCTCTGTGCTTTCTTTTGTTCTGAACAAGTGTTAGTGTTTTCTGCACAAAGGCGATTCTGCGAAGCAATGTGAACACTTCTGCTTCCCAGGCACAGAGAAGGTGCTAGCAGGGAATTCTCTGCCTGCCTTTCCCCAGTGCTCTGCAAGCTCTCCAGAACAACAGCAAATCTGGGGCTCTGTGCTTTCTTTAGTTCTGAACAAGTGTTAGTGTTTTCTGCACAAAGGCGATTCTGCGAAGCAATGTGAACACTTCTGCTTCCCAGGCACAGAGAAGGTGCTATCAGGGAATTCTCTGCCTGCCTTTCCCCAGTGCTCTGCAAGCTCTCCAGGACAACATAGAATCTGGGGCTCTGTGCTTTCTTTCCTTCTGAACAAGTGTTACTGTTTTCTGCACAAAAGCGATTCTGCGAAGCAATGTGAACACTTCTGCTTCCCAGGCACAGAGAAGGTGCTAGCAGGGAATTCTCTGCCTGCCTTTCCCCAGTGCTCTGCAAGCTCTCCAGGACAACATAAAATCTGGGGCTCTGTGCTTTCTTTCCTTCTGAACAAGTGTTACTGTTTTCTGCACAAAAGCGATTCTTGCGAAGCAATGTGAACACTTCTGCTTCCCAGGCACAGAGAAGGTGCTAGCAGGGAATTCCCTGCCTGCCTTTCCCCAGTGCTCTGCAAGCTCTCCAGGACAACAGCAAATCTGGGGCTCTGTGCTTTCTTTTGTTCTGAACAAGTGTTAGTGTTTTCTGCACAAAGGCGATTCTGCGAAGCAATGTGAACACTTCTGCTTCCCAGGCACAGAGGAGGTGCTAGCAGGGAATTCTCTGCCTGCGTTTCCCCAGTGCTCTGCAAGCTCTCCAGGGCAACATAAAATCTGGGGCTCTGTGCTTTCTTTTGTTCTGAACAAGTGTTAGTGTTTTCTGCACAAAAGCGATTCTGCGAAGTAATGTGAACACTTCTGCTTCCCAGGCACAGAGGAGGTGCTAGCAGGGAATTCTCTGCCTGCCTTTCCCCAGTGCTCTGCAAGCTCTCCAGGACAACAGCAAATCTGGGGCTCTGTGCTTTCTTTTGTTCTGAACAAGTGTTAGTGTTTTCTGCACAAAGGCGATTCTGCGAAGCAATGTGAACACTTCTGCTTCCCAGGCACAGAGAAGGTGCTAGCAGGGAATTCTCTGCCTGCCTTTCCCCAGTGCTCTGCAAGCTCTCCAGGACAACAGCAAATCTGGGGCTCTGTGCTTTCTTTACTTCTGAACAAGTGTTACTGTTTTCTGCACAAAAGCGATTCTGCGAAGCAATGTGAACACTTCTGCTTCCCAGGCACAGAGAAGGTGCTAGCAGGGAATTCCCTGCCTGCCTTTCCCCAGTGCTCTGCAAGCTCTCCAGAACAACAGCAAATCTGGGGCTCTGTGCTTTCTTTTGTTCTGAACAAGTGTTAGTGTTTTCTGCACAAAGGCGATTCTGCGAAGCAATGTGAACACTTCTGCTTCCCAGGCACAGAGAAGGTGCTAGCAGGGAATTCTCTGCCTGCCTTTCCCCAGTGCTCTGCAAGCTCTCCAGGACAACATAAAATCTGGGGCTCTGTGCTTTCTTTTGTTCTGAACAAGTGTTAGTGTTTTCTGCACAAAAGCGATTCTGCGAAGCAATGTGAACACTTCTGCTTCCCAGGCACAGAGAAGGTGCTAGCAGGGAATTCTCTGCCTGCCTTTCCCCAGTGCTCTGCAAGCTCTCCAGAACAACAGCAAATCTGGGGCTCTGTGCTTTCTTTAGTTCTGAACAAGTGTTAGTGTTTTCTGCACAAAAGCGATTCTGCGAAGCAATGTAAACACTTCTGCTTCCCAGGCACAGAGAAGGTGCTAGTAGGGAATTCTCTGCCTGCCTTTCCCTAGTGCTATGCATCTCTCCAGAACATCAGCAAATCTGGGGCTCTGTGCTTTCTTTTGTTCTGAACAAGTGTTAGTGTTTTCTGCAGAAAAGCGATTCTGCGAAGCAATGTGAACACTTCTGCTTCCCAGGCACAGAGAAGGTGCTAGCAGGGAATTCTCTGCCTGCCTTTCCCCAGTGCTCTGCAAGCTCTCCAGGACAACAGCAAATCTGGGGCTCTGTGCTTTCTTTTGTTCTGAACAAGTGTTAGTGTTTTCTGCACAAAAGCGATTCTGCGAAGCAATGTGAACACTTCTGCTTCCCAGGCACAGAGAAGGTGCTAGCAGGGAATTCTCTGCCTGCCTTTCCCCAGTGCTCTGCAAGCTCTCCAGAACAACAGCAAATCTGGGGCTCTGTGCTTTCTTTTGTTCTGAACAAGTGTTAGTGTTTTCTGCACAAAAGCGATTATGCGAAGCAATGTGAACACTTCTGCTTCCCAGGCACAGAGAAGGTGCTAGCAGGGAATTCTCTGCCTGCCTTTCCCCAGTGCTCTGCAAGCTCTCCAGAACAACAGCAAATCTGGGGCTCTGTGCTTTCTTTTGTTCTGAACAAGTGTTAGTGTTTTCTGCACAAAGGCGATTCTGCGAAGCAATGTGAACACTTCTGCTTCCCAGGCACAGAGAAGGTGCTAGCAGGGAATTCTCTGCCTGCCTTTCCCCAGTGCTCTGCAAGCTCTCCAGGACAACAGCAAATCTGGGGCTCTGTGCTTTCTTTTGTTCTGAACAAGTGTTAGTGTTTTCTGCACAAAAGCGATTCTGCGAAGTAATGTGAACACTTCTGCTTCCCAGGCACAGAGAAGGTGTTAGCAGGGAATTCTCTGCCTGCCTTTCCCCAGTGCTCTGCAAGCTCTCCAGGACAACATAAAATCTGGGGCTCTGTGCTTTCTTTTGTTCTGAACAAGTGTTAGTGTTTTCTGCACAAAGGCGATTCTGCGAAGCAATGTGAACACTTCTGCTTCCCAGGCACAGAGAAGGTGCTAGCAGGGAATTCTCTGCCTGCCTTTCCCCAGTGCTCTGCAAGCTCTCCAGAACAACAGCAAATCTGGGGCTCTGTGCTTTCTTTTGTTCTGAACAAGTGTTAGTGTTTTCTGCACAAAAGCGATTCTGCGAAGCAATGTGAACACTTCTGCTTCCCAGGCACAGAGAAGGTGCTAGCAGGGAATTCTCTGCCTGCCTTTCCCCAGTGCTCTGCAAGCTCTCCAGAACAACAGCAAATCTGGGGCTCTGTGCTTTCTTTTGTTCTGAACAAGTGTTAGTGTTTTCTGCACAAAGGCGATTCTGTGAAGCAATGTGAACACTTCTGCTTCCCAGGCACAGAGAAGGTGCTAGCAGGGAATTCTCTGCCTGCCTTTCCCCAGTGCTCTGCAAGCTCTCCAGGACAACAGCAAATCTGGGGCTCTGTGCTTTCTTTTGTTCTGAACAAGTGTTAGTGTTTTCTGCACAAAAGCGATTCTGCGAAGTAATGTGAACACTTCTGCTTCCCAGGCACAGAGAAGGTGTTAGCAGGGAATTCTCTGCCTGCCTTTCCCCAGTGCTCTGCAAGCTCTCCAGGACAACATAAAATCTGGGGCTCTGTGCTTTCTTTTGTTCTGAAAAAGTGTTAGTGTTTTCTGCACAAAGGCGATTCTGCGAAGCAATGTGAACACTTCTGCTTCCCAGGCACAGAGAAGGCGCTAGCAGGGAATTCTCTGCCTGCCTTTCCCCAGTGCTCTGCAAGCTCTCCAGAACAACAGCAAATCTGGGGCTCTGTGCTTTCTTTAGTTCTGAACAAGTGTTAGTGTTTTCTGCACAAAAGCGATTCTGCGAAGCAATGTGAACACTTCTGCTTCCCAGGCACAGAGAAGGTGCTAGCAGGGAATTCTCTGCCTGCCTTTCCCCAGTGCTCTGCAAGCTCTCCAGAACAACAGCAAATCTGGGGCTCTGTGCTTTCTTTACTTCTGAACAAGTGTTACTGTTTTCTGCACAAAGGCGATTCTGCGAAGCAATGTGAACACTTCTGCTTCCCAGGCACAGAGAAGGTGCTAGCAGGGAATTCTCTGCCTGCCTTTCCCCAGTGCTCTGCAAGCTCTCCAGGACAACAGCAAATCTGGGGCTCTGTGCTTTCTTTTCTTCTGAACATGTGTTAGTGTTTTCTGCACAAAAGCGATTCTGCGAAGTAATGTGAACACTTCTGCTTCCCAGGCACAGAGAAGGTGCTAGCAGGGAATTCTCTGCCTGCCTTTCCCCAGTGCTCTGCAAGCTCTCCAGGACAACATAAAATCTGGGACTCTGTGCTTTCTTTTGTTCTGAACAAGTGTTAGTGTTTTCTGCACAAAAGCGATTCTGCGAAGCAATGTGAACACTTCTGCTTCCCAGGCACAGAGAAGGTGCTAGCAGGGAATTCTCTGCCTGCCTTTCCCGAGTACTCTGCAAGCTCTCCAGGACAACAGCAAATCTGGGGCTCTGTGCTTTCTTTTGTTCTGAACAAGTGTTAGTGTTTTCTGCAGAAAAGCGATTCTGCGAAGCAATGTGAACACTTCTGCTTCCCAGGTACAGAGAAGGTGCTAGCAGGGAATTCTCTGCCTGCCTTTCCCCAGTGCTCTGCAAGCTCTCCAGAACAACAGCAAATCTGGGGCTCTGTGCTTTCTTTTGTTCTGAACAAGTGTTAGTGTTTTCTGCACAAAGGCGATTCTGCGAAGCAATGTGAACACTTCTGCTTCCCAGGCACAGAGAAGGTGCTAGCAGGGAATTCTCTGCCTGCCTTTCCCCAGTGCTCTGCAAGCTCTCCAGAACAACAGCAAATCTGGGGCTCTGTGCTTTCTTTAGTTCTGAACAAGTGTTAGTGTTTTCTGCACAAAAGCGATTCTGCGAAGCAATGTGAACACTTCTGCTTCCCAGGCACAGAGAAGGTGCTAGCAGGGAATTCTCTGCCTGCCTTTCCCCAGTGCTCTGCAAGCTCTCCAGGACAACAGCAAATCTGGGGCTCTGTGCTTTCTTTTGTTCTGAACAAGTGTTAGTGTTTTCTGCACAAAAGCGATTCTGCGAAGCAATGTGAACACTTCTGCTTCCCAGGCACAGAGAAGGTGCTAGCAGGGAATTCTCTGCCTGCCTTTCCCCAGTGCTCTGCAAGCTCTCCAGAACAACAGCAAATCTGGGGCTCTGTGCTTTCTTTTGTTCTGAACAAGTGTTAGTGTTTTCTGCACAAAGGCGATTCTGCGAAGCAATGTGAACACTTCTGCTTCCCAGGCACAGAGAAGGTGCTAGCAGGGAATTCTCTGCCTGCCTTTCCCCAGTGCTCTGCAAGCTCTCCAGGACAACATAAAATCTGGGGCTCTGTGCTTTCTTTTGTTCTGAACAAGTGTTAGTGTTTTCTGCACAAAAGCGATTCTGCGAAGCAATGTGAACACTTCTGCTTCCCAGGCACAGAGAAGGTGCTAGCAGGGAATTCTCTGCCTGCCTTTCCCCAGTGCTCTGCAAGCTCTCCAGGACAACATAAAATCTGGGGCTCTGTGCTTTCTTTTGTTCTGAACAAGTGTTAGTGTTTTCTGCACAAAGGCGATTCTGCGAAGCAATGTGAACACTTCTGCTTCCCAGGCACAGAGAAGGTGCTAGCAGGGAATTCTCTGCCTGCCTTTCCCCAGTGCTCTGCAAGCTCTCCAGGACAACATAAAATCTGGGGCTCTGTGCTTTCTTTTGTTCTGAACAAGTGTTAGTGTTTTCTGCACAAAAGCGATTCTGCGAAGCAATGTGAACACTTCTGCTTCCCAGGCACAGAGAAGGTGCTAGCAGGGAATTCTCTGCCTGCCTTTCCCCAGTGCTCTGCAAGCTCTCCAGAACAACAGCAAATCTGGGGCTCTGTGCTTTCTTTTGTTCTGAACAAGTGTTAGTGTTTTCTGCACAAAGGCGATTCTGCGAAGCAATGTGAACACTTCTGCTTCCCAGGCACAGAGAAGGTGCTAGCAGGGAATTCTCTGCCTGCCTTTCCCCAGTGCTCTGCAAGCTCTCCAGGACAACATAAAATCTGGGACTCTGTGCTTTCTTTTGTTCTGAACAAGTGTTAGTGTTTTCTGCACAAAAGCGATTCTGCGAAGCAATGTGAACACTTCTGCTTCCCAGGCACAGAGAAGGTGCTAGCAGGGAATTCTCTGCCTGCCTTTCCCCAGTGCTCTGCAAGCTCTCCAGGACAACATAAAATCTGGGGCTCTGTGCTTTCTTTCCTTCTGAACAAGTGTTACTGTTTTCTGCACAAAAGCGATTCTTGCGAAGCAATGTGAACACTTCTGCTTCCCAGGCACAGAGAAGGTGCTAGCAGGGAATTCTCTGCCTGCCTTTCCCCAGTGCTCTGCAAGCTCTCCAGAACATCAGCAAATCTGGGGCTCTGTGCTTTCTTTTGTTCTGAACAAGTGTTAGTGTTTTCTGCACAAAGGCGATTCTGCGAAGCAATGTGAACACTTCTGCTTCCCAGGCACAGAGAAGGTGCTAGCAGGGAATTCTCTGCCTGCCTTTCCCCAGTGCTCTGCAAGCTCTCCAGGACAACAGCAAATCTGGGGCTCTGTGCTTTCTTTTGTTCTGAACAAGTGTTAGTGTTTTCTGCACAAAGGCGATTCTGCGAAGCAATGTGAACACTTCTGCTTCCCAGGTACAGAGAAGGTGCTAGCAGGGAATTCTCTGCCTGCCTTTCCCCAGTGCTCTGCAAGCTCTCCAGAACAACAGCAAATCTGGGGCTCTGTGCTTTCTTTTGTTCTGAACAAGTGTTAGTGTTTTCTGCACAAAGGCGATTCTGCGAAGCAATGTGAACACTTCTGCTTCCCAGGCACAGAGAAGGTGCTAGCAGGGAATTCTCTGCCTGCCTTTCCCCAGTGCTCTGCAAGCTCTCCAGGACAACAGCAAATCTGGGGCTCTGTGCTTTCTTTTGTTCTGAACAAGTGTTAGTGTTTTCTGCACAAAAGCGATTCTGCGAAGCAATGTGAACACTTCTGCTTCCCAGGCACAGAGAAGGTGCTAGCAGGGAATTCTCTGCCTGCCTTTCCCCAGTGCTCTGCAAGCTCTCCAGGACAACAGCAAATCTGGGGCTCTGTGCTTTCTTTTGTTCTGAACAAGTGTTAGTGTTTTCTGCACAAAGGCGATTCTGCGAAGCAATGTGAACACTTCTGCTTCCCAGGCACAGAGAAGGTGCTAGCAGGGAATTCTCTGCCTGCCTTTCCCCAGTGCTATGCAAGCTCTCCAGAACAACAGCAAATCTGGGGCTCTGTGCTTTCTTTAGTTCTGAACAGGTGTTAGTGTTTTCTGCACAAAAGCGATTCTGCGAAGCAATGTGAACACTTCTGCTTCCCAGGCACAGAGAAGGTGCTAGCAGGGAATTCTCTGCCTGCCTTTCCCCAGTGCTCTGCAAGCTCTCCAGGACAACAGCAAATCTGGGGCTCTGTGCTTTCTTTCCTTCTGAACAAGTGTTAGTGTTTTCTGCACAAAAGCGATTCTGCGAAGCAATGTGAACACTTCTGCTTCCCAGGCACAGAGAAGGTGCTAGCAGGGAATTCTCTGCCTGCCTTTCCCCAGTGCTCTGCAAGCTCTCCAGAACAACAGCAAATCTGGGGCTCTGTGCTTTCTTTTGTTCTGAACAAGTGTTAGTGTTTTCTGCACAAAGGCGATTCTGCGAAGCAATGTGAACACTTCTGCTTCCCAGGCACAGAGAAGGTGCTAGCAGGGAATTCTCTGCCTGCCTTTCCCCAGTGCTCTGCAAGCTCTCCAGGACAACAGAAAATCTGGGGCTCTGTGCTTTCTTTTGTTCTGAACAAGTGTTAGTGTTTTCTGCACAAAGGCGATTCTGCGAAGCAATGTAAACACTTCTGCTTCCCAGGCACAGAGAAGGTGCTAGCAGGGAATTCTCTGCCTGCCTTTCCCCAGTGCTCTGCAAGCTCTCCAGAACAACAGCAAATCTGGGGCTCTGTGCTTTCTTTAGTTCTGAACAAGTGTTAGTGTTTTCTGCACAAAAGCGATTCTGCGAAGCAATGTGAACACTTCTGCTTCCCAGGCACAGAGAAGGTGCTAGCAGGGAATTCTCTGCCTGCCTTTCCCCAGTGCTCTGCAAGCTCTCCAGGACAACAGCAAATCTGGGGCTCTGTGCTTTCTTTTGTTCTGAACAAGTGTTAGTGTTTTCTGCACAAAAGCGATTCTGCGAAGCAATGTGAACACTTCTGCTTCCCAGGCACAGAGAAGGTGCTAGCAGGGAATTCTCTGCCTGCCTTTCCCCAGTGCTCTGCAAGCTCTCCAGAACAACAGCAAATCTGGGGCTCTGTGCTTTCTTTTGTTCTGAACAAGTGTTAGTGTTTTCTGCACAAAGGCGATTCTGCGAAGCAATGTGAACACTTCTGCTTCCCAGGCACAGAGAAGGTGCTAGCAGGGAATTCTCTGCCTGCCTTTCCCCAGTGCTCTGCAAGCTCTCCAGGACAACATAAAATCTGGGGCTCTGTGCTTTCTTTTGTTCTGAACAAGTGTTAGTGTTTTCTGCACAAAAGCGATTCTGCGAAGCAATGTGAACACTTCTGCTTCCCAGGCACAGAGAAGGTGCTAGCAGGGAATTCTCTGCCTGCCTTTCCCCAGTGCTCTGCAAGCTCTCCAGGACAACATAAAATCTGGGGCTCTGTGCTTTCTTTTGTTCTGAACAAGTGTTAGTGTTTTCTGCACAAAGGCGATTCTGCGAAGCAATGTGAACACTTCTGCTTCCCAGGCACAGAGAAGGTGCTAGCAGGGAATTCTCTGCCTGCCTTTCCCCAGTGCTCTGCAAGCTCTCCAGGACAACATAAAATCTGGGGCTCTGTGCTTTCTTTTGTTCTGAACAAGTGTTAGTGTTTTCTGCACAAAAGCGATTCTGCGAAGCAATGTGAACACTTCTGCTTCCCAGGCACAGAGAAGGTGCTAGCAGGGAATTCTCTGCCTGCCTTTCCCCAGTGCTCTGCAAGCTCTCCAGAACAACAGCAAATCTGGGGCTCTGTGCTTTCTTTTGTTCTGAACAAGTGTTAGTGTTTTCTGCACAAAGGCGATTCTGCGAAGCAATGTGAACACTTCTGCTTCCCAGGCACAGAGAAGGTGCTAGCAGGGAATTCTCTGCCTGCCTTTCCCCAGTGCTCTGCAAGCTCTCCAGGACAACATAAAATCTGGGGTTCTGTGCTTTCTTTAGTTCTGAACAAGTGTTAGTGTTTTCTGCACAAAAGCGATTCTGCGAAGCAATGTGAACACTTCTGCTTCCCAGGCACAGAGAAGGTGCTAGCAGGGAATTCTCTGCCTGCCTTTCCCCAGTGCTCTGCAAGCTCTCCAGGACAACATAAAATCTGGGGCTCTGTGCTTTCTTTCCTTCTGAACAAGTGTTACTGTTTTCTGCACAAAAGCGATTCTTGCGAAGCAATGTGAACACTTCTGCTTCCCAGGCACAGAGAAGGTGCTAGCAGGGAATTCTCTGCCTGCCTTTCCCCAGTGCTCTGCAAGCTCTCCAGAACATCAGCAAATCTGGGGCTCTGTGCTTTCTTTTGTTCTGAACAAGTGTTAGTGTTTTCTGCACAAAGGCGATTCTGCGAAGCAATGTGAACACTTCTGCTTCCCAGGCACAGAAAAGGTGCTAGCAGGGAATTCTCTGCCTGCCTTTCCCCAGTGCTCTGCAAGCTCTCCAGGACAACAGCAAATCTGGGGCTCTGTGCTTTCTTTTGTTCTGAACAAGTGTTAGTGTTTTCTGCACAAAGGCGATTCTGCGAAGCAATGTGAACACTTCTGCTTCCCAGGTACAGAGAAGGTGCTAGCAGGGAATTCTCTGCCTGCCTTTCCCCAGTGCTCTGCAAGCTCTCCAGAACAACAGCAAATCTGGGGCTCTGTGCTTTCTTTTGTTCTGAACAAGTGTTAGTGTTTTCTGCACAAAGGCGATTCTGCGAAGCAATGTGAACACTTCTGCTTCCCAGGCACAGAGAAGGTGCTAGCAGGGAATTCTCTGCCTGCCTTTCCCCAGTGCTCTGCAAGCTCTCCAGGACAACAGCAAATCTGGGGCTCTGTGCTTTCTTTTGTTCTGAACAAGTGTTAGTGTTTTCTGCACAAAAGCGATTCTGCGAAGCAATGTGAACACTTCTGCTTCCCAGGCACAGAGAAGGTGCTAGCAGGGAATTCTCTGCCTGCCTTTCCCCAGTGCTCTGCAAGCTCTCCAGGACAACAGCAAATCTGGGGCTCTGTGCTTTCTTTTGTTCTGAACAAGTGTTAGTGTTTTCTGCACAAAGGCGATTCTGCGAAGCAATGTGAACACTTCTGCTTCCCAGGCACAGAGAAGGTGCTAGCAGGGAATTCTCTGCCTGCCTTTCCCCAGTGCTATGCAAGCTCTCCAGAACAACAGCAAATCTGGGGCTCTGTGCTTTCTTTAGTTCTGAACAGGTGTTAGTGTTTTCTGCACAAAAGCGATTCTGCGAAGCAATGTGAACACTTCTGCTTCCCAGGCACAGAGAAGGTGCTAGCAGGGAATTCTCTGCCTGCCTTTCCCCAGTGCTCTGCAAGCTCTCCAGGACAACAGCAAATCTGGGGCTCTGTGCTTTCTTTCCTTCTGAACAAGTGTTAGTGTTTTCTGCACAAAAGCGATTCTGCGAAGCAATGTGAACACTTCTGCTTCCCAGGCACAGAGAAGGTGCTAGCAGGGAATTCTCTGCCTGCCTTTCCCCAGTGCTCTGCAAGCTCTCCAGAACAACAGCAAATCTGGGGCTCTGTGCTTTCTTTTGTTCTGAACAAGTGTTAGTGTTTTCTGCACAAAGGCGATTCTGCGAAGCAATGTGAACACTTCTGCTTCCCAGGCACAGAGAAGGTGCTAGCAGGGAATTCTCTGCCTGCCTTTCCCCAGTGCTCTGCAAGCTCTCCAGGACAACAGAAAATCTGGGGCTCTGTGCTTTCTTTTGTTCTGAACAAGTGTTAGTGTTTTCTGCACAAAGGCGATTCTGCGAAGCAATGTGAACACTTCTGCTTCCCAGGCACAGAAAAGGTGCTAGCAGGGAATTCTCTGCCTGCCTTTCCCCAGTGCTCTGCAAGCTCTCCAGGACAACAGCAAATCTGGGGCTCTGTGCTTTCTTTTGTTCTGAACAAGTGTTAGTGTTTTCTGCACAAAAGCGATTCTGCGAAGCAATGTGAACACTTCTGCTTCCCAGGCACAGAGAAGGTGCTAGCAGGGAATTCTCTGCCTGCCTTTCCCCAGTGCTCTGCAAGCTCTCCAGGACAACAGCAAATCTGGGGCTCTGTGCTTTCTTTTGTTCTGAACAAGTGTTAGTGTTTTCTGCACAAAGGCGATTCTGCGAAGCAATGTGAACACTTCTGCTTCCCAGGCACAGAGAAGGTGCTAGCAGGGAATTCTCTGCCTGCCTTTCCCCAGTGCTATGCAAGCTCTCCATAACAACAGCAAATCTGGGGCTCTGTGCTTTCTTTAGTTCTGAACAGGTGTTAGTGTTTTCTGCACAAAAGCGATTCTGCGAAGCAATGTGAACACTTCTGCTTCCCAGGCACAGAGAAGGTGCTAGCAGGGAATTCTCTGCCTGCCTTTCCCCAGTGCTCTGCAAGCTCTCCAGGACAACAGCAAATCTGGGGCTCTGTGCTTTCTTTCCTTCTGAACAAGTGTTAGTGTTTTCTGCACAAAAGCGATTCTGCGAAGCAATGTGAACACTTCTGCTTCCCAGGCACAGAGAAGGTGCTAGCAGGGAATTCTCTGCCTGCCTTTCCCCAGTGCTCTGCAAGCTCTCCAGGACAACAGCAAATCTGGGGCTCTGTGCTTTCTTTTGTTCTGAACAAGTGTTAGTGTTTTCTGCACAAAAGCGATTCTGCGAAGCAATGTGAACACTTCTGCTTCCCAGGCACAGAGAAGGTGCTAGCAGGGAATTCTCTGCCTGCCTTTCCCGAGTACTCTGCAAGCTCTCCAGGACAACATAAAATCTGGGGCTCTGTGCTTTCTTTTGTTCTGAACAAGTGTTAGTGTTTTCTGCACAAAAGCGATTCTGCGAAGCAATGTGAACACTTCTGCTTCCCAGGTACAGAGAAGGTGCTAGCAGGGAATTCTCTGCCTGCCTTTCCCCAGTGCTCTGCAAGCTCTCCAGAACAACAGCAAATCTGGGGCTCTGTGCTTTCTTTTGTTCTGAACAAGTGTTAGTGTTTTCTGCACAAAGGCGATTCTGCGAAGCAATGTGAACACTTCTGCTTCCCAGGCACAGAGGAGGTGCTAGCAGGGAATTCTCTGCCTGCCTTTCCCCAGTGCTCTGCAAGCTCTCCAGAACAACAGCAAATCTGGGGCTCTGTGCTTTCTTTAGTTCTGAACAAGTGTTAGTGTTTTCTGCACAAAAGCGATTCTGCGAAGCAATGTGAACACTTCTGCTTCCCAGGCACAGAGAAGGTGCTAGCAGGGAATTCTCTGCCTGCCTTTCCCCAGTGCTCTGCAAGCTCTCCAGGGCAACATAAAATCTGGGGCTCTGTGCTTTCTTTTGTTCTGAACAAGTGTTAGTGTTTTCTGCACAAAAGCGATTCTGCGAAGTAATGTGAACACTTCTGCTTCCCAGGCACAGAAGAGGTGCTAGCAGGGAATTCTCTGCCTGCCTTTCCCCAGTGCTCTGCAAGCTCTCCAGGACAACAGCAAATCTGGGGCTCTGTGCTTTCTTTTGTTCTGAACAAGTGTTAGTGTTTTCTGCACAAAGGCGATTCTGCGAAGCAATGTGAACACTTCTGCTTCCCAGGCACAGAGAAGGTGCTAGCAGGGAATTCTCTGCCTGCCTTTCCCCAGTGCTCTGCAAGCTCTCCAGGACAACAGCAAATCTGGGGCTCTGTGCTTTCCTTTGTTCTGAACAAGTGTTAGTGTTTTCTGCACAAAGGCGATTCTGCGAAGCAATGTGAACACTTCTGCTTCCCAGGCACAGAGAAGGTGCTAGCAGGGAATTCTCTGCCTGCCTTTCCCCAGTGCTCTGCAAGCTCTCCAGAACAACAGCAAATCTGGGGCTCTGTGCTTTCTTTCCTTCTGAACAAGTGTTACTGTTTTCTGCACAAAAGCGATTCTGCGAAGCAATGTGAACACTTCTGCTTCCCAGGCACAGAGAAGGTGCTAGCAGGGAATTCTCTGCCTGCCTTTCCCCAGTGCTCTGCAAGCTCTCCAGGACAACATAAAATCTGGGGCTCTGTGCTTTCTTTCCTTCTGAACAAGTGTTACTGTTTTCTGCACAAAAGCGATTCTTGCGAAGCAATGTGAACACTTCTGCTTCCCAGGCACAGAGAAGGTGCTAGCAGGGAATTCCCTGCCTGCCTTTCCCCAGTGCTCTGCAAGCTCTCCAGGGCAACATAAAATCTGGGGCTCTGTGCTTTCTTTTGTTCTGAACAAGTGTTAGTGTTTTCTGCACAAAAGCGATTCTGCGAAGTAATGTGAACACTTCTGCTTCCCAGGCACAGAGGAGGTGCTAGCAGGGAATTCTCTGCCTGCCTTTCCCCAGTGCTCTGCAAGCTCTCCAGGACAACAGCAAATCTGGGGCTCTGTGCTTTCTTTTGTTGTGAACAAGTGTTAGTGTTTTCTGCACAAAAGCGATTCTGCGAATTAATGTGAACACTTCTGCTTCCCAGGCACAGAGAAGGTGCTAGCAGGGAATTCTCTGCCTGCCTTTCCCCAGTGCTCTGCAAGCTCTCCAGAACAACATAAAATCTGGGGCTCTGTGCTTTCTTTTGTTCTGAACAAGTGTTAGTGTTTTCTGCACAAAGGCGATTCTGCGAAGCAATGTGAACACTTCTGCTTCCCAGGCACAGAGAAGGTGCTAGCAGGGAATTCTCTGCCTGCCTTTCCCCAGTGCTCTGCAAGCTCTCCAGGACAACATAAAATCTGGGGCTCTGTGCTTTCTTTTGTTCTGAACAAGTGTTAGTGTTTTCTGCACAAAAGCGATTCTGCGAAGCAATGTGAACACTTCTGCTTCCCAGGCACAGAGAAGGTGCTAGCAGGGAATTCTCTGCCTGCCTTTCCCCAGTGCTCTGCAAGCTCTCCAGAACAACAGCAAATCTGGGGCTCTGTGCTTTCTTTTGTTCTGAACAAGTGTTAGTGTTTTCTGCACAAAGGCGATTCTGCGAAGCAATGTGAACACTTCTGCTTCCCAGGCACAGAGAAGGTGCTAGCAGGGAATTCTCTGCCTGCCTTTCCCCAGTGCTATGCAAGCTCTCCAGAACAACAGCAAATCTGGGGCTCTGTGCTTTCTTTTGTTCTGAACAAGTGTTAGTGTTTTCTGCACAAAAGCGATTCTGCGAAGCAATGTGAACACTTCTGCTTCCCAGGCACAGAGAAGGTGCTAGCAGGGAATTCTCTGCCTGCCTTTCCCCAGTGCTCTGCAAGCTCTCCAGAACAACAGCAAATCTGGGGCTCTGTGCTTTCTTTAGTTCTGAACAATTGTTAGTGTTTTCTGCACAAAAGCGATTCTGCGAAGCAATGTAAACACTTCTGCTTCCCAGGCACAGAGAAGGTGCTAGCAGGGAATTCTCTGCCTGCCTTTCCCCAGTGCTCTGCAAGCTCTCCAGAACAACAGCAAATCTGGGGCTCTGTGCTTTCTTTTGTTCTGAACAAGTGTTAGTGTTTTCTGCACAAAAGCGATTCTGCGAAGCAATGTGAACACTTCTGCTTCCCAGGCACAGAGAAGGTGCTAGCAGGGAATTCTCTGCCTGCCTTTCCCCAGTGCTCTGCAAGCTCTCCAGGACAACATAAAATCTGGGGCTCTGTGCTTTCTTTTGTTCTGAACAAGTGTTAGTGTTTTCTGCACAAAAGCGATTCTGCGAAGCAATGTGAACACTTCTGCTTCCCAGGCACAGAGAAGGTGCTAGCAGGGAATTCTCTGCCTGCCTTTCCCCAGTGCTCTGCAAGCTCTCCAGAACAACAGCAAATCTGGGGCTCTGTGCTTTCTTTTGTTCTGAACAAGTGTTAGTGTTTTCTGCACAAAAGCGATTCTGCGAAGCAATGTGAACACTTCTGCTTCCCAGGCACAGAGAAGGTGCTAGCAGGGAATTCTCTGCCTGCCTTTCCCCAGTGCTCTGCAAGCTCTCCAGAACAACAGCAAATCTGGGGCTCTGTGCTTTCTTTTGTTCTGAACAAGTGTTAGTGTTTTCTGCACAAAGGCGATTCTGCGAAGCAATGTGAACACTTCTGCTTCCCAGGCACAGAGAAGGTGCTAGCAGGGAATTCTCTGCCTGCCTTTCCCCAGTGCTCTGCAAGCTCTCCAGGACAACAGCAAATCTGGGGCTCTGTGCTTTCTTTTGTTCTGAACAAGTTTTAGTGTTTTCTGCACAAAAGCGATTCTGCGAAGTAATGTGAACACTTCTGCTTCCCAGGCACAGAGAAGGGGCTAGCAGGGAATTCTCTGCCTGCCTTTCCCCAGTGCTCTGCAAGCTCTCCAGGACAACATAAAATCTGGGGCTCTGTGCTTTCTTTTGTTCTGAACAAGTGTTAGTGTTTTCTGCACAAAGGCGATTCTGCGAAGCAATGTGAACACTTCTGCTTCCCAGGCACAGAGAAGGTGCTAGCAGGGAATTCTCTGCCTGCCTTTCCCCAGTGCTCTGCAAGCTCTCCAGAACAACAGCAAATCTGGGGCTCTGTGCTTTCTTTAGTTCTGAACAAGTGTTAGTGTTTTCTGCACAAAAGCGATTCTGCGAAGCAATGTGAACACTTCTGCTTCCCAGGCACAGAGAAGGTGCTAGCAGGGAATTCTCTGCCTGCCTTTCCCCAGTGCTCTGCAAGCTCTCCAGAACAACAGCAAATCTGGGGCTCTGTGCTTTCTTTTGTTCTGAACAAGTGTTAGTGTTTTCTGCACAAAGGCGATTCTGCGAAGCAATGTGAACACTTCTGCTTCCCAGGCACAGAGAAGGTGCTAGCAGGGAATTCTCTGCCTGCCTTTCCCCAGTGCTCTGCAAGCTCTCCAGGACAACATAAAATCTGGGGCTCTGTGCTTTCTTTTGTTCTGAACAAGTGTTAGTGTTTTCTGCAGAAAAGCGATTCTGCGAAGCAATGTGAACACTTCTGCTTCCCAGGCACAGAGAAGGTGCTAGCAGGGAATTCTCTGCCTGCCTTTCCCCAGTGCTCTGCAAGCTCTCCAGGACAACATAAAATCTGGGACTCTGTGCTTTCTTTTGTTCTGAACAAGTGTTAGTGTTTTCTGCACAAAAGCGATTCTGCGAAGCAATGTGAACACTTCTGCTTCCCAGGCACAGAGAAGGTGCTAGCAGGGAATTCTCTGCCTGCCTTTCCCGAGTACTCTGCAAGCTCTCCAGGACAACATAAAATCTGGGGCTCTGTGCTTTCTTTTGTTCTGAACAAGTGTTAGTGTTTTCTGCAGAAAAGCGATTCTGCGAAGCAATGTGAACACTTCTGCTTCCCAGGCACAGAGAAGGTGCTAGCAGGGAATTCTCTGCCTGCCTTTCCCCAGTGCTCTGCAAGCTCTCCAGGACAACAGCAAATCTGGGGCTCTGTGCTTTCTTTAGTTCTGAACAAGTGTTAGTGTTTTCTGCACAAAAGCGATTCTGCGAAGCAATGTGAACACTTCTGCTTCCCAGGCACAGAGAAGGTGCTAGCAGGGAATTCTCTGCCTGCCTTTCCCCAGTGCTCTGCAAGCTCTCCAGGACAACATGAAATCTGGGGCTCTGTGCTTTCTTTCCTTCTGAACAAGTGTTACTGTTTTCTGCACAAAAGCGATTCTGCGAAGCAATGTGAACACTTCTGCTTCCCAGGCACAGAGAAGGTGCTAGCAGGGAATTCTCTGCCTGCCTTTCCCCAGTGCTATGCAAGCTCTCCAGAACAACAGCAAATCTGGGGCTCTGTGCTTTCTTTAGTTCTGAACAGGTGTTAGTGTTTTCTGCACAAAAGCGATTCTGCGAAGCAATGTGAACACTTCTGCTTCCCAGGCACAGAGAAGGTGCTAGCAGGGAATTCTCTGCCTGCCTTTCCCCAGTGCTCTGCAAGCTCTCCAGAACAACAGCAAATCTGGGGCTCTGTGCTTTCTTTAGTTCTGAACAATTGTTAGTGTTTTCTGCACAAAAGCGATTCTGCGAAGCAATGTGAACACTTCTGCTTCCCAGGCACAGAGAAGGTGCTAGCAGGGAATTCTCTGCCTGCCTTTCCCCAGTGCTATGCAAGCTCTCCAGAACAACAGCAAATCTGGGGCTCTGTGCTTTCTTTTGTTCTGAACAAGTGTTAGTGTTTTCTGCACAAAAGCGATTCTGCGAAGCAATGTGAACACTTCTGCTTCCCAGGCACAGAGAAGGTGCTAGCAGGGAATTCTCTGCCTGCCTTTCCCCAGTGCTCTGCAAGCTCTCCAGGACAACATAAAATCTGGGGCTCTGTGCTTTCTTTTGTTCTGAACAAGTGTTAGTGTTTTCTGCACAAAAGCGATTCTGCGAAGCAATGTGAACACTTCTGCTTCCCAGGCACAGAGAAGATGCTAGCAGGGAATTCTCTGCCTGCCTTTCCCCAGTGCTCTGCAAGCTCTCCAGAACAACAGCAAATCTGGGGCTCTGTGCTTTCTTTTGTTCTGAACAAGTGTTAGTGTTTTCTGCAGAAAAGCGATTCTGCGAAGCAATGTGAACACTTCTGCTTCCCAGGCACAGAGAAGGTGCTAGCAGGGAATTCTCTGCCTGCCTTTCCCCAGTGCTCTGCAAGCTCTCCAGAACAACAGCAAATCTGGGGCTCTGTGCTTTCTTTTGTTCTGAACAAGTGTTAGTGTTTTCTGCACAAAGGCGATTCTGCGAAGCAATGTGAACACTTCTGCTTCCCAGGCACAGAGAAGGTGCTAGCAGGGAATTCTCTGCCTGCCTTTCCCCAGTGCTCTGCAAGCTCTCCAGGACAACATAAAATCTGGGACTCTGTGCTTTCTTTTGTTCTGAACAAGTGTTAGTGTTTTCTGCACAAAAGCGATTCTGCGAAGCAATGTGAACACTTCTGCTTCCCAGGCACAGAGAAGGTGCTAGCAGGGAATTCTCTGCCTGCCTTTCCCCAGTGCTCTGCAAGCTCTCCAGGACAACATAAAATCTGGGGCTCTGTGCTTTCTTTTGTTCTGAACAAGTGTTAGTGTTTTCTGCACAAAGGCGATTCTGCGAAGCAATGTGAACACTTCTGCTTCCCAGGCACAGAGAAGGTGCTAGCAGGGAATTCTCTGCCTGCCTTTCCCCAGTGCTCTGCAAGCTCTCCAGAACAACAGCAAATCTGGGGCTCTGTGCTTTCTTTTGTTCTGAACAAGTGTTAGTGTTTTCTGCACAAAAGCGATTCTGCGAAGCAATGTGAACACTTCTGCTTCCCAGGCACAGAGAAGGTGCTAGCAGGGAATTCTCTGCCTGCCTTTCCCCAGTGCTCTGCAAGCTCTCCAGAACAACAGCAAATCTGGGGCTCTGTGCTTTCTTTTGTTCTGAACAAGTGTTAGTGTTTTCTGCACAAAGGCGATTCTGCGAAGCAATGTGAACACTTCTGCTTCCCAGGCACAGAGAAGGTGCTAGCAGGGAATTCTCTGCCTGCCTTTCCCCAGTGCTCTGCAAGCTCTCCAGGACAACAGCAAATCTGGGGCTCTGTGCTTTCTTTTGTTCTGAACAAGTGTTAGTGTTTTCTGCACAAAAGCGATTCTGCGAAGTAATGTGAACACTTCTGCTTCCCAGGCACAGAGAAGGTGCTAGCAGGGAATTCTCTGCCTGCCTTTCCCCAGTGCTCTGCAAGCTCTCCAGGACAACATAAAATCTGGGACTCTGTGCTTTCTTTTGTTCTGAACAAGTGTTAGTGTTTTCTGCACAAAAGCGATTCTGCGAAGCAATGTGAACACTTCTGCTTCCCAGGCACAGAGAAGGTGCTAGCAGGGAATTCTCTGCCTGCCTTTCCCGAGTACTCTGCAAGCTCTCCAGGACAACATAAAATCTGGGGCTCTGTGCTTTCTTTTGTTCTGAACAAGTGTTAGTGTTTTCTGCAGAAAAGCGATTCTGCGAAGCAATGTGAACACTTCTGCTTCCCAGGCACAGAGAAGGTGCTAGCAGGGAATTCTCTGCCTGCCTTTCCCCAGTGCTCTGCAAGCTCTCCAGGACAACAGCAAATCTGGGGCTCTGTGCTTTCTTTTGTTCTGAACAAGTGTTAGTGTTTTCTGCACAAAGGCGATTCTGCGAAGCAATGTGAACACTTCTGCTTCCCAGGCACAGAGAAGGTGCTAGCAGGGAATTCTCTGCCTGCCTTTCCCCAGTGCTCTGCAAGCTCTCCAGAACAACAGCAAATCTGGGGCTCTGTGCTTTCTTTTGTTCTGAACAAGTGTTAGTGTTTTCTGCACAAAAGCTATTCTGCGAAGTAATGTGAACACTTCTGCTTCCCAGGCACAGAGAAGGTGCTAGCAGGGAATTCTCTGCCTGCCTTTCCCCAGTGCTCTGCAAGCTCTCCAGGACAACATAAAATCTGGGACTCTGTGCTTTCTTTTGTTCTGAACAAGTGTTAGTGTTTTCTGCACAAAAGCGATTCTGCGAAGCAATGTGAACACTTCTGCTTCCCAGGCACAGAGAAGGTGCTAGCAGGGAATTCTCTGCCTGCCTTTCCCCAGTGCTCTGCAAGCTCTCCAGGACAACATAAAATCTGGGGCTCTGTGCTTTCTTTTGTTCTGAACAAGTGTTAGTGTTTTCTGCACAAAGGCGATTCTGCGAAGCAATGTGAACACTTCTGCTTCCCAGGCACAGAGAAGGTGCTAGCAGGGAATTCTCTGCCTGCCTTTCCCCAGTGCTCTGCAAGCTCTCCAGAACAACAGCAAATCTGGGGCTCTGTGCTTTCTTTTGTTCTGAACAAGTGTTAGTGTTTTCTGCACAAAGGCGATTCTGCGAAGCAATGTGAACACTTCTGCTTCCCAGGCACAGAGAAGGTGCTAGCAGGGAATTCTCTGCCTGCCTTTCCCCAGTGCTCTGCAAGCTCTCCAGGACAACAGCAAATCTGGGGCTCTGTGCTTTCTTTTGTTCTGAACAAGTGTTAGTGTTTTCTGCACAAAAGCGATTCTGCGAAGTAATGTGAACACTTCTGCTTCCCAGGCACAGAGAAGGTGCTAGCAGGGAATTCTCTGCCTGCCTTTCCCCAGTGCTCTGCAAGCTCTCCAGGACAACATAAAATCTGGGACTCTGTGCTTTCTTTTGTTCTGAACAAGTGTTAGTGTTTTCTGCACAAAAGCGATTCTGCGAAGCAATGTGAACACTTCTGCTTCCCAGGCACAGAGAAGGTGCTAGCAGGGAATTCTCTGCCTGCCTTTCCCGAGTACTCTGCAAGCTCTCCAGGACAACATAAAATCTGGGGCTCTGTGCTTTCTTTTGTTCTGAACAAGTGTTAGTGTTTTCTGCAGAAAAGCGATTCTGCGAAGCAATGTGAACACTTCTGCTTCCCAGGCACAGAGAAGGTGCTAGCAGGGAATTCTCTGCCTGCCTTTCCCCAGTGCTCTGCAAGCTCTCCAGGACAACAGCAAATCTGGGGCTCTGTGCTTTCTTTTGTTCTGAACAAGTGTTAGTGTTTTCTGCACAAAGGCGATTCTGCGAAGCAATGTGAACACTTCTGCTTCCCAGGCACAGAGAAGGTGCTAGCAGGGAATTCTCTGCCTGCCTTTCCCCAGTGCTATGCAAGCTCTCCAGAACAACAGCAAATCTGGGGCTCTGTGCTTTCTTTTGTTCTGAACAAGTGTTAGTGTTTTCTGCACAAAAGCGATTCTGCGAAGCAATGTGAACACTTCTGCTTCCCAGGCACAGAGAAGGTGCTAGCAGGGAATTCTCTGCCTGCCTTTCCCCAGTGCTCTGCAAGCTCTCCAGGACAACATAAAATCTGGGGCTCTGTGCTTTCTTTTGTTCTGAACAAGTGTTAGTGTTTTCTGCACAAAAGCGATTCTGCGAAGCAATGTGAACACTTCTGCTTCCCAGGCACAGAGAAGATGCTAGCAGGGAATTCTCTGCCTGCCTTTCCCCAGTGCTCTGCAAGCTCTCCAGAACAACAGCAAATCTGGGGCTCTGTGCTTTCTTTTGTTCTGAACAAGTGTTAGTGTTTTCTGCAGAAAAGCGATTCTGCGAAGCAATGTGAACACTTCTGCTTCCCAGGCACAGAGAAGGTGCTAGCAGGGAATTCTCTGCCTGCCTTTCCCCAGTGCTCTGCAAGCTCTCCAGAACAACAGCAAATCTGGGGCTCTGTGCTTTCTTTTGTTCTGAACAAGTGTTAGTGTTTTCTGCACAAAGGCGATTCTGCGAAGCAATGTGAACACTTCTGCTTCCCAGGCACAGAGAAGGTGCTAGCAGGGAATTCTCTGCCTGCCTTTCCCCAGTGCTCTGCAAGCTCTCCAGGACAACATAAAATCTGGGACTCTGTGCTTTCTTTTGTTCTGAACAAGTGTTAGTGTTTTCTGCACAAAAGCGATTCTGCGAAGCAATGTGAACACTTCTGCTTCCCAGGCACAGAGAAGGTGCTAGCAGGGAATTCTCTGCCTGCCTTTCCCCAGTGCTCTGCAAGCTCTCCAGGACAACATAAAATCTGGGGCTCTGTGCTTTCTTTTGTTCTGAACAAGTGTTAGTGTTTTCTGCACAAAGGCGATTCTGCGAAGCAATGTGAACACTTCTGCTTCCCAGGCACAGAGAAGGTGCTAGCAGGGAATTCTCTGCCTGCCTTTCCCCAGTGCTCTGCAAGCTCTCCAGAACAACAGCAAATCTGGGGCTCTGTGCTTTCTTTTGTTCTGAACAAGTGTTAGTGTTTTCTGCACAAAAGCGATTCTGCGAAGCAATGTGAACACTTCTGCTTCCCAGGCACAGAGAAGGTGCTAGCAGGGAATTCTCTGCCTGCCTTTCCCCAGTGCTCTGCAAGCTCTCCAGAACAACAGCAAATCTGGGGCTCTGTGCTTTCTTTTGTTCTGAACAAGTGTTAGTGTTTTCTGCACAAAGGCGATTCTGCGAAGCAATGTGAACACTTCTGCTTCCCAGGCACAGAGAAGGTGCTAGCAGGGAATTCTCTGCCTGCCTTTCCCCAGTGCTCTGCAAGCTCTCCAGGACAACAGCAAATCTGGGGCTCTGTGCTTTCTTTTGTTCTGAACAAGTGTTAGTGTTTTCTGCACAAAAGCGATTCTGCGAAGTAATGTGAACACTTCTGCTTCCCAGGCACAGAGAAGGTGCTAGCAGGGAATTCTCTGCCTGCCTTTCCCCAGTGCTCTGCAAGCTCTCCAGGACAACATAAAATCTGGGACTCTGTGCTTTCTTTTGTTCTGAACAAGTGTTAGTGTTTTCTGCACAAAAGCGATTCTGCGAAGCAATGTGAACACTTCTGCTTCCCAGGCACAGAGAAGGTGCTAGCAGGGAATTCTCTGCCTGCCTTTCCCGAGTACTCTGCAAGCTCTCCAGGACAACATAAAATCTGGGGCTCTGTGCTTTCTTTTGTTCTGAACAAGTGTTAGTGTTTTCTGCAGAAAAGCGATTCTGCGAAGCAATGTGAACACTTCTGCTTCCCAGGCACAGAGAAGGTGCTAGCAGGGAATTCTCTGCCTGCCTTTCCCCAGTGCTCTGCAAGCTCTCCAGGACAACAGCAAATCTGGGGCTCTGTGCTTTCTTTTGTTCTGAACAAGTGTTAGTGTTTTCTGCACAAAGGCGATTCTGCGAAGCAATGTGAACACTTCTGCTTCCCAGGCACAGAGAAGGTGCTAGCAGGGAATTCTCTGCCTGCCTTTCCCCAGTGCTCTGCAAGCTCTCCAGAACAACAGCAAATCTGGGGCTCTGTGCTTTCTTTTGTTCTGAACAAGTGTTAGTGTTTTCTGCACAAAGGCGATTCTGCGAAGTAATGTGAACACTTCTGCTTCCCAGGCACAGAGAAGGTGCTAGCAGGGAATTCTCTGCCTGCCTTTCCCCAGTGCTCTGCAAGCTCTCCAGGACAACATAAAATCTGGGACTCTGTGCTTTCTTTTGTTCTGAACAAGTGTTAGTGTTTTCTGCACAAAAGCGATTCTGCGAAGCAATGTGAACACTTCTGCTTCCCAGGCACAGAGAAGGTGCTAGCAGGGAATTCTCTGCCTGCCTTTCCCCAGTGCTCTGCAAGCTCTCCAGGACAACATAAAATCTGGGGCTCTGTGCTTTCTTTTGTTCTGAACAAGTGTTAGTGTTTTCTGCACAAAGGCGATTCTGCGAAGCAATGTGAACACTTCTGCTTCCCAGGCACAGAGAAGGTGCTAGCAGGGAATTCTCTGCCTGCCTTTCCCCAGTGCTCTGCAAGCTCTCCAGAACAACAGCAAATCTGGGGCTCTGTGCTTTCTTTTGTTCTGAACAAGTGTTAGTGTTTTCTGCACAAAGGCGATTCTGCGAAGCAATGTGAACACTTCTGCTTCCCAGGCACAGAGAAGGTGCTAGCAGGGAATTCTCTGCCTGCCTTTCCCCAGTGCTCTGCAAGCTCTCCAGGACAACAGCAAATCTGGGGCTCTGTGCTTTCTTTTGTTCTGAACAAGTGTTAGTGTTTTCTGCACAAAAGCGATTCTGCGAAGTAATGTGAACACTTCTGCTTCCCAGGCACAGAGAAGGTGCTAGCAGGGAATTCTCTGCCTGCCTTTCCCCAGTGCTCTGCAAGCTCTCCAGGACAACATAAAATCTGGGACTCTGTGCTTTCTTTTGTTCTGAACAAGTGTTAGTGTTTTCTGCACAAAAGCGATTCTGCGAAGCAATGTGAACACTTCTGCTTCCCAGGCACAGAGAAGGTGCTAGCAGGGAATTCTCTGCCTGCCTTTCCCGAGTACTCTGCAAGCTCTCCAGGACAACATAAAATCTGGGGCTCTGTGCTTTCTTTTGTTCTGAACAAGTGTTAGTGTTTTCTGCAGAAAAGCGATTCTGCGAAGCAATGTGAACACTTCTGCTTCCCAGGCACAGAGAAGGTGCTAGCAGGGAATTCTCTGCCTGCCTTTCCCCAGTGCTCTGCAAGCTCTCCAGGACAACAGCAAATCTGGGGCTCTGTGCTTTCTTTTGTTCTGAACAAGTGTTAGTGTTTTCTGCACAAAGGCGATTCTGCGAAGCAATGTGAACACTTCTGCTTCCCAGGCACAGAGAAGGTGCTAGCAGGGAATTCTCTGCCTGCCTTTCCCCAGTGCTCTGCAAGCTCTCCAGGACAACATAAAATCTGGGACTCTGTGCTTTCTTTTGTTCTGAACAAGTGTTAGTGTTTTCTGCACAAAAGCGATTCTGCGAAGCAATGTGAACACTTCTGCTTCCCAGGCACAGAGAAGGTGCTAGCAGGGAATTCTCTGCCTGCCTTTCCCCAGTGCTCTGCAAGCTCTCCAGGACAACATAAAATCTGGGGCTCTGTGCTTTCTTTTGTTCTGAACAAGTGTTAGTGTTTTCTGCACAAAGGCGATTCTGCGAAGCAATGTGAACACTTCTGCTTCCCAGGCACAGAGAAGGTGCTAGCAGGGAATTCTCTGCCTGCCTTTCCCCAGTGCTCTGCAAGCTCTCCAGAACAACAGCAAATCTGGGGCTCTGTGCTTTCTTTTGTTCTGAACAAGTGTTAGTGTTTTCTGCACAAAAGCGATTCTGCGAAGCAATGTGAACACTTCTGCTTCCCAGGCACAGAGAAGGTGCTAGCAGGGAATTCTCTGCCTGCCTTTCCCCAGTGCTCTGCAAGCTCTCCAGAACAACAGCAAATCTGGGGCTCTGTGCTTTCTTTTGTTCTGAACAAGTGTTAGTGTTTTCTGCACAAAGGCGATTCTGCGAAGCAATGTGAACACTTCTGCTTCCCAGGCACAGAGAAGGTGCTAGCAGGGAATTCTCTGCCTGCCTTTCCCCAGTGCTCTGCAAGCTCTCCAGGACAACAGCAAATCTGGGGCTCTGTGCTTTCTTTTGTTCTGAACAAGTGTTAGTGTTTTCTGCACAAAAGCGATTCTGCGAAGTAATGTGAACACTTCTGCTTCCCAGGCACAGAGAAGGTGCTAGCAGGGAATTCTCTGCCTGCCTTTCCCCAGTGCTCTGCAAGCTCTCCAGGACAACATAAAATCTGGGGCTCTGTGCTTTCTTTTGTTCTGAACAAGTGTTAGTGTTTTCTGCACAAAAGCGATTCTGCGAAGCAATGTGAACACTTCTGCTTCCCAGGCACAGAGAAGATGCTAGCAGGGAATTCTCTGCCTGCCTTTCCCCAGTGCTCTGCAAGCTCTCCAGAACAACAGCAAATCTGGGGCTCTGTGCTTTCTTTTGTTCTGAACAAGTGTTAGTGTTTTCTGCACAAAAGCGATTCTGCGAAGCAATGTGAACACTTCTGCTTCCCAGGCACAGAGAAGGTGCTAGCAGGGAATTCTCTGCCTGCCTTTCCCCAGTGCTCTGCAAGCTCTCCAGAACAACAGCAAATCTGGGGCTCTGTGCTTTCTTTTGTTCTGAACAAGTGTTAGTGTTTTCTGCACAAAGGCGATTCTGCGAAGCAATGTGAACACTTCTGCTTCCCAGGCACAGAGAAGGTGCTAGCAGGGAATTCTCTGCCTGCCTTTCCCCAGTGCTCTGCAAGCTCTCCAGGACAACAGCAAATCTGGGGCTCTGTGCTTTCTTTTGTTCTGAACAAGTGTTAGTGTTTTCTGCACAAAAGCTATTCTGCGAAGTAATGTGAACACTTCTGCTTCCCAGGCACAGAGAAGGTGCTAGCAGGGAATTCTCTGCCTGCCTTTCCCCAGTGCTCTGCAAGCTCTCCAGGACAACATAAAATCTGGGACTCTGTGCTTTCTTTTGTTCTGAACAAGTGTTAGTGTTTTCTGCACAAAAGCGATTCTGCGAAGCAATGTGAACACTTCTGCTTCCCAGGCACAGAGAAGGTGCTAGCAGGGAATTCTCTGCCTGCCTTTCCCCAGTGCTCTGCAAGCTCTCCAGGACAACATAAAATCTGGGGCTCTGTGCTTTCTTTTGTTCTGAACAAGTGTTAGTGTTTTCTGCACAAAGGCGATTCTGCGAAGCAATGTGAACACTTCTGCTTCCCAGGCACAGAGAAGGTGCTAGCAGGGAATTCTCTGCCTGCCTTTCCCCAGTGCTCTGCAAGCTCTCCAGAACAACAGCAAATCTGGGGCTCTGTGCTTTCTTTTGTTCTGAACAAGTGTTAGTGTTTTCTGCACAAAAGCGATTCTGCGAAGCAATGTGAACACTTCTGCTTCCCAGGCACAGAGAAGGTGCTAGCAGGGAATTCTCTGCCTGCCTTTCCCCAGTGCTCTGCAAGCTCTCCAGAACAACAGCAAATCTGGGGCTCTGTGCTTTCTTTTGTTCTGAACAAGTGTTAGTGTTTTCTGCACAAAGGCGATTCTGCGAAGCAATGTGAACACTTCTGCTTCCCAGGCACAGAGAAGGTGCTAGCAGGGAATTCTCTGCCTGCCTTTCCCCAGTGCTCTGCAAGCTCTCCAGGACAACAGCAAATCTGGGGCTCTGTGCTTTCTTTTGTTCTGAACAAGTGTTAGTGTTTTCTGCACAAAAGCGATTCTGCGAAGTAATGTGAACACTTCTGCTTCCCAGGCACAGAGAAGGTGCTAGCAGGGAATTCTCTGCCTGCCTTTCCCCAGTGCTCTGCAAGCTCTCCAGGACAACATAAAATCTGGGACTCTGTGCTTTCTTTTGTTCTGAACAAGTGTTAGTGTTTTCTGCACAAAAGCGATTCTGCGAAGCAATGTGAACACTTCTGCTTCCCAGGCACAGAGAAGGTGCTAGCAGGGAATTCTCTGCCTGCCTTTCCCGAGTACTCTGCAAGCTCTCCAGGACAACATAAAATCTGGGGCTCTGTGCTTTCTTTTGTTCTGAACAAGTGTTAGTGTTTTCTGCACAAAGGCGATTCTGCGAAGCAATGTGAACACTTCTGCTTCCCAGGCACAGAGAAGGTGCTAGCAGGGAATTCTCTGCCTGCCTTTCCCCAGTGCTCTGCAAGCTCTCCAGAACAACAGCAAATCTGGGGCTCTGTGCTTTCTTTAGTTCTGAACAAGTGTTAGTGTTTTCTGCACAAAAGCGATTCTGCGAAGCAATGTGAACACTTCTGCTTCCCAGGCACAGAGAAGGTGCTAGCAGGGAATTCTCTGCCTGCCTTTCCCCAGTGCTCTGCAAGCTCTCCAGAACAACAGCAAATCTGGGGCTCTGTGCTTTCTTTAGTTCTGAACAAGTGTTAGTGTTTTCTGCAGAAAAGCGATTCTGCGAAGCAATGTGAACACTTCTGCTTCCCAGGCACAGAGAAGGTGCTAGCAGGGAATTCTCTGCCTGCCTTTCCCCAGTGCTCTGCAAGCTCTCCAGGACAACATAAAATCTGGGACTCTGTGCTTTCTTTTGTTCTGAACAAGTGTTAGTGTTTTCTGCACAAAAGCGATTCTGCGAAGCAATGTGAACACTTCTGCTTCCCAGGCACAGAGAAGGTGCTAGCAGGGAATTCTCTGCCTGCCTTTCCCGAGTACTCTGCAAGCTCTCCAGGACAACATAAAATCTGGGGCTCTGTGCTTTCTTTTGTTCTGAACAAGTGTTAGTGTTTTCTGCAGAAAAGCGATTCTGCGAAGCAATGTGAACACTTCTGCTTCCCAGGCACAGAGAAGGTGCTAGCAGGGAATTCTCTGCCTGCCTTTCCCCAGTGCTCTGCAAGCTCTCCAGGACAACAGCAAATCTGGGGCTCTGTGCTTTCTTTAGTTCTGAACAAGTGTTAGTGTTTTCTGCACAAAAGCGATTCTGCGAAGCAATGTGAACACTTCTGCTTCCCAGGCACAGAGAAGGTGCTAGCAGGGAATTCTCTGCCTGCCTTTCCCCAGTGCTCTGCAAGCTCTCCAGGACAACATGAAATCTGGGGCTCTGTGCTTTCTTTCCTTCTGAACAAGTGTTACTGTTTTCTGCACAAAAGCGATTCTTGCGAAGCAATGTGAACACTTCTGCTTCCCAGGCACAGAGAAGGTGCTAGCAGGGAATTCTCTGCCTGCCTTTCCCCAGTGCTATGCAAGCTCTCCAGAACAACAGCAAATCTGGGGCTCTGTGCTTTCTTTAGTTCTGAACAGGTGTTAGTGTTTTCTGCACAAAAGCGATTCTGCGAAGCAATGTGAACACTTCTGCTTCCCAGGCACAGAGAAGGTGCTAGCAGGGAATTCTCTGCCTGCCTTTCCCCAGTGCTCTGCAAGCTCTCCAGAACAACAGCAAATCTGGGGCTCTGTGCTTTCTTTACTTCTGAACAAGTGTTAGTGTTTTCTGCACAAAAGCGATTCTGCGAAGCAATGTGAACACTTCTGCTTCCCAGGCACAGAGAAGGTGCTAGCAGGGAATTCTCTGCCTGCCTTTCCCCAGTGCTATGCAAGCTCTCCAGAACAACAGCAAATCTGGGGCTCTGTGCTTTCTTTTGTTCTGAACAAGTGTTAGTGTTTTCTGCACAAAAGCGATTCTGCGAAGCAATGTGAACACTTCTGCTTCCCAGGCACAGAGAAGGTGCTAGCAGGGAATTCTCTGCCTGCCTTTCCCCAGTGCTATGCAAGCTCTCCAGAACAACAGCAAATCTGGGGCTCTGTGCTTTCTTTTGTTCTGAACAAGTGTTAGTGTTTTCTGCACAAAAGCGATTCTGCGAAGCAATGTGAACACTTCTGCTTCCCAGGCACAGAGAAGATGCTAGCAGGGAATTCTCTGCCTGCCTTTCCCCAGTGCTCTGCAAGCTCTCCAGAACAACAGCAAATCTGGGGCTCTGTGCTTTCTTTTGTTCTGAACAAGTGTTAGTGTTTTCTGCACAAAAGCGATTCTGCGAAGCAATGTGAACACTTCTGCTTCCCAGGCACAGAGAAGGTGCTAGCAGGGAATTCTCTGCCTGCCTTTCCCCAGTGCTCTGCAAGCTCTCCAGAACAACAGCAAATCTGGGGCTCTGTGCTTTCTTTTGTTCTGAACAAGTGTTAGTGTTTTCTGCACAAAGGCGATTCTGCGAAGCAATGTGAACACTTCTGCTTCCCAGGCACAGAGAAGGTGCTAGCAGGGAATTCTCTGCCTGCCTTTCCCCAGTGCTCTGCAAGCTCTCCAGGACAACAGCAAATCTGGGGCTCTGTGCTTTCTTTTGTTCTGAACAAGTGTTAGTGTTTTCTGCACAAAAGCTATTCTGCGAAGTAATGTGAACACTTCTGCTTCCCAGGCACAGAGAAGGTGCTAGCAGGGAATTCTCTGCCTGCCTTTCCCCAGTGCTCTGCAAGCTCTCCAGGACAACATAAAATCTGGGACTCTGTGCTTTCTTTTGTTCTGAACAAGTGTTAGTGTTTTCTGCACAAAAGCGATTCTGCGAAGCAATGTGAACACTTCTGCTTCCCAGGCACAGAGAAGGTGCTAGCAGGGAATTCTCTGCCTGCCTTTCCCCAGTGCTCTGCAAGCTCTCCAGGACAACATAAAATCTGGGGCTCTGTGCTTTCTTTTGTTCTGAACAAGTGTTAGTGTTTTCTGCACAAAGGCGATTCTGCGAAGCAATGTGAACACTTCTGCTTCCCAGGCACAGAGAAGGTGCTAGCAGGGAATTCTCTGCCTGCCTTTCCCCAGTGCTCTGCAAGCTCTCCAGGACAACATAGAATCTGGGGCTCTGTGCTTTCTTTTGTTCTGAACAAGTGTTAGTGTTTTCTGCACAAAAGCGATTCTGCGAAGCAATGTGAACACTTCTGCTTCCCAGGCACAGAGAAGGTGCTAGCAGGGAATTCTCTGCCTGCCTTTCCCCAGTGCTCTGCAAGCTCTCCAGAACAACAGCAAATCTGGGGCTCTGTGCTTTCTTTTGTTCTGAACAAGTGTTAGTGTTTTCTGCACAAAGGCGATTCTGCGAAGCAATGTGAACACTTCTGCTTCCCAGGCACAGAGAAGGTGCTAGCAGGGAATTCTCTGCCTGCCTTTCCCCAGTGCTCTGCAAGCTCTCCAGGACAACAGCAAATCTGGGGCTCTGTGCTTTCTTTTGTTCTGAACAAGTGTTAGTGTTTTCTGCACAAAAGCGATTCTGCGAAGTAATGTGAACACTTCTGCTTCCCAGGCACAGAGAAGGTGCTAGCAGGGAATTCTCTGCCTGCCTTTCCCCAGTGCTCTGCAAGCTCTCCAGGACAACATAAAATCTGGGACTCTGTGCTTTCTTTTGTTCTGAACAAGTGTTAGTGTTTTCTGCACAAAAGCGATTCTGCGAAGCAATGTGAACACTTCTGCTTCCCAGGCACAGAGAAGGTGCTAGCAGGGAATTCTCTGCCTGCCTTTCCCGAGTACTCTGCAAGCTCTCCAGGACAACATAAAATCTGGGGCTCTGTGCTTTCTTTTGTTCTGAACAAGTGTTAGTGTTTTCTGCAGAAAAGCGATTCTGCGAAGCAATGTGAACACTTCTGCTTCCCAGGCACAGAGAAGGTGCTAGCAGGGAATTCTCTGCCTGCCTTTCCCCAGTGCTCTGCAAGCTCTCCAGAACAACAGCAAATCTGGGGCTCTGTGCTTTCTTTTGTTCTGAACAAGTGTTAGTGTTTTCTGCACAAAAGCTATTCTGCGAAGTAATGTGAACACTTCTGCTTCCCAGGCACAGAGAAGGTGCTAGCAGGGAATTCTCTGCCTGCCTTTCCCCAGTGCTCTGCAAGCTCTCCAGGACAACATAAAATCTGGGACTCTGTGCTTTCTTTTGTTCTGAACAAGTGTTAGTGTTTTCTGCACAAAAGCGATTCTGCGAAGCAATGTGAACACTTCTGCTTCCCAGGCACAGAGAAGGTGCTAGCAGGGAATTCTCTGCCTGCCTTTCCCCAGTGCTCTGCAAGCTCTCCAGGACAACATAAAATCTGGGGCTCTGTGCTTTCTTTTGTTCTGAACAAGTGTTAGTGTTTTCTGCACAAAGGCGATTCTGCGAAGCAATGTGAACACTTCTGCTTCCCAGGCACAGAGAAGGTGCTAGCAGGGAATTCTCTGCCTGCCTTTCCCCAGTGCTCTGCAAGCTCTCCAGAACAACAGCAAATCTGGGGCTCTGTGCTTTCTTTTGTTCTGAACAAGTGTTAGTGTTTTCTGCACAAAGGCGATTCTGCGAAGCAATGTGAACACTTCTGCTTCCCAGGCACAGAGAAGGTGCTAGCAGGGAATTCTCTGCCTGCCTTTCCCCAGTGCTCTGCAAGCTCTCCAGGACAACAGCAAATCTGGGGCTCTGTGCTTTCTTTTGTTCTGAACAAGTGTTAGTGTTTTCTGCACAAAAGCGATTCTGCGAAGTAATGTGAACACTTCTGCTTCCCAGGCACAGAGAAGGTGCTAGCAGGGAATTCTCTGCCTGCCTTTCCCCAGTGCTCTGCAAGCTCTCCAGGACAACATAAAATCTGGGACTCTGTGCTTTCTTTTGTTCTGAACAAGTGTTAGTGTTTTCTGCACAAAAGCGATTCTGCGAAGGAATGTGAACACTTCTGCTTCCCAGGCACAGAGAAGGTGCTAGCAGGGAATTCTCTGCCTGCCTTTCCCGAGTACTCTGCAAGCTCTCCAGGACAACATAAAATCTGGGGCTCTGTGCTTTCTTTTGTTCTGAACAAGTGTTAGTGTTTTCTGCAGAAAAGCGATTCTGCGAAGCAATGTGAACACTTCTGCTTCCCAGGCACAGAGAAGGTGCTAGCAGGGAATTCTCTGCCTGCCTTTCCCCAGTGCTCTGCAAGCTCTCCAGGACAACAGCAAATCTGGGGCTCTGTGCTTTCTTTTGTTCTGAACAAGTGTTAGTGTTTTCTGCACAAAGGCGATTCTGCGAAGCAATGTGAACACTTCTGCTTCCCAGGCACAGAGAAGGTGCTAGCAGGGAATTCTCTGCCTGCCTTTCCCCAGTGCTCTGCAAGCTCTCCAGAACAACAGCAAATCTGGGGCTCTGTGCTTTCTTTTGTTCTGAACAAGTGTTAGTGTTTTCTGCACAAAGGCGATTCTGCGAAGCAATGTGAACACTTCTGCTTCCCAGGCACAGAGAAGGTGCTAGCAGGGAATTCTCTGCCTGCCTTTCCCCAGTGCTCTGCAAGCTCTCCAGGACAACAGCAAATCTGGGGCTCTGTGCTTTCTTTTGTTCTGAACAAGTGTTAGTGTTTTCTGCACAAAAGCGATTCTGCGAAGTAATGTGAACACTTCTGCTTTCCAGGCACAGAGAAGATGCTAGCAGGGAATTCTCTGCCTGCCTTTCCCCAGTGCTCTGCAAGCTCTCCAGGACAACATAAAATCTGGGACTCTGTGCTTTCTTTTGTTCTGAACAAGTGTTAGTGTTTTCTGCACAAAAGCGATTCTGCGAAGCAATGTGAACACTTCTGCTTCCCAGGCACAGAGAAGGTGCTAGCAGGGAATTCTCTGCCTGCCTTTCCCCAGTGCTCTGCAAGCTCTCCAGGACAACATAAAATCTGGGGCTCTGTGCTTTCTTTAGTTCTGAACAAGTGTTAGTGTTTTCTGCACAAAGGCGATTCTGCGAAGCAATGTGAACACTTCTGCTTCCCAGGCACAGAGAAGGTGCTAGCAGGGAATTCTCTGCCTGCCTTTCCCCAGTGCTCTGCAAGCTCTCCAGAACAACAGCAAATCTGGGGCTCTGTGCTTTCTTTTGTTCTGAACAAGTGTTAGTGTTTTCTGCACAAAAGCGATTCTGCGAAGCAATGTGAACACTTCTGCTTCCCAGGCACAGAGAAGGTGCTAGCAGGGAATTCTCTGCCTGCCTTTCCCCAGTGCTCTGCAAGCTCTCCAGAACAACAGCAAATCTGGGGCTCTGTGCTTTCTTTTGTTCTGAACAAGTGTTAGTGTTTTCTGCACAAAGGCGATTCTGCGAAGCAATGTGAACACTTCTGCTTCCCAGGCACAGAGAAGGTGCTAGCAGGGAATTCTCTGCCTGCCTTTCCCCAGTGCTCTGCAAGCTCTCCAGGACAACAGCAAATCTGGGGCTCTGTGCTTTCTTTTGTTCTGAACAAGTGTTAGTGTTTTCTGCACAAAAGCGATTCTGCGAAGTAATGTGAACACTTCTGCTTCCCAGGCACAGAGAAGGTGCTAGCAGGGAATTCTCTGCCTGCCTTTCCCCAGTGCTCTGCAAGCTCTCCAGGACAACATAAAATCTGGGGCTCTGTGCTTTCTTTTGTTCTGAACAAGTGTTAGTGTTTTCTGCACAAAAGCGATTCTGCGAAGCAATGTGAACACTTCTGCTTCCCAGGCACAGAGAAGGTGCTAGCAGGGAATTCTCTGCCTGCCTTTCCCCAGTGCTCTGCAAGCTCTCCAGAACAACAGCAAATCTGGGGCTCTGTGCTTTCTTTTGTTCTGAACAAGTGTTAGTGTTTTCTGCACAAAAGCGATTCTGCGAAGCAATGTGAACACTTCTGCTTCCCAGGCACAGAGAAGGTGCTAGCAGGGAATTCTCTGCCTGCCTTTCCCCAGTGCTCTGCAAGCTCTCCAGAACAACAGCAAATCTGGGGCTCTGTGCTTTCTTTTGTTCTGAACAAGTGTTAGTGTTTTCTGCACAAAGGCGATTCTGCGAAGCAATGTGAACACTTCTGCTTCCCAGGCACAGAGAAGGTGCTAGCAGGGAATTCTCTGCCTGCCTTTCCCCAGTGCTCTGCAAGCTCTCCAGGACAACAGCAAATCTGGGGCTCTGTGCTTTCTTTTGTTCTGAACAAGTGTTAGTGTTTTCTGCACAAAAGCTATTCTGCGAAGTAATGTGAACACTTCTGCTTCCCAGGCACAGAGAAGGTGCTAGCAGGGAATTCTCTGCCTGCCTTTCCCCAGTGCTCTGCAAGCTCTCCAGGACAACATAAAATCTGGGACTCTGTGCTTTCTTTTGTTCTGAACAAGTGTTAGTGTTTTCTGCACAAAAGCGATTCTGCGAAGCAATGTGAACACTTCTGCTTCCCAGGCACAGAGAAGGTGCTAGCAGGGAATTCTCTGCCTGCCTTTCCCCAGTGCTCTGCAAGCTCTCCAGGACAACATAAAATCTGGGGCTCTGTGCTTTCTTTTGTTCTGAACAAGTGTTAGTGTTTTCTGCAGAAAAGGCGATTCTGCGAAGCAATGTGAACACTTCTGCTTCCCAGGCACAGAGAAGGTGCTAGCAGGGAATTCTCTGCCTGCCTTTCCCCAGTGCTCTGCAAGCTCTCCAGAACAACAGCAAATCTGGGGCTCTGTGCTTTCTTTTGTTCTGAACAAGTATTAGTGTTTTCTGCACAAAGGCGATTCTGCGAAGCAATGTGAACACTTCTGCTTCCCAGGCACAGAGAAGGTGCTAGCAGGGAATTCTCTGCCTGCCTTTCCCCAGTGCTCTGCAAGCTCTCCAGGACAACAGCAAATCTGGGGCTCTGTGCTTTCTTTTGTTCTGAACAAGTGTTAGTGTTTTCTGCACAAAAGCGATTCTGCGAAGTAATGTGAACACTTCTGCTTCCCAGGCACAGAGAAGGTGCTAGCAGGGAATTCTCTGCCTGCCTTTCCCCAGTGCTCTGCAAGCTCTCCAGGACAACATAAAATCTGGGACTCTGTGCTTTCTTTTGTTCTGAACAAGTGTTAGTGTTTTCTGCACAAAAGCGATTCTGCGAAGCAATGTGAACACTTCTGCTTCCCAGGCACAGAGAAGGTGCTAGCAGGGAATTCTCTGCCTGCCTTTCCCGAGTACTCTGCAAGCTCTCCAGGACAACATAAAATCTGGGGCTCTGTGCTTTCTTTTGTTCTGAACAAGTGTTAGTGTTTTCTGCAGAAAAGCGATTCTGCGAAGCAATGTGAACACTTCTGCTTCCCAGGCACAGAGAAGGTGCTAGCAGGGAATTCTCTGCCTGCCTTTCCCCAGTGCTCTGCAAGCTCTCCAGGACAACAGCAAATCTGGGGCTCTGTGCTTTCTTTTGTTCTGAACAAGTGTTAGTGTTTTCTGCACAAAGGCGATTCTGCGAAGCAATGTGAACACTTCTGCTTCCCAGGCACAGAGAAGGTGCTAGCAGGGAATTCTCTGCCTGCCTTTCCCCAGTGCTCTGCAAGCTCTCCAGAACAACAGCAAATCTGGGGCTCTGTGCTTTCTTTTGTTCTGAACAAGTGTTAGTGTTTTCTGCACAAAAGCGATTCTGCGAAGCAATGTGAACACTTCTGCTTCCCAGGCACAGAGAAGGTGCTAGCAGGGAATTCTCTGCCTGCCTTTCCCCAGTGCTCTGCAAGCTCTCCAGAACAACAGCAAATCTGGGGCTCTGTGCTTTCTTTTGTTCTGAACAAGTGTTAGTGTTTTCTGCACAAAGGCGATTCTGCGAAGCAATGTGAACACTTCTGCTTCCCAGGCACAGAGAAGGTGCTAGCAGGGAATTCTCTGCCTGCCTTTCCCCAGTGCTCTGCAAGCTCTCCAGGACAACAGCAAATCTGGGGCTCTGTGCTTTCTTTTGTTCTGAACAAGTGTTAGTGTTTTCTGCACAAAAGCGATTCTGCGAAGTAATGTGAACACTTCTGCTTCCCAGGCACAGAGAAGGTGCTAGCAGGGAATTCTCTGCCTGCCTTTCCCCAGTGCTCTGCAAGCTCTCCAGGACAACATAAAATCTGGGACTCTGTGCTTTCTTTTGTTCTGAACAAGTGTTAGTGTTTTCTGCACAAAAGCGATTCTGCGAAGCAATGTGAACACTTCTGCTTCCCAGGCACAGAGAAGGTGCTAGCAGGGAATTCTCTGCCTGCCTTTCCCGAGTACTCTGCAAGCTCTCCAGGACAACATAAAATCTGGGGCTCTGTGCTTTCTTTTGTTCTGAACAAGTGTTAGTGTTTTCTGCAGAAAAGCGATTCTGCGAAGCAATGTGAACACTTCTGCTTCCCAGGCACAGAGAAGGTGCTAGCAGGGAATTCTCTGCCTGCCTTTCCCCAGTGCTCTGCAAGCTCTCCAGGACAACAGCAAATCTGGGGCTCTGTGCTTTCTTTAGTTCTGAACAAGTGTTAGTGTTTTCTGCACAAAACCGATTCTGCGAAGCAATGTGAACACTTCTGCTTCCCAGGCACAGAGAAGGTGCTAGCAGGGAATTCTCTGCCTGCCTTTCCCCAGTGCTCTGCAAGCTCTCCAGGACAACATGAAATCTGGGGCTCTGTGCTTTCTTTCCTTCTGAACAAGTGTTACTGTTTTCTGCACAAAAGCGATTCTTGCGAAGCAATGTGAACACTTCTGCTTCCCAGGCACAGAGAAGGTGCTAGCAGGGAATTCTCTGCCTGCCTTTCCCCAGTGCTATGCAAGCTCTCCAGAACAACAGCAAATCTGGGGCTCTGTGCTTTCTTTAGTTCTGAACAGGTGTTAGTGTTTTCTGCACAAAAGCGATTCTGCGAAGCAATGTGAACACTTCTGCTTCCCAGGCACAGAGAAGGTGCTAGCAGGGAATTCTCTGCCTGCCTTTCCCCAGTGCTCTGCAAGCTCTCCAGAACAACAGCAAATCTGGGGCTCTGTGCTTTCTTTAGTTCTGAACAATTGTTAGTGTTTTCTGCACAAAAGCGATTCTGCGAAGCAATGTAAACACTTCTGCTTCCCAGGCACAGAGAAGGTGCTAGCAGGGAATTCTCTGCCTGCCTTTCCCCAGTGCTCTGCAAGCTCTCCAGGACAACATAGAATCTGGGGCTCTGTGCTTTCTTTTGTTCTGAACAAGTGTTAGTGTTTTCTGCACAAAAGCGATTCTGCGAAGCAATGTGAACACTTCTGCTTCCCAGGCACAGAGAAGGTGCTAGCAGGGAATTCTCTGCCTGCCTTTCCCCAGTGCTCTGCAAGCTCTCCAGGACAACATAAAATCTGGGGCTCTGTGCTTTCTTTTGTTCTGAACAATTGTTAGTATTTTCTGCACAAAAGCGATTCTGCGAAGCAATGTGAACACTTCTGCTTCCCAGGCACAGAGAAGGTGCTAGCAGGGAATTCTCTGCCTGCCTTTCCCCAGTGCTCTGCAAGCTCTCCAGAACAACAGCAAATCTGGGGCTCTGTGCTTTCTTTTGTTCTGAACAAGTGTTAGTGTTTTCTGCACAAAAGCGATTCTGCGAAACAATGTGAACACTTCTGCTTCCCAGGCACAGAGAAGGTGCTAGCAGGGAATTCTCTGCCTGCCTTTCCCCAGTGCTCTGCAAGCTCTCCAGGACAACATAAAATCTGGGGCTCTGTGCTTTCTTTCCTTCTGAACAAGTGTTACTGTTTTCTGCACAAAAGCGATTCTTGCGAAGCAATGTGAACACTTCTGCTTCCCAGGCACAGAGAAGGTGCTAGCAGGGAATTCCCTGCCTGCCTTTCCCCAGTGCTCTGCAAGCTCTCCAGGACAACATAAAATCTGGGGCTCTGTGCTTTCTTTTGTTCTGAACAAGTGTTAGTGTTTTCTGCAGAAAAGCGATTCTGCGAAGCAATGTGAACACTTCTGCTTCCCAGGCACAGAGAAGGTGCTAGCAGGGAATTCTCTGCCTGCCTTTCCCCAGTGCTCTGCAAGCTCTCCAGGACAACAGCAAATCTGGGGCTCTGTGCTTTCTTTAGTTCTGAACAAGTGTTAGTGTTTTCTGCACAAAAGCGATTCTGCGAAGCAATGTGAACACTTCTGCTTCCCAGGCACAGAGAAGGTGCTAGCAGGGAATTCTCTGCCTGCCTTTCCCCAGTGCTCTGCAAGCTCTCCAGGGCAACATAAAATCTGGGGCTCTGTGCTTTCTTTCCTTCTGAACAAGTGTTACTGTTTTCTGCACAAAAGCGATTCTTGCGAAGCAATGTGAACACTTCTGCTTCCCAGGCACAGAGAAGGTGCTAGCAGGGAATTCTCTGCCTGCCTTTCCCCAGTGCTATGCAAGCTCTCCAGAACAACAGCAAATCTGGGGCTCTGTGCTTTCTTTAGTTCTGAACAGGTGTTAGTGTTTTCTGCACAAAAGCGATTCTGCGAAGCAATGTGAACACTTCTGCTTCCCAGGCACAGAGAAGGTGCTAGCAGGGAATTCTCTGCCTGCCTTTCCCCAGTGCTCTGCAAGCTCTCCAGAACAACAGCAAATCTGGGGCTCTGTGCTTTCTTTAGTTCTGAACAATTGTTAGTGTTTTCTGCACAAAAGCGATTCTGCGAAGCAATGTAAACACTTCTGCTTCCCAGGCACAGAGAAGGTGCTAGCAGGGAATTCTCTGCCTGCCTTTCCCCAGTGCTATGCAAGCTCTCCAGAACAACAGCAAATCTGGGGCTCTGTGCTTTCTTTTGTTCTGAACAAGTGTTAGTGTTTTCTGCACAAAAGCGATTCTGCGAAGCAATGTGAACACTTCTGCTTCCCAGGCACAGAGAAGGTGCTAGCAGGGAATTCTCTGCCTGCCTTTCCCCAGTGCTCTGCAAGCTCTCCAGGACAACATAAAATCTGGGGCTGTGTGCTTTCTTTCCTTCTGAACAAGTGTTACTGTTTTCTGCACAAAAGCGATTCTGCGAAGCAATGTGAACACTTCTGCTTCCCAGGCACAGAGAAGGTGCTAGCAGGGAATTCTCTGCCTGCCTTTCCCCAGTGCTCTGCAAGCTCTCCAGAACAACAGCAAATCTGGGGCTCTGTGCTTTCTTTTGTTCTGAACAAGTGTTAGTGTTTTCTGCACAAAAGCGATTCTGCGAAGCAATGTGAACACTTCTGCTTCCCAGGCACAGAGAAGGTGCTAGCAGGGAATTCTCTGCCTGCCTTTCCCTAGTGCTCTGCAAGCTCTCCAGAACAACAGCAAATCTGGGGCTCTGTGCTTTCTTTTGTTCTGAACAACTGTTAGTGTTTTCTGCACAAAGGCGATTCTGCGAAGCAATGTGAACACTTCTGCTTCCCAGGCACAGAGAAGGTGCTAGCAGGGAATTCTCTGCCTGCCTTTCCCCAGTGCTCTGCAAGCTCTCCAGGACAACATAAAATCTGGGGCTCTGTGCTTTCTTTTGTTCTGAACAAGTGTTAGTGTTTTCTGCACAAAAGCGATTCTGCGAAGTAATGTGAACACTTCTGCTTCCCAGGCACAGAGAAGGTGCTAGCAGGGAATTCTCTGCCTGCCTTTCCCCAGTGCTCTGCAAGCTCTCCAGGACAACATAAAATCTGGGACTCTGTGCTTTCTTTTGTTCTGAACAAGTGTTAGTGTTTTCTGCACAAAGGCGATTCTGCGAAGCAATGTGAACACTTCTGCTTCCCAGGCACAGAGAAGGTGCTAGCAGGGAATTCTCTGCCTGCCTTTCCCCAGTGCTCTGCAAGCTCTCCAGAACAACAGCAAATCTGGGGCTCTCTGCTTTCTTTAGTTCTGAACAAGTGTTAGTGTTTTCTGCACAAAAGCGATTCTGCGAAGCAATGTGAACACTTCTGCTTCCCAGGCACAGAGAAGGTGCTAGCAGGGAATTCTCTGCCTGCCTTTCCCCAGTGCTCTGCAAGCTCTCCAGGACAACATAAAATCTGGGGCTCTGTGCTTTCTTTCCTTCTGAACAAGTGTTACTGTTTTCTGCACAAAAGCGATTCTTGCGAAGCAATGTGAACACTTCTGCTTCCCAGGCACAGAGAAGGTGCTAGCAGGGAATTCCCTGCCTGCCTTTCCCCAGTGCTCTGCAAGCTCTCCAGGACAACAGCAAATCTGGGGCTCTGTGCTTTCTTTTGTTCTGAACAAGTGTTAGTGTTTTCTGCACAAAGGCGATTCTGCGAAGCAATGTGAACACTTCTGCTTCCCAGGCACAGAGGAGGTGCTAGCAGGGAATTCTCTGCCTGCCTTTCCCCAGTGCTCTGCAAGCTCTCCAGGGCAACATGAAATCTGGGGCTCTGTGCTTTCTTTTGTTCTGAAGAAGTGTTACTGTTTTATGCACAAAAGCGATTCTGCGAAGTAATGTGAACACTTCTGCTTCCCAGGCACAGAGGAGGTGCTAGCAGGGAATTCTCTGCCTGCCTTTCCCCAGTGCTCTGCAAGCTCTCCAGGACAACAGCAAATCTGGGGCTCTGTGCTTTCTTTTGTTGTGAACAAGTGTTAGTGTTTTCTGCACAAAAGCGATTCTGCGAAGTAATGTGAACACTTCTGCTTCCCAGGCACAGAGAAGGTGCTATCAGGGAATTCTCTGCCTGCCTTTCCCCAGTGCTCTGCAAGCTCTCCAGAACAACAGCAAATCTGGGGCTCTGTGCTTTCTTTAGTTCTGAACAATTGTTAGTGTTTTCTGCACAAAAGCGATTCTGCGAAGCAATGTAAACACTTCTGCTTCCCAGGCACAGAGAAGGTGCTAGCAGGGAATTCTCTGCCTGCCTTTCCCCAGTGCTCTGCAAGCTCTCCAGGACAACATAAAATCTGGGACTCTGTGCTTTCTTTTGTTCTGAACAAGTGTTAGTGTTTTCTGCACAAAGGCGATTCTGCGAAGCAGTGTGAACACTTCTGCTTCCCAGGCACAGAGAAGGTGCTAGCAGGGAATTCTCTGCCTGCCTTTCCCGAGTACTCTGCAAGCTCTCCAGGACAACAGCAAATCTGGGGCTCTGTGCTTTCTTTTGTTCTGAACAAGTGTTAGTGTTTTCTGCACAAAGGCGATTCTGCGAAGCAATGTGAACACTTCTGCTTCCCAGGCACAGAGAAGGTGCTAGCAGGGAATTCTCTGCCTGCCTTTCCCCAGTGCTCTGCAAGCTCTCCAGAACAACAGCAAATCTGGGGCTCTGTGCTTTCTTTAGTTCTGAACAAGTGTTAGTGTTTTCTGCACAAAAGCGATTCTGCGAAGCAATGTGAACACTTCTGCTTCCCAGGCACAGAGAAGGTGCTAGCAGGGAATTCTCTGCCTGCCTTTCCCCAGTGCTCTGCAAGCTCTCCAGGACAACATAAAATCTGGGGCTCTGTGCTTTCTTTCCTTCTGAACAAGTGTTACTGTTTTCTGCACAAAAGCGATTCTTGCGAAGCAATGTGAACACTTCTGCTTCCCAGGCACAGAGAAGGTGCTAGCAGGGAATTCCCTGCCTGCCTTTCCCCAGTGCTCTGCAAGCTCTCCAGGACAACAGCAAATCTGGGGCTCTGTGCTTTCTTTTGTTCTGAACAAGTGTTAGTGTTTTCTGCACAAAGGCGATTCTGCGAAGCAATGTGAACACTTCTGCTTCCCAGGCACAGAGGAGGTGCTAGCAGGGAATTCTCTGCCTGCCTTTCCCCAGTGCTCTGCAAGCTCTCCAGGGCAACATGAAATCTGGGGCTCTGTGCTTTCTTTTGTTCTGAAGAAGTGTTACTGTTTTATGCACAAAAGCGATTCTGCGAAGTAATGTGAACACTTCTGCTTCCCAGGCACAGAGGAGGTGCTAGCAGGGAATTCTCTGCCTGCCTTTCCCCAGTGCTCTGCAAGCTCTCCAGGACAACAGCAAATCTGGGGCTCTGTGCTTTCTTTTGTTGTGAACAAGTGTTAGTGTTTTCTGCACAAAAGCGATTCTGCGAAGTAATGTGAACACTTCTGCTTCCCAGGCACAGAGAAGGTGCTATCAGGGAATTCTCTGCCTGCCTTTCCCCAGTGCTCTGCAAGCTCTCCAGAACAACAGCAAATCTGGGGCTCTGTGCTTTCTTTAGTTCTGAACAATTGTTAGTGTTTTCTGCACAAAAGCGATTCTGCGAAGCAATGTAAACACTTCTGCTTCCCAGGCACAGAGAAGGTGCTAGCAGGGAATTCTCTGCCTGCCTTTCCCCAGTGCTCTGCAAGCTCTCCAGAACAACAGCAAATCTGGGGCTCTGTGCTTTCTTTTGTTCTGAACAAGTGTTAGTGTTTTCTGCACAAAAGCGATTCTGCGAAGCAATGTGAACACTTCTGCTTCCCAGGCACAGAGAAGGTGCTAGCAGGGAATTCTCTGCCTGCCTTTCCCCAGTGCTCTGCAAGCTCTCCAGAACAACAGCAAATCTGGGGCTCTGTGCTTTCTTTTGTTCTGAACAAGTGTTAGTGTTTTCTGCACAAAAGCGATTCTGCGAAGCAATGTGAACACTTCTGCTTCCCAGGCACAGAGAAGGTGCTAGCAGGGAATTCTCTGCCTGCCTTTCCCCAGTGCTCTGCAAGCTCTCCAGGACAACAGCAAATCTGGGGCTCTGTGCTTTCTTTTGTTCTGAACAAGTGTTAGTGTTTTCTGCACAAAGGCGATTCTGCGAAGCAATGTGAACACTTCTGCTTCCCAGGCACAGAGAAGGTGCTAGCAGGGAATTCTCTGCCTGCCTTTCCCCAGTGCTCTGCAAGCTCTCCAGGACAACAGAAAATCTGGGGCTCTGTGCTTTCTTTGGTTCTGAACAAGTGTTAGTGTTTTCTGCACAAAAGCGATTCTGCGAAGTAATGTGAACACTTCTGCTTCCCAGGCACAGAGAAGGTGCTAGCAGGGAATTCTCTGCCTGCCTTTCCCCAGTGCTCTGCAAGCTCTCCAGAACAACATAAAATCTGGGGCTCTCTGCTTTCTTTTGTTCTGAACAAGTGTTAGTGTTTTCTGCACAAAGGCGATTCTGCGAAGCAATGTGAACACTTCTGCTTCCCAGGCACAGAGAAGGTGCTAGCAGGGAATTCTCTGCCTGCCTTTCCCCAGTGCTCTGCAAGCTCTCCAGGACAACATAAAATCTGGGGCTCTGTGCTTTCTTTCGTTCTGAACAAGTGTTAGTGTTTTCTGCACAAAAGCGATTCTGCGAAGCAATGTGAACACTTCTGCTTCCCAGGCACAGAGAAGGTGCTAGCAGGGAATTCTCTGCCTGCCTTTCCCCAGTGCTCTGCAAGCTCTCCAGGACAATATAAAATCTGGGACTCTGTGCTTTCTTTTGTTCTGAACAAGTGTTAGTGTTTTCTGCACAAAAGCGATTCTGCGAAGCAATGTGAACACTTCTGCTTCCCAGGCACAGAGAAGGTGCTAGCAGGGAATTCTCTGCCTGCCTTTCCCGAGTACTCTGCAAGCTCTCCAGGACAACATAAAATCTGGGGCTCTGTGCTTTCTTTTGTTCTGAACAAGTGTTAGTGTTTTCTGCAGAAAAGCGATTCTGCGAAGCAATGTGAACACTTCTGCTTCCCAGGCACAGAGAAGGTGCTAGCAGGGAATTCTCTGCCTGCCTTTCCCCAGTGCTCTGCAAGCTCTCCAGGACAACAGCAAATCTGGGGCTCTGTGCTTTCTTTTGTTCTGAACAAGTGTTAGTGTTTTCTGCACAAAGGCGATTCTGCGAAGCAATGTGAACACTTCTGCTTCCCAGGCACAGAGAAGGTGCTAGCAGGGAATTCTCTGCCTGCCTTTCCCCAGTGCTCTGCAAGCTCTCCAGAACAACAGCAAATCTGGGGCTCTGTGCTTTCTTTAGTTCTGAACAAGTGTTAGTGTTTTCTGCACAAAAGCGATTTTGCGAAGCAATGTGAACACTTCTGCTTCCCAGGCACAGAGAAGGTGCTAGCAGGGAATTCTCTGCCTGCCTTTCCCCAGTGCTCTGCAAGCTCTCCAGGACAACATAAAATCTGGGGCTCTGTGCTTTCTTTCCTTCTGAACAAGTGTTACTGTTTTCTGCACAAAAGCGATTCTTGCGAAGCAATGTGAACACTTCTGCTTCCCAGGCACAGAGAAGGTGCTAGCAGGGAATTCCCTGCCTGCCTTTCCCCAGTGCTCTGCAAGCTCTCCAGGACAACAGCAAATCTGGGGCTCTGTGCTTTCTTTTGTTCTGAACAAGTGTTAGTGTTTTCTGCACAAAGGCGATTCTGCGAAGCAATGTGAACACTTCTGCTTCCCAGGCACAGAGGAGGTGCTAGCAGGGAATTCTCTGCCTGCCTTTCCCCAGTGCTCTGCAAGCTCTCCAGGGCAACATGAAATCTGGGGCTCTGTGCTTTCTTTTGTTCTGAAGAAGTGTTACTGTTTTATGCACAAAAGCGATTCTGCGAAGTAATGTGAACACTTCTGCTTCCCAGGCACAGAGGAGGTGCTAGCAGGGAATTCTCTGCCTGCCTTTCCCCAGTGCTATGCAAGCTCTCCAGAACAACAGCAAATCTGGGGCTCTGTGCTTTCTTTTGTTCTGAACAAGTGTTAGTGTTTTCTGCACAAAAGCGATTCTGCGAAGCAATGTGAACACTTCTGCTTCCCAGGCACAGAGAAGGTGCTAGCAGGGAATTCTCTGCCTGCCTTTCCCCAGTGCTCTGCAAGCTCTCCAGAACAACAGCAAATCTGGGGCTCTGTGCTTTCTTTTGTTCTGAACAAGTGTTAGTGTTTTCTGCACAAAAGCGATTCTGCGAAGCAATGTGAACACTTCTGCTTCCCAGGCACAGAGAAGGTGCTAGCAGGGAATTCTCTGCCTGCCTTTCCCCAGTGCTCTGCAAGCTCTCCAGGACAACAGCAAATCTGGGGCTCTGTGCTTTCTTTTGTTCTGAACAAGTGTTAGTGTTTTCTGCACAAAGGCGATTCTGCGAAGCAATGTGAACACTTCTGCTTCCCAGGCACAGAGAAGGTGCTAGCAGGGAATTCTCTGCCTGCCTTTCCCCAGTGCTCTGCAAGCTCTCCAGGACAACAGAAAATCTGGGGCTCTGTGCTTTCTTTTGTTCTGAACAAGTGTTAGTGTTTTCTGCACAAAAGCGATTCTGCGAAGCAATGTGAACACTTCTGCTTCCCAGGCACAGAGAAGGTGCTAGCAGGGAATTCTCTGCCTGCCTTTCCCCAGTGCTCTGCAAGCTCTCCAGGACAACATAAAATCTGGGACTCTGTGCTTTCTTTTGTTCTGAACAAGTGTTAGTGTTTTCTGCACAAAAGCGATTCTGCGAAGCAATGTGAACACTTCTGCTTCCCAGGCACAGAGAAGGTGCTAGCAGGGAATTCTCTGCCTGCCTTTCCCCAGTGCTCTGCAAGCTCTCCAGGACAACATAAAATCTGGGGCTCTGTGCTTTATTTAGTTCTGAACAAGTGTTAGTGTTTTCTGCACAAAAGCGATTCTGCGAAGCAATGTGAACACTTCTGCTTCCCAGGCACAGAGAAGGTGCTAGCAGGGAATTCTCTGCCTGCCTTTCCCCAGTGCTCTGCAAGCTCTCCAGAACAACAGCAAATCTGGGGCTCTGTGCTTTCTTTTGTTCTGAACAACTGTTAGTGTTTTCTGCACAAAGGCGATTCTGCGAAGCAATGTGAACACTTCTGCTTCCCAGGCACAGAGAAGGTGCTAGCAGGGAATTCTCTGCCTGCCTTTCCCCAGTGCTCTGCAAGCTCTCCAGGACAACATAAAATCTGGGGCTCTGTGCTTTCTTTCCTTCCGAACAAGTGTTACTGTTTTCTGCACAAAAGCGATTCTTGCGAAGCAATGTGAACACTTCTGCTTCCCAGGCACAGAGAAGGTGCTAGCAGGGAATTCCCTGCCTGCCTTTCCCCAGTGCTCTGCAAGCTCTCCAGGACAACAGCAAATCTGGGGCTCTGTGCTTTCTTTCCTTCTGAACAAGTGTTACTGTTTTCTGCACAAAAGCGATTCTTGCGAAGCAATGTGAACACTTCTGCTTCCCAGGCACAGAGAAGGTGCTAGCAGGGAATTCCCTGCCTGCCTTTCCCCAGTGCTCTGCAAGCTCTCCAGGACAACAGCAAATCTGGGGCTCTGTGCTTTCTTTTGTTCTGAACAAGTGTTAGTGTTTTCTGCACAAAGGCGATTCTGCGAAGCAATGTGAACACTTCTGCTTCCCAGGCACAGAGGAGGTGCTAGCAGGGAATTCTCTGCCTGCCTTTCCCCAGTGCTCTGCAAGCTCTCCAGGACAACAGCAAATCTGGGGCTCTGTGCTTTCTTTTGTTCTGAACAAGTGTTAGTGTTTTCTGCACAAAAGCGATTCTGCGAAGTAATGTGAACACTTCTGCTTCCCAGGCACAGAGAAGGTGCTATCAGGGAATTCTCTGCCTGCCTTTCCCCAGTGCTCTGCAAGCTCTCCAGAACAACAGCAAATCTGGGGCTCTGTGCTTTCTTTAGTTCTGAACAATTGTTAGTGTTTTCTGCACAAAAGCGATTCTGCGAAGCAATGTAAACACTTCTGCTTCCCAGGCACAGAGAAGGTGCTAGCAGGGAATTCTCTGCCTGCCTTTCCCCAGTGCTCTGCAAGCTCTCCAGAACAACAGCAAATATGGGGCTCTGTGCTTTCTTTTGTTCTGAACAAGTGTTAGTGTTTTCTGCACAAAAGCGATTCTGCGAAGCAATGTGAACACTTCTGCTTCCCAGGCACAGAGAAGGTGCTAGCAGGGAATTCTCTGCCTGCCTTTCCCCAGTGCTCTGCAAGCTCTCCAGAACAACAGCAAATCTGGGGCTCTGTTCTTTCTTTTGTTCTGAACAAGTGTTAGTGTTTTCTGCACAAAAGCGATTCTGCGAAGCAATGTGAACACTTCTGCTTCCCAGGCACAGAGAAGGTGCTAGCAGGGAATTCTCTGCCTGCCTTTCCCCAGTGCTCTGCAAGCTCTCCAGGACAACAGCAAATCTGGGGCTCTGTGCTTTCTTTTGTTCTGAACAAGTGTTAGTGTTTTCTGCACAAAGGCGATTCTGCGAAGCAATGTGAACACTTCTGCTTCCCAGGCACAGAGGAGGTGCTAGCAGGGAATTCTCTGCCTGCCTTTCCCCAGTGCTCTGCAAGCTCTCCAGGGCAACATGAAATCTGCGGCTCTGTGCTTTCTTTTGTTCTGAAGAAGTGTTACTGTTTTATGCACAAAACCGATTCTGCGAAGCAATGTGAACACTTCTGCTTCCCAGGCACAGAGAAGGTGCTAGCAGGGAATTCTCTGCCTGCCTTTCCCCAGTGCTCTGCAAGCTCTCCAGGACAACAGCAAATCTGGGGCTCTGTGCTTTCTTTTGTTCTGAACAAGTGTTAGTGTTTTCTGCACAAAGGCGATTCTGCGAAGCAATGTGAACACCTCTGCTTCCCAGGCACAGAGAAGGTGCTAGCAGGGAATTCTCTGCCTGCCTTTCCCGAGTACTCTGCAAGCTCTCCAGGACAACATAAAATCTGGGGCTCTGTGCTTTCTTTTGTTCTGAACAAGTGTTAGTGTTTTCTGCACAAAAGCGATTCTGCGAAGCAATGTGAACACTTCTGCTTCCCAGGCACAGAGAAGGTGCTAGCAGGGAATTCTCTGCCTGCCTTTCCCCAGTGCTCTGCAAGCTCTCCAGGACAACAGCAAATCTGGGGCTCTGTGCTTTCTTTTGTTCTGAACAAGTGTTAGTGTTTTCTGCACAAAGGCGATTCTGCGAAGTAATGTGAACACTTCTGCTTCCCAGGCACAGAGAAGGTGCTAGCAGGGAATTCTCTGCCTGCCTTTCCCCAGTGCTCTGCAAGCTCTCCAGAACAACAGCAAATCTGGGGCTCTGTGCTTTCTTTAGTTCTGAACAAGTGTTAGTGTTTTCTGCACAAAAGCGATTCTGCGAAGCAATGTGAACACTTCTGCTTCCCAGGCACAGAGAAGGTGCTAGCAGGGAATTCTCTGCCTGCCTTTCCCCAGTGCTCTGCAAGCTCTCCAGGACAACATAAAATCTGGGGCTCTGTGCTTTCTTTCCTTCTGAACAAGTGTTACTGTTTTCTGCACAAAAGCGATTCTTGCGAAGCAATGTGAACACTTCTGCTTCCCAGGCACAGAGAAGGTGCTAGCAGGGAATTCTCTGCCTGCCTTTCCCCAGTGCTCTGCAAGCTCTCCAGAACAACAGCAAATCTGGGGCTCTGTGCTTTCTTTTGTTCTGAACAAGTGTTAGTGTTTTCTGCACAAAGGCGATTCTGCGAAGCAATGTGAACACTTCTGCTTCCCAGGCACAGAGGAGGTGCTAGCAGGGAATTCTCTGCCTGCCTTTCCCCAGTGCTCTGCAAGCTCTCCAGGGCAACATGAAATCTGGGGCTCTGTGCTTTCTTTTGTTCTGAAGAAGTGTTACTGTTTTATGCACAAAAGCGATTCTGCGAAGCAATGTGAACACTTCTGCTTCCCAGGCACAGAGGAGGTGCTAGCAGGGAATTCTCTGCCTGCCTTTCCCCAGTGCTCTGCAAGCCCTCCAGGACAACAGCAAATCTGGGGCTCTGTGCTTTCTTTTGTTGTGAACAAGTGTTAGTGTTTTCTGCACAAAAGCGATTCTGCGAAGTAATGTGAACACTTCTGCTTCCCAGGCACAGAGAAGGTGCTATCAGGGAATTCTCTGCCTGCCTTTCCCCAGTGCTCTGCAAGCTCTCCAGAACAACAGCAAATCTGGGGCTCTGTGCTTTCTTTAGTTCTGAACAATTGTTAGTGTTTTCTGCACAAAAGCGATTCTGCGAAGCAATGTAAACACTTCTGCTTCCCAGGCACAGAGAAGGTGCTAGCAGGGAATTCTCTGCCTGCCTTTCCCCAGTGCTCTGCAAGCTCTCCAGAACAACAGCAAATCTGGGGCTCTGTGCTTTCTTTTGTTCTGAACAAGTGTTAGTGTTTTCTGCACAAAAGCGATTCTGCGAAGCAATGTAAACACTTCTGCTTCCCAGGCACAGAGAAGGTGCTAGCAGGGAATTCTCTGCCTGCCTTTCCCCAGTGCTCTGCAAGCTCTCCAGAACAACAGCAAATCTGGGGCTCTGTGCTTTCTTTTGTTCTGAACAAGTGTTAGTGTTTTCTGCACAAAGGCGATTCTGCGAAGCAATGTGAACACTTCTGCTTCCCAGGCACAGAGAAGGTGCTAGCAGGGAATTCTCTGCCTGCCTTTCCCCAGTGCTCTGCAAGCTCTCCAGGACAACAGCAAATCTGGGGCTCTGTGCTTTCTTTCCTTCTGAACAAGTGTTACTGTTTTCTGCACAAAGGCGATTCTGCGAAGCAATGTGAACACCTCTGCTTCCCAGGCACAGAGAAGGTGCTAGCAGGGAATTCTCTGCCTGCCTTTCCCGAGTACTCTGCAAGCTCTCCAGGACAACATAAAATCTGGGGCTCTGTGCTTTCTTTTGTTCTGAACAAGTGTTAGTGTTTTCTGCACAAAAGCGATTCTGCGAAGCAATGTGAACACTTCTGCTTCCCAGGCACAGAGAAGGTGCTAGCAGGGAATTCTCTGCCTGCCTTTCCCCAGTGCTCTGCAAGCTCTCCAGGACAACAGCAAATCTGGGGCTCTGTGCTTTCTTTTGTTCTGAACAAGTGTTAGTGTTTTCTGCACAAAGGCGATTCTGCGAAGCAATGTGAACACTTCTGCTTCCCAGGCACAGAGAAGGTGCTAGCAGGGAATTCTCTGCCTGCCTTTCCCCAGTGCTCTGCAAGCTCTCCAGAACAACAGCAAATCTGGGGCTCTGTGCTTTCTTTAGTTCTGAACAAGTGTTAGTGTTTTCTGCACAAAAGCGATTCTGCGAAGCAATGTGAACACTTCTGCTTCCCAGGCACAGAGAAGGTGCTAGCAGGGAATTCTCTGCCTGCCTTTCCCCAGTGCTCTGCAAGCTCTCCAGGACAACATAAAATCTGGGGCTCTGTGCTTTCTTTCCTTCTGAACAAGTGTTACTGTTTTCTGCACAAAAGCGATTCTTGCGAAGCAATGTGAACACTTCTGCTTCCCAGGCACAGAGAAGGTGCTAGCAGGGAATTCCCTGCCTGCCTTTCCCCAGTGCTCTGCAAGCTCTCCAGGACAACAGCAAATCTGGGGCTCTGTGCTTTCTTTTGTTCTGAACAAGTGTTAGTGTTTTCTGCACAAAGGCGATTCTGCGAAGCAATGTGAACACTTCTGCTTCCCAGGCACAGAGGAGGTGCTAGCAGGGAATTCTCTGCCTGCCTTTCCCCAGTGCTCTGCAAGCTCTCCAGGGCAACATGAAATCTGGGGCTCTGTGCTTTCTTTTGTTCTGAAGAAGTGTTAGTGTTTAAGCACAAAAGCGATTCTGCGAAGTAATGTGAACACTTCTGCTTCCCAGGCACAGAGGAGGTGCTAGCAGGGAATTCTCTGCCTGCCTTTCCCCAGTGCTCTGCAAGCTCTCCAGGACAACAGCAAATCTGGGGCTCTGTGCTTTCTTTTGTTGTGAACAAGTGTTAGTGTTTTCTGCACAAAAGCGATTCTGCGAAGCAATGTGAACACTTCTGCTTCCCAGGCACAGAGAAGGTGCTATCAGGGAATTCTCTGCCTGCCTTTCCCCAGTGCTCTGCAAGCTCTCCAGAACAACAGCAAATCTGGGGCTCTGTGCTTTCTTTAGTTCTGAACAATTGTTAGTGTTTTCTGCACAAAAGCGATTCTGCGAAGCAATGTAAACACTTCTGCTTCCCAGGCACAGAGAAGGTGCTAGCAGGGAATTCTCTGCCTGCCTTTCCCCAGTGCTCTGCAAGCTCTCCAGAACAACAGCAAATCTGGGGCTCTGTGCTTTCTTTTGTTCTGAACAAGTGTTAGTGTTTTCTGCACAAAAGCGATTCTGCGAAGCAATGTGAACACTTCTGCTTCCCAGGCACAGAGAAGGTGCTAGCAGGGAATTCTCTGCCTGCCTTTCCCCAGTGCTATGCAAGCTCTCCAGAACAACAGCAAATCTGGGGCTCTGTGCTTTCTTTTGTTCTGAACAAGTGTTAGTGTTTTCTGCACAAAAGCGATTCTGCGAAGCAATGTGAACACTTCTGCTTCCCAGGCACAGAGAAGGTGCTAGCAGGGAATTCTCTGCCTGCCTTTCCCCAGTGCTCTGCAAGCTCTCCAGGACAACAGCAAATCTGGGGCTCTGTGCTTTCTTTTGTTCTGAACAAGTGTTAGTGTTTTCTGCACAAAGGCGATTCTGCGAAGCAATGTGAACACTTCTGCTTCCCAGGCACAGAGAAGGTGCTAGCAGGGAATTCTCTGCCTGCCTTTCCCCAGTGCTCTGCAAGCTCTCCAGGACAACAGAAAATCTGGGGCTCTGTGCTTTCTTTGGTTCTGAACAAGTGTTAGTGTTTTCTGCACAAAAGCGATTCTGCGAAGTAATGTGAACACTTCTGCTTCCCAGGCACAGAGAAGGTGCTAGCAGGGAATTCTCTGCCTGCCTTTCCCCAGTGCTCTGCAAGCTCTCCAGAACAACATAAAATCTGGGGCTCTGTGCTTTCTTTTGTTCTGAACAAGTGTTAGTGTTTTCTGCACAAAGGCGATTCTGCGAAGCAATGTGAACACTTCTGCTTCCCAGGCACAGAGAAGGTGCTAGCAGGGAATTCTCTGCCTGCCTTTCCCCAGTGCTCTGCAAGCTCTCCAGGACAACATAAAATCTGGGGCTCTGTGCTTTCTTTTGTTCTGAACAAGTGTTAGTGTTTTCTGCACAAAAGCGATTCTGCGAAGCAATGTGAACACTTCTGCTTCCCAGGCACAGAGAAGGTGCTAGCAGGGAATTCTCTGCCTGCCTTTCCCCAGTGCTCTGCAAGCTCTCCAGGACAACATAAAATCTGGGACTCTGTGCTTTCTTTTGTTCTGAACAAGTGTTAGTGTTTTCTGCACAAAAGCGATTCTGCGAAGCAATGTGAACACTTCTGCTTCCCAGGCACAGAGAAGGTGCTAGCAGGGAATTCTCTGCCTGCCTTTCCCGAGTACTCTGCAAGCTCTCCAGGACAACATAAAATCTGGGGCTCTGTGCTTTCTTTTGTTCTGAACAAGTGTTAGTGTTTTCTGCAGAAAAGCGATTCTGCGAAGCAATGTGAACACTTCTGCTTCCCAGGCACAGAGAAGGTGCTAGCAGGGAATTCTCTGCCTGCCTTTCCCCAGTGCTCTGCAAGCTCTCCAGGACAACAGCAAATCTGGGGCTCTGTGCTTTCTTTTGTTCTGAACAAGTGTTAGTGTTTTCTGCACAAAAGCGATTCTGCGAAGCAATGTGAACACTTCTGCTTCCCAGGCACAGAGAAGGTGCTAGCAGGGAATTCTCTGCCTGCCTTTCCCCAGTGCTCTGCAAGCTCTCCAGAACAACAGCAAATCTGGGGCTCTGTGCTTTCTTTAGTTCTGAACAAGTGTTAGTGTTTTCTGCACAAAAGCGATTCTGCGAAGCAATGTGAACACTTCTGCTTCCCAGGCACAGAGAAGGTGCTAGCAGGGAATTCTCTGCCTGCCTTTCCCCAGTGCTCTGCAAGCTCTCCAGGACAACATAAAATCTGGGGCTCTGTGCTTTCTTTCCTTCCGAACAAGTGTTACTGTTTTCTGCACAAAAGCGATTCTTGCGAAGCAATGTGAACACTTCTGCTTCCCAGGCACAGAGAAGGTGCTAGCAGGGAATTCCCTGCCTGCCTTTCCCCAGTGCTCTGCAAGCTCTCCAGGACAACAGCAAATCTGGGGCTCTGTGCTTTCTTTCCTTCTGAACAAGTGTTACTGTTTTCTGCACAAAAGCGATTCTTGCGAAGCAATGTGAACACTTCTGCTTCCCAGGCACAGAGAAGGTGCTAGCAGGGAATTCCCTGCCTGCCTTTCCCCAGTGCTCTGCAAGCTCTCCAGGACAACAGCAAATCTGGGGCTCTGTGCTTTCTTTTGTTCTGAACAAGTGTTAGTGTTTTCTGCACAAAGGCGATTCTGCGAAGCAATGTGAACACTTCTGCTTCCCAGGCACAGAGGAGGTGCTAGCAGGGAATTCTCTGCCTGCCTTTCCCCAGTGCTCTGCAAGCTCTCCAGGGCAACATGAAATCTGGGGCTCTGTGCTTTCTTTTGTTCTGAAGAAGTGTTACTGTTTTATGCACAAAAGCGATTCTGCGAAGTAATGTGAACACTTCTGCTTCCCAGGCACAGAGGAGGTGCTAGCAGGGAATTCTCTGCCTGCCTTTCCCCAGTGCTCTGCAAGCTCTCCAGAACAACAGCAAATCTGGGGCTCTGTGCTTTCTTTTGTTGTGAACAAGTGTTAGTGTTTTCTGCACAAAAGCGATTCTGCGAAGTAATGTGAACACTTCTGCTTCCCAGGCACAGAGAAGGTGCTATCAGGGAATTCTCTGCCTGCCTTTCCCCAGTGCTCTGCAAGCTCTCCAGAACAACAGCAAATCTGGGGCTCTGTGCTTTCTTTAGTTCTGAACAATTGTTAGTGTTTTCTGCACAAAAGCGATTCTGCGAAGCAATGGGAACACTTCTGCTTCCCAGGCACAGAGAAGGTGCTAGCAGGGAATTCTCTGCCTGCCTTTCCCCAGTGCTCTGCAAGCTCTCCAGAACAACAGCAAATCTGGGGCTCTGTGCTTTCTTTTGTTCTGAACAAGTGTTAGTGTTTTCTGCACAAAAGCGATTCTGCGAAGCAATGTGAACACTTCTGCTTCCCAGGCACAGAGAAGGTGCTAGCAGGGAATTCTCTGCCTGCCTTTCCCCAGTGCTCTGCAAGCTCTCCAGGGCAACAGAAAATCTGGGGCTCTGTGCTTTCTTTTGTTCTGAACAAGTGTTAGTGTTTTCTGCACAAAAGCGATTCTGCGAAGCAATGTGAACACTTCTGCTTCCCAGGCACAGAGAAGGTGCTAGCAGGGAATTCTCTGCCTGCCTTTCCCCAGTGCTCTGCAAGCTCTCCAGAACAACAGCAAATCTGGGGCTCTGTGCTTTCTTTTGTTCTGAACAAGTGTTAGTGTTTTCTGCACAAAGGCGATTCTGCGAAGCAATGTGAACACTTCTGCTTCCCAGGCACAGAGAAGGTGCTAGCAGGGAATTCTCTGCCTGCCTTTCCCCAGTGCTCTGCAAGCTCTCCAGAACAACAGCAAATCTGGGGCTCTGTGCTTTCTTTAGTTCTGAACAAGTGTTAGTGTTTTCTGCACAAAAGCGATTCTGCGAAGCAATGTGAACACTTCTGCTTCCCAGGCACAGAGAAGGTGCTAGCAGGGAATTCTCTGCCTGCCTTTCCCCAGTGCTCTGCAAGCTCTCCAGGACAACAGCAAATCTGGGGCTCTGTGCTTTCTTTTGTTCTGAACAAGTGTTAGTGTTTTCTGCACAAAAGCGATTCTGCGAAGCAATGTGAACACTTCTGCTTCCCAGGCACAGAGAAGGTGCTAGCAGGGAATTCTCTGCCTGCCTTTCCCCAGTGCTCTGCAAGCTCTCCAGAACAACAGCAAATCTGGGGCTCTGTGCTTTCTTTTGTTCTGAACAAGTGTTAGTGTTTTCTGCACAAAGGCGATTCTGCGAAGCAATGTGAACACTTCTGCTTCCCAGGCACAGAGAAGGTGCTAGCAGGGAATTCTCTGCCTGCCTTTCCCCAGTGCTCTGCAAGCTCTCCAGGACAACATAAAATCTGGGGCTCTGTGCTTTCTTTTGTTCTGAACAAGTGTTACTGTTTTCTGCACAAGAGCGATTCTTGCGAAGCAATGTGAACACTTCTGCTTCCCAGGCACAGAGAAGGTGCTAGCAGGGAATTCTCTGCCTGCCTTTCCCCAGTGCTCTGCAAGCTCTCCAGGACAACAGCAAATCTGGGGCTCTGTGCTTTCTTTTGTTCTGAACAAGTGTTAGTGTTTTCTGCACAAAGGCGATTCTGCGAAGCAATGTGAACACTTCTGCTTCCCAGGCACAGAGAAGGTGCTAGCAGGGAATTCTCTGCCTGCCTTTCCCCAGTGCTCTGCAAGCTCTCCAGGACAACAGCAAATCTGGGGCTCTGTGCTTTCTTTTGTTCTGAACAAGTGTTAGTGTTTTCTGCACAAAAGCGATTCTGCGAAGCAATGTGAACACTTCTGCTTCCCAGGCACAGAGAAGGTGCTATCAGGGAATTCTCTGCCTGCCTTTCCCCAGTGCTCTGCAAGCTCTCCAGGACAACATAAAATCTGGGGTTCTATGCTTTCTTTTGTTCTGAACCAGTGTTAGTTTTTTCTGCACAAAAGCGATTCTGCGAAGTAATGTGAACACTTCTGCTTCCCAGGCACAGAGGAGGTGCTAGCAGGGAATTCTCTGCCTGCCTTTCCCCAGTGCTCTGCAAGCTCTCCAGAACAACAGCAAATCTGGGGCTCTGTGCTTTCTTTTGTTCTGAACAAGTGTTAGTGTTTTCTGCACAAAGGCGATTCTGCGAAGCAATGTGAACACTTGTGCTTCCCAGGCACAGAGAAGGTGCTAGCAGGGAATTCTCTGCCTGCCTTTCCCCAGTACTCTGCAAGCTCTCCAGGACAACAGCAAATCTGGGGCTCTGTGCTTTCTTTTGTTCTGAACCAGTGTTAGTGTTTTCTGCACAAAAGCGATTCTGCGAAGCAATGTGAACACTTCTGCTTCCCAGGCACAGAGAAGGTGCTAGCAGGGAATTCTCTGCCTGCCTTTCCCCAGTGCTCTGCAAGCTCTCCAGGACAACAGCAAATCTGGGGCTCTGTGCTTTCTTTTGTTCTGAACAAGTGTTAGTGTTTTCTGCACAAAAGCGATTCTGCGAAGCAATGTGAACACTTCTGCTTCCCAGGCACAGAGAAGGTCCTAGCAGGGAATTCTCTGCCTGCCTTTCCCCAGTGCTCTGCAAGCTCTCCAGGACAACATAAAATCTGGGGCTCTGTGCTTTCTTTCCTTCTGAACAAGTGTTAGTGTTTTCTGCACAAAAGCGATTCTGCGAAGCAATGTGAACACTTCTGCTTCCCAGGCACAGAGAAGGTGCTAGCAGGGAATTCTCTACCTGCCTTTCCCCAGTGCTCTGCAAGCTCTCCAGGACAACAGCAAATCTGGGGCTCTGTGCTTTCTTTCCTTCTGAACAAGTGTTACTGTTTTCTGCACAAAGGCGATTCTGCGAAGCAATGTGAACACTTCTGCTTCCCAGGCACAGAGGAGGTGCTAGCAGGGAATTCTCTGCCTGCCTTTCCCCAGTGCTCTGCAAGCTCTCCAGGACAACAGCAAATCTGGGGCTCTGTGCTTTCTTTTGTTGTGAACAAGTGTTAGTGTTTTCTGCACAAAAGCGATTCTGCGAAGTAATGTGAACACTTCTGCTTCCCAGGCACAGAGAAGGTGCTATCAGGGAATTCTCTGCCTGCCTTTCCCCAGTGCTCTGCAAGCTCTCCAGAACAACAGCAAATCTGGGGCTCTGTGCTTTCTTTAGTTCTGAACAATTGTTAGTGTTTTCTGCACAAAAGCGATTCTGCGAAGCAATGTAAACACTTCTGCTTCCCAGGCACAGAGAAGGTGCTAGCAGGGAATTCTCTGCCTGCCTTTCCCCAGTGCTCTGCAAGCTCTCCAGAACAACAGCAAATCTGGGGCTCTGTGCTTTCTTTTGTTCTGAACAAGTGTTAGTGTTTTCTGCACAAAAGCGATTCTGCGAAGCAATGTGAACACTTCTGCTTCCCAGGCACAGAGAAGGTGCTAGCAGGGAATTCTCTGCCTGCCTTTCCCCAGTGCTCTGCAAGCTCTCCAGGACAACAGCAAATCTGGGGCTCTGTGCTTTCTTTTGTTCTGAACAAGTGTTAGTGTTTTCTGCACAAAGGCGATTCTGCGAAGCAATGTGAACACTTCTGCTTCCCAGGCACAGAGAAGGTGCTAGCAGGGAATTCTCTGCCTGCCTTTCCCCAGTGCTCTGCAAGCTCTCCAGGACAACAGAAAATCTGGGGCTCTGTGCTTTCTTTTGTTCTGAACAAGTGTTAGTGTTTTCTGCACAAAAGCGATTCTGCGAAGCAATGTGAACACTTCTGCTTCCCAGGCACAGAGAAGGTGCTAGCAGGGAATTCTCTGCCTGCCTTTCCCCAGTGCTCTGCAAGCTCTCCAGGACAACAGCAAATCTGGGGCTCTGTGCTTTCTTTAGTTCTGAACAAGTGTTAGTGTTTTCTGCACAAAGGCGATTCTGCGAAGCAATGTGAACACTTCTGCTTCCCAGGCACAGAGAAGGTGCTAGCAGGGAATTCTCTGCCTGCCTTTCCCCAGTGCTCTGCAAGCTCTCCAGAACAACAGCAAATCTGGGGCTCTGTGCTTTCTTTAGTTCTGAACAAGTGTTAGTGTTTTCTGCACAAAAGCGATTCTGCGAAGCAATGTGAACACTTCTGCTTCCAGGGCACAGAGAAGGTGCTAGCAGGGAATTCTCTGCCTGCCTTTCCCCAGTGCTCTGCAAGCTCTCCAGGACAACAGCAAATCTGGGGCTCTGTGCTTTCTTTTGTTCTGAACAAGTGTTAGTGTTTTCTGCACAAAAGCGATTCTGCGAAGCAATGTGAACACTTCTGCTTCCCAGGCACAGAGAAGGTGCTAGCAGGGAATTCTCTGCCTGCCTTTCCCCAGTGCTCTGCAAGCTCTCCAGGACAACATAAAAGCTGGGGCTCTGTGCTTTCTTTCCTTCTGAACAAGTGTTAGTGTTTTCTGCACAAAAGCGATTCTGCGAAGCAATGTGAACACTTCTGCTTCCCAGGCACAGAGAAGGTGCTAGCAGGGAATTCTCTACCTGCCTTTCCCCAGTGCTCTGCAAGCTCTCCAGGACAACAGCAAATCTGGGGCTCTGTGCTTTCTTTCCTTCTGAACAAGTGTTACTGTTTTCTGCACAAAGGCGATTCTGCGAAGCAATGTGAACACTTCTGCTTCCCAGGCACAGAGGAGGTGCTAGCAGGGAATTCTCTGCCTGCCTTTCCCCAGTGCTCTGCAAGCTCTCCAGGGCAACATGAAATCTGGGGCTCTGTGCTTTCTTTTGTTCTGAAGAAGTGTTACTGTTTTATGCACAAAAGCGATTCTGCGAAGTAATGTGAACACTTCTGCTTCCCAGGCACAGAGGAGGTGCTAGCAGGGAATTCTCTGCCTGCCTTTCCCCAGTGCTCTGCAAGCTCTCCAGGACAACAGCAAATCTGGGGCTCTGTGCTTTCTTTTGTTGTGAACAAGTGTTAGTGTTTTCTGCACAAAAGCGATTCTGCGAAGTAATGTGAACACTTCTGCTTCCCAGGCACAGAGAAGGTGCTATCAGGGAATTCTCTGCCTGCCTTTCCCCAGTGCTCTGCAAGCTCTCCAGAACAACAGCAAATCTGGGGCTCTGTGCTTTCTTTAGTTCTGAACAATTGTTAGTGTTTTCTGCACAAAAGCGATTCTGCGAAGCAATGTAAACACTTCTGCTTCCCAGGCACAGAGAAGGTGCTAGCAGGGAATTCTCTGCCTGCCTTTCCCCAGTGCTCTGCAAGCTCTCCAGAACAACAGCAAATCTGGGGCTCTGTGCTTTCTTTTGTTCTGAACAAGTGTTAGTGTTTTCTGCACAAAAGCGATTCTGCGAAGCAATGTGAACACTTCTGCTTCCCAGGCACAGAGAAGGTGCTAGCAGGGAATTCTCTGCCTGCCTTTCCCCAGTGCTCTGCAAGCTCTCCAGAACAACAGCAAATCTGGGGCTCTGTGCTTTCTTTTGTTCTGAACAAGTGTTAGTGTTTTCTGCACAAAAGCGATTCTGCGAAGCAATGTGAACACTTCTGCTTCCCAGGCACAGAGAAGGTGCTAGCAGGGAATTCTCTGCCTGCCTTTCCCCAGTGCTCTGCAAGCTCTCCAGGACAACAGCAAATCTGGGGCTCTGTGCTTTCTTTTGTTCTGAACAAGTGTTAGTGTTTTCTGCACAAAGGCGATTCTGCGAAGCAATGTGAACACTTCTGCTTCCCAGGCACAGAGAAGGTGCTAGCAGGGAATTCTCTGCCTGCCTTTCCCGAGTACTCTGCAAGCTCTCCAGGACAACATAAAATCTGGGGCTCTGTGCTTTCTTTTGTTCTGAACAAGTGTTAGTGTTTTCTGCACAAAAGCGATTCTGCGAAGCAATGTGAACACTTCTGCTTCCCAGGCACAGAGAAGGTGCTAGCAGGGAATTCTCTGCCTGCCTTTCCCCAGTGCTCTGCAAGCTCTCCAGAACAACAGCAAATCTGGGGCTCTGTGCTTTCTTTAGTTCTGAACAAGTGTTAGTGTTTTCTGCACAAAAGCGATTCTGCGAAGCAATGTGAACACTTCTGCTTCCCAGGCACAGAGAAGGTGCTAGCAGGGAATTCTCTGCCTGCCTTTCCCCAGTGCTCTGCAAGCTCTCCAGGACAACATAAAATCTGGGGCTCTGTGCTTTCTTTCCTTCTGAACAAGTGTTACTGTTTTCTGCACAAAAGCGATTCTTGCGAAGCAATGTGAACACTTCTGCTTCCCAGGCACAGAGAAGGTGCTAGCAGGGAATTCCCTGCCTGCCTTTCCCCAGTGCTCTGCAAGCTCTCCAGGACAACAGCAAATCTGGGGCTCTGTGCTTTCTTTTGTTCTGAACAAGTGTTAGTGTTTTCTGCACAAAGGCGATTCTGCGAAGCAATGTGAACACTTCTGCTTCCCAGGCACAGAGGAGGTGCTAGCAGGGAATTCTCTGCCTGCCTTTCCCCAGTGCTCTGCAAGATCTCCAGGGCAACATGAAATCTGGGGCTCTGTGCTTTCTTTTGTTCTGAAGAAGTGTTACTGTTTTATGCACAAAAGCGATTCTGCGAAGTAATGTGAACACTTCTGCTTCCCAGGCACAGAGGAGGTGCTAGCAGGGAATTCTCTGCCTGCCTTTCCCCAGTGCTCTGCAAGCTCTCCAGGACAACAGCAAATCTGGGGCTCTGTGCTTTCTTTTGTTGTGAACAAGTGTTAGTGTTTTCTGCACAAAAGCGATTCTGCGAAGTAATGTGAACACTTCTGCTTCCCAGGCACAGAGAAGGTGCTATCAGGGAATTCTCTGCCTGCCTTTCCCCAGTGCTCTGCAAGCTCTCCAGAACAACAGCAAATCTGGGGCTCTGTGCTTTCTTTAGTTCTGAACAATTGTTAGTGTTTTCTGCACAAAAGCGATTCTGCGAAGCAATGTAAACACTTCTGCTTCCCAGGCACAGAGAAGGTGCTAGCAGGGAATTCTCTGCCTGCCTTTCCCCAGTGCTCTGCAAGCTCTCCAGAACAACAGCAAATCTGGGGCTCTGTGCTTTCTTTTGTTCTGAACAAGTGTTAGTGTTTTCTGCACAAAAGCGATTCTGCGAAGCAATGTGAACACTTCTGCTTCCCAGGCACAGAGAAGGTGCTAGCAGGGAATTCTCTGCCTGCCTTTCCCCAGTGCTCTGCAAGCTCTCCAGGACAACAGCAAATCTGGGGCTCTGTGCTTTCTTTTGTTCTGAACAAGTGTTAGTGTTTTCTGCACAAAGGCGATTCTGCGAAGCAATGTGAACACTTCTGCTTCCCAGGCACAGAGAAGGTGCTAGCAGGGAATTCTCTGCCTGCCTTTCCCCAGTGCTCTGCAAGCTCTCCAGGACAACAGAAAATCTGGGGCTCTGTGCTTTCTTTGGTTCTGAACAAGTGTTAGTGTTTTCTGCACAAAAGCGATTCTGCGAAGTAATGTGAACACTTCTGCTTCCCAGGCACAGAGAAGGTGCTAGCAGGGAATTCTCTGCCTGCCTTTCCCCAGTGCTCTGCAAGCTCTCCAGGACAACAGCAAATCTGGGGCTCTGTGCTTTCTTTTGTTCTGAACAAGTGTTAGTGTTTTCTGCACAAAGGCGATTCTGCGAAGCAATGTGAACACTTCTGCTTCCCAGGCACAGAGAAGGTGCTAGCAGGGAATTCTCTGCCTGCCTTTCCCCAGTGCTCTGCAAGCTCTCCAGGACAACAGCAAATCTGGGGCTCTGTGCTTTCTTTTGTTCTGAACAAGTGTTAGTGTTTTCTGCACAAAAGCGATTCTGCGAAGCAATGTGAACACTTCTGCTTCCCAGGCACAGAGAAGGTGCTAGCAGGGAATTCTCTGCCTGCCTTTCCCCAGTGCTCTGCAAGCTCTCCAGGACAACATAAAATCTGGGACTCTGTGCTTTCTTTTGTTCTGAACAAGTGTTAGTGTTTTCTGCACAAAAGCGATTCTGCGAAGCAATGTGAACACTTCTGCTTCCCAGGCACAGAGAAGGTGCTAGCAGGGAATTCTCTGCCTGCCTTTCCCGAGTACTCTGCAAGCTCTCCAGGACAACATAAAATCTGGGGCTCTGTGCTTTCTTTTGTTCTGAACAAGTGTTAGTGTTTTCTGCAGAAAAGCGATTCTGCGAAGCAATGTGAACACTTCTGCTTCCCAGGCACAGAGAAGGTGCTATCAGGGAATTCTCTGCCTGCCTTTCCCCAGTGCTCTGCAAGCTCTCCAGGACAACAGCAAATCTGGGGCTCTGTGCTTTCTTTTGTTCTGAACAAGTGTTAGTGTTTTCTGCACAAAAGCGATTCTGCGAAGCAATGTGAACACTTCTGCTTCCCAGGCACAGAGAAGGTGCTAGCAGGGAATTCTCTGCCTGCCTTTCCCCAGTGCTCTGCAAGCTCTCCAGAACAACAGCAAATCTGGGGCTCTGTGCTTTCTTTAGTTCTGAACAAGTGTTAGTGTTTTCTGCACAAAAGCGATTCTGCGAAGCAATGTGAACACTTCTGCTTCCCAGGCACAGAGAAGGTGCTAGCAGGGAATTCTCTGCCTGCCTTTCCCCAGTGCTCTGCAAGCTCTCCAGGACAACATAAAATCTGGGGCTCTGTGCTTTCTTTCCTTCCGAACAAGTGTTACTGTTTTCTGCACAAAAGCGATTCTTGCGAAGCAATGTGAACACTTCTGCTTCCCAGGCACAGAGAAGGTGCTAGCAGGGAATTCCCTGCCTGCCTTTCCCCAGTGCTCTGCAAGCTCTCCAGGACAACAGCAAATCTGGGGCTCTGTGCTTTCTTTCCTTCTGAACAAGTGTTACTGTTTTCTGCACAAAAGCGATTCTTGCGAAGCAATGTGAACACTTCTGCTTCCCAGGCACAGAGAAGGTGCTAGCAGGGAATTCCCTGCCTGCCTTTCCCCAGTGCTCTGCAAGCTCTCCAGGACAACAGCAAATCTGGGGCTCTGTGCTTTCTTTTGTTCTGAACAAGTGTTAGTGTTTTCTGCACAAAGGCGATTCTGCGAAGCAATGTGAACACTTCTGCTTCCCAGGCACAGAGGAGGTGCTAGCAGGGAATTCTCTGCCTGCCTTTCCCCGGTGCTCTGCAAGCTCTCCAGGGCAACATGAAATCTGGGGCTCTGTGCTTTCTTTTGTTCTGAAGAAGTGTTACTGTTTTATGCACAAAAGCGATTCTGCGAAGTAATGTGAACACTTCTGCTTCCCAGGCACAGAGGAGGTGCTAGCAGGGAATTCTCTGCCTGCCTTTCCCCAGTGCTCTGCAAGCTCTCCAGGACAACAGCAAATCTGGGGCTCTGTGCTTTCTTTTGTTGTGAACAAGTGTTAGTGTTTTCTGCACAAAAGCGATTCTGCGAAGTAATGTGAACACTTCTGCTTCCCAGGCACAGAGAAGGTGCTATCAGGGAATTCTCTGCCTGCCTTTCCCCAGTGCTCTGCAAGCTCTCCAGAACAACAGCAAATCTGGGGCTCTGTGCTTTCTTTAGTTCTGAACAATTGTTAGTGTTTTCTGCACAAAAGCGATTCTGCGAAGCAATGTAAACACTTCTGCTTCCCAGGCACAGAGAAGGTGCTAGCAGGGAATTCTCTGCCTGCCTTTCCCCAGTGCTCTGCAAGCTCTCCAGAACAACAGCAAATCTGGGGCTCTGTGCTTTCTTTTGTTCTGAACAAGTGTTAGTGTTTTCTGCACAAAAGCGATTCTGCGAAGCAATGTGAACACTTCTGCTTCCCAGGCACAGAGAAGGTGCTAGCAGGGAATTCTCTGCCTGCCTTTCCCCAGTGCTCTGCAAGCTCTCCAGAACAACAGCAAATCTGGGGCTCTGTGCTTTCTTTTGTTCTGAACAAGTGTTAGTGTTTTCTGCACAAAAGCGATTCTGCGAAGCAATGTGAACACTTCTGCTTCCCAGGCACAGAGAAGGTGCTAGCAGGGAATTCTCTGCCTGCCTTTCCCCAGTGCTCTGCAAGCTCTCCAGGACAACAGCAAATCTGGGGCTCTGTGCTTTCTTTTGTTCTGAACAAGTGTTAGTGTTTTCTGCACAAAGGCGATTCTGCGAAGCAATGTGAACACTTCTGCTTCCCAGGCACAGAGAAGGTGCTAGCAGGGAATTCTCTGCCTGCCTTTCCCCAGTGCTCTGCAAGCTCTCCAGGGCAACAGAAAATCTGGGGCTCTGTGCTTTCTTTGGTTCTGAACAAGTGTTAGTGTTTTCTGCACAAAAGCGATTCTGCGAAGCAATGTGAACACTTCTGCTTCCCAGGCACAGAGAAGGTGCTAGCAGGGAATTCTCTGCCTGCCTTTCCCCAGTGCTCTGCAAGCTCTCCAGGACAACATAAAATCTGGGGCTCTGTGCTTTCTTTTGTTCTGAACAAGTGTTAGTGTTTTCTGCACAAAAGCGATTCTGCGAAGCAATGTGAACACTTCTGCTTCCCAGGCACAGAGAAGGTGCTAGCAGGGAATTCTCTGCCTGCCTTTCCCCAGTGCTCTGCAAGCTCTCCAGAACAACAGCAAATCTGGGGCTCTGTGCTTTCTTTTGTTCTGAACAAGTGTTAGTGTTTTCTGCACAAAGGCGATTCTGCGAAGCAATGTGAACACTTCTGCTTCCCAGGCACAGAGAAGGTGCTAGCAGGGAATTCTCTGCCTGCCTTTCCCCAGTGCTCTGCAAGCTCTCCAGAACAACAGCAAATCTGGGGCTCTGTGCTTTCTTTAGTTCTGAACAAGTGTTAGTGTTTTCTGCACAAAAGCGATTCTGCGAAGCAATGTGAACACTTCTGCTTCCCAGGCACAGAGAAGGTGCTAGCAGGGAATTCTCTGCCTGCCTTTCCCCAGTGCTCTGCAAGCTCTCCAGGACAACAGCAAATCTGGGGCTCTGTGCTTTCTTTCCTTCTGAACAAGTGTTACTGTTTTCTGCACAAAGGCGATTCTGCGAAGCAATGTGAACACTTCTGCTTCCCAGGCACAGAGACGGTGCTAGCAGGGAATTCTCTGCCTGCCTTTCCCCAGTGCTCTGCAAGCTCTCCAGAACAACAGCAAATCTGGGGCTCTGTGCTTTCTTTTGTTCTGAACAAGTGTTAGTGTTTTCTGCACAAAGGCGATTCTGCGAAGCAATGTGAACACTTCTGCTTCCCAGGCACAGAGAAGGTGCTAGCAGGGAATTCTCTGCCTGCCTTTCCCCAGTGCTCTGCAAGCTCTCCAGGACAACAGCAAATTTGGGGCTCTGTGCTTTCTTTAGTTCTGAACAAGTGTTAGTGTTTTCTGCACAAAAGCGATTCTGCGAAGCAATGTAAACACTTCTGCTTCCCAGGCACAGAGAAAGTGCTAGCAGGGAATTCTCTGCCTGCCTTTCCCCAGTGCTCTGCAAGCTCTCCAGAACAACAGCAAATCTGGGGCTCTGTGCTTTCTTTTGTTCTGAACAAGTGTTAGTGTTTTCTGCACAAAAGCGATTCTGCGAAGCAATGTGAACACTTCTGCTTCCCAGGCACAGAGAAGGTGCTAGCAGGGAATTCTCTGCCTGCCTTTCCCCAGTGCTCTGCAAGCTCTCCAGAACAACAGCAAATCTGGGGCTCTGTGCTTTATTTTGTTCTGAACAAGTGTTACTGTTTTCTGCACAAAGGCGATTCTGCGAAGCAAAGTGAACACTTCTGCTTCCCAGGCACAGAGAAGGTGCTAGCAGGGAATTCTCTGCCTGCCTTTCCCCAGTGCTCTGCAAGCTCTCCAGGACAACAGCAAATCTGGGGCTCTGTGCTTTCTTTTGTTCTGAACAAGTGTTAGTGTTTTCTGCACAAAAGCGATTCTGCGAAGCAATGTGAACACTTCTGCTTCCCAGGCACAGAGAAGGTGCTAGCAGGGAATTCTCTGCCTGCCTTTCCCCAGTGCTCTGCAAGCTCTCCAGGACAACATAAAATCTGGGGCTCTGTGCTTTCTTTTGTTCTGAACAATTGTTAGTGTTTTCTGCACAAAAGCGATTCTGCGAAGCAATGTGAACACTTCTGCTTCCCAGGCACAGAGAAGGTGCTAGCAGGGAATTCTCTGCCTGCCTTTCCCCAGTGCTCTGCAAGCTCTCCAGGACAACAGCAAATCTGGGGCTCTGTGCTTTCTTTTGTTCTGAACAAGTGTTAGTGTTTTCTGCACAAAAGCGATTCTGCGAAGCAATGTGAACACTTCTGCTTCCCAGGCACAGAGAAGGTGCTAGCAGGGAATTCTCTGCCTGCCTTTCCCCAGTACTCTGCAAGCTCTCCAGGACAACAGCAAATCTGGGGCTCTGTGCTTTCTTTTGTTCTGAACCAGTGTTAGTGTTTCCTGCAGAAAAGCGATTCTGCGAAGCAATGTGAACACTTCTGCTTCCCAGGCACAGAGAAGGTGCTAGCAGGGAATTCTCTGCCTGCCTTTCCCCAGTGCTCTGCAAGCTCTCCAGGACAACAGCAAATCTGGGGCTCTGTGCTTTCTTTTGTTCTGAACAAGTGTTAGTGTTTTCTGCACAAAAGCGATTCTGCGAAGCAATGTGAACACTTCTGCTTCCCAGGCACAGAGAAGGTGCTAGCAGGGAATTCTCTGCCTGCCTTTCCCCAGTGCTCTGCAAGCTCTCCAGGACAACATAAAAGCTGGGGCTCTGTGCTTTCTTTCCTTCTGAACAAGTGTTAGTGTTTTCTGCACAAAAGCGATTCTGCGAAGCAATGTGAACACTTCTGCTTCCCAGGCACAGAGAAGGTGCTAGCAGGGAATTCTCTACCTGCCTTTCCCCAGTGCTCTGCAAGCTCTCCAGGACAACAGCAAATCTGGGGCTCTGTGCTTTCTTTCCTTCTGAACAAGTGTTACTGTTTTCTGCACAAAGGCGATTCTGCGAAGCAATGTGAACACTTCTGCTTCCCAGGCACAGAGACGGTGCTAGCAGGGAATTCTCTGCCTGCCTTTCCCCAGTGCTCTGCAAGCTCTCCAGAACAACAGCAAATCTGGGGCTCTGTGCTTTCTTTTGTTCTGAACAAGTGTTAGTGTTTTCTGCACAAAGGCGATTCTGCGAAGCAATGTGAACACTTCTGCTTCCCAGGCACAGAGAAGGTGCTAGCAGGGAATTCTCTGCCTGCCTTTCCCCAGTGCTCTGCAAGCTCTCCAGAACAACAGCAAATCTGGGGCTCTGTGCTTTCTTTTGTTCTGAACAAGTGTTAGTGTTTTCTGCACAAAAGCGATTCTGCGAAGCAATGTGAACACTTCTGCTTCCCAGGCACAGAGAAGGTGCTAGCAGGGAATTCTCTGCCTGCCTTTCCCCAGTGCTCTGCAAGCTCTCCAGGACAACAGCAAATCTGGGGCTCTGTGCTTTCTTTAGTTCTGAACAATTGTTAGTGTTTTCTGCACAAAAGCGATTCTGCGAAGCAATGTAAACACTTCTGCTTCCCAGGCACAGAGAAGGTGCTAGCAGGGAATTCTCTGCCTGCCTTTCCCCAGTGCTCTGCAAGCTCTCCAGAACAACAGCAAATCTGGGGCTCTGTGCTTTCTTTTGTTCTGAACAAGTGTTAGTGTTTTCTGCACAAAGGCGATTCTGCGAAGCAATGTGAACACTTCTGCTTCCCAGGCACAGAGAAGGTGCTAGCAGGGAATTCTCTGCCTGCCTTTCCCCAGTGCTCTGCAAGCTCTCCAGAACAACAGCAAATCTGGGGCTCTGTGCTTTATTTTGTTCTGAACAAGTGTTAGTGTTTTCTGCACAAAGGCGATTCTGCGAAGCAAAGTGAACACTTCTGCTTCCCAGGCACAGAGAAGGTGCTAGCAGGGAATTCTCTGCCTGCCTTTCCCCAGTGCTCTGCAAGCTCTCCAGGACAACATAAAATCTGGGGCTCTGTGCTTTCTTTTGTTCTGAACAAGTGTTAGTGTTTTCTGCACAAAAGCGATTCTGCGAAGCAATGTGAACACTTCTGCTTCCCAGGCACAGAGAAGGTGCTAGCAGGGAATTCTCTGCCTGCCTTTCCCCAGTGCTCTGCAAGCTCTCCAGGACAACATAAAATCTGGGGCTCTGTGCTTTCTTTTGTTCTGAACAATTGTTAGTGTTTTCTGCACAAAGGCGATTCTGCGAAGCAATGTGAACACTTCTGCTTCCCAGGCACAGAGAAGGTGCTAGCAGGGAATTCTCTGCCTGCCTTTCCCCAGTGCTCTGCAAGCTCTCCAGAACAACAGCAAATCTGGGGCTCTGTGCTTTCTTTTGTTCTGAACAAGTGTTAGTGTTTTCCGCACAAAGGCGTTTCTGCGAAGCAATGTGAACACTTCTGCTTCCCAGGCACAGAGAAGGTGCTAGTAGGGAATTCTCTGCCTGCCTTTCCCCAGTGCTCTGCAAGCTCTCCAGAACAACAGCAAATCTGGGGCTCTGTGCTTTCTTTTGTTCTGAACAAGTGTTAGTGTTTTCTGCACAAAAGCGATTCTGCGAAGCAATGTGAACACTTCTGCTTCCCAGGCACAGAGAAGGTGCTAGCAGGGAATTCTCTGCCTGCCTTTCCCCAGTGCTCTGCAAGCTCTCCAGGACAACAGCAAATCTGGGGCTCTGTGCTTTCTTTAGTTCTGAACAAGTGTTAGTGTTTTCTGCACAAAAGCGATTCTGCGAAGCAATGTAAACACTTCTGCTTCCCAGGCACAGAGAAGGTGCTAGCAGGGAATTCTCTGCCTGCCTTTCCCCAGTGCTCTGCAAGCTCTCCAGAACAACAGCAAATCTGGGGCTCTGTGCTTTCTTTTGTTCTGAACAAGTGTTAGTGTTTTCTGCACAAAGGCGATTCTGCGAAGCAATGTGAACACTTCTGCTTCCCAGGCACAGAGAAGGTGCTAGCAGGGAATTCTCTGCCTGCCTTTCCCCAGTGCTCTGCAAGCTCTCCAGAACAACATAAAATCTGGGGCTCTGTGCTTTCTTTTGTTCTGAACAAGTGTTAGTGTTTTCTGCACAAAAGCGATTCTGCGAAGCAATGTGAACACTTCTGCTTCCCAGGCACAGAGAAGGTGCTAGCAGGGAATTCTCTGCCTGCCTTTCCCCAGTGCTCTGCAAGCTCTCCAGGACAACAGCAAATCTGGGGCTCTGTGCTTTCTTTTGTTCTGAACAAGTGTTAGTGTTTTCTGCACAAAAGCGATTCTGCGAAGCAATGTGAACACTTCTGCTTCCCAGGCACAGAGAAGGTGCTAGCAGGGAATTCTCTGCCTGCCTTGCCCCAGTGCTCTGCAAGCTCTCCAGGACAACAGCAAATCTGGGGCTCTGTGCTTTCTTTTGTTCTGAACAATTGTTAGTGTTTTCTGCACAAAAGCGATTCTGCGAAGCAATGTGAACACTTCTGTTTCCCAGGCACAGAGAAGTTGCTAGCAGGGAATTCTCTGCCTGCCTTTCCCCAGTGCTCTGCAAGCTCTCCAGAACAACAGCAAATCTGGGGCTCTGTGCTTTCTTTTGTTCTGAACAAGTGTTAGTGTTTTCTGCACAAAGGCGATTCTGCGAAGCAATGTGAACACTTCTGCTTCCCAGGCACAGAGAAGGTGCTAGCAGGGAATTCTCTGCCTGCCTTTCCCCAGTGCTATGCAAGCTCTCCAGGACAACAGCAAATCTGGGGCTCTGTGCTTTCTTTCGTTCTGAACAAGTGTTAGTGTTTTCTGCACAAAAGCGATTCTGCGAAGCAATGTAAACACTTCTGCTTCCCAGGCACAGAGAAGGTGCTAGCAGGGAATTCTTTGCCTGCCTTTCCCCAGTGCTCTGCAAGCTCTCCAGAACAACAGCAAATCTGGGGCTCTGTGCTTTCTTTTGTTCTGAACAAGTGTTAGTGTTTTCTGCACAAAAGCGATTCTGCGAAGCAATGTGAACACTTCTGCTTCCCAGGCACAGAGAAGGTGCTAGCAGGGAATTCTCTGCCTGCCTTTCCCCAGTGCTCTGCAAGCTCTCCAGGACAACAGCAAATCTGGGGCTCTGTGCTTTCTTTTGTTCTGAACAATTGTTAGTGTTTTCTGCACAAAGGCGATTCTGCGAAGCAATGTGAACACTTCTGCTTCCCAGGCACAGAGAAGGTGCTAGCAGGGAATTCTCTGCCTGCCTTTCCCCAGTGCTATGCAAGCTCTCCAGGACAACAGCAAATCCGGGGCTCTGTGCTTTCTTTCGTTCTGAACAAGTGTTAGTGTTTTCTGCACAAAAGCGATTCTGCGAAGCAATGTAAACACTTCTGCTTCCCAGGCACAGAGAAGGTGCTAGCAGGGAATTCTCTGCCTGCCTTTCCCCAGTGCTCTGCAAGCTCTCCAGGACAACAGCAAATCTGGGGCTCTGTGCTTTCTTTTGTTCTGAACAAGTGTTAGTGTTTTCTGCACAAAAGCGATTCTGCGAAGCAATGTGAACACTTCTGCTTCCCAGGCACAGAGAAGGTGCTAGCAGGGAATTCTCTGCCTGCCTTTCCCCAGTGCTCTGCAAGCTCTCCAGGACAACATAAAATCTGGGGCTCTGTGCTTTCTTTTGTTCTGAACAATTGTTAGTGTTTTCTGCACAAAAGCGATTCTGCGAAGCAATGTGAACACTTCTGCTTCCCAGGCACAGAGAAGGTGCTAGCAGGGAATTCTCTGCCTGCCTTTCCCCAGTGCTCTGCAAGCTCTCCAGGACAACAGCAAATCTGGGGCTCTGTGCTTTCTTTTGTTCTGAACAAGTGTTAGTGTTTTCTGCACAAAAGCGATTCTGCGAAGCAATGTGAACACTTCTGCTTCCCAGGCACAGAGAAGGTGCTAGCAGGGAATTCTCTGCCTGCCTTTCCCCAGTACTCTGCAAGCTCTCCAGGACAACAGCAAATCTGGGGCTCTGTGCTTTCTTTTGTTCTGAACCAGTGTTAGTGTTTCCTGCAGAAAAGCGATTCTGCGAAGCAATGTGAACACTTCTGCTTCCCAGGCACAGAGAAGGTGCTAGCAGGGAATTCTCTGCCTGCCTTTCCCCAGTGCTCTGCAAGCTCTCCAGGACAACAGCAAATCTGGGGCTCTGTGCTTTCTTTTGTTCTGAACAAGTGTTAGTGTTTTCTGCACAAAAGCGATTCTGCGAAGCAATGTGAACACTTCTGCTTCCCAGGCACAGAGAAGGTGCTAGCAGGGAATTCTCTGCCTGCCTTTCCCCAGTGCTCTGCAAGCTCTCCAGGACAACATAAAAGCTGGGGCTCTGTGCTTTCTTTCCTTCTGAACAAGTGTTAGTGTTTTCTGCACAAAAGCGATTCTGCGAAGCAATGTGAACACTTCTGCTTCCCAGGCACAGAGAAGGTGCTAGCAGGGAATTCTCTACCTGCCTTTCCCCAGTGCTCTGCAAGCTCTCCAGGACAACAGCAAATCTGGGGCTCTGTGCTTTCTTTTGTTCTGAACAAGTGTTAGTGTTTTCTGCACAAAGGCGATTCTGCGAAGCAATGTGAACACTTCTGCTTCCCAGGCACAGAGAAGGTGCTAGCAGGGAATTCTCTGCCTGCCTTTCCCCAGTGCTCTGCAAGCTCTCCAGAACAACAGCAAATCTGGGGCTCTGTGCTTTCTTTTGTTCTGAACAAGTGTTAGTGTTTTCTGCACAAAAGCGATTCTGCGAAGCAATGTGAACACTTCTGCTTCCCAGGCACAGAGAAGGTGCTAGCAGGGAATTCTCTGCCTGCCTTTCCCCAGTGCTCTGCAAGCTCTCCAGGACAACAGCAAATCTGGGGCTCTGTGCTTTCTTTAGTTCTGAACAATTGTTAGTGTTTTCTGCACAAAAGCGATTCTGCGAAGCAATGTAAACACTTCTGCTTCCCAGGCACAGAGAAGGTGCTAGCAGGGAATTCTCTGCCTGCCTTTCCCCAGTGCTCTGCAAGCTCTCCAGAACAACAGCAAATCTGGGGCTCTGTGCTTTCTTTTGTTCTGAACAAGTGTTAGTGTTTTCTGCACAAAGGCGATTCTGCGAAGCAATGTGAACACTTCTGCTTCCCAGGCACAGAGAAGGTGCTAGCAGGGAATTCTCTGCCTGCCTTTCCCCAGTGCTCTGCAAGCTCTCCAGAACAACAGCAAATCTGGGGCTCTGTGCTTTATTTTGTTCTGAACAAGTGTTAGTGTTTTCTGCACAAAGGCGATTCTGCGAAGCAAAGTGAACACTTCTGCTTCCCAGGCACAGAGAAGGTGCTAGCAGGGAATTCTCTGCCTGCCTTTCCCCAGTGCTCTGCAAGCTCTCCAGGGCAACAGCAAATCTGGGGCTCTGTGCTTTCTTTTGTTCTGAACAAGTGTTAGTGTTTTCTGCACAAAAGCGATTCTGCGAAGCAATGTGAACACTTCTGCTTCCCAGGCACAGAGAAGGTGCTAGCAGGGAATTCTCTGCCTGCCTTTCCCCAGTGCTCTGCAAGCTCTCCAGGACAACATAAAATCTGGGGCTCTGTGCTTTCTTTTGTTCTGAACAATTGTTAGTGTTTTCTGCACAAAGGCGATTCTGCGAAGCAATGTGAACACTTCTGCTTCCCAGGCACAGAGAAGGTGCTAGCAGGGAATTCTCTGCCTGCCTTTCCCCAGTGCTCTGCAAGCTCTCCAGAACAACAGCAAATCTGGGGCTCTGTGCTTTCTTTTGTTCTGAACAAGTGTTAGTGTTTTCCGCACAAAGGCGTTTCTGCGAAGCAATGTGAACACTTCTGCTTCCCAGGCACAGAGAAGGTGCTAGTAGGGAATTCTCTGCCTGCCTTTCCCCAGTGCTCTGCAAGCTCTCCAGAACAACAGCAAATCTGGGGCTCTGTGCTTTCTTTTGTTCTGAACAAGTGTTAGTGTTTTCTGCACAAAAGCGATTCTGCGAAGCAATGTGAACACTTCTGCTTCCCAGGCACAGAGAAGGTGCTAGCAGGGAATTCTCTGCCTGCCTTTCCCCAGTGCTCTGCAAGCTCTCCAGGACAACAGCAAATCTGGGGCTCTGTGCTTTCTTTAGTTCTGAACAAGTGTTAGTGTTTTCTGCACAAAAGCGATTCTGCGAAGCAATGTAAACACTTCTGCTTCCCAGGCACAGAGAAGGTGCTAGCAGGGAATTCTCTGCCTGCCTTTCCCCAGTGCTCTGCAAGCTCTCCAGAACAACAGCAAATCTGGGGCTCTGTGCTTTCTTTTGTTCTGAACAAGTGTTAGTGTTTTCTGCACAAAGGCGATTCTGCGAAGCAATGTGAACACTTCTGCTTCCCAGGCACAGAGAAGGTGCTAGCAGGGAATTCTCTGCCTGCCTTTCCCCAGTGCTCTGCAAGCTCTCCAGAACAACAGCAAATCTGGGGCTCTGTGCTTTCTTTCCTTCTGAACAAGTGTTACTGTTTTCTGCACAAAGGCGATTCTGCGAAGCAATGTGAACACTTCTGCTTCCCAGGCACAGAGAAGGTGCTAGCAGGGAATTCTCTGCCTGCCTTTCCCCAGTGCTCTGCAAGCTCTCCAGAACAACATAAAATCTGGGGCTCTGTGCTTTCTTTTGTTCTGAACAAGTGTTAGTGTTTTCTGCACAAAAGCGATTCTGCGAAGCAATGTGAACACTTCTGCTTCCCAGGCACAGAGAAGGTGCTAGCAGGGAATTCTCTGCCTGCCTTTCCCCAGTGCTCTGCAAGCTCTCCAGGACAACAGCAAATCTGGGGCTCTGTGCTTTCTTTTGTTCTGAACAAGTGTTAGTGTTTTCTGCACAAAAGCGATTCTGCGAAGCAATGTGAACACTTCTGCTTCCCAGGCACAGAGAAGGTGCTAGCAGGGAATTCTCTGCCTGCCTTGCCCCAGTGCTCTGCAAGCTCTCCAGGACAACAGCAAATCTGGGGCTCTGTGCTTTCTTTTGTTCTGAACAATTGTTAGTGTTTTCTGCACAAAAGCGATTCTGCGAAGCAATGTGAACACTTCTGTTTCCCAGGCACAGAGAAGTTGCTAGCAGGGAATTCTCTGCCTGCCTTTCCCCAGTGCTCTGCAAGCTCTCCAGAACAACAGCAAATCTGGGGCTCTGTGCTTTCTTTTGTTCTGAACAAGTGTTAGTGTTTTCTGCACAAAGGCGATTCTGCGAAGCAATGTGAACACTTCTGCTTCCCAGGCACAGAGAAGGTGCTAGCAGGGAATTCTCTGCCTGCCTTTCCCCAGTGCTATGCAAGCTCTCCAGGACAACAGCAAATCTGGGGCTCTGTGCTTTCTTTCGTTCTGAACAAGTGTTAGTGTTTTCTGCACAAAAGCGATTCTGCGAAGCAATGTAAACACTTCTGCTTCCCAGGCACAGAGAAGGTGCTAGCAGGGAATTCTTTGCCTGCCTTTCCCCAGTGCTCTGCAAGCTCTCCAGAACAACAGCAAATATGGGGCTCTGTGCTTTCTTTTGTTCTGAACAAGTGTTAGTGTTTTCTGCACAAAAGCGATTCTGCGAAGCAATGTGAACACTTCTGCTTCCCAGGCACAGAGAAGGTGCTAGCAGGGAATTCTCTGCCTGCCTTTCCCCAGTGCTCTGCAAGCTCTCCAGGACAACAGCAAATCTGGGGCTCTGTGCTTTCTTTTGTTCTGAACAATTGTTAGTGTTTTCTGCACAAAGGCGATTCTGCGAAGCAATGTGAACACTTCTGCTTCCCAGGCACAGAGAAGGTGCTAGCAGGGAATTCTCTGCCTGCCTTTCCCCAGTGCTATGCAAGCTCTCCAGGACAACAGCAAATCCGGGGCTCTGTGCTTTCTTTCGTTCTGAACAAGTGTTAGTGTTTTCTGCACAAAAGCGATTCTGCGAAGCAATGTAAACACTTCTGCTTCCCAGGCACAGAGAAGGTGCTAGCAGGGAATTCTCTGCCTGCCTTTCCCCAGTGCTCTGCAAGCTCTCCAGAAAAACAGCAAATCTGGGGCTCTGTGCTTTCTTTTGTTCTGAACAAGTGTTAGTGTTTTCTGCACAAAGGCGATTCTGCGAAGCAAAGTGAACACTTCTGCTTCCCAGGCACAGAGAAGGTGCTAGCAGGGAATTCTCTGCCTGCCTTTCCCCAGTGCTCTGCAAGCTCTCCAGGACAACAGCAAATCTGGGGCTCTGTGCTTTCTTTAGTTCTGAACAAGTGTTAGTGTTTTCTGCACAAAAGCGATTCTGCGAAGCAATGTAAACACTTCTGCTTCCCAGGCACAGAGAAGGTGCTAGCAGGGAATTCTCTGCCTGCCTTTCCCCAGTGCTCTGCAAGCTCTCCAGGACAACATAAAATCTGGGGCTCTGTGCTTTCTTTTGTTCTGAACAATTGTTAGTGTTTTCTGCACAAAGGCGATTCTGCGAAGCAATGTGAACACTTCTGCTTCCCAGGCACAGAGAAGGTGCTAGCAGGGAATTCTCTGCCTGCCTTTCCCCACTGCTCTGCAAGCTCTCCAGGACAACAGCAAATCTGGGGCTCTGTGCTTTCTTTTGTTCTGAACAAGTGTTAGTGTTTTCTGCACAAAAGCGATTCTGCGAAGCAATGTAAACACTTCTGCTTCCCAGGCACAGAGAAGGTGCTAGCAGGGAATTCTCTGCCTGCCTTTCCCCAGTGCTCTGCAAGCTATCCAGGACAACATAAAATCTGGGGCTCTGTGCTTTCTTTTGTTCTGAACCAGTGTTAGTGTTTTCTGCACAAAAGCGATTCTGCGAAGCAATGTGAACACTTCTGCTTCCCAGGCACAGAGAAGGTGCTAGCAGGGAATTCTCTGCCTGCCTTTCCCCAGTGCTCTGCAAGCTCTCCAGGACAACAGCAAATCTGGGGCTCTGTGCTTTCTTTTGTTCTGAACAACTGTTAGTGTTTTCTGCACAAAAGCGATTCTGCGAAGCAATGTGAACACTTCTGCTTCCCAGGCACAGAGAAGGTGCTAGCAGGGAATTCTCTGCCTGCCTTTCCCCAGTGCTCTGCAAGCTCTCCAGGACAACATAAAATCTGGGGCTCTGTGCTTTCTTTCCTTCTGAACAAGTGTTAGTGTTTTCTGCACAAAAGCGAATCTGCGAAGCAATGTGAACACTTCTGCTTCCCAGGCACAGAGAAGGTGCTAGCAGGGAATTCTCTGCCTGCCTTTCCCCACTGCTCTGCAAGCTCTCCAGGACAACATAAAATCTGGGGCTCTGTGCTTTCTTTTGTTCTGAACAACTGTTAGTGTTTTCTGCACAAAAGCAATTCTGCGAAGCAATGTGAACACTTCTGCTTCCCAGGCACAGAGAAGGTGCTATCAGGGAATTCTCTGCCTGCCTTTCCCCAGTGCTATGCAAGCTCTCCAGGACAACAGCAAATCTGGGGCTCTGTGCTTTCTTTTGTTCTGAACAAGTGTTAGTGTTTTCTGCACAAAGGCGATTCTGCGAAGCAATGTGAACATTCCTGCTTCCCAGGCACAGAGAAGGTGCTAGCAGGGAATTCTCTGCCTGCCTTTCCCCAGTGCTATGCAAGCTCTCCAGAACAACAGCAAATCTGGGGCTCTGTGCTTTCTTTCCTTCTGAACAAGTGATACTGTTTTCTGCACAAAAGCGATTCTGCGAAGCAATGTGAACACTTCTGCTTCCCAGGCACAGAGAAGGTGCTAGCAGGGAATTCTCTGCCTGCCTTTCCCCAGTGCTCTGCAAGCTCTCCAGAACAACAGCAAATCTGGGGCTCTGTGCTTTCTTTCCTTCTGAACAAGTGTTAGTGTTTTCTGCACAAAGGCGATTCTGCGAAGCAATGTAAACACTTCTGCTTCCCAGGCACAGAGACGGTGCTAGCAGGGAATTCTCTGCCTGCCTTTCCCCAGTGCTCTGCAAGCTCTCCAGAACAACATAAAATCTGGGGCTCTGTGCTTTCTTTAGTTCTGAACCAGTGTTAGTGTTTTCTGCACAAAAGCGATTCTGCGAAGTAATGTGAACACTTCTGCTTCCCAGGCACAGAGAAGGTGCTAGCAGGGAATTCTCTGCCTGCCTTTCCCCAGTGCTCTGCAAGCTCTCCAGAACAACAGCAAATCTGGGGCTCTGTGCTTTCTTTTGTTCTGAACAAGTGTTAGTGTTTTCTGCACAAAAGCGATTCTGCGAAGCAATGTGAACACTTCTGCTTCCCAGGCACAGAGAAGGTGCTAGCAGGGAATTCTCTGCCTGCCTTTCCCCAGTGCTCTGCAAGCTCTCCAGAACAACAGCAAATCTGGGGCTCTGTGCTTTCTTTTGTTCTGAACAAGTGTTAGTGTTTTCTGCACAAAGGCGATTCTGCGAAGCAATGTGAACACTTCTGCTTCCCAGGCACAGAGAAGATGCTAGCAGGGAATTCTCTGCCTGCCTTTCCCCAGTGCTATGCAAGCTCTCCAGAACAACAGCAAATCTGGGGCTCTGCGCTTTCTTTAGTTCTGAACAAGTGTTAGTGTTTTCTGCACAAAAGCGATTCTGCGAAGCAATGTAAACACTTCTGCTTCCCAGGCACAGAGAAGGTGCTAGCAGGGAATTCTCTGCCTGCCTTTCCCCAGTGCTCTGCAAGCTCTCCAGAACAACAGCAAATCTGGGGCTCTGTGCTTTCTTTTGTTCTGAACAAGTGTTAGTGTTTTCTGCACAAAAGCGATTCTGCGAAGCAATGTGAACACTTCTGCTTCCCAGGCACAGAGAAGGTGCTATCAGGGAATTCTCTGCCTGCCTTTCCCCAGTGCTCTGCAAGCTCTCCAGGACAACAGCAAATCTGGGGCTCTGTGCTTTCTTTAGTTCTGAACAAGTGTTAGTGTTTTCTGCACAAAAGCGATTCTGCGAAGCAATGTAAACACTTCTGCTTCCCAGGCACAGAGAAGGTGCTAGCAGGGAATTCTCTGCCTGCCTTTCCCCAGTGCTCTGCAAGCTCTCCAGAACAACAGCAAATCTGGGGCTCTGTGCTTTCTTTCCTTCTGAACAAGTGTTAGTGTTTTCTGCACAAAGGCGATTCTGCGAAGCAATGTGAACACTTCTGCTTCCCAGGCACAGAGGAGGTGCTAGCAGGGAATTCTCTGCCTGCCTTTCCCCAGTGCTCTGCAAGCTCTCCAGGGCAACATGAAATCTGGGGCTCTGTGCTTTCTTTTGTTCTGAAGAAGTGTTACTGTTTTATGCACAAAAGCGATTCTGCGAAGCAATGTGAACACTTCTGCTTCCCAGGCACAGAGGAGGTGCTAGCAGGGAATTCTCTGCCTGCCTTTCCCCAGTGCTCTGCAAGCTCTCCAGGACAACAGCAAATCTGGGGCTCTGTGCTTTCTTTTGTTGTGAACAAGTGTTAGTGTTTTCTGCACAAAAGCGATTCTGCGAAGTAATGTGAACACTTCTGCTTCCCAGGCACAGAGAAGGTGCTATCAGGGAATTCTCTGCCTGCCTTTCCCCAGTGCTCTGCAAGCTCTCCAGAACAACAGCAAATCTGGGGCTCTGTGCTTTCTTTAGTTCTGAACAATTGTTAGTGTTTTCTGCACAAAAGCGATTCTGCGAAGCAATGTAAACACTTCTGCTTCCCAGGCACAGAGAAGGTGCTAGCAGGGAATTCTCTGCCTGCCTTTCCCCAGTGCTCTGCAAGCTCTCCAGAACAACAGCAAATCTGGGGCTCTGTGCTTTCTTTTGTTCTGAACAAGTGTTAGTGTTTTCTGCACAAAAGCGATTCTGCGAAGCAATGTAAACACTTCTGCTTCCCAGGCACAGAGAAGGTGCTAGCAGGGAATTCTCTGCCTGCCTTTCCCCAGTGCTCTGCAAGCTCTCCAGAACAACAGCAAATCTGGGGCTCTGTGCTTTCTTTTGTTCTGAACAAGTGTTAGTGTTTTCTGCACAAAGGCGATTCTGCGAAGCAATGTGAACACTTCTGCTTCCCAGGCACAGAGAAGGTGCTAGCAGGGAATTCTCTGCCTGCCTTTCCCCAGTGCTCTGCAAGCTCTCCAGGACAACAGCAAATCTGGGGCTCTGTGCTTTCTTTCCTTCTGAACAAGTGTTACTGTTTTCTGCACAAAGGCGATTCTGCGAAGCAATGTGAACACCTCTGCTTCCCAGGCACAGAGAAGGTGCTAGCAGGGAATTCTCTGCCTGCCTTTCCCGAGTACTCTGCAAGCTCTCCAGGACAACATAAAATCTGGGGCTCTGTGCTTTCTTTTGTTCTGAACAAGTGTTAGTGTTTTCTGCACAAAAGCGATTCTGCGAAGCAATGTGAACACTTCTGCTTCCCAGGCACAGAGAAGGTGCTAGCAGGGAATTCTCTGCCTGCCTTTCCCCAGTGCTCTGCAAGCTCTCCAGGACAACAGCAAATCTGGGGCTCTGTGCTTTCTTTTGTTCTGAACAAGTGTTAGTGTTTTCTGCACAAAGGCGATTCTGCGAAGCAATGTGAACACTTCTGCTTCCCAGGCACAGAGAAGGTGCTAGCAGGGAATTCTCTGCCTGCCTTTCCCCAGTGCTCTGCAAGCTCTCCAGAACAACAGCAAATCTGGGGCTCTGTGCTTTCTTTAGTTCTGAACAAGTGTTAGTGTTTTCTGCACAAAAGCGATTCTGCGAAGCAATGTGAACACTTCTGCTTCCCAGGCACAGAGAAGGTGCTAGCAGGGAATTCTCTGCCTGCCTTTCCCCAGTGCTCTGCAAGCTCTCCAGGACAACATAAAATCTGGGGCTCTGTGCTTTCTTTCCTTCTGAACAAGTGTTACTGTTTTCTGCACAAAAGCGATTCTTGCGAAGCAATGTGAACACTTCTGCTTCCCAGGCACAGAGAAGGTGCTAGCAGGGAATTCCCTGCCTGCCTTTCCCCAGTGCTCTGCAAGCTCTCCAGGACAACAGCAAATCTGGGGCTCTGTGCTTTCTTTTGTTCTGAACAAGTGTTAGTGTTTTCTGCACAAAGGCGATTCTGCGAAGCAATGTGAACACTTCTGCTTCCCAGGCACAGAGGAGGTGCTAGCAGGGAATTCTCTGCCTGCCTTTCCCCAGTGCTCTGCAAGCTCTCCAGGGCAACATGAAATCTGGGGCTCTGTGCTTTCTTTTGTTCTGAAGAAGTGTTAGTGTTTAAGCACAAAAGCGATTCTGCGAAGTAATGTGAACACTTCTGCTTCCCAGGCACAGAGGAGGTGCTAGCAGGGAATTCTCTGCCTGCCTTTCCCCAGTGCTCTGCAAGCTCTCCAGGACAACAGCAAATCTGGGGCTCTGTGCTTTCTTTTGTTGTGAACAAGTGTTAGTGTTTTCTGCACAAAAGCGATTCTGCGAAGCAATGTGAACACTTCTGCTTCCCAGGCACAGAGAAGGTGCTATCAGGGAATTCTCTGCCTGCCTTTCCCCAGTGCTCTGCAAGCTCTCCAGAACAACAGCAAATCTGGGGCTCTGTGCTTTCTTTAGTTCTGAACAATTGTTAGTGTTTTCTGCACAAAAGCGATTCTGCGAAGCAATGTAAACACTTCTGCTTCCCAGGCACAGAGAAGGTGCTAGCAGGGAATTCTCTGCCTGCCTTTCCCCAGTGCTCTGCAAGCTCTCCAGAACAACAGCAAATCTGGGGCTCTGTGCTTTCTTTTGTTCTGAACAAGTGTTAGTGTTTTCTGCACAAAAGCGATTCTGCGAAGCAATGTGAACACTTCTGCTTCCCAGGCACAGAGAAGGTGCTAGCAGGGAATTCTCTGCCTGCCTTTCCCCAGTGCTATGCAAGCTCTCCAGAACAACAGCAAATCTGGGGCTCTGTGCTTTCTTTTGTTCTGAACAAGTGTTAGTGTTTTCTGCACAAAAGCGATTCTGCGAAGCAATGTGAACACTTCTGCTTCCCAGGCACAGAGAAGGTGCTAGCAGGGAATTCTCTGCCTGCCTTTCCCCAGTGCTCTGCAAGCTCTCCAGGACAACAGCAAATCTGGGGCTCTGTGCTTTCTTTTGTTCTGAACAAGTGTTAGTGTTTTCTGCACAAAGGCGATTCTGCGAAGCAATGTGAACACTTCTGCTTCCCAGGCACAGAGAAGGTGCTAGCAGGGAATTCTCTGCCTGCCTTTCCCCAGTGCTCTGCAAGCTCTCCAGGACAACAGAAAATCTGGGGCTCTGTGCTTTCTTTGGTTCTGAACAAGTGTTAGTGTTTTCTGCACAAAAGCGATTCTGCGAAGTAATGTGAACACTTCTGCTTCCCAGGCACAGAGAAGGTGCTAGCAGGGAATTCTCTGCCTGCCTTTCCCCAGTGCTCTGCAAGCTCTCCAGAACAACATAAAATCTGGGGCTCTGTGCTTTCTTTTGTTCTGAACAAGTGTTAGTGTTTTCTGCACAAAGGCGATTCTGCGAAGCAATGTGAACACTTCTGCTTCCCAGGCACAGAGAAGGTGCTAGCAGGGAATTCTCTGCCTGCCTTTCCCCAGTGCTCTGCAAGCTCTCCAGGACAACATAAAATCTGGGGCTCTGTGCTTTCTTTTGTTCTGAACAAGTGTTAGTGTTTTCTGCACAAAAGCGATTCTGCGAAGCAATGTGAACACTTCTGCTTCCCAGGCACAGAGAAGGTGCTAGCAGGGAATTCTCTGCCTGCCTTTCCCCAGTGCTCTGCAAGCTCTCCAGGACAACATAAAATCTGGGACTCTGTGCTTTCTTTTGTTCTGAACAAGTGTTAGTGTTTTCTGCACAAAAGCGATTCTGCGAAGCAATGTGAACACTTCTGCTTCCCAGGCACAGAGAAGGTGCTAGCAGGGAATTCTCTGCCTGCCTTTCCCGAGTACTCTGCAAGCTCTCCAGGACAACATAAAATCTGGGGCTCTGTGCTTTCTTTTGTTCTGAACAAGTGTTAGTGTTTTCTGCAGAAAAGCGATTCTGCGAAGCAATGTGAACACTTCTGCTTCCCAGGCACAGAGAAGGTGCTAGCAGGGAATTCTCTGCCTGCCTTTCCCCAGTGCTCTGCAAGCTCTCCAGGACAACAGCAAATCTGGGGCTCTGTGCTTTCTTTTGTTCTGAACAAGTGTTAGTGTTTTCTGCACAAAAGCGATTCTGCGAAGCAATGTGAACACTTCTGCTTCCCAGGCACAGAGAAGGTGCTAGCAGGGAATTCTCTGCCTGCCTTTCCCCACTGCTCTGCAAGCTCTCCAGAACAACAGCAAATCTGGGGCTCTGTGCTTTCTTTAGTTCTGAACAAGTGTTAGTGTTTTCTGCACAAAAGCGATTCTGCGAAGCAATGTGAACACTTCTGCTTCCCAGGCACAGAGAAGGTGCTAGCAGGGAATTCTCTGCCTGCCTTTCCCCAGTGCTCTGCAAGCTCTCCAGGACAACATAAAATCTGGGGCTCTGTGCTTTCTTTCCTTCCGAACAAGTGTTACTGTTTTCTGCACAAAAGCGATTCTTGCGAAGCAATGTGAACACTTCTGCTTCCCAGGCACAGAGAAGGTGCTAGCAGGGAATTCCCTGCCTGCCTTTCCCCAGTGCTCTGCAAGCTCTCCAGGACAACAGCAAATCTGGGGCTCTGTGCTTTCTTTCCTTCTGAACAAGTGTTACTGTTTTCTGCACAAAAGCGATTCTTGCGAAGCAATGTGAACACTTCTGCTTCCCAGGCACAGAGAAGGTGCTAGCAGGGAATTCCCTGCCTGCCTTTCCCCAGTGCTCTGCAAGCTCTCCAGGACAACAGCAAATCTGGGGCTCTGTGCTTTCTTTTGTTCTGAACAAGTGTTAGTGTTTTCTGCACAAAGGCGATTTTGCGAAGCAATGTGAACACTTCTGCTTCCCAGGCACAGAGGAGGTGCTAGCAGGGAATTCTCTGCCTGCCTTTCCCCAGTGCTCTGCAAGCTCTCCAGGGCAACATGAAATCTGGGGCTCTGTGCTTTCTTTTGTTCTGAAGAAGTGTTACTGTTTTATGCACAGAAGCGATTCTGCGAAGTAATGTGAACACTTCTGCTTCCCAGGCACAGAGGAGGTGCTAGCAGGGAATTCTCTGCCTGCCTTTCCCCAGTGCTCTGCAAGCTCTCCAGAACAACAGCAAATCTGGGGCTCTGTGCTTTCTTTTGTTGTGAACAAGTGTTAGTGTTTTCTGCACAAAAGCGATTCTGCGAAGTAATGTGAACACTTCTGCTTCCCAGGCACAGAGAAGGTGCTATCAGGGAATTCTCTGCCTGCCTTTCCCCAGTGCTCTGCAAGCTCTCCAGAACAACAGCAAATCTGGGGCTCTGTGCTTTCTTTAGTTCTGAACAATTGTTAGTGTTTTCTGCACAAAAGCGATTCTGCGAAGCAATGGGAACACTTCTGCTTCCCAGGCACAGAGAAGGTGCTAGCAGGGAATTCTCTGCCTGCCTTTCCCCAGTGCTCTGCAAGCTCTCCAGAACAACAGCAAATCTGGGGCTCTGTGCTTTCTTTTGTTCTGAACAAGTGTTAGTGTTTTCTGCACAAAAGCGATTCTGCGAAGCAATGTGAACACTTCTGCTTCCCAGGCACAGAGAAGGTGCTAGCAGGGAATTCTCTGCCTGCCTTTCCCCAGTGCTCTGCAAGCTCTCCAGGGCAACAGAAAATCTGGGGCTCTGTGCTTTCTTTTGTTCTGAACAAGTGTTAGTGTTTTCTGCACAAAAGCGATTCTGCGAAGCAATGTGAACACTTCTGCTTCCCAGGCACAGAGAAGGTGCTAGCAGGGAATTCTCTGCCTGCCTTTCCCCAGTGCTCTGCAAGCTCTCCAGAACAACAGCAAATCTGGGGCTCTGTGCTTTCTTTTGTTCTGAACAAGTGTTAGTGTTTTCTGCACAAAGGCGATTCTGCGAAGCAATGTGAACACTTCTGCTTCCCAGGCACAGAGAAGGTGCTAGCAGGGAATTCTCTGCCTGCCTTTCCCCAGTGCTCTGCAAGCTCTCCAGAACAACAGCAAATCTGGGGCTCTGTGCTTTCTTTAGTTCTGAACAAGTGTTAGTGTTTTCTGCACAAAGGCGATTCTGCGAAGCAATGTGAACACTTCTGCTTCCCAGGCACAGAGAAGGTGCTAGCAGGGAATTCTCTGCCTGCCTTTCCCCAGTGCTCTGCAAGCTCTCCAGGACAACATAAAATCTGGGGCTCTGTGCTTTCTTTTGTTCTGAACAAGTGTTACTGTTTTCTGCACAAGAGCGATTCTTGCGAAGCAATGTGAACACTTCTGCTTCCCAGGCACAGAGAAGGTGCTAGCAGGGAATTCTCTGCCTGCCTTTCCCCAGTGCTCTGCAAGCTCTCCAGGACAACAGCAAATCTGGGGCTCTGTGCTTTCTTTTGTTCTGAACAAGTGTTAGTGTTTTCTGCACAAAGGCGATTCTGCGAAGCAATGTGAACACTTCTGCTTCCCAGGCACAGAGAAGGTGCTAGCAGGGAATTCTCTGCCTGCCTTTCCCCAGTGCTCTGCAAGCTCTCCAGGACAACAGCAAATCTGGGGCTCTGTGCTTTCTTTTGTTCTGAACAAGTGTTAGTGTTTTCTGCACAAAAGCGATTCTGCGAAGCAATGTGAACACTTCTGCTTCCCAGGCACAGAGAAGGTGCTATCAGGGAATTCTCTGCCTGCCTTTCCCCAGTGCTCTGCAAGCTCTCCAGGACAACATAAAATCTGGGGTTCTATGCTTTCTTTTGTTCTGAACCAGTGTTAGTTTTTTCTGCACAAAAGCGATTCTGCGAAGTAATGTGAACACTTCTGCTTCCCAGGCACAGAGGAGGTGCTAGCAGGGAATTCTCTGCCTGCCTTTCCCCAGTGCTCTGCAAGCTCTCCAGAACAACAGCAAATCTGGGGCTCTGTGCTTTCTTTTGTTCTGAACAAGTGTTAGTGTTTTCTGCACAAAGGCGATTCTGCGAAGCAATGTGAACACTTGTGCTTCCCAGGCACAGAGAAGGTGCTAGCAGGGAATTCTCTGCCTGCCTTTCCCCAGTACTCTGCAAGCTCTCCAGGACAACAGCAAATCTGGGGCTCTGTGCTTTCTTTTGTTCTGAACCAGTGTTAGTGTTTTCTGCACAAAAGCGATTCTGCGAAGCAATGTGAACACTTCTGCTTCCCAGGCACAGAGAAGGTGCTAGCAGGGAATTCTCTGCCTGCCTTTCCCCAGTGCTCTGCAAGCTCTCCAGGACAACAGCAAATCTGGGGCTCTGTGCTTTCTTTTGTTCTGAACAAGTGTTAGTGTTTTCTGCACAAAAGCGATTCTGCGAAGCAATGTGAACACTTCTGCTTCCCAGGCACAGAGAAGGTCCTAGCAGGGAATTCTCTGCCTGCCTTTCCCCAGTGCTCTGCAAGCTCTCCAGGACAACATAAAATCTGGGGCTCTGTGCTTTCTTTCCTTCTGAACAAGTGTTAGTGTTTTCTGCACAAAAGCGATTCTGCGAAGCAATGTGAACACTTCTGCTTCCCAGGCACAGAGAAGGTGCTAGCAGGGAATTCTCTACCTGCCTTTCCCCAGTGCTCTGCAAGCTCTCCAGGACAACAGCAAATCTGGGGCTCTGTGCTTTCTTTCCTTCTGAACAAGTGTTACTGTTTTCTGCACAAAGGCGATTCTGCGAAGCAATGTGAACACTTCTGCTTCCCAGGCACAGAGGAGGTGCTAGCAGGGAATTCTCTGCCTGCCTTTCCCCAGTGCTCTGCAAGCTCTCCAGGACAACAGCAAATCTGGGGCTCTGTGCTTTCTTTTGTTGTGAACAAGTGTTAGTGTTTTCTGCACAAAAGCGATTCTGCGAAGTAATGTGAACACTTCTGCTTCCCAGGCACAGAGAAGGTGCTATCAGGGAATTCTCTGCCTGCCTTTCCCCAGTGCTCTGCAAGCTCTCCAGAACAACAGCAAATCTGGGGCTCTGTGCTTTCTTTAGTTCTGAACAATTGTTAGTGTTTTCTGCACAAAAGCGATTCTGCGAAGCAATGTAAACACTTCTGCTTCCCAGGCACAGAGAAGGTGCTAGCAGGGAATTCTCTGCCTGCCTTTCCCCAGTGCTCTGCAAGCTCTCCAGAACAACAGCAAATCTGGGGCTCTGTGCTTTCTTTTGTTCTGAACAAGTGTTAGTGTTTTCTGCACAAAAGCGATTCTGCGAAGCAATGTGAACACTTCTGCTTCCCAGGCACAGAGAAGGTGCTAGCAGGGAATTCTCTGCCTGCCTTTCCCCAGTGCTCTGCAAGCTCTCCAGGACAACAGCAAATCTGGGGCTCTGTGCTTTCTTTTGTTCTGAACAAGTGTTAGTGTTTTCTGCACAAAGGCGATTCTGCGAAGCAATGTGAACACTTCTGCTTCCCAGGCACAGAGAAGGTGCTAGCAGGGAATTCTCTGCCTGCCTTTCCCCAGTGCTCTGCAAGCTCTCCAGGACAACAGAAAATCTGGGGCTCTGTGCTTTCTTTTGTTCTGAACAAGTGTTAGTGTTTTCTGCACAAAAGCGATTCTGCGAAGCAATGTGAACACTTCTGCTTCCCAGGCACAGAGAAGGTGCTAGCAGGGAATTCTCTGCCTGCCTTTCCCCAGTGCTCTGCAAGCTCTCCAGGACAACAGCAAATCTGGGGCTCTGTGCTTTCTTTAGTTCTGAACAAGTGTTAGTGTTTTCTGCACAAAGGCGATTCTGCGAAGCAATGTGAACACTTCTGCTTCCCAGGCACAGAGAAGGTGCTAGCAGGGAATTCTCTGCCTGCCTTTCCCCAGTGCTCTGCAAGCTCTCCAGAACAACAGCAAATCTGGGGCTCTGTGCTTTCTTTAGTTCTGAACAAGTGTTAGTGTTTTCTGCACAAAAGCGATTCTGCGAAGCAATGTGAACACTTCTGCTTCCCAGGCACAGAGAAGGTGCTAGCAGGGAATTCTCTGCCTGCCTTTCCCCAGTGCTCTGCAAGCTCTCCAGGACAACAGCAAATCTGGGGCTCTGTGCTTTCTTTTGTTCTGAACAAGTGTTAGTGTTTTCTGCACAAAAGCGATTCTGCGAAGCAATGTGAACACTTCTGCTTCCCAGGCACAGAGAAGGTGCTAGCAGGGAATTCTCTGCCTGCCTTTCCCCAGTGCTCTGCAAGCTCTCCAGGACAACATAAAAGCTGGGGCTCTGTGCTTTCTTTCCTTCTGAACAAGTGTTAGTGTTTTCTGCACAAAAGCGATTCTGCGAAGCAATGTGAACACTTCTGCTTCCCAGGCACAGAGAAGGTGCTAGCAGGGAATTCTCTACCTGCCTTTCCCCAGTGCTCTGCAAGCTCTCCAGGACAACAGCAAATCTGGGGCTCTGTGCTTTCTTTCCTTCTGAACAAGTGTTACTGTTTTCTGCACAAAGGCGATTCTGCGAAGCAATGTGAACACTTCTGCTTCCCAGGCACAGAGGAGGTGCTAGCAGGGAATTCTCTGCCTGCCTTTCCCCAGTGCTCTGCAAGCTCTCCAGGGCAACATGAAATCTGGGGCTCTGTGCTTTCTTTTGTTCTGAAGAAGTGTTACTGTTTTATGCACAAAAGCGATTCTGCGAAGTAATGTGAACACTTCTGCTTCCCAGGCACAGAGGAGGTGCTAGCAGGGAATTCTCTGCCTGCCTTTCCCCAGTGCTCTGCAAGCTCTCCAGGACAACAGCAAATCTGGGGCTCTGTGCTTTCTTTTGTTGTGAACAAGTGTTAGTGTTTTCTGCACAAAAGCGATTCTGCGAAGTAATGTGAACACTTCTGCTTCCCAGGCACAGAGAAGGTGCTATCAGGGAATTCTCTGCCTGCCTTTCCCCAGTGCTCTGCAAGCTCTCCAGAACAACAGCAAATCTGGGGCTCTGTGCTTTCTTTAGTTCTGAACAATTGTTAGTGTTTTCTGCACAAAAGCGATTCTGCGAAGCAATGTAAACACTTCTGCTTCCCAGGCACAGAGAAGGTGCTAGCAGGGAATTCTCTGCCTGCCTTTCCCCAGTGCTCTGCAAGCTCTCCAGAACAACAGCAAATCTGGGGCTCTGTGCTTTCTTTTGTTCTGAACAAGTGTTAGTGTTTTCTGCACAAAAGCGATTCTGCGAAGCAATGTGAACACTTCTGCTTCCCAGGCACAGAGAAGGTGCTAGCAGGGAATTCTCTGCCTGCCTTTCCCCAGTGCTCTGCAAGCTCTCCAGAACAACAGCAAATCTGGGGCTCTGTGCTTTCTTTTGTTCTGAACAAGCGTTAGTGTTTTCTGCACAAAAGCGATTCTGCGAAGCAATGTGAACACTTCTGCTTCCCAGGCACAGAGAAGGTGCTAGCAGGGAATTCTCTGCCTGCCTTTCCCCAGTGCTCTGCAAGCTCTCCAGGACAACAGCAAATCTGGGGCTCTGTGCTTTCTTTTGTTCTGAACAAGTGTTAGTGTTTTCTGCACAAAGGCGATTCTGCGAAGCAATGTGAACACTTCTGCTTCCCAGGCACAGAGAAGGTGCTAGCAGGGAATTCTCTGCCTGCCTTTCCCGAGTACTCTGCAAGCTCTCCAGGACAACATAAAATCTGGGGCTCTGTGCTTTCTTTTGTTCTGAACAAGTGTTAGTGTTTTCTGCACAAAAGCGATTCTGCGAAGCAATGTGAACACTTCTGCTTCCCAGGCACAGAGAAGGTGCTAGCAGGGAATTCTCTGCCTGCCTTTCCCCAGTGCTCTGCAAGCTCTCCAGAACAACAGCAAATCTGGGGCTCTGTGCTTTCTTTAGTTCTGAACAAGTGTTAGTGTTTTCTGCACAAAAGCGATTCTGCGAAGCAATGTGAACACTTCTGCTTCCCAGGCACAGAGAAGGTGCTAGCAGGGAATTCTCTGCCTGCCTTTCCCCAGTGCTCTGCAAGCTCTCCAGGACAACATAAAATCTGGGGCTCTGTGCTTTCTTTCCTTCTGAACAAGTGTTACTGTTTTCTGCACAAAAGCGATTCTTGCGAAGCAATGTGAACACTTCTGCTTCCCAGGCACAGAGAAGGTGCTAGCAGGGAATTCCCTGCCTGCCTTTCCCCAGTGCTCTGCAAGCTCTCCAGGACAACAGCAAATCTGGGGCTCTGTGCTTTCTTTTGTTCTGAACAAGTGTTAGTGTTTTCTGCACAAAGGCGATTCTGCGAAGCAATGTGAACACTTCTGCTTCCCAGGCACAGAGGAGGTGCTAGCAGGGAATTCTCTGCCTGCCTTTCCCCAGTGCTCTGCAAGATCTCCAGGGCAACATGAAATCTGGGGCTCTGTGCTTTCTTTTGTTCTGAAGAAGTGTTACTGTTTTATGCACAAAAGCGATTCTGCGAAGTAATGTGAACACTTCTGCTTCCCAGGCACAGAGGAGGTGCTAGCAGGGAATTCTCTGCCTGCCTTTCCCCAGTGCTCTGCAAGCTCTCCAGGACAACAGCAAATCTGGGGCTCTGTGCTTTCTTTTGTTGTGAACAAGTGTTAGTGTTTTCTGCACAAAAGCGATTCTGCGAAGTAATGTGAACACTTCTGCTTCCCAGGCACAGAGAAGGTGCTATCAGGGAATTCTCTGCCTGCCTTTCCCCAGTGCTCTGCAAGCTCTCCAGAACAACAGCAAATCTGGGGCTCTGTGCTTTCTTTAGTTCTGAACAATTGTTAGTGTTTTCTGCACAAAAGCGATTCTGCGAAGCAATGTAAACACTTCTGCTTCCCAGGCACAGAGAAGGTGCTAGCAGGGAATTCTCTGCCTGCCTTTCCCCAGTGCTCTGCAAGCTCTCCAGAACAACAGCAAATCTGGGGCTCTGTGCTTTCTTTTGTTCTGAACAAGTGTTAGTGTTTTCTGCACAAAAGCGATTCTGCGAAGCAATGTGAACACTTCTGCTTCCCAGGCACAGAGAAGGTGCTAGCAGGGAATTCTCTGCCTGCCTTTCCCCAGTGCTCTGCAAGCTCTCCAGGACAACAGCAAATCTGGGGCTCTGTGCTTTCTTTTGTTCTGAACAAGTGTTAGTGTTTTCTGCACAAAGGCGATTCTGCGAAGCAATGTGAACACTTCTGCTTCCCAGGCACAGAGAAGGTGCTAGCAGGGAATTCTCTGCCTGCCTTTCCCCAGTGCTCTGCAAGCTCTCCAGGACAACAGAAAATCTGGGGCTCTGTGCTTTCTTTGGTTCTGAACAAGTGTTAGTGTTTTCTGCACAAAAGCGATTCTGCGAAGTAATGTGAACACTTCTGCTTCCCAGGCACAGAGAAGGTGCTAGCAGGGAATTCTCTGCCTGCCTTTCCCCAGTGCTCTGCAAGCTCTCCAGGACAACAGCAAATCTGGGGCTCTGTGCTTTCTTTTGTTCTGAACAAGTGTTAGTGTTTTCTGCACAAAGGCGATTCTGCGAAGCAATGTGAACACTTCTGCTTCCCAGGCACAGAGAAGGTGCTAGCAGGGAATTCTCTGCCTGCCTTTCCCCAGTGCTCTGCAAGCTCTCCAGGACAACAGCAAATCTGGGGCTCTGTGCTTTCTTTTGTTCTGAACAAGTGTTAGTGTTTTCTGCACAAAAGCGATTCTGCGAAGCAATGTGAACACTTCTGCTTCCCAGGCACAGAGAAGGTGCTAGCAGGGAATTCTCTGCCTGCCTTTCCCCAGTGCTCTGCAAGCTCTCCAGGACAACATAAAATCTGGGACTCTGTGCTTTCTTTTGTTCTGAACAAGTGTTAGTGTTTTCTGCACAAAAGCGATTCTGCGAAGCAATGTGAACACTTCTGCTTCCCAGGCACAGAGAAGGTGCTAGCAGGGAATTCTCTGCCTGCCTTTCCCGAGTACTCTGCAAGCTCTCCAGGACAACATAAAATCTGGGGCTCTGTGCTTTCTTTTGTTCTGAACAAGTGTTAGTGTTTTCTGCAGAAAAGCGATTCTGCGAAGCAATGTGAACACTTCTGCTTCCCAGGCACAGAGAAGGTGCTATCAGGGAATTCTCTGCCTGCCTTTCCCCAGTGCTCTGCAAGCTCTCCAGGACAACAGCAAATCTGTGGCTCTGTGCTTTCTTTTGTTCTGAACAAGTGTTAGTGTTTTCTGCACAAAAGCGATTCTGCGAAGCAATGTGAACACTTCTGCTTCCCAGGCACAGAGAAGGTGCTAGCAGGGAATTCTCTGCCTGCCTTTCCCCAGTGCTCTGCAAGCTCTCCAGAACAACAGCAAATCTGGGGCTCTGTGCTTTCTTTAGTTCTGAACAAGTGTTAGTGTTTTCTGCACAAAAGCGATTCTGCGAAGCAATGTGAACACTTCTGCTTCCCAGGCACAGAGAAGGTGCTAGCAGGGAATTCTCTGCCTGCCTTTCCCCAGTGCTCTGCAAGCTCTCCAGGACAACATAAAATCTGGGGCTCTGTGCTTTCTTTCCTTCCGAACAAGTGTTACTGTTTTCTGCACAAAAGCGATTCTTGCGAAGCAATGTGAACACTTCTGCTTCCCAGGCACAGAGAAGGTGCTAGCAGGGAATTCCCTGCCTGCCTTTCCCCAGTGCTCTGCAAGCTCTCCAGGACAACAGCAAATCTGGGGCTCTGTGCTTTCTTTCCTTCTGAACAAGTGTTACTGTTTTCTGCACAAAAGCGATTCTTGCGAAGCAATGTGAACACTTCTGCTTCCCAGGCACAGAGAAGGTGCTAGCAGGGAATTCCCTGCCTGCCTTTCCCCAGTGCTCTGCAAGCTCTCCAGGACAACAGCAAATCTGGGGCTCTGTGCTTTCTTTTGTTGTGAACAAGTGTTAGTGTTTTCTGCACAAAAGCGATTCTGCGAAGTAATGTGAACACTTCTGCTTCCCAGGCACAGAGAAGGTGCTATCAGGGAATTCTCTGCCTGCCTTTCCCCAGTGCTCTGCAAGCTCTCCAGAACAACAGCAAATCTGGGGCTCTGTGCTTTCTTTAGTTCTGAACAATTGTTAGTGTTTTCTGCACAAAAGCGATTCTGCGAAGCAATGTAAACACTTCTGCTTCCCAGGCACAGAGAAGGTGCTAGCAGGGAATTCTCTGCCTGCCTTTCCCCAGTGCTCTGCAAGCTCTCCAGAACAACAGCAAATCTGGGGCTCTGTGCTTTCTTTTGTTCTGAACAAGTGTTAGTGTTTTCTGCACAAAAGCGATTCTGCGAAGCAATGTGAACACTTCTGCTTCCCAGGCACAGAGAAGGTGCTAGCAGGGAATTCTCTGCCTGCCTTTCCCCAGTGCTCTGCAAGCTCTCCAGGACAACAGCAAATCTGGGGCTCTGTGCTTTCTTTTGTTCTGAACAAGTGTTAGTGTTTTCTGCACAAAGGCGATTCTGCGAAGCAATGTGAACACTTCTGCTTCCCAGGCACAGAGAAGGTGCTAGCAGGGAATTCTCTGCCTGCCTTTCCCCAGTGCTCTGCAAGCTCTCCAGGGCAACAGAAAATCTGGGGCTCTGTGCTTTCTTTGGTTCTGAACAAGTGTTAGTGTTTTCTGCACAAAAGCGATTCTGCGAAGCAATGTGAACACTTCTGCTTCCCAGGCACAGAGAAGGTGCTAGCAGGGAATTCTCTGCCTGCCTTTCCCCAGTGCTCTGCAAGCTCTCCAGGACAACATAAAATCTGGGGCTCTGTGCTTTCTTTTGTTCTGAACAAGTGTTAGTGTTTTCTGCACAAAAGCGATTCTGCGAAGCAATGTGAACACTTCTGCTTCCCAGGCACAGAGAAGGTGCTAGCAGGGAATTCTCTGCCTGCCTTTCCCCAGTGCTCTGCAAGCTCTCCAGAACAACAGCAAATCTGGGGCTCTGTGCTTTCTTTTGTTCTGAACAAGTGTTAGTGTTTTCTGCACAAAGGCGATTCTGCGAAGCAATGTGAACACTTCTGCTTCCCAGGCACAGAGAAGGTGCTAGCAGGGAATTCTCTGCCTGCCTTTCCCCAGTGCTCTGCAAGCTCTCCAGAACAACAGCAAATCTGGGGCTCTGTGCTTTCTTTAGTTCTGAACAAGTGTTAGTGTTTTCTGCACAAAAGCGATTCTGCGAAGCAATGTGAACACTTCTGCTTCCCAGGCACAGAGAAGGTGCTAGCAGGGAATTCTCTACCTGCCTTTCCCCAGTGCTCTGCAAGCTCTCCAGGACAACAGCAAATCTGGGGCTCTGTGCTTTCTTTCCTTCTGAACAAGTGTTACTGTTTTCTGCACAAAGGCGATTCTGCGAAGCAATGTGAACACTTCTGCTTCCCAGGCACAGAGACGGTGCTAGCAGGGAATTCTCTGCCTGCCTTTCCCCAGTGCTCTGCAAGCTCTCCAGAACAACAGCAAATCTGGGGCTCTGTGCTTTCTTTTGTTCTGAACAAGTGTTAGTGTTTTCTGCACAAAGGCGATTCTGCGAAGCAATGTGAACACTTCTGCTTCCCAGGCACAGAGAAGGTGCTAGCAGGGAATTCTCTGCCTGCCTTTCCCCAGTGCTCTGCAAGCTCTCCAGGACAACAGCAAATTTGGGGCTCTGTGCTTTCTTTAGTTCTGAACAAGTGTTAGTGTTTTCTGCACAAAAGCGATTCTGCGAAGCAATGTAAACACTTCTGCTTCCCAGGCACAGAGAAAGTGCTAGCAGGGAATTCTCTGCCTGCCTTTCCCCAGTGCTCTGCAAGCTCTCCAGAACAACAGCAAATCTGGGGCTCTGTGCTTTCTTTTGTTCTGAACAAGTGTTAGTGTTTTCTGCACAAAAGCGATTCTGCGAAGCAATGTCAACACTTCTGCTTCCCAGGCACAGAGAAGGTGCTAGCAGGGAATTCTCTGCCTGCCTTTCCCCAGTGCTCTGCAAGCTCTCCAGAACAACAGCAAATCTGGGGCTCTGTGCTTTATTTTGTTCTGAACAAGTGTTACTGTTTTCTGCACAAAGGCGATTCTGCGAAGCAAAGTGAACACTTCTGCTTCCCAGGCACAGAGAAGGTGCTAGCAGGGAATTCTCTGCCTGCCTTTCCCCAGTGCTCTGCAAGCTCTCCAGGACAACAGCAAATCTGGGGCTCTGTGCTTTCTTTTGTTCTGAACAAGTGTTAGTGTTTTCTGCACAAAAGCGATTCTGCGAAGCAATGTGAACACTTCTGCTTCCCAGGCACAGAGAAGGTGCTAGCAGGGAATTCTCTGCCTGCCTTTCCCCAGTGCTCTGCAAGCTCTCCAGGACAACATAAAATCTGGGGCTCTGTGCTTTCTTTTGTTCTGAACAATTGTTAGTGTTTTCTGCACAAAAGCGATTCTGCGAAGCAATGTGAACACTTCTGCTTCCCAGGCACAGAGAAGGTGCTAGCAGGGAATTCTCTGCCTGCCTTTCCCCAGTGCTCTGCAAGCTCTCCAGGACAACAGCAAATCTGGGGCTCTGTGCTTTCTTTTGTTCTGAACAAGTGTTAGTGTTTTCTGCACAAAAGCGATTCTGCGAAGCAATGTGAACACTTCTGCTTCCCAGGCACAGAGAAGGTGCTAGCAGGGAATTCTCTGCCTGCCTTTCCCCAGTACTCTGCAAGCTCTCCAGGACAACAGCAAATCTGGGGCTCTGTGCTTTCTTTTGTTCTGAACCAGTGTTAGTGTTTCCTGCAGAAAAGCGATTCTGCGAAGCAATGTGAACACTTCTGCTTCCCAGGCACAGAGAAGGTGCTAGCAGGGAATTCTCTGCCTGCCTTTCCCCAGTGCTCTGCAAGCTCTCCAGGACAACAGCAAATCTGGGGCTCTGTGCTTTCTTTTGTTCTGAACAAGTGTTAGTGTTTTCTGCACAAAAGCGATTCTGCGAAGCAATGTGAACACTTCTGCTTCCCAGGCACAGAGAAGGTGCTAGCAGGGAATTCTCTGCCTGCCTTTCCCCAGTGCTCTGCAAGCTCTCCAGGACAACATAAAAGCTGGGGCTCTGTGCTTTCTTTCCTTCTGAACAAGTGTTAGTGTTTTCTGCACAAAAGCGATTCTGCGAAGCAATGTGAACACTTCTGCTTCCCAGGCACAGAGAAGGTGCTAGCAGGGAATTCTCTACCTGCCTTTCCCCAGTGCTCTGCAAGCTCTCCAGGACAACAGCAAATCTGGGGCTCTGTGCTTTCTTTCCTTCTGAACAAGTGTTACTGTTTTCTGCACAAAGGCGATTCTGCGAAGCAATGTGAACACTTCTGCTTCCCAGGCACAGAGACGGTGCTAGCAGGGAATTCTCTGCCTGCCTTTCCCCAGTGCTCTGCAAGCTCTCCAGAACAACAGCAAATCTGGGGCTCTGTGCTTTCTTTTGTTCTGAACAAGTGTTAGTGTTTTCTGCACAAAGGCGATTCTGCGAAGCAATGTGAACACTTCTGCTTCCCAGGCACAGAGAAGGTGCTAGCAGGGAATTCTCTGCCTGCCTTTCCCCAGTGCTCTGCAAGCTCTCCAGAACAACAGCAAATCTGGGGCTCTGTGCTTTCTTTTGTTCTGAACAAGTGTTAGTGTTTTCTGCACAAAAGCGATTCTGCGAAGCAATGTGAACACTTCTGCTTCCCAGGCACAGAGAAGGTGCTAGCAGGGAATTCTCTGCCTGCCTTTCCCCAGTGCTCTGCAAGCTCTCCAGGACAACAGCAAATCTGGGGCTCTGTGCTTTCTTTAGTTCTGAACAATTGTTAGTGTTTTCTGCACAAAAGCGATTCTGCGAAGCAATGTAAACACTTCTGCTTCCCAGGCACAGAGAAGGTGCTAGCAGGGAATTCTCTGCCTGCCTTTCCCCAGTGCTCTGCAAGCTCTCCAGAACAACAGCAAATCTGGGGCTCTGTGCTTTCTTTTGTTCTGAACAAGTGTTAGTGTTTTCTGCACAAAGGCGATTCTGCGAAGCAATGTGAACACTTCTGCTTCCCAGGCACAGAGAAGGTGCTAGCAGGGAATTCTCTGCCTGCCTTTCCCCAGTGCTCTGCAAGCTCTCCAGAACAACAGCAAATCTGGGGCTCTGTGCTTTATTTTGTTCTGAACAAGTGTTAGTGTTTTCTGCACAAAGGCGATTCTGCGAAGCAAAGTGAACACTTCTGCTTCCCAGGCACAGAGAAGGTGCTAGCAGGGAATTCTCTGCCTGCCTTTCCCCAGTGCTCTGCAAGCTCTCCAGGACAACATAAAATCTGGGGCTCTGTGCTTTCTTTTGTTCTGAACAAGTGTTAGTGTTTTCTGCACAAAAGCGATTCTGCGAAGCAATGTGAACACTTCTGCTTCCCAGGCACAGAGAAGGTGCTAGCAGGGAATTCTCTGCCTGCCTTTCCCCAGTGCTCTGCAAGCTCTCCAGGACAACATAAAATCTGGGGCTCTGTGCTTTCTTTTGTTCTGAACAATTGTTAGTGTTTTCTGCACAAAGGCGATTCTGCGAAGCAATGTGAACACTTCTGCTTCCCAGGCACAGAGAAGGTGCTAGCAGGGAATTCTCTGCCTGCCTTTCCCCAGTGCTCTGCAAGCTCTCCAGAACAACAGCAAATCTGGGGCTCTGTGCTTTCTTTTGTTCTGAACAAGTGTTAGTGTTTTCCGCACAAAGGCGTTTCTGCGAAGCAATGTGAACACTTCTGCTTCCCAGGCACAGAGAAGGTGCTAGTAGGGAATTCTCTGCCTGCCTTTCCCCAGTGCTCTGCAAGCTCTCCAGAACAACAGCAAATCTGGGGCTCTGTGCTTTCTTTTGTTCTGAACAAGTGTTAGTGTTTTCTGCACAAAAGCGATTCTGCGAAGCAATGTGAACACTTCTGCTTCCCAGGCACAGAGAAGGTGCTAGCAGGGAATTCTCTGCCTGCCTTTCCCCAGTGCTCTGCAAGCTCTCCAGGACAACAGCAAATCTGGGGCTCTGTGCTTTCTTTAGTTCTGAACAAGTGTTAGTGTTTTCTGCACAAAAGCGATTCTGCGAAGCAATGTAAACACTTCTGCTTCCCAGGCACAGAGAAGGTGCTAGCAGGGAATTCTCTGCCTGCCTTTCCCCAGTGCTCTGCAAGCTCTCCAGAACAACAGCAAATCTGGGGCTCTGTGCTTTCTTTTGTTCTGAACAAGTGTTAGTGTTTTCTGCACAAAGGCGATTCTGCGAAGCAATGTGAACACTTCTGCTTCCCAGGCACAGAGAAGGTGCTAGCAGGGAATTCTCTGCCTGCCTTTCCCCAGTGCTCTGCAAGCTCTCCAGAACAACATAAAATCTGGGGCTCTGTGCTTTCTTTTGTTCTGAACAAGTGTTAGTGTTTTCTGCACAAAAGCGATTCTGCGAAGCAATGTGAACACTTCTGCTTCCCAGGCACAGAGAAGGTGCTAGCAGGGAATTCTCTGCCTGCCTTTCCCCAGTGCTCTGCAAGCTCTCCAGGACAACAGCAAATCTGGGGCTCTGTGCTTTCTTTTGTTCTGAACAAGTGTTAGTGTTTCCTGCAGAAAAGCGATTCTGCGAAGCAATGTGAACACTTCTGCTTCCCAGGCACAGAGAAGGTGCTAGCAGGGAATTCTCTGCCTGCCTTTCCCCAGTGCTCTGCAAGCTCTCCAGGACAACAGCAAATCTGGGGCTCTGTGCTTTCTTTTGTTCTGAACAAGTGTTAGTGTTTTCTGCACAAAAGCGATTCTGCGAAGCAATGTGAACACTTCTGCTTCCCAGGCACAGAGAAGGTGCTAGCAGGGAATTCTCTGCCTGCCTTTCCCCAGTGCTCTGCAAGCTCTCCAGGACAACATAAAAGCTGGGGCTCTGTGCTTTCTTTCCTTCTGAACAAGTGTTAGTGTTTTCTGCACAAAAGCGATTCTGCGAAGCAATGTGAACACTTCTGCTTCCCAGGCACAGAGAAGGTGCTAGCAGGGAATTCTCTACCTGCCTTTCCCCAGTGCTCTGCAAGCTCTCCAGGACAACAGCAAATCTGGGGCTCTGTGCTTTCTTTCCTTCTGAACAAGTGTTACTGTTTTCTGCACAAAGGCGATTCTGCGAAGCAATGTGAACACTTCTGCTTCCCAGGCACAGAGACGGTGCTAGCAGGGAATTCTCTGCCTGCCTTTCCCCAGTGCTCTGCAAGCTCTCCAGAACAACAGCAAATCTGGGGCTCTGTGCTTTCTTTTGTTCTGAACAAGTGTTAGTGTTTTCTGCACAAAGGCGATTCTGCGAAGCAATGTGAACACTTCTGCTTCCCAGGCACAGAGAAGGTGCTAGCAGGGAATTCTCTGCCTGCCTTTCCCCAGTGCTCTGCAAGCTCTCCAGAACAACAGCAAATCTGGGGCTCTGTGCTTTCTTTTGTTCTGAACAAGTGTTAGTGTTTTCTGCACAAAAGCGATTCTGCGAAGCAATGTGAACACTTCTGCTTCCCAGGCACAGAGAAGGTGCTAGCAGGGAATTCTCTGCCTGCCTTTCCCCAGTGCTCTGCAAGCTCTCCAGGACAACAGCAAATCTGGGGCTCTGTGCTTTCTTTAGTTCTGAACAATTGTTAGTGTTTTCTGCACAAAAGCGATTCTGCGAAGCAATGTAAACACTTCTGCTTCCCAGGCACAGAGAAGGTGCTAGCAGGGAATTCTCTGCCTGCCTTTCCCCAGTGCTCTGCAAGCTCTCCAGAACAACAGCAAATCTGGGGCTCTGTGCTTTCTTTTGTTCTGAACAAGTGTTAGTGTTTTCTGCACAAAGGCGATTCTGCGAAGCAATGTGAACACTTCTGCTTCCCAGGCACAGAGAAGGTGCTAGCAGGGAATTCTCTGCCTGCCTTTCCCCAGTGCTCTGCAAGCTCTCCAGAACAACAGCAAATCTGGGGCTCTGTGCTTTATTTTGTTCTGAACAAGTGTTAGTGTTTTCTGCACAAAGGCGATTCTGCGAAGCAAAGTGAACACTTCTGCTTCCCAGGCACAGAGAAGGTGCTAGCAGGGAATTCTCTGCCTGCCTTTCCCCAGTGCTCTGCAAGCTCTCCAGGACAACATAAAATCTGGGGCTCTGTGCTTTCTTTTGTTCTGAACAAGTGTTAGTGTTTTCTGCACAAAAGCGATTCTGCGAAGCAATGTGAACACTTCTGCTTCCCAGGCACAGAGAAGGTGCTAGCAGGGAATTCTCTGCCTGCCTTTCCCCAGTGCTCTGCAAGCTCTCCAGGACAACATAAAATCTGGGGCTCTGTGCTTTCTTTTGTTCTGAACAATTGTTAGTGTTTTCTGCACAAAGGCGATTCTGCGAAGCAATGTGAACACTTCTGCTTCCCAGGCACAGAGAAGGTGCTAGCAGGGAATTCTCTGCCTGCCTTTCCCCAGTGCTCTGCAAGCTCTCCAGAACAACAGCAAATCTGGGGCTCTGTGCTTTCTTTTGTTCTGAACAAGTGTTAGTGTTTTCCGCACAAAGGCGTTTCTGCGAAGCAATGTGAACACTTCTGCTTCCCAGGCACAGAGAAGGTGCTAGTAGGGAATTCTCTGCCTGCCTTTCCCCAGTGCTCTGCAAGCTCTCCAGAACAACAGCAAATCTGGGGCTCTGTGCTTTCTTTTGTTCTGAACAAGTGTTAGTGTTTTCTGCACAAAAGCGATTCTGCGAAGCAATGTGAACACTTCTGCTTCCCAGGCACAGAGAAGGTGCTAGCAGGGAATTCTCTGCCTGCCTTTCCCCAGTGCTCTGCAAGCTCTCCAGGACAACAGCAAATCTGGGGCTCTGTGCTTTCTTTAGTTCTGAACAAGTGTTAGTGTTTTCTGCACAAAAGCGATTCTGCGAAGCAATGTAAACACTTCTGCTTCCCAGGCACAGAGAAGGTGCTAGCAGGGAATTCTCTGCCTGCCTTTCCCCAGTGCTCTGCAAGCTCTCCAGAACAACAGCAAATCTGGGGCTCTGTGCTTTCTTTTGTTCTGAACAAGTGTTAGTGTTTTCTGCACAAAGGCGATTCTGCGAAGCAATGTGAACACTTCTGCTTCCCAGGCACAGAGAAGGTGCTAGCAGGGAATTCTCTGCCTGCCTTTCCCCAGTGCTCTGCAAGCTCTCCAGAACAACATAAAATCTGGGGCTCTGTGCTTTCTTTTGTTCTGAACAAGTGTTAGTGTTTTCTGCACAAAAGCGATTCTGCGAAGCAATGTGAACACTTCTGCTTCCCAGGCACAGAGAAGGTGCTAGCAGGGAATTCTCTGCCTGCCTTTCCCCAGTGCTCTGCAAGCTCTCCAGGACAACAGCAAATCTGGGGCTCTGTGCTTTCTTTTGTTCTGAACAAGTGTTAGTGTTTTCTGCACAAAAGCGATTCTGCGAAGCAATGTGAACACTTCTGCTTCCCAGGCACAGAGAAGGTGCTAGCAGGGAATTCTCTGCCTGCCTTGCCCCAGTGCTCTGCAAGCTCTCCAGGACAACAGCAAATCTGGGGCTCTGTGCTTTCTTTTGTTCTGAACAATTGTTAGTGTTTTCTGCACAAAAGCGATTCTGCGAAGCAATGTGAACACTTCTGTTTCCCAGGCACAGAGAAGTTGCTAGCAGGGAATTCTCTGCCTGCCTTTCCCCAGTGCTCTGCAAGCTCTCCAGAACAACAGCAAATCTGGGGCTCTGTGCTTTCTTTTGTTCTGAACAAGTGTTAGTGTTTTCTGCACAAAGGCGATTCTGCGAAGCAATGTGAACACTTCTGCTTCCCAGGCACAGAGAAGGTGCTAGCAGGGAATTCTCTGCCTGCCTTTCCCCAGTGCTATGCAAGCTCTCCAGGACAACAGCAAATCTGGGGCTCTGTGCTTTCTTTCGTTCTGAACAAGTGTTAGTGTTTTCTGCACAAAAGCGATTCTGCGAAGCAATGTAAACACTTCTGCTTCCCAGGCACAGAGAAGGTGCTAGCAGGGAATTCTTTGCCTGCCTTTCCCCAGTGCTCTGCAAGCTCTCCAGAACAACAGCAAATCTGGGGCTCTGTGCTTTCTTTTGTTCTGAACAAGTGTTAGTGTTTTCTGCACAAAAGCGATTCTGCGAAGCAATGTGAACACTTCTGCTTCCCAGGCACAGAGAAGGTGCTAGCAGGGAATTCTCTGCCTGCCTTTCCCCAGTGCTCTGCAAGCTCTCCAGGACAACAGCAAATCTGGGGCTCTGTGCTTTCTTTTGTTCTGAACAATTGTTAGTGTTTTCTGCACAAAGGCGATTCTGCGAAGCAATGTGAACACTTCTGCTTCCCAGGCACAGAGAAGGTGCTAGCAGGGAATTCTCTGCCTGCCTTTCCCCAGTGCTATGCAAGCTCTCCAGGACAACAGCAAATCCGGGGCTCTGTGCTTTCTTTCGTTCTGAACAAGTGTTAGTGTTTTCTGCACAAAAGCGATTCTGCGAAGCAATGTAAACACTTCTGCTTCCCAGGCACAGAGAAGGTGCTAGCAGGGAATTGTCTGCCTGCCTTTCCCCAGTGCTCTGCAAGCTCTCCAGGACAACAGCAAATCTGGGGCTCTGTGCTTTCTTTTGTTCTGAACAAGTGTTAGTGTTTTCTGCACAAAAGCGATTCTGCGAAGCAATGTGAACACTTCTGCTTCCCAGGCACAGAGAAGGTGCTAGCAGGGAATTCTCTGCCTGCCTTTCCCCAGTGCTCTGCAAGCTCTCCAGGACAACATAAAATCTGGGGCTCTGTGCTTTCTTTTGTTCTGAACAATTGTTAGTGTTTTCTGCACAAAAGCGATTCTGCGAAGCAATGTGAACACTTCTGCTTCCCAGGCACAGAGAAGGTGCTAGCAGGGAATTCTCTGCCTGCCTTTCCCCAGTGCTCTGCAAGCTCTCCAGGACAACAGCAAATCTGGGGCTCTGTGCTTTCTTTTGTTCTGAACAAGTGTTAGTGTTTTCTGCACAAAAGCGATTCTGCGAAGCAATGTGAACACTTCTGCTTCCCAGGCACAGAGAAGGTGCTAGCAGGGAATTCTCTGCCTGCCTTTCCCCAGTACTCTGCAAGCTCTCCAGGACAACAGCAAATCTGGGGCTCTGTGCTTTCTTTTGTTCTGAACCAGTGTTAGTGTTTCCTGCAGAAAAGCGATTCTGCGAAGCAATGTGAACACTTCTGCTTCCCAGGCACAGAGAAGGTGCTAGCAGGGAATTCTCTGCCTGCCTTTCCCCAGTGCTCTGCAAGCTCTCCAGGACAACAGCAAATCTGGGGCTCTGTGCTTTCTTTTGTTCTGAACAAGTGTTAGTGTTTTCTGCACAAAAGCGATTCTGCGAAGCAATGTGAACACTTCTGCTTCCCAGGCACAGAGAAGGTGCTAGCAGGGAATTCTCTGCCTGCCTTTCCCCAGTGCTCTGCAAGCTCTCCAGGACAACATAAAAGCTGGGGCTCTGTGCTTTCTTTCCTTCTGAACAAGTGTTAGTGTTTTCTGCACAAAAGCGATTCTGCGAAGCAATGTGAACACTTCTGCTTCCCAGGCACAGAGAAGGTGCTAGCAGGGAATTCTCTACCTGCCTTTCCCCAGTGCTCTGCAAGCTCTCCAGGACAACAGCAAATCTGGGGCTCTGTGCTTTCTTTCCTTCTGAACAAGTGTTACTGTTTTCTGCACAAAGGCGATTCTGCGAAGCAATGTGAACACTTCTGCTTCCCAGGCACAGAGACGGTGCTAGCAGGGAATTCTCTGCCTGCCTTTCCCCAGTGCTCTGCAAGCTCTCCAGAACAACAGCAAATCTGGGGCTCTGTGCTTTCTTTTGTTCTGAACAAGTGTTAGTGTTTTCTGCACAAAGGCGATTCTGCGAAGCAATGTGAACACTTCTGCTTCCCAGGCACAGAGAAGGTGCTAGCAGGGAATTCTCTGCCTGCCTTTCCCCAGTGCTCTGCAAGCTCTCCAGAACAACAGCAAATCTGGGGCTCTGTGCTTTCTTTTGTTCTGAACAAGTGTTAGTGTTTTCTGCACAAAAGCGATTCTGCGAAGCAATGTGAACACTTCTGCTTCCCAGGCACAGAGAAGGTGCTAGCAGGGAATTCTCTGCCTGCCTTTCCCCAGTGCTCTGCAAGCTCTCCAGGACAACAGCAAATCTGGGGCTCTGTGCTTTCTTTAGTTCTGAACAATTGTTAGTGTTTTCTGCACAAAAGCGATTCTGCGAAGCAATGTAAACACTTCTGCTTCCCAGGCACAGAGAAGGTGCTAGCAGGGAATTCTCTGCCTGCCTTTCCCCAGTGCTCTGCAAGCTCTCCAGAACAACAGCAAATCTGGGGCTCTGTGCTTTCTTTTGTTCTGAACAAGTGTTAGTGTTTTCTGCACAAAGGCGATTCTGCGAAGCAATGTGAACACTTCTGCTTCCCAGGCACAGAGAAGGTGCTAGCAGGGAATTCTCTGCCTGCCTTTCCCCAGTGCTCTGCAAGCTCTCCAGAACAACAGCAAATCTGGGGCTCTGTGCTTTATTTTGTTCTGAACAAGTGTTAGTGTTTTCTGCACAAAGGCGATTCTGCGAAGCAAAGTGAACACTTCTGCTTCCCAGGCACAGAGAAGGTGCTAGCAGGGAATTCTCTGCCTGCCTTTCCCCAGTGCTCTGCAAGCTCTCCAGGACAACATAAAATCTGGGGCTCTGTGCTTTCTTTTGTTCTGAACAAGTGTTAGTGTTTTCTGCACAAAAGCGATTCTGCGAAGCAATGTGAACACTTCTGCTTCCCAGGCACAGAGAAGGTGCTAGCAGGGAATTCTCTGCCTGCCTTTCCCCAGTGCTCTGCAAGCTCTCCAGGACAACATAAAATCTGGGGCTCTGTGCTTTCTTTTGTTCTGAACAATTGTTAGTGTTTTCTGCACAAAGGCGATTCTGCGAAGCAATGTGAACACTTCTGCTTCCCAGGCACAGAGAAGGTGCTAGCAGGGAATTCTCTGCCTGCCTTTCCCCAGTGCTCTGCAAGCTCTCCAGAACAACAGCAAATCTGGGGCTCTGTGCTTTCTTTTGTTCTGAACAAGTGTTAGTGTTTTCCGCACAAAGGCGTTTCTGCGAAGCAATGTGAACACTTCTGCTTCCCAGGCACAGAGAAGGTGCTAGTAGGGAATTCTCTGCCTGCCTTTCCCCAGTGCTCTGCAAGCTCTCCAGAACAACAGCAAATCTGGGGCTCTGTGCTTTCTTTTGTTCTGAACAAGTGTTAGTGTTTTCTGCACAAAAGCGATTCTGCGAAGCAATGTGAACACTTCTGCTTCCCAGGCACAGAGAAGGTGCTAGCAGGGAATTCTCTGCCTGCCTTTCCCCAGTGCTCTGCAAGCTCTCCAGGACAACAGCAAATCTGGGGCTCTGTGCTTTCTTTAGTTCTGAACAAGTGTTAGTGTTTTCTGCACAAAAGCGATTCTGCGAAGCAATGTAAACACTTCTGCTTCCCAGGCACAGAGAAGGTGCTAGCAGGGAATTCTCTGCCTGCCTTTCCCCAGTGCTCTGCAAGCTCTCCAGAACAACAGCAAATCTGGGGCTCTGTGCTTTCTTTTGTTCTGAACAAGTGTTAGTGTTTTCTGCACAAAGGCGATTCTGCGAAGCAATGTGAACACTTCTGCTTCCCAGGCACAGAGAAGGTGCTAGCAGGGAATTCTCTGCCTGCCTTTCCCCAGTGCTCTGCAAGCTCTCCAGAACAACAGCAAATCTGGGGCTCTGTGCTTTCTTTCCTTCTGAACAAGTGTTAGTGTTTTCTGCACAAAGGCGATTCTGCGAAGCAATGTGAACACTTCTGCTTCCCAGGCACAGAGAAGGTGCTAGCAGGGAATTCTCTGCCTGCCTTTCCCCAGTGCTCTGCAAGCTCTCCAGAACAACATAAAATCTGGGGCTCTGTGCTTTCTTTTGTTCTGAACAAGTGTTAGTGTTTTCTGCACAAAAGCGATTCTGCGAAGCAATGTGAACACTTCTGCTTCCCAGGCACAGAGAAGGTGCTAGCAGGGAATTCTCTGCCTGCCTTTCCCCAGTGCTCTGCAAGCTCTCCAGGACAACAGCAAATCTGGGGCTCTGTGCTTTCTTTTGTTCTGAACAATTGTTAGTGTTTTCTGCACAAAAGCGATTCTGCGAAGCAATGTGAACACTTCTGTTTCCCAGGCACAGAGAAGTTGCTAGCAGGGAATTCTCTGCCTGCCTTTCCCCAGTGCTCTGCAAGCTCTCCAGGACAACAGCAAATCTGGGGCTCTGTGCTTTCTTTTGTTCTGAACAAGTGTTAGTGTTTTCTGCACAAAGGCGATTCTGCGAAGCAATGTGAACACTTCTGCTTCCCAGGCACAGAGAAGGTGCTAGCAGGGAATTCTCTGCCTGCCTTTCCCCAGTGCTATGCAAGCTCTCCAGGACAACAGCAAATCTGGGGCTCTGTGCTTTCTTTCGTTCTGAACAAGTGTTAGTGTTTTCTGCACAAAAGCGATTCTGCGAAGCAATGTAAACACTTCTGCTTCCCAGGCACAGAGAAGGTGCTAGCAGGGAATTCTTTGCCTGCCTTTCCCCAGTGCTCTGCAAGCTCTCCAGAACAACAGCAAATATGGGGCTCTGTGCTTTCTTTTGTTCTGAACAAGTGTTAGTGTTTTCTGCACAAAAGCGATTCTGCGAAGCAATGTGAACACTTCTGCTTCCCAGGCACAGAGAAGGTGCTAGCAGGGAATTCTCTGCCTGCCTTTCCCCAGTGCTCTGCAAGCTCTCCAGGACAACAGCAAATCTGGGGCTCTGTGCTTTCTTTTGTTCTGAACAATTGTTAGTGTTTTCTGCACAAAGGCGATTCTGCGAAGCAATGTGAACACTTCTGCTTCCCAGGCACAGAGAAGGTGCTAGCAGGGAATTCTCTGCCTGCCTTTCCCCAGTGCTATGCAAGCTCTCCAGGACAACAGCAAATCCGGGGCTCTGTGCTTTCTTTCGTTCTGAACAAGTGTTAGTGTTTTCTGCACAAAAGCGATTCTGCGAAGCAATGTAAACACTTCTGCTTCCCAGGCACAGAGAAGGTGCTAGCAGGGAATTCTCTGCCTGCCTTTCCCCAGTGCTCTGCAAGCTCTCCAGAAAAACAGCAAATCTGGGGCTCTGTGCTTTCTTTTGTTCTGAACAAGTGTTAGTGTTTTCTGCACAAAGGCGATTCTGCGAAGCAAAGTGAACACTTCTGCTTCCCAGGCACAGAGAAGGTGCTAGCAGGGAATTCTCTGCCTGCCTTTCCCCAGTGCTCTGCAAGCTCTCCAGGACAACAGCAAATCTGGGGCTCTGTGCTTTCTTTAGTTCTGAACAAGTGTTAGTGTTTTCTGCACAAAAGCGATTCTGCGAAGCAATGTAAACACTTCTGCTTCCCAGGCACAGAGAAGGTGCTAGCAGGGAATTCTCTGCCTGCCTTTCCCCAGTGCTCTGCAAGCTCTCCAGGACAACATAAAATCTGGGGCTCTGTGCTTTCTTTTGTTCTGAACAATTGTTAGTGTTTTCTGCACAAAGGCGATTCTGCGAAGCAATGTGAACACTTCTGCTTCCCAGGCACAGAGAAGGTGCTAGCAGGGAATTCTCTGCCTGCCTTTCCCCAGTGCTCTGCAAGCTCTCCAGGACAACAGCAAATCTGGGGCTCTGTGCTTTCTTTTGTTCTGAACAAGTGTTAGTGTTTTCTGCACAAAAGCGATTCTGCGAAGCAATGTAAACACTTCTGCTTCCCAGGCACAGAGAAGGTGCTAGCAGGGAATTCTCTGCCTGCCTTTCCCCAGTGCTCTGCAAGCTATCCAGGACAACATAAAATCTGGGGCTCTGTGCTTTCTTTTGTTCTGAACCAGTGTTAGTGTTTTCTGCACAAAAGCGATTCTGCGAAGCAATGTGAACACTTCTGCTTCCCAGGCACAGAGAAGGTGCTAGCAGGGAATTCTCTGCCTGCCTTTCCCCAGTGCTCTGCAAGCTCTCCAGGACAACATAAAATCTGGGGCTCTGTGCTTTCTTTTGTTCTGAACAAGTGTTAGTGTTTTCTGCACAAAAGCGAATCTGCGAAGCAATGTGAACACTGCTGCTTCCCAGGCACAGAGATGGTGCTAGCAGGGAATTATCTGCCTGCCTTTCCCCAGTGCTCTGCAAGCTCTCCAGGACAACATAAAATCTGGGGCTCTGTGCTTTCTTTTGTTCTGAACAACTGTTAGTGTTTTCTGCACAAAAGCGATTCTGCGAAGCAATGTGAACACTTCTGCTTCCCAGGCACAGAGAAGGTGCTATCAGGGAATTCTCTGCCTGCCTTTCCCCAGTGCTCTGCAAGCTCTCCAGGACAACAGCAAATCTGGGGCTCTGTGCTTTCTTTTGTTCTGAACAACTGTTAGTGTTTTCTGCACAAAAGCGATTCTGCGAAGCAATGTGAACACTTCTGCTTCCCAGGCACAGAGAAGGTGCTAGCAGGGAATTCTCTGCCTGCCTTTCCCCAGTGCTCTGCAAGCTCTCCAGGACAACATAAAATCTGGGGCTCTGTGCTTTCTTTCCTTCTGAACAAGTGTTAGTGTTTTCTGCACAAAAGCGAATCTGCGAAGCAATGTGAACACTTCTGCTTCCCAGGCACAGAGAAGGTGCTAGCAGGGAATTCTCTGCCTGCCTTTCCCCACTGCTCTGCAAGCTCTCCAGGACAACATAAAATCTGGGGCTCTGTGCTTTCTTTTGTTCTGAACAACTGTTAGTGTTTTCTGCACAAAAGCAATTCTGCGAAGCAATGTGAACACTTCTGCTTCCCAGGCACAGAGAAGGTGCTATCAGGGAATTCTCTGCCTGCCTTTCCCCAGTGCTATGCAAGCTCTCCAGGACAACAGCAAATCTGGGGCTCTGTGCTTTCTTTTGTTCTGAACAAGTGTTAGTGTTTTCTGCACAAAGGCGATTCTGCGAAGCAATGTGAACATTCCTGCTTCCCAGGCACAGAGAAGGTGCTAGCAGGGAATTCTCTGCCTGCCTTTCCCCAGTGCTATGCAAGCTCTCCAGAACAACAGCAAATCTGGGGCTCTGTGCTTTCTTTCCTTCTGAACAAGTGATACTGTTTTCTGCACAAAAGCGATTCTGCGAAGCAATGTGAACACTTCTGCTTCCCAGGCACAGAGAAGGTGCTAGCAGGGAATTCTCTGCCTGCCTTTCCCCAGTGCTCTGCAAGCTCTCCAGAACAACAGCAAATCTGGGGCTCTGTGCTTTCTTTCCTTCTGAACAAGTGTTAGTGTTTTCTGCACAAAGGCGATTCTGCGAAGCAATGTAAACACTTCTGCTTCCCAGGCACAGAGACAGTGCTAGCAGGGAATTCTCTGCCTGCCTTTCCCCAGTGCTCTGCAAGCTCTCCAGAACAACATAAAATCTGGGGCTCTGTGCTTTCTTTAGTTCTGAACCAGTGTTAGTGTTTTCTGCACAAAAGCGATTCTGCGAAGTAATGTGAACACTTCTGCTTCCCAGGCACAGAGAAGGTGCTAGCAGGGAATTCTCTGCCTGCCTTTCCCCAGTGCTCTGCAAGCTCTCCAGAACAACAGCAAATCTGGGGCTCTGTGCTTTCTTTTGTTCTGAACAAGTGTTAGTGTTTTCTGCACAAAAGCGATTCTGCGAAGCAATGTGAACACTTCTGCTTCCCAGGCACAGAGAAGGTGCTAGCAGGGAATTCTCTGCCTGCCTTTCCCCAGTGCTCTGCAAGCTCTCCAGAACAACAGCAAATCTGGGGCTCTGTGCTTTCTTTTGTTCTGAACAAGTGTTAGTGTTTTCTGCACAAAGGCGATTCTGCGAAGCAATGTGAACACTTCTGCTTCCCAGGCACAGAGAAGATGCTAGCAGGGAATTCTCTGCCTGCCTTTCCCCAGTGCTATGCAAGCTCTCCAGAACAACAGCAAATCTGGGGCTCTGCGCTTTCTTTAGTTCTGAACAAGTGTTAGTGTTTTCTGCACAAAAGCGATTCTGCGAAGCAATGTAAACACTTCTGCTTCCCAGGCACAGAGAAGGTGCTAGCAGGGAATTCTCTGCCTGCCTTTCCCCAGTGCTCTGCAAGCTCTCCAGAACAACAGCAAATCTGGGGCTCTGTGCTTTCTTTTGTTCTGAACAAGTGTTAGTGTTTTCTGCACAAAAGCGATTCTGCGAAGCAATGTGAACACTTCTGCTTCCCAGGCACAGAGAAGGTGCTATCAGGGAATTCTCTGCCTGCCTTTCCCCAGTGCTCTGCAAGCTCTCCAGGACAACAGCAAATCTGGGGCTCTGTGCTTTCTTTAGTTCTGAACAAGTGTTAGTGTTTTCTGCACAAAAGCGATTCTGCGAAGCAATGTAAACACTTCTGCTTCCCAGGCACAGAGAAGGTGCTAGCAGGGAATTCTCTGCCTGCCTTTCCCCAGTGCTCTGCAAGCTCTCCAGAACAACAGCAAATCTGGGGCTCTGTGCTTTCTTTCCTTCTGAACAAGTGTTAGTGTTTTCTGCACAAAGGCGATTCTGCGAAGCAATGTGAACACTTCTGCTTCCCAGGCACAGTGAAGGTGCTAGCAGGGAATTCTCTGCCTGCCTTTCCCCAGTGCTCTGCAAGCTCTCCAGGACAACAGCAAATCTGTGGCTCTGTGCTTTCTTTCCTTCTGAACAAGTGTTACTGTTTTCTGCACAAAGGCGATTCTGCGAAGCAATGTGAACACTTCTGCTTCCCAGGCACAGAGAAGGTGCTAGCAGGGAATTCTCTGCCTGCCTTTCCCCAGTGCTCTGCAAGCTCTCCAGAACAACAGCAAATCTGGGGCTCTGTGCTTTCTTTTGTTCTGAACAAGTGTTAGTGTTTTCTGCACAAAAGCGATTCTGCGAAGCAATGTGAACACTTCTGCTTCCCAGGCACAGAGAAGGTGCTAGCAGGGAATTCTCTGCCTGCCTTTCCCCAGTGCTCTGCAAGCTCTCCAGAACAACAGCAAATCTGGGGCTCTGTGCTTTCTTTTGTTCTGAACAAGTGTTAGTGTTTTCTGCACAAAAGCGATTCTGCGAAGCAATGTGAACACTTCTGCTTCCCAGGCACAGAGAAGGTGCTAGCAGGGAATTCTCTGCCTGCCTTTCCCCAGTGCTCTGCAAGCTCTCCAGGACAACATAAAATCTGGGGCTCTGTGCTTTCTTTTGTTCTGAACAATTGTTAGTGTTTTCTGCACAAAGGCGATTCTGCGAAGCAATGTGAACACTTCTGCTTCCCAGGCACAGAGAAGGTGCTAGCAGGGAATTCTCTGCCTGCCTTTCCCCAGTGCTCTGCAAGCTCTCCAGGACAACAGCAAATCTGGGGCTCTGTGCTTTCTTTTGTTCTGAACAAGTGTTAGTGTTTTCTGCACAAAAGCGATTCTGCGAAGCAATGTGAACACTTCTGCTTCCCAGGCACAGAGAAGGTGCTAGCAGGGAATTCTCTGCCTGCCTTTCCCCAGTGCTCTGCAAGCTCTCCAGGACAACATAAAATCTGGGGCTCTGTGCTTTCTTTCCTTCTGAACAAGTGTTAGTGTTTTCTGCACAAAAGCGATTCTGCGAAGCAATGTGAACACTTCTGCTTCCCAGGCACAGAGAAGGTGCTAGCAGGGAATTCTCTGCCTGCCTTGCCCCAGTGCTCTGCAAGCTCTCCAGGACAACAGCAAATCTGGGGCTCTGTGCTTTCTTTTGTTCTGAACAATTGTTAGTGTTTTCTGCACAAAAGCGATTCTGCGAAGCAATGTGAACACTTCTGTTTCCCAGGCACAGAGAAGTTGCTAGCAGGGAATTCTCTGCCTGCCTTTCCCCAGTGCTCTGCAAGCTCTCCAGAACAACAGCAAATCTGGGGCTCTGTGCTTTCTTTTGTTCTGAACAAGTGTTAGTGTTTTCTGCACAAAGGCGATTCTGCGAAGCAATGTGAACACTTCTGCTTCCCAGGCACAGAGAAGGTGCTAGCAGGGAATTCTCTGCCTGCCTTTCCCCAGTGCTATGCAAGCTCTCCAGGACAACAGCAAATCTGGGGCTCTGTGCTTTCTTTCGTTCTGAACAAGTGTTAGTGTTTTCTGCACAAAAGCGATTCTGCGAAGCAATGTAAACACTTCTGCTTCCCAGGCACAGAGAAGGTGCTAGCAGGGAATTCTTTGCCTGCCTTTCCCCAGTGCTCTGCAAGCTCTCCAGAACAACAGCAAATCTGGGGCTCTGTGCTTTCTTTTGTTCTGAACAACTGTTAGTGTTTTCTGCACAAAAGCGATTCTGCGAAGCAATGTGAACACTTCTGCTTCCCAGGCACAGAGAAGGTGCTAGCAGGGAATTCTCTGCCTGCCTTTCCCCAGTGCTCTGCAAGCTCTCCAGAACAACAGCAAATCTGGGGCTCTGTGCTTTCTTTTGTTCTGAACAAGTGTTAGTGTTTTCTGCACAAAGGCGATTCTGCGAAGCAATGTGAACACTTCTGCTTCCCAGGCACAGAGAAGGTGCTAGCAGGGAATTCTCTGCCTGCCTTTCCCCAGTGCTATGCAAGCTCTCCAGGACAACAGCAAATCCGGGGCTCTGTGCTTTCTTTCGTTCTGAACAAGTGTTAGTGTTTTCTGCACAAAAGCGATTCTGCGAAGCAATGTAAACACTTCTGCTTCCCAGGCACAGAGAAGGTGCTAGCAGGGAATTCTCTGCCTGCCTTTCCCCAGTGCTCTGCAAGCTCTCCAGAACAACAGCAAATCTGGGGCTCTGTGCTTTCTTTTGTTCTGAACAAGTGTTAGTGTTTTCTGCACAAAAGCGATTCTGCGAAGCAATGTGAACACTTCTGCTTCCCAGGCACAGAGAAGGTGCTAGCAGGGAATTCTCTGCCTGCCTTTCCCCAGTGCTCTGCAAGCTCTCCAGGACAACAGCAAATCTGGGGCTCTGTGCTTTCTTTTGTTCTGAACAATTGTTAGTGTTTTCTGCACAAAGGCGATTCTGCGAAGCAATGTGAACACTTCTGCTTCCCAGGCACAGAGAAGGTGCTAGCAGGGAATTCTCTGCCTGCCTTTCCCCAGTGCTATGCAAGCTCTCCAGGACAACAGCAAATCCGGGGCTCTGTGCTTTCTTTCGTTCTGAACAAGTGTTAGTGTTTTCTGCACAAAAGCGATTCTGCGAAGCAATGTAAACACTTCTGCTTCCCAGGCACAGAGAAGGTGCTATCAGGGAATTCTCTGCCTGCCTTTCCCCAGTGCTCTGCAAGCTCTCCAGGACAACAGCAAATCTGGGGCTCTGTGCTTTCTTTTGTTCTGAACAACTGTTAGTGTTTTCTGCACAAAAGCGATTCTGCGAAGCAATGTGAACACTTCTGCTTCCCAGGCACAGAGAAGGTGCTAGCAGGGAATTCTCTGCCTGCCTTTCCCCAGTGCTCTGCAAGCTCTCCAGGACAACATAAAATCTGGGGCTCTGTGCTTTCTTTCCTTCTGAACAAGTGTTAGTGTTTTCTGCACAAAAGCGAATCTGCGAAGCAATGTGAACACTTCTGCTTCCCAGGCACAGAGAAGGTGCTAGCAGGGAATTCTCTGCCTGCCTTTCCCCACTGCTCTGCAAGCTCTCCAGGACAACATAAAATCTGGGGCTCTGTGCTTTCTTTTGTTCTGAACAACTGTTAGTGTTTTCTGCACAAAAGCAATTCTGCGAAGCAATGTGAACACTTCTGCTTCCCAGGCACAGAGAAGGTGCTATCAGGGAATTCTCTGCCTGCCTTTCCCCAGTGCTATGCAAGCTCTCCAGGACAACAGCAAATCTGGGGCTCTGTGCTTTCTTTTGTTCTGAACAAGTGTTAGTGTTTTCTGCACAAAGGCGATTCTGCGAAGCAATGTGAACATTCCTGCTTCCCAGGCACAGAGAAGGTGCTAGCAGGGAATTCTCTGCCTGCCTTTCCCCAGTGCTATGCAAGCTCTCCAGAACAACAGCAAATCTGGGGCTCTGTGCTTTCTTTCCTTCTGAACAAGTGATACTGTTTTCTGCACAAAAGCGATTCTGCGAAGCAATGTGAACACTTCTGCTTCCCAGGCACAGAGAAGGTGCTAGCAGGGAATTCTCTGCCTGCCTTTCCCCAGTGCTCTGCAAGCTCTCCAGAACAACAGCAAATCTGGGGCTCTGTGCTTTCTTTCCTTCTGAACAAGTGTTAGTGTTTTCTGCACAAAGGCGATTCTGCGAAGCAATGTAAACACTTCTGCTTCCCAGGCACAGAGACGGTGCTAGCAGGGAATTCTCTGCCTGCCTTTCCCCAGTGCTCTGCAAGCTCTCCAGAACAACAGCAAATCTGGGGCTCTGTGCTTTCTTTTGTTCTGAACAAGTGTTAGTGTTTTCTGCACAAAAGCGATTCTGCGAAGCAATGTGAACACTTCTGCTTCCCAGGCACAGAGAAGGTGCTAGCAGGGAATTCTCTGCCTGCCTTTCCCCAGTGCTCTGCAAGCTCTCCAGAACAACAGCAAATCTGGGGCTCTGTGCTTTCTTTTGTTCTGAACAAGTGTTAGTGTTTTCTGCACAAAGGCGATTCTGCGAAGCAATGTGAACACTTCTGCTTCCCAGGCACAGAGAAGATGCTAGCAGGGAATTCTCTGCCTGCCTTTCCCCAGTGCTATGCAAGCTCTCCAGAACAACAGCAAATCTGGGGCTCTGCGCTTTCTTTAGTTCTGAACAAGTGTTAGTGTTTTCTGCACAAAAGCGATTCTGCGAAGCAATGTAAACACTTCTGCTTCCCAGGCACAGAGAAGGTGCTAGCAGGGAATTCTCTGCCTGCCTTTCCCCAGTGCTCTGCAAGCTCTCCAGAACAACAGCAAATCTGGGGCTCTGTGCTTTCTTTTGTTCTGAACAAGTGTTAGTGTTTTCTGCACAAAAGCGATTCTGCGAAGCAATGTGAACACTTCTGCTTCCCAGGCACAGAGAAGGTGCTATCAGGGAATTCTCTGCCTGCCTTTCCCCAGTGCTCTGCAAGCTCTCCAGGACAACAGCAAATCTGGGGCTCTGTGCTTTCTTTAGTTCTGAACAAGTGTTAGTGTTTTCTGCACAAAAGCGATTCTGCGAAGCAATGTAAACACTTCTGCTTCCCAGGCACAGAGAAGGTGCTAGCAGGGAATTCTCTGCCTGCCTTTCCCCAGTGCTCTGCAAGCTCTCCAGAACAACAGCAAATCTGGGGCTCTGTGCTTTCTTTTGTTCTGAACAAGTGTTAGTGTTTTCTGCACAAAGGCGATTCTGCGAAGCAATGTGAACACTTCTGCTTCCCAGGCACAGTGAAGGTGCTAGCAGGGAATTCTCTGCCTGCCTTTCCCCAGTGCTCTGCAAGCTCTCCAGGACAACAGCAAATCTGTGGCTCTGTGCTTTCTTTCCTTCTGAACAAGTGTTACTGTTTTCTGCACAAAGGCGATTCTGCGAAGCAATGTGAACACTTCTGCTTCCCAGGCACAGAGAAGGTGCTAGCAGGGAATTCTCTGCCTGCCTTTCCCCAGTGCTCTGCAAGCTCTCCAGAACAACAGCAAATCTGGGGCTCTGTGCTTTCTTTTGTTCTGAACAAGTGTTAGTGTTTTCTGCACAAAAGCGATTCTGCGAAGCAATGTGAACACTTCTGCTTCCCAGGCACAGAGAAGGTGCTAGCAGGGAATTCTCTGCCTGCCTTTCCCCAGTGCTCTGCAAGCTCTCCAGAACAACAGCAAATCTGGGGCTCTGTGCTTTCTTTTGTTCTGAACAAGTGTTAGTGTTTTCTGCACAAAAGCGATTCTGCGAAGCAATGTGAACACTTCTGCTTCCCAGGCACAGAGAAGGTGCTAGCAGGGAATTCTCTGCCTGCCTTTCCCCAGTGCTCTGCAAGCTCTCCAGGACAACATAAAATCTGGGGCTCTGTGCTTTCTTTTGTTCTGAACAATTGTTAGTGTTTTCTGCACAAAGGCGATTCTGCGAAGCAATGTGAACACTTCTGCTTCCCAGGCACAGAGAAGGTGCTAGCAGGGAATTCTCTGCCTGCCTTTCCCCAGTGCTCTGCAAGCTCTCCAGGACAACAGCAAATCTGGGGCTCTGTGCTTTCTTTTGTTCTGAACAAGTGTTAGTGTTTTCTGCACAAAAGCGATTCTGCGAAGCAATGTGAACACTTCTGCTTCCCAGGCACAGAGAAGGTGCTAGCAGGGAATTCTCTGCCTGCCTTTCCCCAGTGCTCTGCAAGCTCTCCAGGACAACATAAAATCTGGGGCTCTGTGCTTTCTTTCCTTCTGAACAAGTGTTAGTGTTTTCTGCACAAAAGCGATTCTGCGAAGCAATGTGAACACTTCTGCTTCCCAGGCACAGAGAAGGTGCTAGCAGGGAATTCTCTGCCTGCCTTGCCCCAGTGCTCTGCAAGCTCTCCAGGACAACAGCAAATCTGGGGCTCTGTGCTTTCTTTTGTTCTGAACAATTGTTAGTGTTTTCTGCACAAAAGCGATTCTGCGAAGCAATGTGAACACTTCTGTTTCCCAGGCACAGAGAAGTTGCTAGCAGGGAATTCTCTGCCTGCCTTTCCCCAGTGCTCTGCAAGCTCTCCAGAACAACAGCAAATCTGGGGCTCTGTGCTTTCTTTTGTTCTGAACAAGTGTTAGTGTTTTCTGCACAAAGGCGATTCTGCGAAGCAATGTGAACACTTCTGCTTCCCAGGCACAGAGAAGGTGCTAGCAGGGAATTCTCTGCCTGCCTTTCCCCAGTGCTATGCAAGCTCTCCAGGACAACAGCAAATCTGGGGCTCTGTGCTTTCTTTCGTTCTGAACAAGTGTTAGTGTTTTCTGCACAAAAGCGATTCTGCGAAGCAATGTAAACACTTCTGCTTCCCAGGCACAGAGAAGGTGCTAGCAGGGAATTCTTTGCCTGCCTTTCCCCAGTGCTCTGCAAGCTCTCCAGAACAACAGCAAATCTGGGGCTCTGTGCTTTCTTTTGTTCTGAACAAGTGTTAGTGTTTTCTGCACAAAAGCGATTCTGCGAAGCAATGTGAACACTTCTGCTTCCCAGGCACAGAGAAGGTGCTAGCAGGGAATTCTCTGCCTGCCTTTCCCCAGTGCTCTGCAAGCTCTCCAGGACAACAGCAAATCTGGGGCTCTGTGCTTTCTTTTGTTCTGAACAATTGTTAGTGTTTTCTGCACAAAGGCGATTCTGCGAAGCAATGTGAACACTTCTGCTTCCCAGGCACAGAGAAGGTGCTAGCAGGGAATTCTCTGCCTGCCTTTCCCCAGTGCTATGCAAGCTCTCCAGGACAACAGCAAATCCGGGGCTCTGTGCTTTCTTTCGTTCTGAACAAGTGTTAGTGTTTTCTGCACAAAAGCGATTCTGCGAAGCAATGTAAACACTTCTGCTTCCCAGGCACAGAGAAGGTGCTAGCAGGGAATTCTCTGCCTGCCTTTCCCCAGTGCTCTGCAAGCTCTCCAGAACAACAGCAAATCTGGGGCTCTGTGCTTTCTTTTGTTCTGAACAAGTGTTAGTGTTTTCTGCACAAAAGCGATTCTGCGAAGCAATGTGAACACTTCTGCTTCCCAGGCACAGAGAAGGTGCTAGCAGGGAATTCTCTGCCTGCCTTTCCCCAGTGCTCTGCAAGCTCTCCAGGACAACAGCAAATCTGGGGCTCTGTGCTTTCTTTTGTTCTGAACAATTGTTAGTGTTTTCTGCACAAAGGCGATTCTGCGAAGCAATGTGAACACTTCTGCTTCCCAGGCACAGAGAAGGTGCTAGCAGGGAATTCTCTGCCTGCCTTTCCCCAGTGCTATGCAAGCTCTCCAGGACAACAGCAAATCCGGGGCTCTGTGCTTTCTTTCGTTCTGAACAAGTGTTAGTGTTTTCTGCACAAAAGCGATTCTGCGAAGCAATGTAAACACTTCTGCTTCCCAGGCACAGAGAAGGTGCTATCAGGGAATTCTCTGCCTGCCTTTCCCCAGTGCTCTGCAAGCTCTCCAGGACAACAGCAAATCTGGGGCTCTGTGCTTTCTTTTGTTCTGAACAACTGTTAGTGTTTTCTGCACAAAAGCGATTCTGCGAAGCAATGTGAACACTTCTGCTTCCCAGGCACAGAGAAGGTGCTAGCAGGGAATTCTCTGCCTGCCTTTCCCCAGTGCTCTGCAAGCTCTCCAGGACAACATAAAATCTGGGGCTCTGTGCTTTCTTTCCTTCTGAACAAGTGTTAGTGTTTTCTGCACAAAAGCGAATCTGCGAAGCAATGTGAACACTTCTGCTTCCCAGGCACAGAGAAGGTGCTAGCAGGGAATTCTCTGCCTGCCTTTCCCCAGTGCTCTGCAAGCTCTCCAGGACAACAGCAAATCTGGGGCTCTGTGCTTTCTTTTGTTCTGAACAACTGTTAGTGTTTTCTGCACAAAAGCAATTCTGCGAAGCAATGTGAACACTTCTGCTTCCCAGGCACAGAGAAGGTGCTATCAGGGAATTCTCTGCCTGCCTTTCCCCAGTGCTATGCAAGCTCTCCAGGACAACAGCAAATCTGGGGCTCTGTGCTTTCTTTTGTTCTGAACAAGTGTTAGTGTTTTCTGCACAAAGGCGATTCTGCGAAGCAATGTGAACATTCCTGCTTCCCAGGCACAGAGAAGGTGCTAGCAGGGAATTCTCTGCCTGCCTTTCCCCAGTGCTATGCAAGCTCTCCAGAACAACAGCAAATCTGGGGCTCTGTGCTTTCTTTCCTTCTGAACAAGTGATACTGTTTTCTGCACAAAAGCGATTCTGCGAAGCAATGTGAACACTTCTGCTTCCCAGGCACAGAGAAGGTGCTAGCAGGGAATTCTCTGCCTGCCTTTCCCCAGTGCTCTGCAAGCTCTCCAGAACAACAGCAAATCTGGGGCTCTGTGCTTTCTTTCCTTCTGAACAAGTGTTAGTGTTTTCTGCACAAAGGCGATTCTGCGAAGCAATGTAAACACTTCTGCTTCCCAGGCACAGAGACGGTGCTAGCAGGGAATTCTCTGCCTGCCTTTCCCCAGTGCTCTGCAAGCTCTCCAGAACAACATAAAATCTGGGGCTCTGTGCTTTCTTTAGTTCTGAACCAGTGTTAGTGTTTTCTGCACAAAAGCGATTCTGCGAAGTAATGTGAACACTTCTGCTTCCCAGGCACAGAGAAGGTGCTAGCAGGGAATTCTCTGCCTGCCTTTCCCCAGTGCTCTGCAAGCTCTCCAGAACAACAGCAAATCTGGGGCTCTGTGCTTTCTTTTGTTCTGAACAAGTGTTAGTGTTTTCTGCACAAAAGCGATTCTGCGAAGCAATGTGAACACTTCTGCTTCCCAGGCACAGAGAAGGTGCTAGCAGGGAATTCTCTGCCTGCCTTTCCCCAGTGCTCTGCAAGCTCTCCAGAACAACAGCAAATCTGGGGCTCTGTGCTTTCTTTTGTTCTGAACAAGTGTTAGTGTTTTCTGCACAAAGGCGATTCTGCGAAGCAATGTGAACACTTCTGCTTCCCAGGCACAGAGAAGATGCTAGCAGGGAATTCTCTGCCTGCCTTTCCCCAGTGCTATGCAAGCTCTCCAGAACAACAGCAAATCTGGGGCTCTGCGCTTTCTTTAGTTCTGAACAAGTGTTAGTGTTTTCTGCACAAAAGCGATTCTGCGAAGCAATGTAAACACTTCTGCTTCCCAGGCACAGAGAAGGTGCTAGCAGGGAATTCTCTGCCTGCCTTTCCCCAGTGCTCTGCAAGCTCTCCAGAACAACAGCAAATCTGGGGCTCTGTGCTTTCTTTTGTTCTGAACAAGTGTTAGTGTTTTCTGCACAAAAGCGATTCTGCGAAGCAATGTGAACACTTCTGCTTCCCAGGCACAGAGAAGGTGCTATCAGGGAATTCTCTGCCTGCCTTTCCCCAGTGCTCTGCAAGCTCTCCAGGACAACAGCAAATCTGGGGCTCTGTGCTTTCTTTAGTTCTGAACAAGTGTTAGTGTTTTCTGCACAAAAGCGATTCTGCGAAGCAATGTAAACACTTCTGCTTCCCAGGCACAGAGAAGGTGCTAGCAGGGAATTCTCTGCCTGCCTTTCCCCAGTGCTCTGCAAGCTCTCCAGAACAACAGCAAATCTGGGGCTCTGTGCTTTCTTTCGTTCTGAACAAGTGTTAGTGTTTTCTGCACAAAGGCGATTCTGCGAAGCAATGTGAACACTTCTGCTTCCCAGGCACAGTGAAGGTGCTAGCAGGGAATTCTCTGCCTGCCTTTCCCCAGTGCTCTGCAAGCTCTCCAGGACAACAGCAAATCTGTGGCTCTGTGCTTTCTTTCCTTCTGAACAAGTGTTACTGTTTTCTGCACAAAGGCGATTCTGCGAAGCAATGTGAACACTTCTGCTTCCCAGGCACAGAGAAGGTGCTAGCAGGGAATTCTCTGCCTGCCTTTCCCCAGTGCTCTGCAAGCTCTCCAGGACAACAGAAAATCTGGGGCTCTGTGCTTTCTTTTGTTCTGAACAAGTGTTAGTGTTTTCTGCACAAAAGCGATTCTGCGAAGCAATGTGAACACTTCTGCTTCCCAGGCACAGAGAAGGTGCTAGCAGGGAATTCTCTGCCTGCCTTTCCCCAGTGCTCTGCAAGCTCTCCAGAACAACAGCAAATCTGGGGCTCTGTGCTTTCTTTTGTTCTGAACAAGTGTTAGTGTTTTCTGCACAAAAGCGATTCTGCGAAGCAATGTGAACACTTCTGCTTCCCAGGCACAGAGAAGGTGCTAGCAGGGAATTCTCTGCCTGCCTTTCCCCAGTGCTCTGCAAGCTCTCCAGGACAACATAAAATCTGGGGCTCTGTGCTTTCTTTTGTTCTGAACAATTGTTAGTGTTTTCTGCACAAAGGCGATTCTGCGAAGCAATGTGAACACTTCTGCTTCCCAGGCACAGAGAAGGTGCTAGCAGGGAATTCTCTGCCTGCCTTTCCCCAGTGCTCTGCAAGCTCTCCAGGACAACAGCAAATCTGGGGCTCTGTGCTTTCTTTTGTTCTGAACAAGTGTTAGTGTTTTCTGCACAAAAGCGATTCTGCGAAGCAATGTGAACACTTCTGCTTCCCAGGCACAGAGAAGGTGCTAGCAGGGAATTCTCTGCCTGCCTTTCCCCAGTGCTCTGCAAGCTCTCCAGGACAACATAAAATCTGGGGCTCTGTGCTTTCTTTCCTTCTGAACAAGTGTTAGTGTTTTCTGCACAAAAGCGATTCTGCGAAGCAATGTGAACACTTCTGTTTCCCAGGCACAGAGAAGTTGCTAGCAGGGAATTCTCTGCCTGCCTTTCCCCAGTGCTCTGCAAGCTCTCCAGAACAACAGCAAATCTGGGGCTCTGTGCTTTCTTTTGTTCTGAACAAGTGTTAGTGTTTTCTGCACAAAGGCGATTCTGCGAAGCAATGTGAACACTTCTGCTTCCCAGGCACAGAGAAGGTGCTAGCAGGGAATTCTCTGCCTGCCTTTCCCCAGTGCTATGCAAGCTCTCCAGGACAACAGCAAATCTGGGGCTCTGTGCTTTCTTTCGTTCTGAACAAGTGTTAGTGTTTTCTGCACAAAAGCGATTCTGCGAAGCAATGTAAACACTTCTGCTTCCCAGGCACAGAGAAGGTGCTAGCAGGGAATTCTTTGCCTGCCTTTCCCCAGTGCTCTGCAAGCTCTCCAGAACAACAGCAAATCTGGGGCTCTGTGCTTTCTTTTGTTCTGAACAAGTGTTAGTGTTTTCTGCACAAAAGCGATTCTGCGAAGCAATGTGAACACTTCTGCTTCCCAGGCACAGAGAAGGTGCTAGCAGGGAATTCTCTGCCTGCCTTTCCCCAGTGCTCTGCAAGCTCTCCAGGACAACAGCAAATCTGGGGCTCTGTGCTTTCTTTTGTTCTGAACAATTGTTAGTGTTTTCTGCACAAAGGCGATTCTGCGAAGCAATGTGAACACTTCTGCTTCCCAGGCACAGAGAAGGTGCTAGCAGGGAATTCTCTGCCTGCCTTTCCCCAGTGCTATGCAAGCTCTCCAGGACAACAGCAAATCCGGGGCTCTGTGCTTTCTTTCGTTCTGAACAAGTGTTAGTGTTTTCTGCACAAAAGCGATTCTGCGAAGCAATGTAAACACTTCTGCTTCCCAGGCACAGAGAAGGTGCTAGCAGGGAATTCTCTGCCTGCCTTTCCCCAGTGCTCTGCAAGCTCTCCAGAAAAACAGCAAATCTGGGGCTCTGTGCTTTCTTTTGTTCTGAACAAGTGTTAGTGTTTTCTGCACAAAGGCGATTCTGCGAAGCAAAGTGAACACTTCTGCTTCCCAGGCACAGAGAAGGTGCTAGCAGGGAATTCTCTGCCTGCCTTTCCCCAGTGCTCTGCAAGCTCTCCAGGACAACAGCAAATCTGGGGCTCTGTGCTTTCTTTAGTTCTGAACAAGTGTTAGTGTTTTCTGCACAAAAGCGATTCTGCGAAGCAATGTAAACACTTCTGCTTCCCAGGCACAGAGAAGGTGCTAGCAGGGAATTCTCTGCCTGCCTTTCCCCAGTGCTCTGCAAGCTCTCCAGGACAACATAAAATCTGGGGCTCTGTGCTTTCTTTTGTTCTGAACAATTGTTAGTGTTTTCTGCACAAAGGCGATTCTGCGAAGCAATGTGAACACTTCTGCTTCCCAGGCACAGAGAAGGTGCTAGCAGGGAATTCTCTGCCTGCCTTTCCCCACTGCTCTGCAAGCTCTCCAGGACAACAGCAAATCTGGGGCTCTGTGCTTTCTTTTGTTCTGAACAAGTGTTAGTGTTTTCTGCACAAAAGCGATTCTGCGAAGCAATGTAAACACTTCTGCTTCCCAGGCACAGAGAAGGTGCTAGCAGGGAATTCTCTGCCTGCCTTTCCCCAGTGCTCTGCAAGCTATCCAGGACAACATAAAATCTGGGGCTCTGTGCTTTCTTTTGTTCTGAACCAGTGTTAGTGTTTTCTGCACAAAAGCGATTCTGCGAAGCAATGTGAACACTTCTGCTTCCCAGGCACAGAGAAGGTGCTAGCAGGGAATTCTCTGCCTGCCTTTCCCCAGTGCTCTGCAAGCTCTCCAGGACAACATAAAATCTGGGGCTCTGTGCTTTCTTTTGTTCTGAACAAGTGTTAGTGTTTTCTGCACAAAAGCGAATCTGCGAAGCAATGTGAACACTGCTGCTTCCCAGGCACAGAGATGGTGCTAGCAGGGAATTATCTGCCTGCCTTTCCCCAGTGCTCTGCAAGCTCTCCAGGACAACATAAAATCTGGGGCTCTGTGCTTTCTTTTGTTCTGAACAACTGTTAGTGTTTTCTGCACAAAAGCGATTCTGCGAAGCAATGTGAACACTTCTGCTTCCCAGGCACAGAGAAGGTGCTATCAGGGAATTCTCTGCCTGCCTTTCCCCAGTGCTCTGCAAGCTCTCCAGGACAACAGCAAATCTGGGGCTCTGTGCTTTCTTTCCTTCTGAACAAGTGATACTGTTTTCTGCACAAAAGCGATTCTGCGAAGCAATGTGAACACTTCTGCTTCCCAGGCACAGAGAAGGTGCTAGCAGGGAATTCTCTGCCTGCCTTTCCCCAGTGCTCTGCAAGCTCTCCAGAACAACAGCAAATCTGGGGCTCTGTGCTTTCTTTCCTTCTGAACAAGTGTTAGTGTTTTCTGCACAAAGGCGATTCTGCGAAGCAATGTAAACACTTCTGCTTCCCAGGCACAGAGACGGTGCTAGCAGGGAATTCTCTGCCTGCCTTTCCCCAGTGCTCTGCAAGCTCTCCAGAACAACAGCAAATCTGGGGCTCTGTGCTTTCTTTTGTTCTGAACAAGTGTTAGTGTTTTCTGCACAAAAGCGATTCTGCGAAGCAATGTGAACACTTCTGCTTCCCAGGCACAGAGAAGGTGCTAGCAGGGAATTCTCTGCCTGCCTTTCCCCAGTGCTCTGCAAGCTCTCCAGAACAACAGCAAATCTGGGGCTCTGTGCTTTCTTTTGTTCTGAACAAGTGTTAGTGTTTTCTGCACAAAGGCGATTCTGCGAAGCAATGTGAACACTTCTGCTTCCCAGGCACAGAGAAGATGCTAGCAGGGAATTCTCTGCCTGCCTTTCCCCAGTGCTATGCAAGCTCTCCAGAACAACAGCAAATCTGGGGCTCTGCGCTTTCTTTAGTTCTGAACAAGTGTTAGTGTTTTCTGCACAAAAGCGATTCTGCGAAGCAATGTAAACACTTCTGCTTCCCAGGCACAGAGAAGGTGCTAGCAGGGAATTCTCTGCCTGCCTTTCCCCAGTGCTCTGCAAGCTCTCCAGAACAACAGCAAATCTGGGGCTCTGTGCTTTCTTTTGTTCTGAACAAGTGTTAGTGTTTTCTGCACAAAAGCGATTCTGCGAAGCAATGTGAACACTTCTGCTTCCCAGGCACAGAGAAGGTGCTATCAGGGAATTCTCTGCCTGCCTTTCCCCAGTGCTCTGCAAGCTCTCCAGGACAACAGCAAATCTGGGGCTCTGTGCTTTCTTTAGTTCTGAACAAGTGTTAGTGTTTTCTGCACAAAAGCGATTCTGCGAAGCAATGTAAACACTTCTGCTTCCCAGGCACAGAGAAGGTGCTAGCAGGGAATTCTCTGCCTGCCTTTCCCCAGTGCTCTGCAAGCTCTCCAGAACAACAGCAAATCTGGGGCTCTGTGCTTTCTTTTGTTCTGAACAAGTGTTAGTGTTTTCTGCACAAAGGCGATTCTGCGAAGCAATGTGAACACTTCTGCTTCCCAGGCACAGTGAAGGTGCTAGCAGGGAATTCTCTGCCTGCCTTTCCCCAGTGCTCTGCAAGCTCTCCAGGACAACAGCAAATCTGTGGCTCTGTGCTTTCTTTCCTTCTGAACAAGTGTTACTGTTTTCTGCACAAAGGCGATTCTGCGAAGCAATGTGAACACTTCTGCTTCCCAGGCACAGAGAAGGTGCTAGCAGGGAATTCTCTGCCTGCCTTTCCCCAGTGCTCTGCAAGCTCTCCAGAACAACAGCAAATCTGGGGCTCTGTGCTTTCTTTTGTTCTGAACAAGTGTTAGTGTTTTCTGCACAAAAGCGATTCTGCGAAGCAATGTGAACACTTCTGCTTCCCAGGCACAGAGAAGGTGCTAGCAGGGAATTCTCTGCCTGCCTTTCCCCAGTGCTCTGCAAGCTCTCCAGAACAACAGCAAATCTGGGGCTCTGTGCTTTCTTTTGTTCTGAACAAGTGTTAGTGTTTTCTGCACAAAAGCGATTCTGCGAAGCAATGTGAACACTTCTGCTTCCCAGGCACAGAGAAGGTGCTAGCAGGGAATTCTCTGCCTGCCTTTCCCCAGTGCTCTGCAAGCTCTCCAGGACAACATAAAATCTGGGGCTCTGTGCTTTCTTTTGTTCTGAACAATTGTTAGTGTTTTCTGCACAAAGGCGATTCTGCGAAGCAATGTGAACACTTCTGCTTCCCAGGCACAGAGAAGGTGCTAGCAGGGAATTCTCTGCCTGCCTTTCCCCAGTGCTCTGCAAGCTCTCCAGGACAACAGCAAATCTGGGGCTCTGTGCTTTCTTTTGTTCTGAACAAGTGTTAGTGTTTTCTGCACAAAAGCGATTCTGCGAAGCAATGTGAACACTTCTGCTTCCCAGGCACAGAGAAGGTGCTAGCAGGGAATTCTCTGCCTGCCTTTCCCCAGTGCTCTGCAAGCTCTCCAGGACAACATAAAATCTGGGGCTCTGTGCTTTCTTTCCTTCTGAACAAGTGTTAGTGTTTTCTGCACAAAAGCGATTCTGCGAAGCAATGTGAACACTTCTGCTTCCCAGGCACAGAGAAGGTGCTAGCAGGGAATTCTCTGCCTGCCTTGCCCCAGTGCTCTGCAAGCTCTCCAGGACAACAGCAAATCTGGGGCTCTGTGCTTTCTTTTGTTCTGAACAATTGTTAGTGTTTTCTGCACAAAAGCGATTCTGCGAAGCAATGTGAACACTTCTGTTTCCCAGGCACAGAGAAGTTGCTAGCAGGGAATTCTCTGCCTGCCTTTCCCCAGTGCTCTGCAAGCTCTCCAGAACAACAGCAAATCTGGGGCTCTGTGCTTTCTTTTGTTCTGAACAAGTGTTAGTGTTTTCTGCACAAAGGCGATTCTGCGAAGCAATGTGAACACTTCTGCTTCCCAGGCACAGAGAAGGTGCTAGCAGGGAATTCTCTGCCTGCCTTTCCCCAGTGCTATGCAAGCTCTCCAGGACAACAGCAAATCTGGGGCTCTGTGCTTTCTTTCGTTCTGAACAAGTGTTAGTGTTTTCTGCACAAAAGCGATTCTGCGAAGCAATGTAAACACTTCTGCTTCCCAGGCACAGAGAAGGTGCTAGCAGGGAATTCTTTGCCTGCCTTTCCCCAGTGCTCTGCAAGCTCTCCAGAACAACAGCAAATCTGGGGCTCTGTGCTTTCTTTTGTTCTGAACAAGTGTTAGTGTTTTCTGCACAAAAGCGATTCTGCGAAGCAATGTGAACACTTCTGCTTCCCAGGCACAGAGAAGGTGCTAGCAGGGAATTCTCTGCCTGCCTTTCCCCAGTGCTCTGCAAGCTCTCCAGGACAACAGCAAATCTGGGGCTCTGTGCTTTCTTTTGTTCTGAACAATTGTTAGTGTTTTCTGCACAAAGGCGATTCTGCGAAGCAATGTGAACACTTCTGCTTCCCAGGCACAGAGAAGGTGCTAGCAGGGAATTCTCTGCCTGCCTTTCCCCAGTGCTATGCAAGCTCTCCAGGACAACAGCAAATCCGGGGCTCTGTGCTTTCTTTCGTTCTGAACAAGTGTTAGTGTTTTCTGCACAAAAGCGATTCTGCGAAGCAATGTAAACACTTCTGCTTCCCAGGCACAGAGAAGGTGCTAGCAGGGAATTCTCTGCCTGCCTTTCCCCAGTGCTCTGCAAGCTCTCCAGAACAACAGCAAATCTGGGGCTCTGTGCTTTCTTTTGTTCTGAACAAGTGTTAGTGTTTTCTGCACAAAAGCGATTCTGCGAAGCAATGTGAACACTTCTGCTTCCCAGGCACAGAGAAGGTGCTAGCAGGGAATTCTCTGCCTGCCTTTCCCCAGTGCTCTGCAAGCTCTCCAGGACAACAGCAAATCTGGGGCTCTGTGCTTTCTTTTGTTCTGAACAATTGTTAGTGTTTTCTGCACAAAGGCGATTCTGCGAAGCAATGTGAACACTTCTGCTTCCCAGGCACAGAGAAGGTGCTAGCAGGGAATTCTCTGCCTGCCTTTCCCCAGTGCTATGCAAGCTCTCCAGGACAACAGCAAATCCGGGGCTCTGTGCTTTCTTTCGTTCTGAACAAGTGTTAGTGTTTTCTGCACAAAAGCGATTCTGCGAAGCAATGTAAACACTTCTGCTTCCCAGGCACAGAGAAGGTGCTATCAGGGAATTCTCTGCCTGCCTTTCCCCAGTGCTCTGCAAGCTCTCCAGGACAACAGCAAATCTGGGGCTCTGTGCTTTCTTTTGTTCTGAACAACTGTTAGTGTTTTCTGCACAAAAGCGATTCTGCGAAGCAATGTGAACACTTCTGCTTCCCAGGCACAGAGAAGGTGCTAGCAGGGAATTCTCTGCCTGCCTTTCCCCAGTGCTCTGCAAGCTCTCCAGGACAACATAAAATCTGGGGCTCTGTGCTTTCTTTCCTTCTGAACAAGTGTTAGTGTTTTCTGCACAAAAGCGAATCTGCGAAGCAATGTGAACACTTCTGCTTCCCAGGCACAGAGAAGGTGCTAGCAGGGAATTCTCTGCCTGCCTTTCCCCAGTGCTCTGCAAGCTCTCCAGGACAACAGCAAATCTGGGGCTCTGTGCTTTCTTTTGTTCTGAACAACTGTTAGTGTTTTCTGCACAAAAGCAATTCTGCGAAGCAATGTGAACACTTCTGCTTCCCAGGCACAGAGAAGGTGCTATCAGGGAATTCTCTGCCTGCCTTTCCCCAGTGCTATGCAAGCTCTCCAGGACAACAGCAAATCTGGGGCTCTGTGCTTTCTTTTGTTCTGAACAAGTGTTAGTGTTTTCTGCACAAAGGCGATTCTGCGAAGCAATGTGAACATTCCTGCTTCCCAGGCACAGAGAAGGTGCTAGCAGGGAATTCTCTGCCTGCCTTTCCCCAGTGCTATGCAAGCTCTCCAGAACAACAGCAAATCTGGGGCTCTGTGCTTTCTTTCCTTCTGAACAAGTGATACTGTTTTCTGCACAAAAGCGATTCTGCGAAGCAATGTGAACACTTCTGCTTCCCAGGCACAGAGAAGGTGCTAGCAGGGAATTCTCTGCCTGCCTTTCCCCAGTGCTCTGCAAGCTCTCCAGAACAACAGCAAATCTGGGGCTCTGTGCTTTCTTTCCTTCTGAACAAGTGTTAGTGTTTTCTGCACAAAGGCGATTCTGCGAAGCAATGTAAACACTTCTGCTTCCCAGGCACAGAGACGGTGCTAGCAGGGAATTCTCTGCCTGCCTTTCCCCAGTGCTCTGCAAGCTCTCCAGAACAACATAAAATCTGGGGCTCTGTGCTTTCTTTAGTTCTGAACCAGTGTTAGTGTTTTCTGCACAAAAGCGATTCTGCGAAGTAATGTGAACACTTCTGCTTCCCAGGCACAGAGAAGGTGCTAGCAGGGAATTCTCTGCCTGCCTTTCCCCAGTGCTCTGCAAGCTCTCCAGAACAACAGCAAATCTGGGGCTCTGTGCTTTCTTTTGTTCTGAACAAGTGTTAGTGTTTTCTGCACAAAAGCGATTCTGCGAAGCAATGTGAACACTTCTGCTTCCCAGGCACAGAGAAGGTGCTAGCAGGGAATTCTCTGCCTGCCTTTCCCCAGTGCTCTGCAAGCTCTCCAGAACAACAGCAAATCTGGGGCTCTGTGCTTTCTTTTGTTCTGAACAAGTGTTAGTGTTTTCTGCACAAAGGCGATTCTGCGAAGCAATGTGAACACTTCTGCTTCCCAGGCACAGAGAAGATGCTAGCAGGGAATTCTCTGCCTGCCTTTCCCCAGTGCTATGCAAGCTCTCCAGAACAACAGCAAATCTGGGGCTCTGCGCTTTCTTTAGTTCTGAACAAGTGTTAGTGTTTTCTGCACAAAAGCGATTCTGCGAAGCAATGTAAACACTTCTGCTTCCCAGGCACAGAGAAGGTGCTAGCAGGGAATTCTCTGCCTGCCTTTCCCCAGTGCTCTGCAAGCTCTCCAGAACAACAGCAAATCTGGGGCTCTGTGCTTTCTTTTGTTCTGAACAAGTGTTAGTGTTTTCTGCACAAAAGCGATTCTGCGAAGCAATGTGAACACTTCTGCTTCCCAGGCACAGAGAAGGTGCTATCAGGGAATTCTCTGCCTGCCTTTCCCCAGTGCTCTGCAAGCTCTCCAGGACAACAGCAAATCTGGGGCTCTGTGCTTTCTTTAGTTCTGAACAAGTGTTAGTGTTTTCTGCACAAAAGCGATTCTGCGAAGCAATGTAAACACTTCTGCTTCCCAGGCACAGAGAAGGTGCTAGCAGGGAATTCTCTGCCTGCCTTTCCCCAGTGCTCTGCAAGCTCTCCAGAACAACAGCAAATCTGGGGCTCTGTGCTTTCTTTCGTTCTGAACAAGTGTTAGTGTTTTCTGCACAAAGGCGATTCTGCGAAGCAATGTGAACACTTCTGCTTCCCAGGCACAGTGAAGGTGCTAGCAGGGAATTCTCTGCCTGCCTTTCCCCAGTGCTCTGCAAGCTCTCCAGGACAACAGCAAATCTGTGGCTCTGTGCTTTCTTTCCTTCTGAACAAGTGTTACTGTTTTCTGCACAAAGGCGATTCTGCGAAGCAATGTGAACACTTCTGCTTCCCAGGCACAGAGAAGGTGCTAGCAGGGAATTCTCTGCCTGCCTTTCCCCAGTGCTCTGCAAGCTCTCCAGGACAACAGAAAATCTGGGGCTCTGTGCTTTCTTTTGTTCTGAACAAGTGTTAGTGTTTTCTGCACAAAAGCGATTCTGCGAAGCAATGTGAACACTTCTGCTTCCCAGGCACAGAGAAGGTGCTAGCAGGGAATTCTCTGCCTGCCTTTCCCCAGTGCTCTGCAAGCTCTCCAGAACAACAGCAAATCTGGGGCTCTGTGCTTTCTTTTGTTCTGAACAAGTGTTAGTGTTTTCTGCACAAAAGCGATTCTGCGAAGCAATGTGAACACTTCTGCTTCCCAGGCACAGAGAAGGTGCTAGCAGGGAATTCTCTGCCTGCCTTTCCCCAGTGCTCTGCAAGCTCTCCAGGACAACATAAAATCTGGGGCTCTGTGCTTTCTTTTGTTCTGAACAATTGTTAGTGTTTTCTGCACAAAGGCGATTCTGCGAAGCAATGTGAACACTTCTGCTTCCCAGGCACAGAGAAGGTGCTAGCAGGGAATTCTCTGCCTGCCTTTCCCCAGTGCTCTGCAAGCTCTCCAGGACAACAGCAAATCTGGGGCTCTGTGCTTTCTTTTGTTCTGAACAAGTGTTAGTGTTTTCTGCACAAAAGCGATTCTGCGAAGCAATGTGAACACTTCTGCTTCCCAGGCACAGAGAAGGTGCTAGCAGGGAATTCTCTGCCTGCCTTTCCCCAGTGCTCTGCAAGCTCTCCAGGACAACATAAAATCTGGGGCTCTGTGCTTTCTTTCCTTCTGAACAAGTGTTAGTGTTTTCTGCACAAAAGCGATTCTGCGAAGCAATGTGAACACTTCTGCTTCCCAGGCACAGAGAAGGTGCTAGCAGGGAATTCTCTGCCTGCCTTGCCCCAGTGCTCTGCAAGCTCTCCAGGACAACAGCAAATCTGGGGCTCTGTGCTTTCTTTTGTTCTGAACAATTGTTAGTGTTTTCTGCACAAAAGCGATTCTGCGAAGCAATGTGAACACTTCTGTTTCCCAGGCACAGAGAAGTTGCTAGCAGGGAATTCTCTGCCTGCCTTTCCCCAGTGCTCTGCAAGCTCTCCAGAACAACAGCAAATCTGGGGCTCTGTGCTTTCTTTTGTTCTGAACAAGTGTTAGTGTTTTCTGCACAAAGGCGATTCTGCGAAGCAATGTGAACACTTCTGCTTCCCAGGCACAGAGAAGGTGCTAGCAGGGAATTCTCTGCCTGCCTTTCCCCAGTGCTATGCAAGCTCTCCAGGACAACAGCAAATCTGGGGCTCTGTGCTTTCTTTCGTTCTGAACAAGTGTTAGTGTTTTCTGCACAAAAGCGATTCTGCGAAGCAATGTAAACACTTCTGCTTCCCAGGCACAGAGAAGGTGCTAGCAGGGAATTCTTTGCCTGCCTTTCCCCAGTGCTCTGCAAGCTCTCCAGAACAACAGCAAATCTGGGGCTCTGTGCTTTCTTTTGTTCTGAACAAGTGTTAGTGTTTTCTGCACAAAAGCGATTCTGCGAAGCAATGTGAACACTTCTGCTTCCCAGGCACAGAGAAGGTGCTAGCAGGGAATTCTCTGCCTGCCTTTCCCCAGTGCTCTGCAAGCTCTCCAGGACAACAGCAAATCTGGGGCTCTGTGCTTTCTTTTGTTCTGAACAATTGTTAGTGTTTTCTGCACAAAGGCGATTCTGCGAAGCAATGTGAACACTTCTGCTTCCCAGGCACAGAGAAGGTGCTAGCAGGGAATTCTCTGCCTGCCTTTCCCCAGTGCTATGCAAGCTCTCCAGGACAACAGCAAATCCGGGGCTCTGTGCTTTCTTTCGTTCTGAACAAGTGTTAGTGTTTTCTGCACAAAAGCGATTCTGCGAAGCAATGTAAACACTTCTGCTTCCCAGGCACAGAGAAGGTGCTAGCAGGGAATTCTCTGCCTGCCTTTCCCCAGTGCTCTGCAAGCTCTCCAGGGCAACATCAAATCTGGGGCTCTGTGCTTTCTTTCATTCTGAACAAGTGTTAGTGTTTTCTGCACAAAGGCGATTCTGCGAAGCAAAGTGAACACTTCTGCTTCCCAGGCACAGAGAAGGTGCTAGCAGGGAATTCTCTGCCTGCCTTTCCCCAGTGCTCTGCAAGCTCTCCAGGACAACAGCAAATCTGGGGCTCTGTGCTTTCTTTAGTTCTGAACAAGTGTTAGTGTTTTCTGCACAAAAGCGATTCTGCGAAGCAATGTAAACACTTCTGCTTCCCAGGCACAGAGAAGGTGCTAGCAGGGAATTCTCTGCCTGCCTTTCCCCAGTGCTCTGCAAGCTCTCCAGGACAACATAAAATCTGGGGCTCTGTGCTTTCTTTTGTTCTGAACAATTGTTAGTGTTTTCTGCACAAAGGCGATTCTGCGAAGCAATGTGAACACTTCTGCTTCCCAGGCACAGAGAAGGTGCTAGCAGGGAATTCTCTGCCTGCCTTTCCCCACTGCTCTGCAAGCTCTCCAGGACAACAGCAAATCTGGGGCTCTGTGCTTTCTTTTGTTCTGAACAAGTGTTAGTGTTTTCTGCACAAAAGCGATTCTGCGAAGCAATGTAAACACTTCTGCTTCCCAGGCACAGAGAAGGTGCTAGCAGGGAATTCTCTGCCTGCCTTTCCCCAGTGCTCTGCAAGCTATCCAGGACAACATAAAATCTGGGGCTCTGTGCTTTCTTTTGTTCTGAACCAGTGTTAGTGTTTTCTGCACAAAAGCGATTCTGCGAAGCAATGTGAACACTTCTGCTTCCCAGGCACAGAGAAGGTGCTAGCAGGGAATTCTCTGCCTGCCTTTCCCCAGTGCTCTGCAAGCTCTCCAGGACAACATAAAATCTGGGGCTCTGTGCTTTCTTTTGTTCTGAACAAGTGTTAGTGTTTTCTGCACAAAAGCGAATCTGCGAAGCAATGTGAACACTGCTGCTTCCCAGGCACAGAGATGGTGCTAGCAGGGAATTATCTGCCTGCCTTTCCCCAGTGCTCTGCAAGCTCTCCAGGACAACATAAAATCTGGGGCTCTGTGCTTTCTTTTGTTCTGAACAACTGTTAGTGTTTTCTGCACAAAAGCGATTCTGCGAAGCAATGTGAACACTTCTGCTTCCCAGGCACAGAGAAGGTGCTATCAGGGAATTCTCTGCCTGCCTTTCCCCAGTGCTCTGCAAGCTCTCCAGGACAACAGCAAATCTGGGGCTCTGTGCTTTCTTTTGTTCTGAACAACTGTTAGTGTTTTCTGCACAAAAGCGATTCTGCGAAGCAATGTGAACACTTCTGCTTCCCAGGCACAGAGAAGGTGCTAGCAGGGAATTCTCTGCCTGCCTTTCCCCAGTGCTCTGCAAGCTCTCCAGGACAACATAAAATCTGGGGCTCTGTGCTTTCTTTCCTTCTGAACAAGTGTTAGTGTTTTCTGCACAAAAGCGAATCTGCGAAGCAATGTGAACACTTCTGCTTCCCAGGCACAGAGAAGGTGCTAGCAGGGAATTCTCTGCCTGCCTTTCCCCACTGCTCTGCAAGCTCTCCAGGACAACATAAAATCTGGGGCTCTGTGCTTTCTTTTGTTCTGAACAACTGTTAGTGTTTTCTGCACAAAAGCAATTCTGCGAAGCAATGTGAACACTTCTGCTTCCCAGGCACAGAGAAGGTGCTATCAGGGAATTCTCTGCCTGCCTTTCCCCAGTGCTATGCAAGCTCTCCAGGACAACAGCAAATCTGGGGCTCTGTGCTTTCTTTTGTTCTGAACAAGTGTTAGTGTTTTCTGCACAAAGGCGATTCTGCGAAGCAATGTGAACATTCCTGCTTCCCAGGCACAGAGAAGGTGCTAGCAGGGAATTCTCTGCCTGCCTTTCCCCAGTGCTATGCAAGCTCTCCAGAACAACAGCAAATCTGGGGCTCTGTGCTTTCTTTCCTTCTGAACAAGTGATACTGTTTTCTGCACAAAAGCGATTCTGCGAAGCAATGTGAACACTTCTGCTTCCCAGGCACAGAGAAGGTGCTAGCAGGGAATTCTCTGCCTGCCTTTCCCCAGTGCTCTGCAAGCTCTCCAGAACAACAGCAAATCTGGGGCTCTGTGCTTTCTTTCCTTCTGAACAAGTGTTAGTGTTTTCTGCACAAAGGCGATTCTGCGAAGCAATGTAAACACTTCTGCTTCCCAGGCACAGAGACGGTGCTAGCAGGGAATTCTCTGCCTGCCTTTCCCCAGTGCTCTGCAAGCTCTCCAGAACAACAGCAAATCTGGGGCTCTGTGCTTTCTTTTGTTCTGAACAAGTGTTAGTGTTTTCTGCACAAAAGCGATTCTGCGAAGCAATGTGAACACTTCTGCTTCCCAGGCACAGAGAAGGTGCTAGCAGGGAATTCTCTGCCTGCCTTTCCCCAGTGCTCTGCAAGCTCTCCAGAACAACATAAAATCTGGGGCTCTGTGCTTTCTTTTGTTCTGAACAAGTGTTAGTGTTTTCTGCACAAAGGCGATTCTGCGAAGCAATGTGAACACTTCTGCTTCCCAGGCACAGAGAAGATGCTAGCAGGGAATTCTCTGCCTGCCTTTCCCCAGTGCTATGCAAGCTCTCCAGAACAACAGCAAATCTGGGGCTCTGCGCTTTCTTTAGTTCTGAACAAGTGTTAGTGTTTTCTGCACAAAAGCGATTCTGCGAAGCAATGTAAACACTTCTGCTTCCCAGGCACAGAGAAGGTGCTAGCAGGGAATTCTCTGCCTGCCTTTCCCCAGTGCTCTGCAAGCTCTCCAGAACAACAGCAAATCTGGGGCTCTGTGCTTTCTTTTGTTCTGAACAAGTGTTAGTGTTTTCTGCACAAAAGCGATTCTGCGAAGCAATGTGAACACTTCTGCTTCCCAGGCACAGAGAAGGTGCTAGCAGGGAATTCTCTGCCTGCCTTTCCCCAGTGCTCTGCAAGCTCTCCAGGACAACAGCAAATCTGGGGCTCTGTGCTTTCTTTAGTTCTGAACAAGTGTTAGTGTTTTCTGCACAAAAGCGATTCTGCGAAGCAATGTAAACACTTCTGCTTCCCAGGCACAGAGAAGGTGCTAGCAGGGAATTCTCTGCCTGCCTTTCCCCAGTGCTCTGCAAGCTCTCCAGAACAACAGCAAATCTGGGGCTCTGTGCTTTCTTTTGTTCTGAACAAGTGTTAGTGTTTTCTGCACAAAGGCGATTCTGCGAAGCAATGTGAACACTTCTGCTTCCCAGGCACAGTGAAGGTGCTAGCAGGGAATTCTCTGCCTGCCTTTCCCCAGTGCTCTGCAAGCTCTCCAGGACAACAGCAAATCTGTGGCTCTGTGCTTTCTTTCCTTCTGAACAAGTGTTACTGTTTTCTGCACAAAGGCGATTCTGCGAAGCAATGTGAACACTTCTGCTTCCCAGGCACAGAGAAGGTGCTAGCAGGGAATTCTCTGCCTGCCTTTCCCCAGTGCTCTGCAAGCTCTCCAGAACAACAGCAAATCTGGGGCTCTGTGCTTTCTTTTGTTCTGAACAAGTGTTAGTGTTTTCTGCACAAAAGCGATTCTGCGAAGCAATGTGAACACTTCTGCTTCCCAGGCACAGAGAAGGTGCTAGCAGGGAATTCTCTGCCTGCCTTTCCCCAGTGCTCTGCAAGCTCTCCAGAAAAACAGCAAATCTGGGGCTCTGTGCTTTCTTTTGTTCTGAACAAGTGTTAGTGTTTTCTGCACAAAGGCGATTCTGCGAAGCAAAGTGAACACTTCTGCTTCCCAGGCACAGAGAAGGTGCTAGCAGGGAATTCTCTGCCTGCCTTTCCCCAGTGCTCTGCAAGCTCTCCAGGACAACAGCAAATCTGGGGCTCTGTGCTTTCTTTAGTTCTGAACAAGTGTTAGTGTTTTCTGCACAAAAGCGATTCTGCGAAGCAATGTAAACACTTCTGCTTCCCAGGCACAGAGAAGGTGCTAGCAGGGAATTCTCTGCCTGCCTTTCCCCAGTGCTCTGCAAGCTCTCCAGGACAACATAAAATCTGGGGCTCTGTGCTTTCTTTTGTTCTGAACAATTGTTAGTGTTTTCTGCACAAAGGCGATTCTGCGAAGCAATGTGAACACTTCTGCTTCCCAGGCACAGAGAAGGTGCTAGCAGGGAATTCTCTGCCTGCCTTTCCCCAGTGCTCTGCAAGCTCTCCAGGACAACATAAAATCTGGGGCTCTGTGCTTTCTTTTGTTCTGAACAAGTGTTAGTGTTTTCTGCACAAAAGCGAATCTGCGAAGCAATGTGAACACTGCTGCTTCCCAGGCACAGAGATGGTGCTAGCAGGGAATTATCTGCCTGCCTTTCCCCAGTGCTCTGCAAGCTCTCCAGGACAACATAAAATCTGGGGCTCTGTGCTTTCTTTTGTTCTGAACAACTGTTAGTGTTTTCTGCACAAAAGCGATTCTGCGAAGCAATGTGAACACTTCTGCTTCCCAGGCACAGAGAAGGTGCTATCAGGGAATTCTCTGCCTGCCTTTCCCCAGTGCTCTGCAAGCTCTCCAGGACAACAGCAAATCTGGGGCTCTGTGCTTTCTTTTGTTCTGAACAACTGTTAGTGTTTTCTGCACAAAAGCGATTCTGCGAAGCAATGTGAACACTTCTGCTTCCCAGGCACAGAGAAGGTGCTAGCAGGGAATTCTCTGCCTGCCTTTCCCCAGTGCTCTGCAAGCTCTCCAGGACAACATAAAATCTGGGGCTCTGTGCTTTCTTTCCTTCTGAACAAGTGTTAGTGTTTTCTGCACAAAAGCGAATCTGCGAAGCAATGTGAACACTTCTGCTTCCCAGGCACAGAGAAGGTGCTAGCAGGGAATTCTCTGCCTGCCTTTCCCCACTGCTCTGCAAGCTCTCCAGGACAACATAAAATCTGGGGCTCTGTGCTTTCTTTTGTTCTGAACAACTGTTAGTGTTTTCTGCACAAAAGCAATTCTGCGAAGCAATGTGAACACTTCTGCTTCCCAGGCACAGAGAAGGTGCTATCAGGGAATTCTCTGCCTGCCTTTCCCCAGTGCTATGCAAGCTCTCCAGGACAACAGCAAATCTGGGGCTCTGTGCTTTCTTTTGTTCTGAACAAGTGTTAGTGTTTTCTGCACAAAGGCGATTCTGCGAAGCAATGTGAACATTCCTGCTTCCCAGGCACAGAGAAGGTGCTAGCAGGGAATTCTCTGCCTGCCTTTCCCCAGTGCTATGCAAGCTCTCCAGAACAACAGCAAATCTGGGGCTCTGTGCTTTCTTTCCTTCTGAACAAGTGATACTGTTTTCTGCACAAAAGCGATTCTGCGAAGCAATGTGAACACTTCTGCTTCCCAGGCACAGAGAAGGTGCTAGCAGGGAATTCTCTGCCTGCCTTTCCCCAGTGCTCTGCAAGCTCTCCAGAACAACAGCAAATCTGGGGCTCTGTGCTTTCTTTCCTTCTGAACAAGTGTTAGTGTTTTCTGCACAAAGGCGATTCTGCGAAGCAATGTAAACACTTCTGCTTCCCAGGCACAGAGACGGTGCTAGCAGGGAATTCTCTGCCTGCCTTTCCCCAGTGCTCTGCAAGCTCTCCAGAACAACAGCAAATCTGGGGCTCTGTGCTTTCTTTTGTTCTGAACAAGTGTTAGTGTTTTCTGCACAAAAGCGATTCTGCGAAGCAATGTGAACACTTCTGCTTCCCAGGCACAGAGAAGGTGCTAGCAGGGAATTCTCTGCCTGCCTTTCCCCAGTGCTCTGCAAGCTCTCCAGAACAACATAAAATCTGGGGCTCTGTGCTTTCTTTTGTTCTGAACAAGTGTTAGTGTTTTCTGCACAAAGGCGATTCTGCGAAGCAATGTGAACACTTCTGCTTCCCAGGCACAGAGAAGATGCTAGCAGGGAATTCTCTGCCTGCCTTTCCCCAGTGCTATGCAAGCTCTCCAGAACAACAGCAAATCTGGGGCTCTGCGCTTTCTTTAGTTCTGAACAAGTGTTAGTGTTTTCTGCACAAAAGCGATTCTGCGAAGCAATGTAAACACTTCTGCTTCCCAGGCACAGAGAAGGTGCTAGCAGGGAATTCTCTGCCTGCCTTTCCCCAGTGCTCTGCAAGCTCTCCAGAACAACAGCAAATCTGGGGCTCTGTGCTTTCTTTTGTTCTGAACAAGTGTTAGTGTTTTCTGCACAAAAGCGATTCTGCGAAGCAATGTGAACACTTCTGCTTCCCAGGCACAGAGAAGGTGCTAGCAGGGAATTCTCTGCCTGCCTTTCCCCAGTGCTCTGCAAGCTCTCCAGGACAACAGCAAATCTGGGGCTCTGTGCTTTCTTTAGTTCTGAACAAGTGTTAGTGTTTTCTGCACAAAAGCGATTCTGCGAAGCAATGTAAACACTTCTGCTTCCCAGGCACAGAGAAGGTGCTAGCAGGGAATTCTCTGCCTGCCTTTCCCCAGTGCTCTGCAAGCTCTCCAGAACAACAGCAAATCTGGGGCTCTGTGCTTTCTTTTGTTCTGAACAAGTGTTAGTGTTTTCTGCACAAAGGCGATTCTGCGAAGCAATGTGAACACTTCTGCTTCCCAGGCACAGTGAAGGTGCTAGCAGGGAATTCTCTGCCTGCCTTTCCCCAGTGCTCTGCAAGCTCTCCAGGACAACAGCAAATCTGTGGCTCTGTGCTTTCTTTCCTTCTGAACAAGTGTTAGTGTTTTCTGCACAAAGGCGATTCTGCGAAGCAATGTGAACACTTCTGCTTCCCAGGCACAGAGAAGGTGCTAGCAGGGAATTCTCTGCCTGCCTTTCCCCAGTGCTCTGCAAGCTCTCCAGAACAACAGCAAATCTGGGGCTCTGTGCTTTCTTTTGTTCTGAACAAGTGTTAGTGTTTTCTGCACAAAAGCGATTCTGCGAAGCAATGTGAACACTTCTGCTTCCCAGGCACAGAGAAGGTGCTAGCAGGGAATTCTCTGCCTGCCTTTCCCCAGTGCTCTGCAAGCTCTCCAGAACAACAGCAAATCTGGGGCTCTGTGCTTTCTTTTGTTCTGAACAAGTGTTAGTGTTTTCTGCACAAAAGCGATTCTGCGAAGCAATGTGAACACTTCTGCTTCCCAGGCACAGAGAAGGTGCTAGCAGGGAATTCTCTGCCTGCCTTTCCCCAGTGCTCTGCAAGCTCTCCAGGACAACATAAAATCTGGGGCTCTGTGCTTTCTTTTGTTCTGAACAATTGTTAGTGTTTTCTGCACAAAGGCGATTCTGCGAAGCAATGTGAACACTTCTGCTTCCCAGGCACAGAGAAGGTGCTAGCAGGGAATTCTCTGCCTGCCTTTCCCCAGTGCTCTGCAAGCTCTCCAGGACAACAGCAAATCTGGGGCTCTGTGCTTTCTTTTGTTCTGAACAAGTGTTAGTGTTTTCTGCACAAAAGCGATTCTGCGAAGCAATGTGAACACTTCTGCTTCCCAGGCACAGAGAAGGTGCTAGCAGGGAATTCTCTGCCTGCCTTTCCCCAGTGCTCTGCAAGCTCTCCAGGACAACATAAAATCTGGGGCTCTGTGCTTTCTTTCCTTCTGAACAAGTGTTAGTGTTTTCTGCACAAAAGCGATTCTGCGAAGCAATGTGAACACTTCTGCTTCCCAGGCACAGAGAAGGTGCTAGCAGGGAATTCTCTACCTGCCTTTCCCCAGTGCTCTGCAAGCTCTCCAGGACAACAGCAAATCTGGGGCTCTGTGCTTTCTTTCCTTCTGAACAAGTGTTACTGTTTTCTGCACAAAGGCGATTCTGCGAAGCAATGTGAACACTTCTGCTTCCCAGGCACAGAGACGGTGCTAGCAGGGAATTCTCTGCCTGCCTTTCCCCAGTGCTCTGCAAGCTCTCCAGGACAACAGCAAATTTGGGGCTCTGTGCTTTCTTTAGTTCTGAACAAGTGTTAGTGTTTTCTGCACAAAAGCGATTCTGCGAAGCAATGTGAACACTTCTGCTTCCCAGGCACAGAGAAGGTGCTAGCAGGGAATTCTCTGCCTGCCTTTCCCCAGTGCTCTGCAAGCTCTCCAGGACAACAGCAAATCTGGGGCTCTGTGCTTTCTTTAGTTCTGAACAAGTGTTAGTGTTTTCTGCACAAAAGCGATTCTGCGAAGCAATGTAAACACTTCTGCTTCCCAGGCACAGAGAAGGTGCTAGCAGGGAATTCTCTGCCTGCCTTTCCCCAGTACTCTGCAAGCTCTCCAGAACAACAGCAAATCTGGGGCTCTGTGCTTTCTTTTGTTCTGAACAAGTGTTAGTGTTTTCTGCACAAAGGCGATTCTGCGAAGCAATGTGAACACTTCTGCTTCCCAGGCACAGAGAAGGTGCTAGCAGGGAATTCTCTGCCTGCCTTTCCCCAGTGCTCTGCAAGCTCTCCAGGACAACATAAAATCTGGGGCTCTGTGCTTTCTTTTGTTCTGAACAATTGTTAGTGTTTTCTGCACAAAGGCGATTCTGCGAAGCAATGTGAACACTTCTGCTTCCCAGGCACAGAGAAGGTGCTAGCAGGGAATTCTCTGCCTGCCTTTCCCCAGTGCTCTGCAAGCTCTCCAGAACAACAGCAAATCTGGGGCTCTGTGCTTTCTTTTGTTCTGAAGAAGTGTTAGTGTTTTCTGCACAAAGGCGATTCTGCGAAGCAATGTGAACACTTCTGCTTCCCAGGCACAGAGAAGGTGCTAGCAGGGAATTCTCTGCCTGCCTTTCCCCAGTGCTCTGCAAGCTCTCCAGGACAACAGCAAATTTGGGGCTCTGTGCTTTCTTTAGTTCTGAACAAGTGTTGGTGTTTTCTGCACAAAAGCGATTCTGCGAAGCAATGTAAACACTTCTGCTTCCCAGGCACAGAGAAGGTGCTAGCAGGGAATTCTCTGCCTGCCTTTCCCCAGTGCTCTGCAAGCTCTCCAGGACAACAGCAAATCTGGGGCTCTGTGCTTTCTTTAGTTCTGAACAAGTGTTAGTGTTTTCTGCACAAAAGCGATTCTGCGAAGCAATGTAAACACTTCTGCTTCCCAGGCACAGAGAAGGTGCTAGCAGGGAATTCTCTGCCTGCCTTTCCCCAGTGCTCTGCAAGCTCTCCAGAACAACAGCAAATCTGGGGCTCTGTGCTTTATTTTGTTCTGAACAAGTGTTACTGTTTTCTGCACAAAGGCGATTCTGCGAAGCAATGTGAACACTTCTGCTTCCCAGGCACAGAGAAGGTGCTAGCAGGGAATTCTCTGCCTGCCTTTCCCCAGTGCTCTGCAAGCTCTCCAGGACAACATAAAATCTGGGGCTCTGTGCTTTCTTTTGTTCTGAACAATTGTTAGTGTTTTCTGCACAAAGGCGATTCTGCGAAGCAATGTGAACACTTCTGCTTCCCAGGCACAGAGAAGGTGCTAGCAGGGAATTCTCTGCCTGCCTTTCCCCAGTGCTCTGCAAGCTCTCCAGAACAACAGCAAATCTGGGGCTCTGTGCTTTCTTTTGTTCTGAAGAAGTGTTAGTGTTTTCTGCACAAAGGCGATTCTGCGAAGCAATGTGAACACTTCTGCTTCCCAGGCACAGAGAAGGTGCTAGCAGGGAATTCTCTGCCTGCCTTTCCCCAGTGCTCTGCAAGCTCTCCAGGAGAACAGCAAATTTGGGGCTCTGTGCTTTCTTTAGTTCTGAACAAGTGTTGGTGTTTTCTGCACAAAAGCGATTCTGCGAAGCAATGTAAACACTTCTGCTTCCCAGGCACAGAGAAGGTGCTAGCAGGGAATTCTCTGCCTGCATTTCCCCAGTGCTCTGCAAGCTCTCCAGGACAACAGCAAATCTGGGGCTCTGTGCTTTCGTTTGTTCTGAACAAGTGTTAGTGTTTTCTGCACAAAAAGCGATTCTGCGAAGCAATGTGAACACTTCTGCTTCCCAGGCACAGAGAAGGTGCTAGCAGGGAATTCTCTGCCTGCCTTTCCCCAGTGCTCTGCAAGCTCTCCAGGACAACATAAAATCTGGGGCTCTGTGCTTTCTTTTGTTCTGAACAATTGTTAGTGTTTTCTGCACAAAGGCGATTCTGCGAAGCAATGTGAACACTTCTGCTTCCCAGGCACAGAGAAGGTGCTAGCAGGGAATTCTCTGCCTGCCTTTCCCCAGTGCTCTGCAAGCTCTCCAGGACAACAGCAAATCTGGGGCTCTGTGCTTTCTTTTGTTCTGAACAAGTGTTAGTGTTTTCTGCACAAAAGCGATTCTGCGAAGCAATGTGAACACTTCTGCTTCCCAGGCACAGAGAAGGTGCTAGCAGGGAATTCTCTGCCTGCCTTTCCCCAGTGCTCTGCAAGCTCTCCAGGACAACAGCAAATCTGGGGCTCTGTGCTTTCTTTCCTTCTGAACAAGTGTTAGTGTTTTCTGCACAAAAGCGATTCTGCGAAGCAATGTGAACACTTCTGCTTCCCAGGCACAGAGAAGGTGCTAGCAGGGAATTCTCTACCTGCCTTTCCCCAGTGCTCTGCAAGCTCTCCAGGACAACAGCAAATCTGGGGCTCTGTGCTTTCTTTCCTTCTGAACAAGTGTTACTGTTTTCTGCACAAAGGCGATTCTGCGAAGCAATGTGAACACTTCTGCTTCCCAGGCACAGAGACGGTGCTAGCAGGGAATTCTCTGCCTGCCTTTCCCCAGTGCTCTGCAAGCTCTCCAGGACAACAGCAAATTTGGGGCTCTGTGCTTTCTTTAGTTCTGAACAAGTGTTAGTGTTTTCTGCACAAAAGCGATTCTGCGAAGCAATGTGAACACTTCTGCTTCCCAGGCACAGAGAAGGTGCTAGCAGGGAATTCTCTGCCTGCCTTTCCCCAGTGCTCTGCAAGCTCTCCAGGACAACAGCAAATCTGGGGCTCTGTGCTTTCTTTAGTTCTGAACAAGTGTTAGTGTTTTCTGCACAAAAGCGATTCTGCGAAGCAATGTAAACACTTCTGCTTCCCAGGCACAGAGAAGGTGCTAGCAGGGAATTCTCTGCCTGCCTTTCCCCAGTGCTCTGCAAGCTCTCCAGAACAACAGCAAATCTGGGGCTCTGTGCTTTCTTTTGTTCTGAACAAGTGTTAGTGTTTTCTGCACAAAGGCGATTCTGCGAAGCAATGTGAACACTTCTGCTTCCCAGGCACAGAGAAGGTGCTAGCAGGGAATTCTCTGCCTGCCTTTCCCCAGTGCTCTGCAAGCTCTCCAGGACAACATAAAATCTGGGGCTCTGTGCTTTCTTTTGTTCTGAACAATTGTTAGTGTTTTCTGCACAAAGGCGATTCTGCGAAGCAATGTGAACACTTCTGCTTCCCAGGCACAGAGAAGGTGCTAGCAGGGAATTCTCTGCCTGCCTTTCCCCAGTGCTCTGCAAGCTCTCCAGAACAACAGCAAATCTGGGGCTCTGTGCTTTCTTTTGTTCTGAAGAAGTGTTAGTGTTTTCTGCACAAAGGCGATTCTGCGAAGCAATGTGAACACTTCTGCTTCCCAGGCACAGAGAAGGTGCTAGCAGGGAATTCTCTGCCTGCCTTTCCCCAGTGCTCTGCAAGCTCTCCAGGACAACAGCAAATTTGGGGCTCTGTGCTTTCTTTAGTTCTGAACAAGTGTTGGTGTTTTCTGCACAAAAGCGATTCTGCGAAGCAATGTAAACACTTCTGCTTCCCAGGCACAGAGAAGGTGCTAGCAGGGAATTCTCTGCCTGCCTTTCCCCAGTGCTCTGCAAGCTCTCCAGGACAACAGCAAATCTGGGGCTCTGTGCTTTCTTTAGTTCTGAACAAGTGTTAGTGTTTTCTGCACAAAAGCGATTCTGCGAAGCAATGTAAACACTTCTGCTTCCCAGGCACAGAGAAGGTGCTAGCAGGGAATTCTCTGCCTGCCTTTCCCCAGTGCTCTGCAAGCTCTCCAGAACAACAGCAAATCTGGGGCTCTGTGCTTTATTTTGTTCTGAACAAGTGTTACTGTTTTCTGCACAAAGGCGATTCTGCGAAGCAATGTGAACACTTCTGCTTCCCAGGCACAGAGAAGGTGCTAGCAGGGAATTCTCTGCCTGCCTTTCCCCAGTGCTCTGCAAGCTCTCCAGGACAACATAAAATCTGGGGCTCTGTGCTTTCTTTTGTTCTGAACAATTGTTAGTGTTTTCTGCACAAAGGCGATTCTGCGAAGCAATGTGAACACTTCTGCTTCCCAGGCACAGAGAAGGTGCTAGCAGGGAATTCTCTGCCTGCCTTTCCCCAGTGCTCTGCAAGCTCTCCAGAACAACAGCAAATCTGGGGCTCTGTGCTTTCTTTTGTTCTGAAGAAGTGTTAGTGTTTTCTGCACAAAGGCGATTCTGCGAAGCAATGTGAACACTTCTGCTTCCCAGGCACAGAGAAGGTGCTAGCAGGGAATTCTCTGCCTGCCTTTCCCCAGTGCTCTGCAAGCTCTCCAGGAGAACAGCAAATTTGGGGCTCTGTGCTTTCTTTAGTTCTGAACAAGTGTTGGTGTTTTCTGCACAAAAGCGATTCTGCGAAGCAATGTAAACACTTCTGCTTCCCAGGCACAGAGAAGGTGCTAGCAGGGAATTCTCTGCCTGCATTTCCCCAGTGCTCTGCAAGCTCTCCAGGACAACAGCAAATCTGGGGCTCTGTGCTTTCGTTTGTTCTGAACAAGTGTTAGTGTTTTCTGCACAAAAAGCGATTCTGCGAAGCAATGTGAACACTTCTGCTTCCCAGGCACAGAGAAGGTGCTAGCAGGGAATTCTCTGCCTGCCTTTCCCCAGTGCTCTGCAAGCTCTCCAGGACAACAGCAAATCTGGGGCTCTGTGCTTTCTTTTGTTCTGAACCAGTGTTAGTGTTTTCTGCACAAAAGCGATTCTGCGAAGCAATGTGAACACTTCTGCTTCCCAGGCACAGAGAAGGTGCTAGCAGGGAATTCTCTGCCTGCCTTTCCCCAGTGCTCTGCAAGCTCTCCAGAACAACAGCAAATCTGGGGCTCTGTGCTTTCTTTTGTTCTGAACAAGTGTTAGTGTTTTCTGCACAAAAGCGATTCTGCGAAGCAATGTGAACACTTCTGTTTCCCAGGCACAGAGAAGTTGCTAGCAGGGAATTCTCTGCCTGCCTTTCCCTAGTGCTCTGCAAGCTCTCCAGAACAACAGCAAATCTGGGGCTCTGTGCTTTCTTTTGTTCTGAACAAGTGTTAGTGTTTTCTGCACAAAAGCGATTCTGCGAAGCAATGTGAACACTTCTGCTTCCCAGGCACAGAGAAGGTGCTAGCAGGGAATTCTCTGCCTGCCTTTCCCCAGTGCTCTGCAAGCTCTCCAGGACAACATAAAATCTGGGGCTCTGTGCTTTCTTTTGTTCTGAACAATTGTTAGTGTTTTCTGCGCAAAGGCGATTCTGCGAAGCAATGTGAACACTTCTGCTTCCCAGGCACAGAGAAGGTGCTAGCAGGGAATTCTCTGCCTGCCTTTCCCCAGTGCTATGCAAGCTCTCCAGGACAACAGCAAATCTGGGGCTCTGTGCTTTCTTTCGTTCTGAACAAGTGTTAATGTTTTCTGCACAAAAGCGATTCTGCGAAGCAATGTAAACACTTCTGCTTCCCAGGCACAGAGAAGGTGCTAGCAGGGAATTCTCTGCCTGCCTTTCCCCAGTGCTCTGCAAGCTCTCCAGAACAACAGCAAATCTGGGGCTCTGTGCTTTCTTTTGTTCTGAACAAGTGTTAGTGTTTTCTGCACAAAGGCGATTCTGCGAAGCAAAGTGAACACTTCTGCTTCCCAGGCACAGAGAAGGTGCTATCAGGGAATTCTCTGCCTGCCTTTCCCCAGTGCTCTGCAAGCTCTCCAGGACAACATAAAATCTGGGGCTCTGTGCTTTCTTTAGTTCTGAACAATTGTTAGTGTTTTCTGCACAAAGGCGATTCTGCGAAGCAATGTGAACACTTCTGCTTCCCAGGCACAGAGAAGGTGCTAGCAGGGAACTCTCTGCCTGCCTTTCCCCAGTGCTCTGCAAGCTCTCCAGGACAACAGCAAATCTGGGGCTCTGTGCTTTCTTTTGTTCTGAACAAGTGTTAGTGTTTTCTGCACAAAAGCGATTCTGCGAAGCAATGTGAACACTTCTGCTTCCCAGGCACAGAGAAGGTGCTAGCAGGGAATTCTCTGCCTGCCTTTCCCCAGTGCTCTGCAAGCTCTCCAGGACAACAGCAAATCTGGGGCTCTGTGCTTTCTTTTGTTCTGAACAAGTGTTAGTGTTTTCTGCACAAAAGCGATTCTGCGAAGCAATGTAAACACTTCTGCTTCCCAGGCACAGAGAAGGTGCTAGCAGGGAATTCTCTGCCTGCCTTTCCCCAGTGCTCTGCAAGCTCTCCAGAACAACAGCAAATCTGGGGCTCTGTGCTTTCTTTTGTTCTGAACAAGTGTTAGTGTTTTCTGCACAAAAGCGATTCTGCGAAGCAATGTGAACACTTCTGCTTCCCAGGCACAGAGAAGGTGCTAGCAGGGAATTCTCTGCCTGCCTTTCCCCAGTGCTCTGCAAGCTCTCCAGGACAACAGCAAATTTGGGGCTCTGTGCTTTCTTTAGTTCTGAGCAAGTGTTAGTGTTTTCTGCACAAAAGCGATTCTGCGAAGCAATGTAAACACTTCTGCTTCCCAGGCACAGAGAAGGTGCTAGCAGGGAATTCTCTGCCTGCCTTTCCCCAGTGCTCTGCAAGCTCTCCAGAACAACAGCAAATCTGGGGCTCTGTGCTTTATTTTGTTCTGAACAAGTGTTAGTGTTTTCTGCACAAAAGCGATTCTGCGAAGCAATGTGAACACTTCTGCTTCCCAGGCACAGAGAAGGTGCTAGCAGGGAATTCTCTGCCTGCCTTGCCCCAGTGCTCTGCAAGCTCTCCAGGACAACAGCAAATCTGGGGCTCTGTGCTTTCTTTTGTTCTGAACAATTGTTAGTGTTTTCTGCACAAAAGCGATTCTGCGAAGCAATGTGAACACTTCTGTTTCCCAGGCACAGAGAAGTTGCTAGCAGGGAATTCTCTGCCTGCCTTTCCCCAGTGCTCTGCAAGCTCTCCAGAACAACAGCAAATCTGGGGCTCTGTGCTTTCTTTTGTTCTGAACAAGTGTTAGTGTTTTCTGCACAAAGGCGATTCTGCGAAGCAATGTGAACACTTCTGCTTCCCAGGCACAGAGAAGGTGCTAGCAGGGAATTCTCTGCCTGCCTTTCCCCAGTGCTATGCAAGCTCTCCAGGACAACAGCAAATCTGGGGCTCTGTGCTTTCTTTCGTTCTGAACAAGTGTTAGTGTTTTCTGCACAAAAGCGATTCTGCGAAGCAATGTAAACACTTCTGCTTCCCAGGCACAGAGAAGGTGCTAGCAGGGAATTCTTTGCCTGCCTTTCCCCAGTGCTCTGCAAGCTCTCCAGAACAACAGCAAATCTGGGGCTCTGTGCTTTCTTTTGTTCTGAACAAGTGTTAGTGTTTTCTGCACAAAAGCGATTCTGCGAAGCAATGTGAACACTTCTGCTTCCCAGGCACAGAGAAGGTGCTAGCAGGGAATTCTCTGCCTGCCTTTCCCCAGTGCTCTGCAAGCTCTCCAGGACAACAGCAAATCTGGGGCTCTGTGCTTTCTTTTGTTCTGAACAATTGTTAGTGTTTTCTGCACAAAGGCGATTCTGCGAAGCAATGTGAACACTTCTGCTTCCCAGGCACAGAGAAGGTGCTAGCAGGGAATTCTCTGCCTGCCTTTCCCCAGTGCTATGCAAGCTCTCCAGGACAACAGCAAATCCGGGGCTCTGTGCTTTCTTTCGTTCTGAACAAGTGTTAGTGTTTTCTGCACAAAAGCGATTCTGCGAAGCAATGTAAACACTTCTGCTTCCCAGGCACAGAGAAGGTGCTAGCAGGGAATTCTCTGCCTGCCTTTCCCCAGTGCTCTGCAAGCTCTCCAGAAAAACAGCAAATCTGGGGCTCTGTGCTTTCTTTTGTTCTGAACAAGTGTTAGTGTTTTCTGCACAAAGGCGATTCTGCGAAGCAAAGTGAACACTTCTGCTTCCCAGGCACAGAGAAGGTGCTAGCAGGGAATTCTCTGCCTGCCTTTCCCCAGTGCTCTGCAAGCTCTCCAGGACAACAGCAAATCTGGGGCTCTGTGCTTTCTTTAGTTCTGAACAAGTGTTAGTGTTTTCTGCACAAAAGCGATTCTGCGAAGCAATGTAAACACTTCTGCTTCCCAGGCACAGAGAAGGTGCTAGCAGGGAATTCTCTGCCTGCCTTTCCCCAGTGCTCTGCAAGCTCTCCAGGACAACATAAAATCTGGGGCTCTGTGCTTTCTTTTGTTCTGAACAATTGTTAGTGTTTTCTGCACAAAGGCGATTCTGCGAAGCAATGTGAACACTTCTGCTTCCCAGGCACAGAGAAGGTGCTAGCAGGGAATTCTCTGCCTGCCTTTCCCCACTGCTCTGCAAGCTCTCCAGGACAACAGCAAATCTGGGGCTCTGTGCTTTCTTTTGTTCTGAACAAGTGTTAGTGTTTTCTGCACAAAAGCGATTCTGCGAAGCAATGTAAACACTTCTGCTTCCCAGGCACAGAGAAGGTGCTAGCAGGGAATTCTCTGCCTGCCTTTCCCCAGTGCTCTGCAAGCTATCCAGGACAACATAAAATCTGGGGCTCTGTGCTTTCTTTTGTTCTGAACCAGTGTTAGTGTTTTCTGCACAAAAGCGATTCTGCGAAGCAATGTGAACACTTCTGCTTCCCAGGCACAGAGAAGGTGCTAGCAGGGAATTCTCTGCCTGCCTTTCCCCAGTGCTCTGCAAGCTCTCCAGGACAACATAAAATCTGGGGCTCTGTGCTTTCTTTTGTTCTGAACAAGTGTTAGTGTTTTCTGCACAAAAGCGAATCTGCGAAGCAATGTGAACACTGCTGCTTCCCAGGCACAGAGATGGTGCTAGCAGGGAATTATCTGCCTGCCTTTCCCCAGTGCTCTGCAAGTTCTCCAGGACAACATAAAATCTGGGGCTCTGTGCTTTCTTTTGTTCTGAACAACTGTTAGTGTTTTCTGCACAAAAGCGATTCTGCGAAGCAATGTGAACACTTCTGCTTCCCAGGCACAGAGAAGGTGCTATCAGGGAATTCTCTGCCTGCCTTTCCCCAGTGCTCTGCAAGCTCTCCAGGACAACAGCAAATCTGGGGCTCTGTGCTTTCTTTTGTTCTGAACAACTGTTAGTGTTTTCTGCACAAAAGCGATTCTGCGAAGCAATGTGAACACTTCTGCTTCCCAGGCACAGAGAAGGTGCTAGCAGGGAATTCTCTGCCTGCCTTTCCCCAGTGCTCTGCAAGCTCTCCAGGACAACATAAAATCTGGGGCTCTGTGCTTTCTTTCCTTCTGAACAAGTGTTAGTGTTTTCTGCACAAAAGCGAATCTGCGAAGCAATGTGAACACTTCTGCTTCCCAGGCACAGAGAAGGTGCTAGCAGGGAATTCTCTGCCTGCCTTTCCCCACTGCTCTGCAAGCTCTCCAGGACAACATAAAATCTGGGGCTCTGTGCTTTCTTTTGTTCTGAACAACTGTTAGTGTTTTCTGCACAAAAGCAATTCTGCGAAGCAATGTGAACACTTCTGCTTCCCAGGCACAGAGAAGGTGCTATCAGGGAATTCTCTGCCTGCCTTTCCCCAGTGCTATGCAAGCTCTCCAGGACAACAGCAAATCTGGGGCTCTGTGCTTTCTTTTGTTCTGAACAAGTGTTAGTGTTTTCTGCACAAAGGCGATTCTGCGAAGCAATGTGAACATTCCTGCTTCCCAGGCACAGAGAAGGTGCTAGCAGGGAATTCTCTGCCTGCCTTTCCCCAGTGCTATGCAAGCTCTCCAGAACAACAGCAAATCTGGGGCTCTGTGCTTTCTTTCCTTCTGAACAAGTGATACTGTTTTCTGCACAAAAGCGATTCTGCGAAGCAATGTGAACACTTCTGCTTCCCAGGCACAGAGAAGGTGCTAGCAGGGAATTCTCTGCCTGCCTTTCCCCAGTGCTCTGCAAGCTCTCCAGAACAACAGCAAATCTGGGGCTCTGTGCTTTCTTTCCTTCTGAACAAGTGTTAGTGTTTTCTGCACAAAGGCGATTCTGCGAAGCAATGTAAACACTTCTGCTTCCCAGGCACAGAGACGGTGCTAGCAGGGAATTCTCTGCCTGCCTTTCCCCAGTGCTCTGCAAGCTCTCCAGAACAACAGCAAATCTGGGGCTCTGTGCTTTCTTTTGTTCTGAACAAGTGTTAGTGTTTTCTGCACAAAAGCGATTCTGCGAAGCAATGTGAACACTTCTGCTTCCCAGGCACAGAGAAGGTGCTAGCAGGGAATTCTCTGCCTGCCTTTCCCCAGTGCTCTGCAAGCTCTCCAGAACAACATAAAATCTGGGGCTCTGTGCTTTCTTTTGTTCTGAACAAGTGTTAGTGTTTTCTGCACAAAAGCGATTCTGCGAAGCAATGTAAACACTTCTGCTTCCCAGGCACAGAGAAGGTGCTAGCAGGGAATTCTCTGCCTGCCTTTCCCCAGTGCTCTGCAAGCTCTCCAGAACAACAGCAAATCTGGGGCTCTGTGCTTTCTTTTGTTCTGAACAAGTGTTAGTGTTTTCTGCACAAAAGCGATTCTGCGAAGCAATGTGAACACTTCTGCTTCCCAGGCACAGAGAAGGTGCTAGCAGGGAATTCTCTGCCTGCCTTTCCCCAGTGCTCTGCAAGCTCTCCAGGACAACAGCAAATTTGGGGCTCTGTGCTTTCTTTAGTTCTGAGCAAGTGTTAGTGTTTTCTGCACAAAAGCGATTCTGCGAAGCAATGTAAACACTTCTGCTTCCCAGGCACAGAGAAGGTGCTAGCAGGGAATTCTCTGCCTGCCTTTCCCCAGTGCTCTGCAAGCTCTCCAGAACAACAGCAAATCTGGGGCTCTGTGCTTTATTTTGTTCTGAACAAGTGTTAGTGTTTTCTGCACAAAAGCGATTCTGCGAAGCAATGTGAACACTTCTGCTTCCCAGGCACAGAGAAGGTGCTAGCAGGGAATTCTCTGCCTGCCTTGCCCCAGTGCTCTGCAAGCTCTCCAGGACAACAGCAAATCTGGGGCTCTGTGCTTTCTTTTGTTCTGAACAATTGTTAGTGTTTTCTGCACAAAAGCGATTCTGCGAAGCAATGTGAACACTTCTGTTTCCCAGGCACAGAGAAGTTGCTAGCAGGGAATTCTCTGCCTGCCTTTCCCCAGTGCTCTGCAAGCTCTCCAGAACAACAGCAAATCTGGGGCTCTGTGCTTTCTTTTGTTCTGAACAAGTGTTAGTGTTTTCTGCACAAAGGCGATTCTGCGAAGCAATGTGAACACTTCTGCTTCCCAGGCACAGAGAAGGTGCTAGCAGGGAATTCTCTGCCTGCCTTTCCCCAGTGCTATGCAAGCTCTCCAGGACAACAGCAAATCTGGGGCTCTGTGCTTTCTTTCGTTCTGAACAAGTGTTAGTGTTTTCTGCACAAAAGCGATTCTGCGAAGCAATGTAAACACTTCTGCTTCCCAGGCACAGAGAAGGTGCTAGCAGGGAATTCTTTGCCTGCCTTTCCCCAGTGCTCTGCAAGCTCTCCAGAACAACAGCAAATCTGGGGCTCTGTGCTTTCTTTTGTTCTGAACAAGTGTTAGTGTTTTCTGCACAAAAGCGATTCTGCGAAGCAATGTGAACACTTCTGCTTCCCAGGCACAGAGAAGGTGCTAGCAGGGAATTCTCTGCCTGCCTTTCCCCAGTGCTCTGCAAGCTCTCCAGGACAACAGCAAATCTGGGGCTCTGTGCTTTCTTTTGTTCTGAACAATTGTTAGTGTTTTCTGCACAAAGGCGATTCTGCGAAGCAATGTGAACACTTCTGCTTCCCAGGCACAGAGAAGGTGCTAGCAGGGAATTCTCTGCCTGCCTTTCCCCAGTGCTATGCAAGCTCTCCAGGACAACAGCAAATCCGGGGCTCTGTGCTTTCTTTCGTTCTGAACAAGTGTTAGTGTTTTCTGCACAAAAGCGATTCTGCGAAGCAATGTAAACACTTCTGCTTCCCAGGCACAGAGAAGGTGCTAGCAGGGAATTCTCTGCCTGCCTTTCCCCAGTGCTCTGCAAGCTCTCCAGAAAAACAGCAAATCTGGGGCTCTGTGCTTTCTTTTGTTCTGAACAAGTGTTAGTGTTTTCTGCACAAAGGCGATTCTGCGAAGCAAAGTGAACACTTCTGCTTCCCAGGCACAGAGAAGGTGCTAGCAGGGAATTCTCTGCCTGCCTTTCCCCAGTGCTCTGCAAGCTCTCCAGGACAACAGCAAATCTGGGGCTCTGTGCTTTCTTTAGTTCTGAACAAGTGTTAGTGTTTTCTGCACAAAAGCGATTCTGCGAAGCAATGTAAACACTTCTGCTTCCCAGGCACAGAGAAGGTGCTAGCAGGGAATTCTCTGCCTGCCTTTCCCCAGTGCTCTGCAAGCTCTCCAGGACAACATAAAATCTGGGGCTCTGTGCTTTCTTTTGTTCTGAACAATTGTTAGTGTTTTCTGCACAAAGGCGATTCTGCGAAGCAATGTGAACACTTCTGCTTCCCAGGCACAGAGAAGGTGCTAGCAGGGAATTCTCTGCCTGCCTTTCCCCACTGCTCTGCAAGCTCTCCAGGACAACAGCAAATCTGGGGCTCTGTGCTTTCTTTTGTTCTGAACAAGTGTTAGTGTTTTCTGCACAAAAGCGATTCTGCGAAGCAATGTAAACACTTCTGCTTCCCAGGCACAGAGAAGGTGCTAGCAGGGAATTCTCTGCCTGCATTTCCCCAGTGCTCTGCAAGCTATCCAGGACAACATAAAATCTGGGGCTCTGTGCTTTCTTTTGTTCTGAACCAGTGTTAGTGTTTTCTGCACAAAAGCGATTCTGCGAAGCAATGTGAACACTTCTGCTTCCCAGGCACAGAGAAGGTGCTAGCAGGGAATTCTCTGCCTGCCTTTCCCCAGTGCTCTGCAAGCTCTCCAGGACAACATAAAATCTGGGGCTCTGTGCTTTCTTTTGTTCTGAACAAGTGTTAGTGTTTTCTGCACAAAAGCGAATCTGCGAAGCAATGTGAACACTGCTGCTTCCCAGGCACAGAGATGGTGCTAGCAGGGAATTATCTGCCTGCCTTTCCCCAGTGCTCTGCAAGCTCTCCAGGACAACATAAAATCTGGGGCTCTGTGCTTTCTTTTGTTCTGAACAACTGTTAGTGTTTTCTGCACAAAAGCGATTCTGCGAAGCAATGTGAACACTTCTGCTTCCCAGGCACAGAGAAGGTGCTATCAGGGAATTCTCTGCCTGCCTTTCCCCAGTGCTCTGCAAGCTCTCCAGGACAACAGCAAATCTGGGGCTCTGTGCTTTCTTTTGTTCTGAACAACTGTTAGTGTTTTCTGCACAAAAGCGATTCTGCGAAGCAATGTGAACACTTCTGCTTCCCAGGCACAGAGAAGGTGCTAGCAGGGAATTCTCTGCCTGCCTTTCCCCAGTGCTCTGCAAGCTCTCCAGGACAACATAAAATCTGGGGCTCTGTGCTTTCTTTCCTTCTGAACAAGTGTTAGTGTTTTCTGCACAAAAGCGAATCTGCGAAGCAATGTGAACACTTCTGCTTCCCAGGCACAGAGAAGGTGCTAGCAGGGAATTCTCTGCCTGCCTTTCCCCACTGCTCTGCAAGCTCTCCAGGACAACATAAAATCTGGGGCTCTGTGCTTTCTTTTGTTCTGAACAACTGTTAGTGTTTTCTGCACAAAAGCAATTCTGCGAAGCAATGTGAACACTTCTGCTTCCCAGGCACAGAGAAGGTGCTATCAGGGAATTCTCTGCCTGCCTTTCCCCAGTGCTATGCAAGCTCTCCAGGACAACAGCAAATCTGGGGCTCTGTGCTTTCTTTTGTTCTGAACAAGTGTTAGTGTTTTCTGCACAAAGGCGATTCTGCGAAGCAATGTGAACATTCCTGCTTCCCAGGCACAGAGAAGGTGCTAGCAGGGAATTCTCTGCCTGCCTTTCCCCAGTGCTATGCAAGCTCTCCAGAACAACAGCAAATCTGGGGCTCTGTGCTTTCTTTCCTTCTGAACAAGTGATACTGTTTTCTGCACAAAAGCGATTCTGCGAAGCAATGTGAACACTTCTGCTTCCCAGGCACAGAGAAGGTGCTAGCAGGGAATTCTCTGCCTGCCTTTCCCCAGTGCTCTGCAAGCTCTCCAGAACAACAGCAAATCTGGGGCTCTGTGCTTTCTTTCCTTCTGAACAAGTGTTAGTGTTTTCTGCACAAAGGCGATTCTGCGAAGCAATGTAAACACTTCTGCTTCCCAGGCACAGAGACGGTGCTAGCAGGGAATTCTCTGCCTGCCTTTCCCCAGTGCTCTGCAAGCTCTCCAGAACAACAGCAAATCTGGGGCTCTGTGCTTTCTTTTGTTCTGAACAAGTGTTAGTGTTTTCTGCACAAAAGCGATTCTGCGAAGCAATGTGAACACTTCTGCTTCCCAGGCACAGAGAAGGTGCTAGCAGGGAATTCTCTGCCTGCCTTTCCCCAGTGCTCTGCAAGCTCTCCAGAACAACATAAAATCTGGGGCTCTGTGCTTTCTTTTGTTCTGAACAAGTGTTAGTGTTTTCTGCACAAAGGCGATTCTGCGAAGCAATGTGAACACTTCTGCTTCCCAGGCACAGAGAAGATGCTAGCAGGGAATTCTCTGCCTGCCTTTCCCCAGTGCTATGCAAGCTCTCCAGAACAACAGCAAATCTGGGGCTCTGCGCTTTCTTTAGTTCTGAACAAGTGTTAGTGTTTTCTGCACAAAAGCGATTCTGCGAAGCAATGTAAACACTTCTGCTTCCCAGGCACAGAGAAGGTGCTAGCAGGGAATTCTCTGCCTGCCTTTCCCCAGTGCTCTGCAAGCTCTCCAGAACAACAGCAAATCTGGGGCTCTGTGCTTTCTTTTGTTCTGAACAAGTGTTAGTGTTTTCTGCACAAAAGCGATTCTGCGAAGCAATGTGAACACTTCTGCTTCCCAGGCACAGAGAAGGTGCTAGCAGGGAATTCTCTGCCTGCCTTTCCCCAGTGCTCTGCAAGCTCTCCAGGACAACAGCAAATCTGGGGCTCTGTGCTTTCTTTAGTTCTGAACAAGTGTTAGTGTTTTCTGCACAAAAGCGATTCTGCGAAGCAATGTAAACACTTCTGCTTCCCAGGCACAGAGAAGGTGCTAGCAGGGAATTCTCTGCCTGCCTTTCCCCAGTGCTCTGCAAGCTCTCCAGAACAACAGCAAATCTGGGGCTCTGTGCTTTCTTTTGTTCTGAACAAGTGTTAGTGTTTTCTGCACAAAGGCGATTCTGCGAAGCAATGTGAACACTTCTGCTTCCCAGGCACAGTGAAGGTGCTAGCAGGGAATTCTCTGCCTGCCTTTCCCCAGTGCTCTGCAAGCTCTCCAGGACAACAGCAAATCTGTGGCTCTGTGCTTTCTTTCCTTCTGAACAAGTGTTACTGTTTTCTGCACAAAGGCGATTCTGCGAAGCAATGTGAACACTTCTGCTTCCCAGGCACAGAGAAGGTGCTAGCAGGGAATTCTCTGCCTGCCTTTCCCCAGTGCTCTGCAAGCTCTCCAGAACAACAGCAAATCTGGGGCTCTGTGCTTTCTTTTGTTCTGAACAAGTGTTAGTGTTTTCTGCACAAAAGCGATTCTGCGAAGCAATGTGAACACTTCTGCTTCCCAGGCACAGAGAAGGTGCTAGCAGGGAATTCTCTGCCTGCCTTTCCCCAGTGCTCTGCAAGCTCTCCAGAAAAACAGCAAATCTGGGGCTCTGTGCTTTCTTTTGTTCTGAACAAGTGTTAGTGTTTTCTGCACAAAGGCGATTCTGCGAAGCAAAGTGAACACTTCTGCTTCCCAGGCACAGAGAAGGTGCTAGCAGGGAATTCTCTGCCTGCCTTTCCCCAGTGCTCTGCAAGCTCTCCAGGACAACAGCAAATCTGGGGCTCTGTGCTTTCTTTAGTTCTGAACAAGTGTTAGTGTTTTCTGCACAAAAGCGATTCTGCGAAGCAATGTAAACACTTCTGCTTCCCAGGCACAGAGAAGGTGCTAGCAGGGAATTCTCTGCCTGCCTTTCCCCAGTGCTCTGCAAGCTCTCCAGGACAACATAAAATCTGGGGCTCTGTGCTTTCTTTTGTTCTGAACAATTGTTAGTGTTTTCTGCACAAAGGCGATTCTGCGAAGCAATGTGAACACTTCTGCTTCCCAGGCACAGAGAAGGTGCTAGCAGGGAATTCTCTGCCTGCCTTTCCCCACTGCTCTGCAAGCTCTCCAGGACAACAGCAAATCTGGGGCTCTGTGCTTTCTTTTGTTCTGAACAAGTGTTAGTGTTTTCTGCACAAAAGCGATTCTGCGAAGCAATGTAAACACTTCTGCTTCCCAGGCACAGAGAAGGTGCTAGCAGGGAATTCTCTGCCTGCCTTTCCCCAGTGCTCTGCAAGCTATCCAGGACAACATAAAATCTGGGGCTCTGTGCTTTCTTTTGTTCTGAACCAGTGTTAGTGTTTTCTGCACAAAAGCGATTCTGCGAAGCAATGTGAACACTTCTGCTTCCCAGGCACAGAGAAGGTGCTAGCAGGGAATTCTCTGCCTGCCTTTCCCCAGTGCTCTGCAAGCTCTCCAGGACAACATAAAATCTGGGGCTCTGTGCTTTCTTTTGTTCTGAACAAGTGTTAGTGTTTTCTGCACAAAAGCGAATCTGCGAAGCAATGTGAACACTGCTGCTTCCCAGGCACAGAGATGGTGCTAGCAGGGAATTATCTGCCTGCCTTTCCCCAGTGCTCTGCAAGCTCTCCAGGACAACATAAAATCTGGGGCTCTGTGCTTTCTTTTGTTCTGAACAACTGTTAGTGTTTTCTGCACAAAAGCGATTCTGCGAAGCAATGTGAACACTTCTGCTTCCCAGGCACAGAGAAGGTGCTATCAGGGAATTCTCTGCCTGCCTTTCCCCAGTGCTCTGCAAGCTCTCCAGGACAACAGCAAATCTGGGGCTCTGTGCTTTCTTTTGTTCTGAACAACTGTTAGTGTTTTCTGCACAAAAGCGATTCTGCGAAGCAATGTGAACACTTCTGCTTCCCAGGCACAGAGAAGGTGCTAGCAGGGAATTCTCTGCCTGCCTTTCCCCAGTGCTCTGCAAGCTCTCCAGGACAACATAAAATCTGGGGCTCTGTGCTTTCTTTCCTTCTGAACAAGTGTTAGTGTTTTCTGCACAAAAGCGAATCTGCGAAGCAATGTGAACACTTCTGCTTCCCAGGCACAGAGAAGGTGCTAGCAGGGAATTCTCTGCCTGCCTTTCCCCACTGCTCTGCAAGCTCTCCAGGACAACATAAAATCTGGGGCTCTGTGCTTTCTTTTGTTCTGAACAACTGTTAGTGTTTTCTGCACAAAAGCAATTCTGCGAAGCAATGTGAACACTTCTGCTTCCCAGGCACAGAGAAGGTGCTATCAGGGAATTCTCTGCCTGCCTTTCCCCAGTGCTATGCAAGCTCTCCAGGACAACAGCAAATCTGGGGCTCTGTGCTTTCTTTTGTTCTGAACAAGTGTTAGTGTTTTCTGCACAAAGGCGATTCTGCGAAGCAATGTGAACATTCCTGCTTCCCAGGCACAGAGAAGGTGCTAGCAGGGAATTCTCTGCCTGCCTTTCCCCAGTGCTATGCAAGCTCTCCAGAACAACAGCAAATCTGGGGCTCTGTGCTTTCTTTCCTTCTGAACAAGTGATACTGTTTTCTGCACAAAAGCGATTCTGCGAAGCAATGTGAACACTTCTGCTTCCCAGGCACAGAGAAGGTGCTAGCAGGGAATTCTCTGCCTGCCTTTCCCCAGTGCTCTGCAAGCTCTCCAGAACAACAGCAAATCTGGGGCTCTGTGCTTTCTTTCCTTCTGAACAAGTGTTAGTGTTTTCTGCACAAAGGCGATTCTGCGAAGCAATGTAAACACTTCTGCTTCCCAGGCACAGAGACGGTGCTAGCAGGGAATTCTCTGCCTGCCTTTCCCCAGTGCTCTGCAAGCTCTCCAGAACAACAGCAAATCTGGGGCTCTGTGCTTTCTTTTGTTCTGAACAAGTGTTAGTGTTTTCTGCACAAAAGCGATTCTGCGAAGCAATGTGAACACTTCTGCTTCCCAGGCACAGAGAAGGTGCTAGCAGGGAATTCTCTGCCTGCCTTTCCCCAGTGCTCTGCAAGCTCTCCAGAACAACATAAAATCTGGGGCTCTGTGCTTTCTTTTGTTCTGAACAAGTGTTAGTGTTTTCTGCACAAAGGCGATTCTGCGAAGCAATGTGAACACTTCTGCTTCCCAGGCACAGAGAAGATGCTAGCAGGGAATTCTCTGCCTGCCTTTCCCCAGTGCTATGCAAGCTCTCCAGAACAACAGCAAATCTGGGGCTCTGCGCTTTCTTTAGTTCTGAACAAGTGTTAGTGTTTTCTGCACAAAAGCGATTCTGCGAAGCAATGTAAACACTTCTGCTTCCCAGGCACAGAGAAGGTGCTAGCAGGGAATTCTCTGCCTGCCTTTCCCCAGTGCTCTGCAAGCTCTCCAGAACAACAGCAAATCTGGGGCTCTGTGCTTTCTTTTGTTCTGAACAAGTGTTAGTGTTTTCTGCACAAAAGCGATTCTGCGAAGCAATGTGAACACTTCTGCTTCCCAGGCACAGAGAAGGTGCTAGCAGGGAATTCTCTGCCTGCCTTTCCCCAGTGCTCTGCAAGCTCTCCAGGACAACAGCAAATCTGGGGCTCTGTGCTTTCTTTAGTTCTGAACAAGTGTTAGTGTTTTCTGCACAAAAGCGATTCTGCGAAGCAATGTAAACACTTCTGCTTCCCAGGCACAGAGAAGGTGCTAGCAGGGAATTCTCTGCCTGCCTTTCCCCAGTGCTCTGCAAGCTCTCCAGAACAACAGCAAATCTGGGGCTCTGTGCTTTCTTTTGTTCTGAACAAGTGTTAGTGTTTTCTGCACAAAGGCGATTCTGCGAAGCAATGTGAACACTTCTGCTTCCCAGGCACAGTGAAGGTGCTAGCAGGGAATTCTCTGCCTGCCTTTCCCCAGTGCTCTGCAAGCTCTCCAGGACAACAGCAAATCTGTGGCTCTGTGCTTTCTTTCCTTCTGAACAAGTGTTACTGTTTTCTGCACAAAGGCGATTCTGCGAAGCAATGTGAACACTTCTGCTTCCCAGGCACAGAGAAGGTGCTAGCAGGGAATTCTCTGCCTGCCTTTCCCCAGTGCTCTGCAAGCTCTCCAGAACAACAGCAAATCTGGGGCTCTGTGCTTTCTTTTGTTCTGAACAAGTGTTAGTGTTTTCTGCACAAAAGCGATTCTGCGAAGCAATGTGAACACTTCTGCTTCCCAGGCACAGAGAAGGTGCTAGCAGGGAATTCTCTGCCTGCCTTTCCCCAGTGCTCTGCAAGCTCTCCAGAACAACAGCAAATCTGGGGCTCTGTGCTTTCTTTTGTTCTGAACAAGTGTTAGTGTTTTCTGCACAAAAGCGATTCTGCGAAGCAATGTGAACACTTCTGCTTCCCAGGCACAGAGAAGGTGCTAGCAGGGAATTCTCTGCCTGCCTTTCCCCAGTGCTCTGCAAGCTCTCCAGGACAACATAAAATCTGGGGCTCTGTGCTTTCTTTTGTTCTGAACAATTGTTAGTGTTTTCTGCACAAAGGCGATTCTGCGAAGCAATGTGAACACTTCTGCTTCCCAGGCACAGAGAAGGTGCTAGCAGGGAATTCTCTGCCTGCCTTTCCCCAGTGCTCTGCAAGCTCTCCAGGACAACAGCAAATCTGGGGCTCTGTGCTTTCTTTTGTTCTGAACAAGTGTTAGTGTTTTCTGCACAAAAGCGATTCTGCGAAGCAATGTGAACACTTCTGCTTCCCAGGCACAGAGAAGGTGCTAGCAGGGAATTCTCTGCCTGCCTTTCCCCAGTGCTCTGCAAGCTCTCCAGGACAACATAAAATCTGGGGCTCTGTGCTTTCTTTCCTTCTGAACAAGTGTTAGTGTTTTCTGCACAAAAGCGATTCTGCGAAGCAATGTGAACACTTCTGCTTCCCAGGCACAGAGAAGGTGCTAGCAGGGAATTCTCTACCTGCCTTTCCCCAGTGCTCTGCAAGCTCTCCAGGACAACAGCAAATCTGGGGCTCTGTGCTTTCTTTCCTTCTGAACAAGTGTTACTGTTTTCTGCACAAAGGCGATTCTGCGAAGCAATGTGAACACTTCTGCTTCCCAGGCACAGAGACGGTGCTAGCAGGGAATTCTCTGCCTGCCTTTCCCCAGTGCTCTGCAAGCTCTCCAGGACAACAGCAAATTTGGGGCTCTGTGCTTTCTTTAGTTCTGAACAAGTGTTAGTGTTTTCTGCACAAAAGCGATTCTGCGAAGCAATGTGAACACTTCTGCTTCCCAGGCACAGAGAAGGTGCTAGCAGGGAATTCTCTGCCTGCCTTTCCCCAGTGCTCTGCAAGCTCTCCAGGACAACAGCAAATCTGGGGCTCTGTGCTTTCTTTAGTTCTGAACAAGTGTTAGTGTTTTCTGCACAAAAGCGATTCTGCGAAGCAATGTAAACACTTCTGCTTCCCAGGCACAGAGAAGGTGCTAGCAGGGAATTCTCTGCCTGCCTTTCCCCAGTGCTCTGCAAGCTCTCCAGAACAACAGCAAATCTGGGGCTCTGTGCTTTCTTTTGTTCTGAACAAGTGTTAGTGTTTTCTGCACAAAGGCGATTCTGCGAAGCAATGTGAACACTTCTGCTTCCCAGGCACAGAGAAGGTGCTAGCAGGGAATTCTCTGCCTGCCTTTCCCCAGTGCTCTGCAAGCTCTCCAGGACAACATAAAATCTGGGGCTCTGTGCTTTCTTTTGTTCTGAACAATTGTTAGTGTTTTCTGCACAAAGGCGATTCTGCGAAGCAATGTGAACACTTCTGCTTCCCAGGCACAGAGAAGGTGCTAGCAGGGAATTCTCTGCCTGCCTTTCCCCAGTGCTCTGCAAGCTCTCCAGAACAACAGCAAATCTGGGGCTCTGTGCTTTCTTTTGTTCTGAAGAAGTGTTAGTGTTTTCTGCACAAAGGCGATTCTGCGAAGCAATGTGAACACTTCTGCTTCCCAGGCACAGAGAAGGTGCTAGCAGGGAATTCTCTGCCTGCCTTTCCCCAGTGCTCTGCAAGCTCTCCAGGACAACAGCAAATTTGGGGCTCTGTGCTTTCTTTAGTTCTGAACAAGTGTTGGTGTTTTCTGCACAAAAGCGATTCTGCGAAGCAATGTAAACACTTCTGCTTCCCAGGCACAGAGAAGGTGCTAGCAGGGAATTCTCTGCCTGCCTTTCCCCAGTGCTCTGCAAGCTCTCCAGGACAACAGCAAATCTGGGGCTCTGTGCTTTCTTTAGTTCTGAACAAGTGTTAGTGTTTTCTGCACAAAAGCGATTCTGCGAAGCAATGTAAACACTTCTGCTTCCCAGGCACAGAGAAGGTGCTAGCAGGGAATTCTCTGCCTGCCTTTCCCCAGTGCTCTGCAAGCTCTCCAGAACAACAGCAAATCTGGGGCTCTGTGCTTTATTTTGTTCTGAACAAGTGTTACTGTTTTCTGCACAAAGGCGATTCTGCGAAGCAATGTGAACACTTCTGCTTCCCAGGCACAGAGAAGGTGCTAGCAGGGAATTCTCTGCCTGCCTTTCCCCAGTGCTCTGCAAGCTCTCCAGGACAACATAAAATCTGGGGCTCTGTGCTTTCTTTTGTTCTGAACAATTGTTAGTGTTTTCTGCACAAAGGCGATTCTGCGAAGCAATGTGAACACTTCTGCTTCCCAGGCACAGAGAAGGTGCTAGCAGGGAATTCTCTGCCTGCCTTTCCCCAGTGCTCTGCAAGCTCTCCAGAACAACAGCAAATCTGGGGCTCTGTGCTTTCTTTTGTTCTGAAGAAGTGTTAGTGTTTTCTGCACAAAGGCGATTCTGCGAAGCAATGTGAACACTTCTGCTTCCCAGGCACAGAGAAGGTGCTAGCAGGGAATTCTCTGCCTGCCTTTCCCCAGTGCTCTGCAAGCTCTCCAGGAGAACAGCAAATTTGGGGCTCTGTGCTTTCTTTAGTTCTGAACAAGTGTTGGTGTTTTCTGCACAAAAGCGATTCTGCGAAGCAATGTAAACACTTCTGCTTCCCAGGCACAGAGAAGGTGCTAGCAGGGAATTCTCTGCCTGCATTTCCCCAGTGCTCTGCAAGCTCTCCAGGACAACAGCAAATCTGGGGCTCTGTGCTTTCGTTTGTTCTGAACAAGTGTTAGTGTTTTCTGCACAAAAAGCGATTCTGCGAAGCAATGTGAACACTTCTGCTTCCCAGGCACAGAGAAGGTGCTAGCAGGGAATTCTCTGCCTGCCTTTCCCCAGTGCTCTGCAAGCTCTCCAGGACAACATAAAATCTGGGGCTCTGTGCTTTCTTTTGTTCTGAACAATTGTTAGTGTTTTCTGCACAAAGGCGATTCTGCGAAGCAATGTGAACACTTCTGCTTCCCAGGCACAGAGAAGGTGCTAGCAGGGAATTCTCTGCCTGCCTTTCCCCAGTGCTCTGCAAGCTCTCCAGGACAACAGCAAATCTGGGGCTCTGTGCTTTCTTTTGTTCTGAACAAGTGTTAGTGTTTTCTGCACAAAAGCGATTCTGCGAAGCAATGTGAACACTTCTGCTTCCCAGGCACAGAGAAGGTGCTAGCAGGGAATTCTCTGCCTGCCTTTCCCCAGTGCTCTGCAAGCTCTCCAGGACAACATAAAATCTGGGGCTCTGTGCTTTCTTTCCTTCTGAACAAGTGTTAGTGTTTTCTGCACAAAAGCGATTCTGCGAAGCAATGTGAACACTTCTGCTTCCCAGGCACAGAGAAGGTGCTAGCAGGGAATTCTCTACCTGCCTTTCCCCAGTGCTCTGCAAGCTCTCCAGGACAACAGCAAATCTGGGGCTCTGTGCTTTCTTTCCTTCTGAACAAGTGTTACTGTTTTCTGCACAAAGGCGATTCTGCGAAGCAATGTGAACACTTCTGCTTCCCAGGCACAGAGACGGTGCTAGCAGGGAATTCTCTGCCTGCCTTTCCCCAGTGCTCTGCAAGCTCTCCAGGACAACAGCAAATTTGGGGCTCTGTGCTTTCTTTAGTTCTGAACAAGTGTTAGTGTTTTCTGCACAAAAGCGATTCTGCGAAGCAATGTGAACACTTCTGCTTCCCAGGCACAGAGAAGGTGCTAGCAGGGAATTCTCTGCCTGCCTTTCCCCAGTGCTCTGCAAGCTCTCCAGGACAACAGCAAATCTGGGGCTCTGTGCTTTCTTTAGTTCTGAACAAGTGTTAGTGTTTTCTGCACAAAAGCGATTCTGCGAAGCAATGTAAACACTTCTGCTTCCCAGGCACAGAGAAGGTGCTAGCAGGGAATTCTCTGCCTGCCTTTCCCCAGTGCTCTGCAAGCTCTCCAGAACAACAGCAAATCTGGGGCTCTGTGCTTTCTTTTGTTCTGAACAAGTGTTAGTGTTTTCTGCACAAAGGCGATTCTGCGAAGCAATGTGAACACTTCTGCTTCCCAGGCACAGAGAAGGTGCTAGCAGGGAATTCTCTGCCTGCCTTTCCCCAGTGCTCTGCAAGCTCTCCAGGACAACATAAAATCTGGGGCTCTGTGCTTTCTTTTGTTCTGAACAATTGTTAGTGTTTTCTGCACAAAGGCGATTCTGCGAAGCAATGTGAACACTTCTGCTTCCCAGGCACAGAGAAGGTGCTAGCAGGGAATTCTCTGCCTGCCTTTCCCCAGTGCTCTGCAAGCTCTCCAGAACAACAGCAAATCTGGGGCTCTGTGCTTTCTTTTGTTCTGAAGAAGTGTTAGTGTTTTCTGCACAAAGGCGATTCTGCGAAGCAATGTGAACACTTCTGCTTCCCAGGCACAGAGAAGGTGCTAGCAGGGAATTCTCTGCCTGCCTTTCCCCAGTGCTCTGCAAGCTCTCCAGGACAACAGCAAATTTGGGGCTCTGTGCTTTCTTTAGTTCTGAACAAGTGTTGGTGTTTTCTGCACAAAAGCGATTCTGCGAAGCAATGTAAACACTTCTGCTTCCCAGGCACAGAGAAGGTGCTAGCAGGGAATTCTCTGCCTGCCTTTCCCCAGTGCTCTGCAAGCTCTCCAGGACAACAGCAAATCTGGGGCTCTGTGCTTTCTTTAGTTCTGAACAAGTGTTAGTGTTTTCTGCACAAAAGCGATTCTGCGAAGCAATGTAAACACTTCTGCTTCCCAGGCACAGAGAAGGTGCTAGCAGGGAATTCTCTGCCTGCCTTTCCCCAGTGCTCTGCAAGCTCTCCAGAACAACAGCAAATCTGGGGCTCTGTGCTTTATTTTGTTCTGAACAAGTGTTACTGTTTTCTGCACAAAGGCGATTCTGCGAAGCAATGTGAACACTTCTGCTTCCCAGGCACAGAGAAGGTGCTAGCAGGGAATTCTCTGCCTGCCTTTCCCCAGTGCTCTGCAAGCTCTCCAGGACAACATAAAATCTGGGGCTCTGTGCTTTCTTTTGTTCTGAACAATTGTTAGTGTTTTCTGCACAAAGGCGATTCTGCGAAGCAATGTGAACACTTCTGCTTCCCAGGCACAGAGAAGGTGCTAGCAGGGAATTCTCTGCCTGCCTTTCCCCAGTGCTCTGCAAGCTCTCCAGAACAACAGCAAATCTGGGGCTCTGTGCTTTCTTTTGTTCTGAAGAAGTGTTAGTGTTTTCTGCACAAAGGCGATTCTGCGAAGCAATGTGAACACTTCTGCTTCCCAGGCACAGAGAAGGTGCTAGCAGGGAATTCTCTGCCTGCCTTTCCCCAGTGCTCTGCAAGCTCTCCAGGAGAACAGCAAATTTGGGGCTCTGTGCTTTCTTTAGTTCTGAACAAGTGTTGGTGTTTTCTGCACAAAAGCGATTCTGCGAAGCAATGTAAACACTTCTGCTTCCCAGGCACAGAGAAGGTGCTAGCAGGGAATTCTCTGCCTGCATTTCCCCAGTGCTCTGCAAGCTCTCCAGGACAACAGCAAATCTGGGGCTCTGTGCTTTCGTTTGTTCTGAACAAGTGTTAGTGTTTTCTGCACAAAAAGCGATTCTGCGAAGCAATGTGAACACTTCTGCTTCCCAGGCACAGAGAAGGTGCTAGCAGGGAATTCTCTGCCTGCCTTTCCCCAGTGCTCTGCAAGCTCTCCAGGACAACAGCAAATCTGGGGCTCTGTGCTTTCTTTTGTTCTGAACCAGTGTTAGTGTTTTCTGCACAAAAGCGATTCTGCGAAGCAATGTGAACACTTCTGCTTCCCAGGCACAGAGAAGGTGCTAGCAGGGAATTCTCTGCCTGCCTTTCCCCAGTGCTCTGCAAGCTCTCCAGAACAACAGCAAATCTGGGGCTCTGTGCTTTCTTTTGTTCTGAACAAGTGTTAGTGTTTTCTGCACAAAAGCGATTCTGCGAAGCAATGTGAACACTTCTGTTTCCCAGGCACAGAGAAGTTGCTAGCAGGGAATTCTCTGCCTGCCTTTCCCTAGTGCTCTGCAAGCTCTCCAGAACAACAGCAAATCTGGGGCTCTGTGCTTTCTTTTGTTCTGAACAAGTGTTAGTGTTTTCTGCACAAAAGCGATTCTGCGAAGCAATGTGAACACTTCTGCTTCCCAGGCACAGAGAAGGTGCTAGCAGGGAATTCTCTGCCTGCCTTTCCCCAGTGCTCTGCAAGCTCTCCAGGACAACATAAAATCTGGGGCTCTGTGCTTTCTTTTGTTCTGAACAATTGTTAGTGTTTTCTGCGCAAAGGCGATTCTGCGAAGCAATGTGAACACTTCTGCTTCCCAGGCACAGAGAAGGTGCTAGCAGGGAATTCTCTGCCTGCCTTTCCCCAGTGCTATGCAAGCTCTCCAGGACAACAGCAAATCTGGGGCTCTGTGCTTTCTTTCGTTCTGAACAAGTGTTAATGTTTTCTGCACAAAAGCGATTCTGCGAAGCAATGTAAACACTTCTGCTTCCCAGGCACAGAGAAGGTGCTAGCAGGGAATTCTCTGCCTGCCTTTCCCCAGTGCTCTGCAAGCTCTCCAGAACAACAGCAAATCTGGGGCTCTGTGCTTTCTTTTGTTCTGAACAAGTGTTAGTGTTTTCTGCACAAAGGCGATTCTGCGAAGCAAAGTGAACACTTCTGCTTCCCAGGCACAGAGAAGGTGCTATCAGGGAATTCTCTGCCTGCCTTTCCCCAGTGCTCTGCAAGCTCTCCAGGACAACATAAAATCTGGGGCTCTGTGCTTTCTTTAGTTCTGAACAATTGTTAGTGTTTTCTGCACAAAGGCGATTCTGCGAAGCAATGTGAACACTTCTGCTTCCCAGGCACAGAGAAGGTGCTAGCAGGGAACTCTCTGCCTGCCTTTCCCCAGTGCTCTGCAAGCTCTCCAGGACAACAGCAAATCTGGGGCTCTGTGCTTTCTTTTGTTCTGAACAAGTGTTAGTGTTTTCTGCACAAAAGCGATTCTGCGAAGCAATGTGAACACTTCTGCTTCCCAGGCACAGAGAAGGTGCTAGCAGGGAATTCTCTGCCTGCCTTTCCCCAGTGCTCTGCAAGCTCTCCAGGACAACAGCAAATCTGGGGCTCTGTGCTTTCTTTTGTTCTGAACAAGTGTTAGTGTTTTCTGCACAAAAGCGATTCTGCGAAGCAATGTAAACACTTCTGCTTCCCAGGCACAGAGAAGGTGCTAGCAGGGAATTCTCTGCCTGCCTTTCCCCAGTGCTCTGCAAGCTCTCCAGAACAACAGCAAATCTGGGGCTCTGTGCTTTCTTTTGTTCTGAACAAGTGTTAGTGTTTTCTGCACAAAAGCGATTCTGCGAAGCAATGTGAACACTTCTGCTTCCCAGGCACAGAGAAGGTGCTAGCAGGGAATTCTCTGCCTGCCTTTCCCCAGTGCTCTGCAAGCTCTCCAGGACAACAGCAAATTTGGGGCTCTGTGCTTTCTTTAGTTCTGAGCAAGTGTTAGTGTTTTCTGCACAAAAGCGATTCTGCGAAGCAATGTAAACACTTCTGCTTCCCAGGCACAGAGAAGGTGCTAGCAGGGAATTCTCTGCCTGCCTTTCCCCAGTGCTCTGCAAGCTCTCCAGAACAACAGCAAATCTGGGGCTCTGTGCTTTCTTTTGTTCTGAACAAGTGTTAGTGTTTTCTGCACAAAAGCGATTCTGCGAAGCAATGTGAACACTTCTGCTTCCCAGGCACAGAGAAGGTGCTAGCAGGGAATTCTCTGCCTGCCTTTCCCCAGTGCTCTGCAAGCTCTCCAGAACAACAGCAAATCTGGGGCTCTGTGCTTTCTTTTGTTCTGAACAAGTGTTAGTGTTTTCTGCACAAAGGCGATTCTGCGAAGCAATGTGAACACTTCTGCTTCCCAGGCACAGAGAAGGTGCTAGCAGGGAATTCTCTGCCTGCCTTTCCCCAGTGCTCTGCAAGCTCTCCAGAACAACAGCAAATCTGGGGCTCTGTGCTTTATTTTGTTCTGAACAAGTGTTAGTGTTTTCTGCACAAAGGCGATTCTGCGAAGCAAAGTGAACACTTCTGCTTCCCAGGCACAGAGAAGGTGCTAGCAGGGAATTCTCTGCCTGCATTTCCCCAGTGCTCTGCAAGCTCTCCAGGACAACAGCAAATCTGGGGCTCTGTGCTTTCTTTTGTTCTGAACAAGTGTTAGTGTTTTCTGCACAAAAGCGATTCTGCGAAGCAATGTGAACACTTCTGCTTCCCAGGCACAGAGAAGGTGCTAGCAGGGAATTCTCTGCCTGCCTTTCCCCAGTGCTCTGCAAGCTCTCCAGGACAACAGCAAATCTGGGGCTCTGTGCTTTCTTTTGTTCTGAACCAGTGTTAGTGTTTTCTGCACAAAAGCGATTCTGCGAAGCAATGTGAACACTTCTGCTTCCCAGGCACAGAGAAGGTGCTAGCAGGGAATTCTCTGCCTGCCTTTCCCCAGTGCTCTGCAAGCTCTCCAGGACAACAGCAAATCTGGGGCTCTGTGCTTTCTTTTGTTCTGAACAATTGTTAGTGTTTTCTGCACAAAAGCGATTCTGCGAAGCAATGTGAACACTTCTGTTTCCCAGGCACAGAGAAGTTGCTAGCAGGGAATTCTCTGCCTGCCTTTCCCCAGTGCTCTGCAAGCTCTCCAGAACAACAGCAAATCTGGGGCTCTGTGCTTTCTTTTGTTCTGAACAATTGTTAGTGTTTTCTGCACAAAGGCGATTCTGCGAAGCAATGTGAACACTTCTGCTTCCCAGGCACAGAGAAGGTGCTAGCAGGGAATTCTCTGCCTGCCTTTCCCCAGTGCTATGCAAGCTCTCCAGGACAACATAAAATCTGGGGCTCTGTGCTTTCTTTCCTTCTGAACAAGTGTTAGTGTTTTCTGCACAAAAGCGATTCTGCGAAGCAATGTAAACACTTCTGCTTCCCAGGCACAGAGAAGGTGCTAGCAGGGAATTCTTTGCCTGCCTTTCCCCAGTGCTCTGCAAGCTCTCCAGAACAACAGCAAATCTGGGGCTCTGTGCTTTCTTTTGTTCTGAACAAGTGTTAGTGTTTTCTGCACAAAGGCGATTCTGCGAAGCAAAGTGAACACTTCTGCTTCCCAGGCACAGAGAAGGTGCTAGCAGGGAATTCTCTGCCTGCCTTTCCCCAGTGCTCTGCAAGCTCTCCAGGACAACATAAAATCTGGGGCTCTGTGCTTTCTTTTGTTCTGAACAATTGTTAGTGTTTTCTGCACAAAGGCGATTCTGCGAAGCAATGTGAACACTTCTGCTTCCCAGGCACAGAGAAGGTGCTAGCAGGGAATTCTCTGCCTGCCTTTCCCCAGTGCTATGCAAGCTCTCCAGGAGAATAGCAAATCTGGGGCTCTGTGCTTTCTTTCGTTCTGAACAAGTGTTAGTGTTTTCTGCACAAAAGCGATTCTGCGAAGCAATGTAAACACTTCTGCTTCCCAGGCACAGAGAAGGTGCTAGCAGGGAATTCTCTGCCTGCCTTTCCCCAGTGCTCTGCAAGCTCTCCAGAACAACAGCAAATCTGGGGCTCTGTGCTTTCTTTTGTTCTGAACAAGTGTTAGTGTTTTCTGCACAAAGGCGATTCTGCGAAGCAAAGTGAACACTTCTGCTTCCCAGGCACAGAGAAGGTGCTAGCAGGGAATTCTCTGCCTGCCTTTCCCCAGTGCTCTGCAAGCTCTCCAGGACAACATAAAATCTGGGGCTCTGTGCTTTCTTTAGTTCTGAACAATTGTTAGTGTTTTCTGCACAAAGGCGATTCTGCGAAGCAATGTGAACACTTCTGCTTCCCAGGCACAGAGAAGGTGCTAGCAGGGAACTCTCTGCCTGCCTTTCCCCAGTGCTCTGCAAGCTCTCCAGGACAACAGCAAATCTGGGGCTCTGTGCTTTCTTTTGTTCTGAACAAGTGTTAGTGTTTTCTGCACAAAAGCGATTCTGCGAAGCAATGTGAACACTTCTGCTTCCCAGGCACAGAGAAGGTGCTAGCAGGGAATTCCCTGCCTGCCTTTCCCCAGTGCTCTGCAAGCTCTCCAGGACAACAGCAAATCTGGGGCTCTGTGCTTTCTTTTGTTCTGAACAAGTGTTAGTGTTTTCTGCACAAAAGCGATTCTGCGAAGCAATGTGAACACTTCTGCTTCCCAGGCACAGAGAAGGTGCTATCAGGGAATTCTCTGCCTGCCTTTCCCCAGTGCTCTGCAAGCTCTCCAGGACAACATAAAATCTGGGGCTCTGTGCTTTCTTTCCTTCTGAACAAGTGTTAGTGTTTTCTGCACAAAAGCGATTCTGCGAAGCAATGTGAACACTTCTGCTTCCCAGGCACAGAGAAGGTGCTAGCAGGGAATTCTCTGCCTGCCTTTCCCCAGTGCTCTGCAAGCTCTCCAGGACAACAGCAAATCTGGGGCTCTGTGCTTTCTTTTGTTCTGAACAAGTGTTAGTGTTTTCTGCACAAAAGCGATTCTGCGAAGCAATGTAAACACTTCTGCTTCCCAGGCACAGAGAAGGTGCTAGCAGGGAATTCTCTGCCTGCCTTTCCCCAGTGCTCTGCAAGCTCTCCAGGACAACAGCAAATCTGGGGCTCTGTGCTTTCTTTTGTTCTGAACAAGTGTTAGTGTTTTCTGCACAAAAGCGATTCTGCGAAGCAATGTAAACACTTCTGCTTCCCAGGCACAGAGAAGGTGCTAGCAGGGAATTCTCTGCCTGCCTTTCCCCAGTGCTCTGCAAGCTCTCCAGGACAACATAAAATCTGGAGCTCTGTGCTTTCTTTTGTTCTGAACCAGTGTTAGTGTTTTCTGCACAAAAGCGATTCTGCGAAGCAATGTGAACACTTCTGCTTCCCAGGCACAGAGAAGGTGCTAGCAGGGAATTCTCTGCCTGCCTTTCCCCAGTGCTCTGCAAGCTCTCCAGGACAACATAAAATCTGGGGCTCTGTGCTTTCTTTCCTTCTGAACAAGTGTTAGTGTTTTCTGCACAAAAGCGAATCTGCGAAGCAATGTGAACACTTCTGCTTCCCAGGCACAGAGAAGGTGCTAGCAGGGAATTCTCTGCCTGCCTTTCCCCAGTGCTCTGCAAGCTCTCCAGGACAACATAGAATCTGGGGCTCTGTGCTTTCTTTCCTTCTGAACAAGTGTTAGTGTTTTCTGCACAAAAGCGATTCTGCGAAGCAATGTGAACACTTCTGCTTCCCAGGCACAGAGAAGGTGCTAGCAGGGAATTCTCTGCCTGCCTTTCCCCAGTGCTCTGCAAGCTCTCCAGGACAACATAAAATCTGGGGCTCTGTGCTTTCTTTCCTTCTGAACAAGTGTTACTGTTTTCTGCACAAAGGCGATTCTGCGAAGCAATGTGAACACTTCTGCTTCCCAGGCACAGAGACGGTGCTAGCAGGGAATTCTCTGCCTGCCTTTCCCCAGTGCTCTGCAAGCTCTCCAGGACAACAGCAAATTTGGGGCTCTGTGCTTTCTTTAGTTCTGAACAAGTGTTAGTGTTTTCTGCACAAAAGCGATTCTGCGAAGCAATGTGAACACTTCTGCTTCCCAGGCACAGAGAAGGTGCTAGCAGGGAATTCTCTGCCTGCCTTTCCCCAGTGCTCTGCAAGCTCTCCAGGACAACAGCAAATCTGGGGCTCTGTGCTTTCTTTAGTTCTGAACAAGTGTTAGTGTTTTCTGCACAAAAGCGATTCTGCGAAGCAATGTAAACACTTCTGCTTCCCAGGCACAGAGAAGGTGCTAGCAGGGAATTCTCTGCCTGCCTTTCCCCAGTGCTCTGCAAGCTCTCCAGAACAACAGCAAATCTGGGGCTCTGTGCTTTCTTTTGTTCTGAACAAGTGTTAGTGTTTTCTGCACAAAGGCGATTCTGCGAAGCAATGTGAACACTTCTGCTTCCCAGGCACAGAGAAGGTGCTAGCAGGGAATTCTCTGCCTGCCTTTCCCCAGTGCTCTGCAAGCTCTCCAGGACAACATAAAATCTGGGGCTCTGTGCTTTCTTTTGTTCTGAACAATTGTTAGTGTTTTCTGCACAAAGGCGATTCTGCGAAGCAATGTGAACACTTCTGCTTCCCAGGCACAGAGAAGGTGCTAGCAGGGAATTCTCTGCCTGCCTTTCCCCAGTGCTCTGCAAGCTCTCCAGGACAACAGCAAATTTGGGGCTCTGTGCTTTCTTTAGTTCTGAACAAGTGTTAGTGTTTTCTGCACAAAGGCGATTCTGCGAAGCAATGTGAACACTTCTGCTTCCCAGGCACAGAGAAGGTGCTAGCAGGGAATTCTCTGCCTGCCTTTCCCCAGTGCTCTGCAAGCTCTCCAGGACAACAGCAAATTTGGGGCTCTGTGCTTTCTTTAGTTCTGAAGAAGTGTTGGTGTTTTCTGCACAAAAGCGATTCTGCGAAGCAATGTAAACACTTCTGCTTCCCAGGCACAGAGAAGTTGCTAGCAGGGAATTCTCTGTCTGCCTTTCCCCAGTGCTCTGCAAGCTCTCCAGGACAACATAAAATCTGGGGCTCTGTGCTTTCTTTCCTTCTGAACAAGTGTTAGTGTTTTCTGCACAAAAGCGAATCTGCGAAGCAATGTGAACACTTCTGCTTCCCAGGCACAGAGAAGGTGCTAGCAGGGAATTCTCTGCCTGCCTTTCCCCAGTGCTCTGCAAGCTCTCCAGGACAACATAAAATCTGGGGCTCTGTGCTTTCTTTCCTTCTGAACAAGTGTTAGTGTTTTCTGCACAAAAGCGATTCTGCGAAGCAATGTGAACACTTCTGCTTCCCAGGCACAGAGAAGGTGCTATCAGGGAATTCTCTGCCTGCCTTTCCCCAGTGCTCTGCAAGCTCTCCAGGACAACATAAAATCTGGGGCTCTGTGCTTTCTTTCCTTCTGAACAAGTGTTACTGTTTTCTGCACAAAGGCGATTCTGCGAAGCAATGTGAACACTTCTGCTTCCCAGGCACAGAGACGGTGCTAGCAGGGAATTCTCTGCCTGCCTTTCCCCAGTGCTCTGCAAGCTCTCCAGGACAACAGCAAATCTGGGGCTCTGTGCTTTCTTTAGTTCTGAACAAGTGTTAGTGTTTTCTGCACAAAAGCGATTCTGCGAAGCAATGTAAATACTTCTGCTTCCCAGGCACAGAGAAGGTGCTAGCAGGGAATTCTCTGCCTGCCTTTCCCCAGTGCTCTGCAAGCTCTCCAGAACAACAGCAAATCTGGGGCTCTGTGCTTTCTTTTGTTCTGAACAAGTGTTAGTGTTTTCTGCACAAAGGCGATTCTGCGAAGCAATGTGAACACTTCTGCTTCCCAGGCACAGAGAAGGTGCTAGCAGGGAATTCTCTGCCTGCCTTTCCCCAGTGCTCTGCAAGCTCTCCAGAACAACAGCAAATCTGGGGCTCTGTGCTTTCTTTTGTTCTGAACAAGTGTTAGTGTTTTCTGCACAAAGGCGATTCTGCGAAGCAATGTGAACACTTCTGCTTCCCAGGCACAGAGAAGGTGCTAGCAGGGAATTCTCTGCCTGCCTTTCCCCAGTGCTCTGCAAGCTCTCCAGGACAACAGCAAATTTGGGGCTCTGTGCTTTCTTTAGTTCTGAACAAGTGTTGGTGTTTTCTGCACAAAAGCGATTCTGCGAAGCAATGTAAACACTTCTGCTTCCCAGGCACAGAGAAGGTGCTAGCAGGGAATTCTCTGTCTGCCTTTCCCCAGTGCTCTGCAAGCTCTCCAGAACAACAGCAAATCTGGGGCTCTGTGCTTTCTTTTGTTCTGAACAAGTGTTAGTGTTTTCTGCACAAAGGCGATTCTGCGAAGCAATGTGAACACTTCTGCTTCCCAGGCACAGAGAAGGTGCTAGCAGGGAATTCTCTGCCTGCCTTTCCCCAGTGCTCTGCAAGCTCTCCAGAACAACAGCAAATCTGGGGCTCTGTGCTTTATTTTGTTCTGAACAAGTGTTAGTGTTTTCTGCACAAAGGCGATTCTGCGAAGCAAAGTGAACACTTCTGCTTCCCAGGCACAGAGAAGGTGCTAGCAGGGAATTCTCTGCCTGCATTTCCCCAGTGCTCTGCAAGCTCTCCAGGACAACAGCAAATCTGGGGCTCTGTGCTTTCTTTTGTTCTGAACAAGTGTTAGTGTTTTCTGCACAAAAGCGATTCTGCGAAGCAATGTGAACACTTCTGCTTCCCAGGCACAGAGAAGGTGCTAGCAGGGAATTCTCTGCCTGCCTTTCCCCAGTGCTCTGCAAGCTCTCCAGGACAACAGCAAATCTGGGGCTCTGTGCTTTCTTTTGTTCTGAACAAGTGTTAGTGTTTTCTGCACAAAAGCGATTCTGCGAAGCAATGTGAACACTTCTGCTTCCCAGGCACAGAGAAGGTGCTAGCAGGGAATTCTCTGCCTGCCTTTCCCCAGTGCTCTGCAAGCTCTCCAGGACAACATAAAATCTGGGGCTCTGTGCTTTCTTTTGTTCTGAACAAGTGTTAGTGTTTTCTGCACAAAAGCGATTCTGCGAAGCAATGTGAACACTTCTGCTTCCCAGGCACAGAGAAGGTGCTAGCAGGGAATTCTCTGCCTGCCTTTCCCCAGTGCTCTGCAAGCTCTCCAGGACAACATAAAATCTGGGGCTCTGTGCTTTCTTTCCTTCTGAACAAGTGTTAGTGTTTTCTGCACAAAAGCGAATCTGCGAAGCAATGTGAACACTTCTGCTTCCCAGGCACAGAGAAGGTGCTAGCAGGGAATTCTCTGCCTGCCTTTCCCCAGTGCTCTGCAAGCTCTCCAGGACAACATAAAATCTGGGGCTCTGTGCTTTCTTTCCTTCTGAACAAGTGTTAGTGTTTTCTGCACAAAGGCGATTCTGCGAAGCAATGTGAACACTTCTGCTTCCCAGGCACAGAGAAGGTGCTAGCAGGGAATTCTCTGCCTGCCTTTCCCCAGTGCTCTGCAAGCTCTCCAGGACAACAGCAAATTTGAGGCTCTGTGCTTTCTTTAGTTCTGAACAAGTGTTAGTGTTTTCTGCACAAAAGCGATTCTGCGAAGCAATGTGAACACTTCTGCTTCCCAGGCACAGAGAAGGTGCTAGCAGGGAATTCTCTGCCTGCCTTTCCCCAGTGCTCTGCAAGCTCTCCAGGACAACAGCAAATCTGGGGCTCTGTGCTTTCTTTAGTTCTGAACAAGTGTTAGTGTTTTCTGCACAAAAGCGATTCTGCGAAGCAATGTGAACACTTCTGCTTCCCAGGCACAGAGAAGGTGCTAGCAGGGAATTCTCTGCCTGCCTTTCCCCAGTGCTCTGCAAGCTCTCCAGAACAACAGCAAATCTGGGGCTCTGTGCTTTCTTTTGTTCTGAACAAGTGTTAGTGTTTTCTGCACAAAGGCGATTCTGCGAAGCAATGTGAACACTTCTGCTTCCCAGGCACAGAGAAGGTGCTAGCAGGGAATTCTCTGCCTGCCTTTCCCCAGTGCTCTGCAAGCTCTCCAGGACAACATAAAATCTGGGGCTCTGTGCTTTCTTTTGTTCTGAACAATTGTTAGTGTTTTCTGCACAAAGGCGATTCTGCGAAGCAATGTGAACACTTCTGCTTCCCAGGCACAGAGAAGGTGCTAGCAGGGAATTCTCTGCCTGCCTTTCCCCAGTGCTCTGCAAGCTCTCCAGAACAACAGCAAATCTGGGGCTCTGTGCTTTCTTTTGTTCTGAACAAGTGTTAGTGTTTTCTGCACAAAGGCGATTCTGCGAAGCAATGTGAACACTTCTGCTTCCCAGGCACAGAGAAGGTGCTAGCAGGGAATTCTCTGCCTGCCTTTCCCCAGTGCTCTGCAAGCTCTCCAGGACAACAGCAAATTTGGTGCTCTGTGCTTTCTTTCGTTCTGAACAAGTGTTGGTGTTTTCTGCACAAAAGCGATTCTGCGAAGCAATGTAAACACTTCTGCTTCCCAGGCACAGAGAAGGTGCTAGCAGGGAATTCTCTGCCTGCCTTTCCCCAGTGCTCTGCAAGCTCTCCAGAACAACAGCAAATCTGGGGCTCTGTGCTTTCTTTCCTTCTGAACAAGTGTTACTGTTTTCTGCACAAAGGCGATTCTGCGAAGCAATGTGAACACTTCTGCTTCCCAGGCACAGAGAAGGTGCTAGCAGGGAATTCTCTGCCTGCCTTTCCCCAGTGCTCTGCAAGCTCTCCAGGACAACAGCAAATCTGGGGCTCTGTGCTTTCTTTTGTTCTGAACCAGTGTTAGTGTTTTCTGCACAAAAGCGATTCTGCGAAGCAATGTGAACACTTCTGCTTCCCAGGCACAGAGAAGGTGCTAGCAGATAATTCTCTGCCTGCCTTTCCCCAGTGCTCTGCAAGCTCTCCAGGACAACAGCAAATCTGGGGCTCTGTGCTTTCTTTTGTTCTGAACAATTGTTAGTGTTTTCTGCACAAAAGCGATTCTGCGAAGCAATGTGAACACTTCTGCTTCCCAGGCACAGAGAAGGTGCTAGCAGGGAATTCTCTGCCTGCCTTTCCCCAGTGCTATGCAAGCTCTCCAGAACAACAGCAAATCTGGGGCTCTGTGCTTTCTTTCCTTCTGAACAAGTGATACTGTTTTCTGCACAAAAGCGATTCTGCGAAGCAATGTGAACACTTCTGCTTCCCAGGCACAGAGAAGGTGCTAGCAGGGAATTCTCTGCCTGCCTTTCCCCAGTGCTCTGCAAGCTCTCCAGGACAACATAGAATCTGGGGCTCTGTGCTTTCTTTCCTTCTGAACAAGTGTTAGTGTTTTCTGCACAAAGGCGATTCTGCGAAGCAATGTAAACACTTCTGCTTCCCAGGCACAGAGACGGTGCTAGCAGGGAATTCTCTGCCTGCCTTTCCCCAGTGCTCTGCAAGCTCTCCAGAACAACATAAAATCTGGGGCTCTGTGCTTTCTTTTGTTCTGAACAAGTGTTAGTGTTTTCTGCACAAAAGCGATTCTGCGAAGCAATGTGAACACTTCTGCTTCCCAGGCACAGAGAAGGTGCTAGCAGGGAATTCTCTGCCTGCCTTTCCCCAGTGCTCTGCAAGCTCTCCAGGACAACAGCAAATCTGGGGCTCTGTGCTTTCTTTTGTTCTGAACCAGTGTTAGTGTTTTCTGCACAAAAGCGATTCTGCGAAGCAATGTGAACACTTCTGCTTCCCAGGCACAGAGAAGGTGCTAGCAGATAATTCTCTGCCTGCCTTTCCCCAGTGCTCTGCAAGCTCTCCAGGACAACAGCAAATCTGGGGCTCTGTGCTTTCTTTTGTTCTGAACAATTATTAGTGTTTTCTGCACAAAAGCGATTCTGCGAAGCAATGTGAACACTTCTGTTTCCCAGGCACAGAGAAGTTGCTAGCAGGGAATTCTCTGCCTGCCTTTCCCCAGTGCTCTGCAAGCTCTCCAGAACAACAGCAAATCTGGGGCTCTGTGCTTTCTTTTGTTCTGAACAAGTGTTAGTGTTTTCTGCACAAAGGCGATTCTGCGAAGCAATGTGAACACTTCTGCTTCCCAGGCACAGAGAAGGTGCTAGCAGGGAATTCTCTGCCTGCCTTTCCCCAGTGCTCTGCAAGCTCTCCAGGACAACATAAAATCTGGGGCTCTGTGCTTTCTTTCCTTCTGAACAAGTGTTACTGTTTTCTGCACAAAAGCGATTCTGCGAAGCAATGTAAACACTTCTGCTTCCCAGGCACAGAGAAGGTGCTAGCAGGGAATTCTTTGCCTGCCTTTCCCCAGTGCTCTGCAAGCTCTCCAGAACAACAGCAAATCTGGGGCTCTGTGCTTTCTTTTGTTCTGAACAAGTGTTAGTGTTTTCTGCACAAAAGCGATTCTGCGAAGCAATGTGAACACTTCTGCTTCCCAGGCACAGAGAAGGTGCTAGCAGGGAATTCTCTGCCTGCCTTTCCCCAGTGCTCTGCAAGCTCTCCAGGACAACATAGAATCTGGGGCTCTGTGCTTTCTTTCCTTCTGAACAAGTGATACTGTTTTCTGCACAAAAGCGATTCTGCGAAGCAATGTGAACACTTCTGCTTCCCAGGCACAGAGAAGGTGCTAGCAGGGAATTCTCTGCCTGCCTTTCCCCAGTGCTCTGCAAGCTCTCCAGGACAACATAGAATCTGGGGCTCTGTGCTTTCTTTCCTTCTGAACAAGTGTTACTGTTTTCTGCACAAAGGCGATTCTGCGAAGCAATGTAAACACTTCTGCTTCCCAGGCACAGAGACGGTGCTAGCAGGGAATTCTCTGCCTGCCTTTCCCCAGTGCTCTGCAAGCTCTCCAGAACAACATAAAATCTGGGGCTCTGTGCTTTCTTTTGTTCTGAACAAGTGTTAGTGTTTTCTGCACAAAAGCGATTCTGCGAAGCAATGTGAACACTTCTGCTTCCCAGGCACAGAGAAGGTGCTAGCAGGGAATTCTCTGCCTGCCTTTCCCCAGTGCTCTGCAAGCTCTCCAGGACAACAGCAAATCTGGGGCTCTGTGCTTTCTTTTGTTCTGAACAATTGTTAGTGTTTTCTGCACAAAAGCGATTCTGCGAAGCAATGTGAACACTTCTGTTTCCCAGGCACAGAGAAGTTGCTAGCAGGGAATTCTCTGCCTGCCTTTCCCCAGTGCTCTGCAAGCTCTCCAGAACAACAGCAAATCTGGGGCTCTGTGCTTTCTTTTGTTCTGAACAAGTGTTAGTGTTTTCTGCACAAAGGCGATTCTGCGAAGCAATGTGAACACTTCTGCTTCCCAGGCACAGAGAAGGTGCTAGCAGGGAATTCTCTGCCTGCCTTTCCCCAGTGCTCTGCAAGCTCTCCAGGACAACATAAAATCTGGGGCTCTGTGCTTTCTTTCGTTCTGAACAAGTGTTAGTGTTTTCTGCACAAAAGCGATTCTGCGAAGCAATGTAAACACTTCTGCTTCCCAGGCACAGAGAAGGTGCTAGCAGGGAATTCTTTGCCTGCCTTTCCCCAGTGCTCTGCAAGCTCTCCAGAACAACAGCAAATCTGGGGCTCTGTGCTTTCTTTTGTTCTGAACAAGTGTTAGTGTTTTCTGCACAAAAGCGATTCTGCGAAGCAATGTGAACACTTCTGCTTCCCAGGCACAGAGAAGGTGCTAGCAGGGAATTCTCTGCCTGCCTTTCCCCAGTGCTCTGCAAGCTCTCCAGGACAACATAAAATCTGGGGCTCTGTGCTTTCTTTTGTTCTGAACAATTGTTAGTGTTTTCTGCACAAAGGCGATTCTGCGAAGCAATGTGAACACTTCTGCTTCCCAGGCACAGAGAAGGTGCTAGCAGGGAATTCTCTGCCTGCCTTTCCCCAGTGCTATGCAAGCTCTCCAGGACAACAGCAAATCTGGGGCTCTGTGCTTTCTTTCGTTCTGAACAAGTGTTAGTGTTTTCTGCACAAAAGCGATTCTGCGAAGCAATGTAAACACTTCTGCTTCCCAGGCACAGAGAAGGTGCTAGCAGGGAATTCTCTGCCTGCCTTTCCCCAGTGCTCTGCAAGCTCTCCAGAACAACAGCAAATCTGGGGCTCTGTGCTTTCTTTAGTTCTGAACAATTGTTAGTGTTTTCTGCACAAAGGCGATTCTGCGAAGCAATGTGAACACTTCTGCTTCCCAGGCACAGAGAAGGTGCTAGCAGGGAACTCTCTGCCTGCCTTTCCCCAGTGCTCTGCAAGCTCTCCAGGACAACAGCAAATCTGGGGCTCTGTGCTTTCTTTTGTTCTGAACAAGTGTTAGTGTTTTCTGCACAAAAGCGATTCTGCGAAGCAATGTGAACACTTCTGCTTCCCAGGCACAGAGAAGGTGCTAGCAGGGAATTCTCTGCCTGCCTTTCCCCAGTGCTCTGCAAGCTCTCCAGGACAACAGCAAATCTGGGGCTCTGTGCTTTCTTTTGTTCTGAACAAGTGTTAGTGTTTTCTGCACAAAAGCGATTCTGCGAAGCAATGTGAACACTTCTGCTTCCCAGGCACAGAGAAGGTGCTATCAGGGAATTCTCTGCCTGCCTTTCCCCAGTGCTCTGCAAGCTCTCCAGGACAACATAAAATCTGGGGCTCTGTGCTTTCTTTCCTTCTGAACAAGTGTTAGTGTTTTCTGCACAAAAGCGATTCTGCGAAGCAATGTGAACACTTCTGCTTCCCAGGCACAGAGAAGGTGCTAGCAGGGAATTCTCTGCCTGCCTTTCCCCAGTGCTCTGCAAGCTCTCCAGGACAACAGCAAATCTGGGGCTCTGTGCTTTCTTTTGTTCTGAACAAGTGTTAGTGTTTTCTGCACAAAAGCGATTCTGCGAAGCAATGTAAACACTTCTGCTTCCCAGGCACAGAGAAGGTGCTAGCAGGGAATTCTCTGCCTGCCTTTCCCCAGTGCTCTGCAAGCTCTCCAGGACAACATAAAATCTGGGGCTCTGTGCTTTCTTTTGTTCTGAACAATTGTTAGTGTTTTCTGCACAAAGGCGATTCTGCGAAGCAATGTGAACACTTCTGCTTCCCAGGCACAGAGAAGGTGCTAGCAGGGAATTCTCTGCCTGCCTTTCCCCAGTGCTCTGCAAGCTCTCCAGGACAACAGCAAATCTGGGGCTCTGTGCTTTCTTTCGTTCTGAACAAGTGTTAGTGTTTTCTGCACAAAAGCGATTCTGCGAAGCAATGTAAACACTTCTGCTTCCCAGGCACAGAGAAGGTGCTAGCAGGGAATTCTCTGCCTGCCTTTCCCCAGTGCTCTGCAAGCTCTCCAGAACAACAGCAAATCTGGGGCTCTGTGCTTTCTTTAGTTCTGAACAATTGTTAGTGTTTTCTGCACAAAGGCGATTCTGCGAAGCAATGTGAACACTTCTGCTTCCCAGGCACAGAGAAGGTGCTAGCAGGGAACTCTCTGCCTGCCTTTCCCCAGTGCTCTGCAAGCTCTCCAGGACAACAGCAAATCTGGGGCTCTGTGCTTTCTTTTGTTCTGAACAAGTGTTAGTGTTTTCTGCACAAAAGCGATTCTGCGAAGCAATGTGAACACTTCTGCTTCCCAGGCACAGAGAAGGTGCTAGCAGGGAATTCTCTGCCTGCCTTTCCCCAGTGCTCTGCAAGCTCTCCAGGACAACAGCAAATCTGGGGCTCTGTGCTTTCTTTTGTTCTGAACAAGTGTTAGTGTTTTCTGCACAAAAGCGATTCTGCGAAGCAATGTGAACACTTCTGCTTCCCAGGCACAGAGAAGGTGCTATCAGGGAATTCTCTGCCTGCCTTTCCCCAGTGCTCTGCAAGCTCTCCAGGACAACATAAAATCTGGGGCTCTGTGCTTTCTTTCCTTCTGAACAAGTGTTAGTGTTTTCTGCACAAAAGCGATTCTGCGAAGCAATGTGAACACTTCTGCTTCCCAGGCACAGAGAAGGTGCTAGCAGGGAATTCTCTGCCTGCCTTTCCCCAGTGCTCTGCAAGCTCTCCAGGACAACAGCAAATCTGGGGCTCTGTGCTTTCTTTTGTTCTGAACAAGTGTTAGTGTTTTCTGCACAAAAGCGATTCTGCGAAGCAATGTAAACACTTCTGCTTCCCAGGCACAGAGAAGGTGCTAGCAGGGAATTCTCTGCCTGCCTTTCCCCAGTGCTCTGCAAGCTCTCCAGGACAACATAAAATCTGGGGCTCTGTGCTTTCTTTTGTTCTGAACAATTGTTAGTGTTTTCTGCACAAAGGCGATTCTGCGAAGCAATGTGAACACTTCTGCTTCCCAGGCACAGAGAAGGTGCTAGCAGGGAATTCTCTGCCTGCCTTTCCCCAGTGCTCTGCAAGCTCTCCAGGACAACAGCAAATCTGGGGCTCTGTGCTTTCTTTTGTTCTGAACAAGTGTTAGTGTTTTCTGCACAAAAGCGATTCTGCGAAGCAATGTAAACACTTCTGCTTCCCAGGCACAGAGAAGGTGCTAGCAGGGAATTCTCTGCCTGCCTTTCCCCAGTGCTCTGCAAGCTATCCAGGACAACATAAAATCTGGAGCTCTGTGCTTTCTTTTGTTCTGAACCAGTGTTAGTGTTTTCTGCACAAAAGCGATTCTGCGAAGCAATGTGAACACGTCTGCTTCCCAGGCACAGAGAAGGTGCTAGCAGGGAATTCTCTGCCTGCCTTTCCCCAGTGCTCTGCAAGCTCTCCAGGACAACATAAAATCTGGGGCTCTGTGCTTTCTTTCCTTCTGAACAAGTGTTAGTGTTTTCTGCACAAAAGCGAATCTGCGAAGCAATGTGAACACTTCTGCTTCCCAGGCACAGAGAAGGTGCTAGCAGGGAATTCTCTGCCTGCCTTTCCCCAGTGCTCTGCAAGCTCTCCAGGACAACATAAAATCTGGGGCTCTGTGCTTTCTTTCCTTCTGAACAAGTGTTAGTGTTTTCTGCACAAAAGCGATTCTGCGAAGCAATGTGAACACTTCTGCTTCCCAGGCACAGAGAAGGTGCTAGCAGGGAATTCTCTGCCTGCCTTTCCCCAGTGCTCTGCAAGCTCTCCAGGACAACATAAAATCTGGGGCTCTGTGCTTTCTTTCCTTCTGAACAAGTGTTAGTGTTTTCTGCACAAAAGCGATTCTGCGAAGCAATGTGAACACTTCTGCTTCCCAGGCACAGAGAAGGTGCTAGCAGGGAATTCTCTGCCTGCCTTTCCCCAGTGCTCTGCAAGCTCTCCAGGACAACAGCAAATCTGGGGCTCTGTGCTTTCTTTTGTTCTGAACAACTGTTAGTGTTTTCTGCACAAAAGCAATTCTGCGAAGCAATGTGAACACTTCTGCTTCCCAGGCACAGAGAAGGTGGTAGCAGGGAATTCTCTGCCTGCCTTTCCCCAGTGCTATGCAAGCTCTCCAGGACAACATAAAATCTGGGGCTCTGTGCTTTCTTTCCTTCTGAACAAGTGTTAGTGTTTTCTGCACAAAGGCGATTCTGCGAAGCAATGTGAACATTCCTGCTTCCCAGGCACAGAGAAGGTGCTAGCAGGGAATTCTCTGCCTGCCTTTCCCCAGTGCTATGCAAGCTCTCCAGAACAACAGCAAATCTGGGGCTCTGTGCTTTCTTTCCTTCTGAACAAGTGATACTGTTTTCTGCACAAAAGCGATTCTGCGAAGCAATGTGAACACTTCTGCTTCCCAGGCACAGAGAAGGTGCTAGCAGGGAATTCTCTGCCTGCCTTTCCCCAGTGCTCTGCAAGCTCTCCAGGACAACATAGAATCTGGGGCTCTGTGCTTTCTTTCCTTCTGAACAAGTGTTACTGTTTTCTGCACAAAAGCGATTCTGCGAAGCAATGTGAACACTTCTGCTTCCCAGGCACAGAGAAGGTGCTAGCAGGGAATTCTCTATCCTGCATTTCCCCAGTGCTCTGCAAGCTCTCCAGAACAACAGCAAATCTGGGGCTCTGTGCTTTCTTTTGTTCTGAACAAGTGTTAGTGTTTTCTGCACAAAAGCGATTCTGCGAAGCAATGTGAACACTTCTGCTTCCCAGGCACAGAGAAGGTGCTAGCAGATAATTCTCTGCCTGCCTTTCCCCAGTGCTCTGCAAGCTCTCCAGGACAACATAAAATCTGGGGCTCTGTGCTTTCTTTTGTTCTGAACAAGTGTTAGTGTTTTCTGCACAAAAGCGAATCTGCGAAGCAATGTGAACACTTCTGCTTCCAAGGCACAGAGAAGGTGCTAGCAGGGAATTATCTGCCTGCCTTTCCCCAGTGCTCTGCAAGCTCTCCAGGACAACAGCAAATCTGGGGCTCTGTGCTTTCTTTTGTTCTGAACAAGTGTTAGTGTTTTCTGCACAAAAGCGATTCTGCGAAGCAATGTGAACACTTCTGCTTCCCAGGCACAGAGAAGGTGCTAGCAGGGAATTCTCTGCCTGCCTTTCCCCAGTGCTCTGCAAGCTCTCCAGGACAACAGCAAATCTGGGGCTCTGTGCTTTCTTTTGTTCTGAACAACTGTTAGTGTTTTCTGCACAAAAGCGATTCTGCGAAGCAATGTGAACACTTCTGCTTCCCAGGCACAGAGAAGGTGCTATCAGGGAATTCTCTGCCTGCCTTTCCCCAGTGCTCTGCAAGCTCTCCAGGACAACATAGAATCTGGGGCTCTGTGCTTTCTTTTGTTCTGAACAAGTGTTAGTGTTTTCTGCACAAAAGCGATTCTGCGAAGCAATGTGAACACTTCTGCTTCCCAGGCACAGAGAAGGTGCTAGCAGGGAATTCTCTGCCTGCCTTTCCCCAGTGCTCTGCAAGCTCTCCAGGACAACATAGAATCTGGGGCTCTGTGCTTTCTTTCCTTCTGAACAAGTGTTACTGTTTTCTGCACAAAAGCGATTCTGCGAAGCAATGTGAACACTTCTGCTTCCCAGGCACAGAGAAGGTGCTAGCAGGGAATTCTCTATCCTGCATTTCCCCAGTGCTCTGCAAGCTCTCCAGAACAACAGCAAATCTGGGGCTCTGTGCTTTCTTTTGTTCTGAACAAGTGTTAGTGTTTTCTGCACAAAAGCGATTCTGCGAAGCAATGTGAACACTTCTGCTTCCCAGGCACAGAGAAGGTGCTAGCAGATAATTCTCTGCCTGCCTTTCCCCAGTGCTCTGCAAGCTCTCCAGGACAACATAAAATCTGGGGCTCTGTGCTTTCTTTTGTTCTGAACAAGTGTTAGTGTTTTCTGCACAAAAGCGAATCTGCGAAGCAATGTGAACACTTCTGCTTCCAAGGCACAGAGAAGGTGCTAGCAGGGAATTATCTGCCTGCCTTTCCCCAGTGCTCTGCAAGCTCTCCAGGACAACAGCAAATCTGGGGCTCTGTGCTTTCTTTTGTTCTGAACAAGTGTTAGTGTTTTCTGCACAAAAGCGATTCTGCGAAGCAATGTGAACACTTCTGCTTCCCAGGCACAGAGAAGGTGCTAGCAGGGAATTCTCTGCCTGCCTTTCCCCAGTGCTCTGCAAGCTCTCCAGGACAACAGCAAATCTGGGGCTCTGTGCTTTCTTTTGTTCTGAACAACTGTTAGTGTTTTCTGCACAAAAGCGATTCTGCGAAGCAATGTGAACACTTCTGCTTCCCAGGCACAGAGAAGGTGCTAGCAGGGAATTCTCTGCCTGCCTTTCCCCAGTGCTCTGCAAGCTCTCCAGAACAACAGCAAATCTGGGGCTCTGTGCTTTCTTTTGTTCTGAACAAGTGTTAGTGTTTTCTGCACAAAAGCGATTCTGCGAAGCAATGTGAACACTTCTGCTTCCCAGGCACAGAGAAGGTGCTAGCAGGGAATTCTCTGCCTGCCTTTCCCCAGTGCTCTGCAAGCTCTCCAGGACAACATAAAATCTGGGGCTCTGTGCTTTCTTTTGTTCTGAACAATTGTTAGTGTTTTCTGCACAAAGGCGATTCTGCGAAGCAATGTGAACACTTCTGCTTCCCAGGCACAGAGAAGGTGCTAGCAGGGAATTCTCTGCCTGCCTTTCCCCAGTGCTCTGCAAGCTCTCCAGGACAACAGCAAATCTGGGGCTCTGTGCTTTCTTTTGTTCTGAACAAGTGTTAGTGTTTTCTGCACAAAAGCGATTCTGCGAAGCAATGTAAACACTTCTGCTTCCCAGGCACAGAGAAGGTGCTAGCAGGGAATTCTCTGCCTGCCTTTCCCCAGTGCTCTGCAAGCTATCCAGGACAACATAAAATCTGGGGCTCTGTGCTTTCTTTTGTTCTGAACCAGTGTTAGTGTTTTCTGCACAAAAGCGATTCTGCGAAGCAATGTGAACACTTCTGCTTCCCAGGCACAGAGAAGGTGCTAGCAGGGAATTCTTTGCCTGCCTTTCCCCAGTGCTCTGCAAGCTCTCCAGGACAACATAAAATCTGGGGCTCTGTGCTTTCTTTTGTTCTGAACAAGTGTTAGTGTTTTCTGCACAAAAGCGATTCTGCGAAGCAATGTAAACACTTCTGCTTCCCAGGCACAGAGAAGGTGCTAGCAGGGAATTCTCTGCCTGCCTTTCCCCAGTGCTCTGCAAGCTCTCCAGGACAACAGCAAATCTGGGGCTCTGTGCTTTCTTTTGTTCTGAACAAGTGTTAGTGTTTTCTGCACAAAAGCGAATCTGCGAAGCAATGTGAACACTTCTGCTTCCCAGGCACAGAGAAGGTGCTAGCAGGGAATTCTCTGCCTGCCTTTCCCCAGTGCTCTGCAAGCTCTCCAGGACAACATAAAATCTGGGGCTCTGTGCTTTCTTTCCTTCTGAACAAGTGTTAGTGTTTTCTGCACAAAAGCGAATCTGCGAAGCAATGTGAACACTTCTGCTTCCCAGGCACAGAGAAGGTGCTAGCAGGGAATTCTCTGCCTGCCTTTCCCCAGTGCTCTGCAAGCTCTCCAGGACAACAGCAAATCTGGGGCTCTGTGCTTTCTTTTGTTCTGAACAACTGTTAGTGTTTTCTGCACAAAAGCAATTCTGCGAAGCAATGTGAACACTTCTGCTTCCCAGGCACAGAGAAGGTGCTAGCAGGGAATTCTCTGCCTGCCTTTCCCCAGTGCTATGCAAGCTGTCCAGGACAACAGCAAATCTGGGGCTCTGTGCTTTCTTTTGTTCTGAACAAGTGTTAGTGTTTTCTGCACAAAGGCGATTCTGCGAAGCAATGTGAACATTCCTGCTTCCCAGGCACAGAGAAGGTGCTAGCAGGGAATTCTCTGCCTGCCTTTCCCCAGTGCTATGCAAGCTCTCCAGAACAACAGCAAATCTGGGGCTCTGTGCTTTCTTTCCTTCTGAACAAGTGATACTGTTTTCTGCACAAATGCGATTCTGCGAAGCAATGTGAACACTTCTGCTTCCCAGGCACAAAGAAGGTGCTAGCAGGGAATTCTCTGCCTGCCTTTCCCCAGTGCTCTGCAAGCTCTCCAGAAAAACAGCAAATCTGGGGCTCTGTGCTTTCTTTCCTTCTGAACAAGTGTTACTGTTTTCTGCACAAAGGCGATTCTGCGAAGCAATGTAAACACTTCTGCTTCCCAGGCACAGAGACGGTGCTAGCAGGGAATTCTCTGCCTGCCTTTCCCCAGTGCTCTGCAAGCTCTCCAGAACAACATAAAATCTGGGGCTCTGTGCTTTCTTTTGTTCTGAACAAGTGTTAGTGTTTTCTGCACAAAAGCGATTCTGCGAAGCAATGTGAACACTTCTGCTTCCCAGGCACAGAGAAGGTGCTAGCAGGGAATTCTCTGCCTGCATTTCCCCAGTGCTCTGCAAGCTCTCCAGAACAACAGCAAATCTGGGGCTCTGTGCTTTCTTTTGTTCTGAACAAGTGTTAGTGTTTTCTGCACAAAAGCGATTCTGCGAAGCAATGTGAACACTTCTGCTTCCCAGGCACAGAGAAGGTGCTAGCAGGGAATTCTCTGCCTGCCTTTCCCGAGTACTCTGCAAGCTCTCCAGGACAACATAAAATCTGGGGCTCTGTGCTTTCTTTCGTTCTGAACAAGTGTTAGTGTTTTCTGCAGAAAAGCGATTCTGCGAAGCAATGTGAACACTTCTGCTTCCCAGGCACAGAGAAGGTGCTAGCAGGGAATTCTCTGCCTGCCTTTCCCCAGTGCTCTGCAAGCTCTCCAGGACAACATAAAATCTGGGGCTCTGTGCTTTCTTTTGTTCTGAACAAGTGTTAGTGTTTTCTGCAGAAAAGCGATTCTGCGAAGCAATGTGAACACTTCTGCTTCCCAGGCACAGAGAAGGTGCTAGCAGGGAATTCTCTGCCTGCCTTTCCCCAGTGCTCTGCAAGCTCTCCAGGACAACAGCAAATCTGGGGCTCTGTGCTTTCTTTTGTTCTGAACAAGTGTTAGTGTTTTCTGCACAAAGGCGATTCTGCGAAGCAATGTGAACACTTCTGCTTCCCAGGCACAGAGAAGGTGCTAGCAGGGAATTCTCTGCCTGCCTTTCCCCAGTGCTCTGCAAGCTCTCCAGAACAACAGCAAATCTGGGGCTCTGTGCTTTCTTTAGTTCTGAACAAGTGTTAGTGTTTTCTGCACAAAAGCGATTCTGCGAAGCAATGTGAACACTTCTGCTTCCCAGGCACAGAGAAGGTGCTAGCAGGGAATTCTCTGCCTGCCTTTCCCCAGTGCTCTGCAAGCTCTCCAGGACAACATAAAATCTGGGGCTCTGTGCTTTCTTTCCTTCTGAACAAGTGTTACTGTTTTCTGCACAAAAGCGATTCTTGCGAAGCAATGTGAACACTTCTGCTTCCCAGGCACAGAGAAGGTGCTAGCAGGGAATTCCCTGCCTGCCTTTCCCCAGTGCTCTGCAAGCTCTCCAGGACAACAGCAAATCTGGGGCTCTGTGCTTTCTTTTGTTCTGAACAAGTGTTAGTGTTTTCTGCACAAAGGCGATTCTGCGAAGCAATGTGAACACTTCTGCTTCCCAGGCACAGAGGAGGTGCTAGCAGGGAATTCTCTGCCTGCCTTTCCCCAGTGCTCTGCAAGCTCTCCAGGGCAACATGAAATCTGGGGCTCTGTGCTTTCTTTTGTTCTGAAGAAGTGTTACTGTTTTATGCACAAAAGCGATTCTGCGAAGTAATGTGAACACTTCTGCTTCCCAGGCACAGAGGAGGTGCTAGCAGGGAATTCTCTGCCTGCCTTTCCCCAGTGCTCTGCAAGCTCTCCAGGACAACAGCAAATCTGGGGCTCTGTGCTTTCTTTCCTTCTGAACAAGTGTTAGTGTTTTCTGCACAAAAGCGATTCTGCGAAGCAATGTGAACACTTCTGCTTCCCAGGCACAGAGAAGGTGCTAGCAGGGAATTCTCTGCCTGCCTTTCCCCAGTGCTCTGCAAGCTCTCCAGAACAACAGCAAATCTGGGGCTCTGTGCTTTCTTTTGTTCTGAACAAGTGTTAGTGTTTTCTGCACAAAAGCGATTCTGCGAAGCAATGTGAACACTTCTGCTTCCCAGGCACAGAGAAGGTGCTAGCAGGGAATTCTCTGCCTGCCTTTCCCCAGTGCTCTGCAAGCTCTCCAGGACAACATAAAATCTGGGGCTCTGTGCTTTCTTTGGTTCTGAACAAGTGTTAGTGTTTTCTGCACAAAGGCGATTCTGCGAAGCAATGTGAACACTTCTGCTTCCCAGGCACAGAGAAGGTGCTAGCAGGGAATTCTCTGCCTGCCTTTCCCCAGTGCTCTGCAAGCTCTCCAGGACAACATAAAATCTGGGGCTCTGTGCTTTCTTTTGTTCTGAACAAGTGTTAGTGTTTTCTGCACAAAAGCGATTCTGCGAAGCAATGTGAACACTTCTGCTTCCCAGGCACAGAGAAGGTGCTAGCAGGGAATTCTCTGCCTGCCTTTCCCCAGTGCTCTGCAAGCTCTCCAGAACAACAGCAAATCTGGGGCTCTGTGCTTTCTTTTGTTCTGAACAAGTGTTAGTGTTTTCTGCACAAAAGCGATTCTGCGAAGCAATGTGAACACTTCTGCTTCCCAGGCACAGAGAAGGTGCTAGCAGGGAATTCTCTGCCTGCCTTTCCCCAGTGCTCTGCAAGCTCTCCAGAACAACATAAAATCTGGGGCTCTGTGCTTTCTTTTGTTCTGAACAAGTGTTAGTGTTTTCTGCAGAAAAGCGATTCTGCGAAGCAATGTGAACACTTCTGCTTCCCAGGCACAGAGAAGGTGCTAGCAGGGAATTCTCTGCCTGCCTTTCCCCAGTGCTCTGCAAGCTCTCCAGGACAACAGCAAATCTGGGGCTCTGTGCTTTCTTTTGTTCTGAACAAGTGTTAGTGTTTTCTGCACAAAAGCGATTCTGCGAAGCAATGTGAACACTTCTGCTTCCCAGGCACAGAGAAGGTGCTAGCAGGGAATTCTCTGCCTGCCTTTCCCCAGTGCTCTGCAAGCTCTCCAGAACAACAGCAAATCTGGGGCTCTGTGCTTTCTTTAGTTCTGAACAAGTGTTAGTGTTTTCTGCACAAAAGCGATTCTGCGAAGCAATGTGAACACTTCTGCTTCCCAGGCACAGAGAAGGTGCTAGCAGGGAATTCTCTGCCTGCCTTTCCCCAGTGCTCTGCAAGCTCTCCAGGACAACATAAAATCTGGGGCTCTGTGCTTTCTTTCCTTCTGAACAAGTGTTACTGTTTTCTGCACAAAAGCGATTCTTGCGAAGCAATGTGAACACTTCTGCTTCCCAGGCACAGAGAAGGTGCTAGCAGGGAATTCCCTGCCTGCCTTTCCCCAGTGCTCTGCAAGCTCTCCAGGACAACAGCAAATCTGGGGCTCTGTGCTTTCTTTCCTTCTGAACAAGTGTTACTGTTTTCTGCACAAAAGCGATTCTTGCGAAGCAATGTGAACACTTCTGCTTCCCAGGCACAGAGAAGGTGCTAGCAGGGAATTCCCTGCCTGCCTTTCCCCAGTGCTCTGCAAGCTCTCCAGGACAACAGCAAATCTGGGGCTCTGTGCTTTCTTTTGTTCTGAACAAGTGTTAGTGTTTTCTGCACAAAGGCGATTCTGCGAAGCAATGTAAACACTTCTGCTTCCCAGGCACAGAGAAGGTGCTAGCAGGGAATTCTCTGCCTGCCTTTCCCCAGTGCTCTGCAAGCTCTCCAGGACAACAGCAAATCTGGGGCTCTGTGCTTTCTTTTGTTCTGAACAAGTGTTAGTGTTTTCTGCACAAAAGCGAATCTGCGAAGCAATGTGAACACTTCTGCTTCCCAGGCACAGAGAAGGTGCTAGCAGGGAATTCTCTGCCTGCCTTTCCCCAGTGCTCTGCAAGCTCTCCAGGACAACATAAAATCTGGGGCTCTGTGCTTTCTTTCCTTCTGAACAAGTGTTAGTGTTTTCTGCACAAAAGCGAATCTGCGAAGCAATGTGAACACTTCTGCTTCCCAGGCACAGAGAAGGTGCTAGCAGGGAATTCTCTGCCTGCCTTTCCCCAGTGCTCTGCAAGCTCTCCAGGACAACAGCAAATCTGGGGCTCTGTGCTTTCTTTTGTTCTGAACAACTGTTAGTGTTTTCTGCACAAAAGCAATTCTGCGAAGCAATGTGAACACTTCTGCTTCCCAGGCACAGAGAAGGTGCTAGCAGGGAATTCTCTGCCTGCCTTTCCCCAGTGCTATGCAAGCTCTCCAGGACAACAGCAAATCTGGGGCTCTGTGCTTTCTTTTGTTCTGAACAAGTGTTAGTGTTTTCTGCACAAAGGCGATTCTGCGAAGCAATGTGAACATTCCTGCTTCCCAGGCACAGAGAAGGTGCTAGCAGGGAATTCTCTGCCTGCCTTTCCCCAGTGCTATGCAAGCTCTCCAGAACAACAGCAAATCTGGGGCTCTGTGCTTTCTTTCCTTCTGAACAAGTGATACTGTTTTCTGCACAAAAGCGATTCTGCGAAGCAATGTGAACACTTCTGCTTCCCAGGCACAGAGAAGGTGCTAGCAGGGAATTCTCTGCCTGCCTTTCCCCAGTGCTCTGCAAGCTCTCCAGAACAACAGCAAATCTGGGGCTCTGTGCTTTCTTTCCTTCTGAACAAGTGTTACTGTTTTCTGCACAAAGGCGATTCTGCGAAGCAATGTAAACACTTCTGCTTCCCAGGCACAGAGACGGTGCTAGCAGGGAATTCTCTGCCTGCCTTTCCCCAGTGCTCTGCAAGCTCTCCAGAACAACATAAAATCTGGGGCTCTGTGCTTTCTTTTGTTCTGAACAAGTGTTAGTGTTTTCTGCACAAAAGCGATTCTGCGAAGCAATGTGAACACTTCTGCTTCCCAGGCACAGAGAAGGTGCTAGCAGGGAATTCTCTGCCTGCATTTCCCCAGTGCTCTGCAAGCTCTCCAGAACAACAGCAAATCTGGGGCTCTGTGCTTTCTTTTGTTCTGAACAAGTGTTAGTGTTTTCTGCACAAAAGCGATTCTGCGAAGCAATGTGAACACTTCTGCTTCCCAGGCACAGAGAAGGTGCTAGCAGGGAATTCTCTGCCTGCCTTTCCCGAGTACTCTGCAAGCTCTCCAGGACAACATAAAATCTGGGGCTCTGTGCTTTCTTTCGTTCTGAACAAGTGTTAGTGTTTTCTGCAGAAAAGCGATTCTGCGAAGCAATGTGAACACTTCTGCTTCCCAGGCACAGAGAAGGTGCTAGCAGGGAATTCTCTGCCTGCCTTTCCCCAGTGCTCTGCAAGCTCTCCAGGACAACATAAAATCTGGGGCTCTGTGCTTTCTTTTGTTCTGAACAAGTGTTAGTGTTTTCTGCAGAAAAGCGATTCTGCGAAGCAATGTGAACACTTCTGCTTCCCAGGCACAGAGAAGGTGCTAGCAGGGAATTCTCTGCCTGCCTTTCCCCAGTGCTCTGCAAGCTCTCCAGGACAACAGCAAATCTGGGGCTCTGTGCTTTCTTTTGTTCTGAACAAGTGTTAGTGTTTTCTGCACAAAGGCGATTCTGCGAAGCAATGTGAACACTTCTGCTTCCCAGGCACAGAGAAGGTGCTAGCAGGGAATTCTCTGCCTGCCTTTCCCCAGTGCTCTGCAAGCTCTCCAGAACAACAGCAAATCTGGGGCTCTGTGCTTTCTTTAGTTCTGAACAAGTGTTAGTGTTTTCTGCACAAAAGCGATTCTGCGAAGCAATGTGAACACTTCTGCTTCCCAGGCACAGAGAAGGTGCTAGCAGGGAATTCTCTGCCTGCCTTTCCCCAGTGCTCTGCAAGCTCTCCAGGACAACATAAAATCTGGGGCTCTGTGCTTTCTTTCCTTCTGAACAAGTGTTACTGTTTTCTGCACAAAAGCGATTCTTGCGAAGCAATGTGAACACTTCTGCTTCCCAGGCACAGAGAAGGTGCTAGCAGGGAATTCTCTGCCTGCCTTTCCCCAGTGCTCTGCAAGCTCTCCAGGACAACAGCAAATCTGGGGCTCTGTGCTTTCTTTTGTTCTGAACAAGTGTTAGTGTTTTCTGCACAAAAGCGATTCTGCGAAGCAATGTAAACACTTCTGCTTCCCAGGCACAGAGAAGGTGCTAGCAGGGAATTCTCTGCCTGCCTTTCCCCAGTGCTCTGCAAGCTCTCCAGGACAACAGCAAATCTGGGGCTCTGTGCTTTCTTTTGTTCTGAACAAGTGTTAGTGTTTTCTGCACAAAAGCGAATCTGCGAAGCAATGTGAACACTTCTGCTTCCCAGGCACAGAGAAGGTGCTAGCAGGGAATTCTCTGCCTGCCTTTCCCCAGTGCTCTGCAAGCTCTCCAGGACAACATAAAATCTGGGGCTCTGTGCTTTCTTTCCTTCTGAACAAGTGTTAGTGTTTTCTGCACAAAAGCGAATCTGCGAAGCAATGTGAACACTTCTGCTTCCCAGGCACAGAGAAGGTGCTAGCAGGGAATTCTCTGCCTGCCTTTCCCCAGTGCTCTGCAAGCTCTCCAGGACAACAGCAAATCTGGGGCTCTGTGCTTTCTTTTGTTCTGAACAACTGTTAGTGTTTTCTGCACAAAAGCAATTCTGCGAAGCAATGTGAACACTTCTGCTTCCCAGGCACAGAGAAGGTGCTAGCAGGGAATTCTCTGCCTGCCTTTCCCCAGTGCTATGCAAGCTCTCCAGGACAACAGCAAATCTGGGGCTCTGTGCTTTCTTTTGTTCTGAACAAGTGTTAGTGTTTTCTGCACAAAGGCGATTCTGCGAAGCAATGTGAACACTTCTGCTTCCCAGGCACAGAGAAGGTGCTAGCAGGGAATTCTCTGCCTGCCTTTCCCCAGTGCTATGCAAGCTCTCCAGAACAACAGCAAATCTGGGGCTCTGTGCTTTCTTTCCTTCTGAACAAGTGATACTGTTTTCTGCACAAAAGCGATTCTGCGAAGCAATGTGAACACTTCTGCTTCCCAGGCACAGAGAAGGTGCTAGCAGGGAATTCTCTGCCTGCCTTTCCCCAGTGCTCTGCAAGCTCTCCAGAACAACAGCAAATCTGGGGCTCTGTGCTTTCTTTCCTTCTGAACAAGTGTTACTGTTTTCTGCACAAAGGCGATTCTGCGAAGCAATGTAAACACTTCTGCTTCCCAGGCACAGAGACGGTGCTAGCAGGGAATTCTCTGCCTGCCTTTCCCCAGTGCTCTGCAAGCTCTCCAGAACAACATAAAATCTGGGGCTCTGTGCTTTCTTTTGTTCTGAACAAGTGTTAGTGTTTTCTGCACAAAAGCGATTCTGCGAAGCAATGTGAACACTTCTGCTTCCCAGGCACAGAGAAGGTGCTAGCAGGGAATTCTCTGCCTGCATTTCCCCAGTGCTCTGCAAGCTCTCCAGAACAACAGCAAATCTGGGGCTCTGTGCTTTCTTTTGTTCTGAACAAGTGTTAGTGTTTTCTGCACAAAAGCGATTCTGCGAAGCAATGTGAACACTTCTGCTTCCCAGGCACAGAGAAGGTGCTAGCAGGGAATTCTCTGCCTGCCTTTCCCGAGTACTCTGCAAGCTCTCCAGGACAACATAAAATCTGGGGCTCTGTGCTTTCTTTCGTTCTGAACAAGTGTTAGTGTTTTCTGCAGAAAAGCGATTCTGCGAAGCAATGTGAACACTTCTGCTTCCCAGGCACAGAGAAGGTGCTAGCAGGGAATTCTCTGCCTGCCTTTCCCCAGTGCTCTGCAAGCTCTCCAGGACAACATAAAATCTGGGGCTCTGTGCTTTCTTTTGTTCTGAACAAGTGTTAGTGTTTTCTGCAGAAAAGCGATTCTGCGAAGCAATGTGAACACTTCTGCTTCCCAGGCACAGAGAAGGTGCTAGCAGGGAATTCTCTGCCTGCCTTTCCCCAGTGCTCTGCAAGCTCTCCAGGACAACAGCAAATCTGGGGCTCTGTGCTTTCTTTTGTTCTGAACAAGTGTTAGTGTTTTCTGCACAAAGGCGATTCTGCGAAGCAATGTGAACACTTCTGCTTCCCAGGCACAGAGAAGGTGCTAGCAGGGAATTCTCTGCCTGCCTTTCCCCAGTGCTCTGCAAGCTCTCCAGAACAACAGCAAATCTGGGGCTCTGTGCTTTCTTTAGTTCTGAACAAGTGTTAGTGTTTTCTGCACAAAAGCGATTCTGCGAAGCAATGTGAACACTTCTGCTTCCCAGGCACAGAGAAGGTGCTAGCAGGGAATTCTCTGCCTGCCTTTCCCCAGTGCTCTGCAAGCTCTCCAGGACAACATAAAATCTGGGGCTCTGTGCTTTCTTTCCTTCTGAACAAGTGTTACTGTTTTCTGCACAAAAGCGATTCTTGCGAAGCAATGTGAACACTTCTGCTTCCCAGGCACAGAGAAGGTGCTAGCAGGGAATTCCCTGCCTGCCTTTCCCCAGTGCTCTGCAAGCTCTCCAGGACAACAGCAAATCTGGGGCTCTGTGCTTTCTTTTGTTCTGAACAACTGTTAGTGTTTTCTGCACAAAAGCGATTCTGCGAAGCAATGTGAACACTTCTGCTTCCCAGGCACAGAGAAGGTGCTAGCAGGGAATTCTCTGCCTGCCTTTCCCCAGTGCTATGCAAGCTCTCCAGGACAACAGCAAATCTGGGGCTCTGTGCTTTCTTTTGTTCTGAACAAGTGTTAGTGTTTTCTGCACAAAGGCGATTCTGCGAAGCAATGTGAACATTCCTGCTTCCCAGGCACAGAGAAGGTGCTAGCAGGGAATTCTCTGCCTGCCTTTCCCCAGTGCTATGCAAGCTCTCCAGAACAACAGCAAATCTGGGGCTCTGTGCTTTCTTTCCTTCTGAACAAGTGATACTGTTTTCTGCACAAAAGCGATTCTGCGAAGCAATGTGAACACTTCTGCTTCCCAGGCACAGAGAAGGTGCTAGCAGGGAATTCTCTGCCTGCCTTTCCCCAGTGCTCTGCAAGCTCTCCAGAACAACAGCAAATCTGGGGCTCTGTGCTTTCTTTCCTTCTGAACAAGTGTTACTGTTTTCTGCACAAAGGCGATTCTGCGAAGCAATGTAAACACTTCTGCTTCCCAGGCACAGAGACGGTGCTAGCAGGGAATTCTCTGCCTGCCTTTCCCCAGTGCTCTGCAAGCTCTCCAGAACAACATAAAATCTGGGGCTCTGTGCTTTCTTTTGTTCTGAACAAGTGTTAGTGTTTTCTGCACAAAAGCGATTCTGCGAAGCAATGTGAACACTTCTGCTTCCCAGGCACAGAGAAGGTGCTAGCAGGGAATTCTCTGCCTGCATTTCCCCAGTGCTCTGCAAGCTCTCCAGAACAACAGCAAATCTGGGGCTCTGTGCTTTCTTTTGTTCTGAACAAGTGTTAGTGTTTTCTGCACAAAAGCGATTCTGCGAAGCAATGTGAACACTTCTGCTTCCCAGGCACAGAGAAGGTGCTAGCAGGGAATTCTCTGCCTGCCTTTCCCGAGTACTCTGCAAGCTCTCCAGGACAACATAAAATCTGGGGCTCTGTGCTTTCTTTCGTTCTGAACAAGTGTTAGTGTTTTCTGCAGAAAAGCGATTCTGCGAAGCAATGTGAACACTTCTGCTTCCCAGGCACAGAGAAGGTGCTAGCAGGGAATTCTCTGCCTGCCTTTCCCCAGTGCTCTGCAAGCTCTCCAGGACAACATAAAATCTGGGGCTCTGTGCTTTCTTTTGTTCTGAACAAGTGTTAGTGTTTTCTGCAGAAAAGCGATTCTGCGAAGCAATGTGAACACTTCTGCTTCCCAGGCACAGAGAAGGTGCTAGCAGGGAATTCTCTGCCTGCCTTTCCCCAGTGCTCTGCAAGCTCTCCAGGACAACAGCAAATCTGGGGCTCTGTGCTTTCTTTTGTTCTGAACAAGTGTTAGTGTTTTCTGCACAAAGGCGATTCTGCGAAGCAATGTGAACACTTCTGCTTCCCAGGCACAGAGAAGGTGCTAGCAGGGAATTCTCTGCCTGCCTTTCCCCAGTGCTCTGCAAGCTCTCCAGAACAACAGCAAATCTGGGGCTCTGTGCTTTCTTTAGTTCTGAACAAGTGTTAGTGTTTTCTGCACAAAAGCGATTCTGCGAAGCAATGTGAACACTTCTGCTTCCCAGGCACAGAGAAGGTGCTAGCAGGGAATTCTCTGCCTGCCTTTCCCCAGTGCTCTGCAAGCTCTCCAGGACAACATAAAATCTGGGGCTCTGTGCTTTCTTTCCTTCTGAACAAGTGTTACTGTTTTCTGCACAAAAGCGATTCTTGCGAAGCAATGTGAACACTTCTGCTTCCCAGGCACAGAGAAGGTGCTAGCAGGGAATTCTCTGCCTGCCTTTCCCCAGTGCTCTGCAAGCTCTCCAGGACAACAGCAAATCTGGGGCTCTGTGCTTTCTTTTGTTCTGAACAAGTGTTAGTGTTTTCTGCACAAAAGCGATTCTGCGAAGCAATGTAAACTCTTCTGCTTCCCAGGCACAGAGAAGGTGCTAGCAGGGAATTCTCTGCCTGCCTTTCCCCAGTGCTCTGCAAGCTCTCCAGGACAACAGCAAATCTGGGGCTCTGTGCTTTCTTTTGTTCTGAACAACTGTTAGTGTTTTCTGCACAAAAGCAATTCTGCGAAGCAATGTGAACACTTCTGCTTCCCAGGCACAGAGAAGGTGCTAGCAGGGAATTCTCTGCCTGCCTTTCCCCAGTGCTATGCAAGCTCTCCAGGACAACAGCAAATCTGGGGCTCTGTGCTTTCTTTTGTTCTGAACAAGTGTTAGTGTTTTCTGCACAAAGGCGATTCTGCGAAGCAATGTGAACATTCCTGCTTCCCAGGCACAGAGAAGGTGCTAGCAGGGAATTCTCTGCCTGCCTTTCCCCAGTGCTATGCAAGCTCTCCAGAACAACAGCAAATCTGGGGCTCTGTGCTTTCTTTCCTTCTGAACAAGTGATACTGTTTTCTGCACAAAAGCGATTCTGCGAAGCAATGTGAACACTTCTGCTTCCCAGGCACAGAGAAGGTGCTAGCAGGGAATTCTCTGCCTGCCTTTCCCCAGTGCTCTGCAAGCTCTCCAGAACAACAGCAAATCTGGGGCTCTGTGCTTTCTTTCCTTCTGAACAAGTGTTACTGTTTTCTGCACAAAGGCGATTCTGCGAAGCAATGTAAACACTTCTGCTTCCCAGGCACAGAGACGGTGCTAGCAGGGAATTCTCTGCCTGCCTTTCCCCAGTGCTCTGCAAGCTCTCCAGAACAACATAAAATCTGGGGCTCTGTGCTTTCTTTTGTTCTGAACAAGTGTTAGTGTTTTCTGCACAAAAGCGATTCTGCGAAGCAATGTGAACACTTCTGCTTCCCAGGCACAGAGAAGGTGCTAGCAGGGAATTCTCTGCCTGCATTTCCCCAGTGCTCTGCAAGCTCTCCAGAACAACAGCAAATCTGGGGCTCTGTGCTTTCTTTTGTTCTGAACAAGTGTTAGTGTTTTCTGCACAAAAGCGATTCTGCGAAGCAATGTGAACACTTCTGCTTCCCAGGCACAGAGAAGGTGCTAGCAGGGAATTCTCTGCCTGCCTTTCCCGAGTACTCTGCAAGCTCTCCAGGACAACATAAAATCTGGGGCTCTGTGCTTTCTTTCGTTCTGAACAAGTGTTAGTGTTTTCTGCAGAAAAGCGATTCTGCGAAGCAATGTGAACACTTCTGCTTCCCAGGCACAGAGAAGGTGCTAGCAGGGAATTCTCTGCCTGCCTTTCCCCAGTGCTCTGCAAGCTCTCCAGGACAACATAAAATCTGGGGCTCTGTGCTTTCTTTTGTTCTGAACAAGTGTTAGTGTTTTCTGCAGAAAAGCGATTCTGCGAAGCAATGTGAACACTTCTGCTTCCCAGGCACAGAGAAGGTGCTAGCAGGGAATTCTCTGCCTGCCTTTCCCCAGTGCTCTGCAAGCTCTCCAGGACAACAGCAAATCTGGGGCTCTGTGCTTTCTTTTGTTCTGAACAAGTGTTAGTGTTTTCTGCACAAAGGCGATTCTGCGAAGCAATGTGAACACTTCTGCTTCCCAGGCACAGAGAAGGTGCTAGCAGGGAATTCTCTGCCTGCCTTTCCCCAGTGCTCTGCAAGCTCTCCAGAACAACAGCAAATCTGGGGCTCTGTGCTTTCTTTAGTTCTGAACAAGTGTTAGTGTTTTCTGCACAAAAGCGATTCTGCGAAGCAATGTGAACACTTCTGCTTCCCAGGCACAGAGAAGGTGCTAGCAGGGAATTCTCTGCCTGCCTTTCCCCAGTGCTCTGCAAGCTCTCCAGGACAACATAAAATCTGGGGCTCTGTGCTTTCTTTCCTTCTGAACAAGTGTTACTGTTTTCTGCACAAAAGCGATTCTTGCGAAGCAATGTGAACACTTCTGCTTCCCAGGCACAGAGAAGGTGCTAGCAGGGAATTCTCTGCCTGCCTTTCCCCAGTGCTCTGCAAGCTCTCCAGGACAACAGCAAATCTGGGGCTCTGTGCTTTCTTTTGTTCTGAACAAGTGTTAGTGTTTTCTGCACAAAAGCGATTCTGCGAAGCAATGTAAACACTTCTGCTTCCCAGGCACAGAGAAGGTGCTAGCAGGGAATTCTCTGCCTGCCTTTCCCCAGTGCTCTGCAAGCTCTCCAGGACAACAGCAAATCTGGGGCTCTGTGCTTTCTTTTGTTCTGAACAAGTGTTAGTGTTTTCTGCACAAAAGCGAATCTGCGAAGCAATGTGAACACTTCTGCTTCCCAGGCACAGAGAAGGTGCTAGCAGGGAATTCTCTGCCTGCCTTTCCCCAGTGCTCTGCAAGCTCTCCAGGACAACATAAAATCTGGGGCTCTGTGCTTTCTTTCCTTCTGAACAAGTGTTAGTGTTTTCTGCACAAAAGCGAATCTGCGAAGCAATGTGAACACTTCTGCTTCCCAGGCACAGAGAAGGTGCTAGCAGGGAATTCTCTGCCTGCCTTTCCCCAGTGCTCTGCAAGCTCTCCAGGACAACAGCAAATCTGGGGCTCTGTGCTTTCTTTTGTTCTGAACAACTGTTAGTGTTTTCTGCACAAAAGCAATTCTGCGAAGCAATGTGAACACTTCTGCTTCCCAGGCACAGAGAAGGTGCTAGCAGGGAATTCTCTGCCTGCCTTTCCCCAGTGCTATGCAAGCTCTCCAGGACAACAGCAAATCTGGGGCTCTGTGCTTTCTTTTGTTCTGAACAAGTGTTAGTGTTTTCTGCACAAAGGCGATTCTGCGAAGCAATGTGAACACTTCTGCTTCCCAGGCACAGAGAAGGTGCTAGCAGGGAATTCTCTGCCTGCCTTTCCCCAGTGCTATGCAAGCTCTCCAGAACAACAGCAAATCTGGGGCTCTGTGCTTTCTTTCCTTCTGAACAAGTGATACTGTTTTCTGCACAAAAGCGATTCTGCGAAGCAATGTGAACACTTCTGCTTCCCAGGCACAGAGAAGGTGCTAGCAGGGAATTCTCTGCCTGCCTTTCCCCAGTGCTCTGCAAGCTCTCCAGAACAACAGCAAATCTGGGGCTCTGTGCTTTCTTTCCTTCTGAACAAGTGTTACTGTTTTCTGCACAAAGGCGATTCTGCGAAGCAATGTAAACACTTCTGCTTCCCAGGCACAGAGACGGTGCTAGCAGGGAATTCTCTGCCTGCCTTTCCCCAGTGCTCTGCAAGCTCTCCAGAACAACATAAAATCTGGGGCTCTGTGCTTTCTTTTGTTCTGAACAAGTGTTAGTGTTTTCTGCACAAAAGCGATTCTGCGAAGCAATGTGAACACTTCTGCTTCCCAGGCACAGAGAAGGTGCTAGCAGGGAATTCTCTGCCTGCATTTCCCCAGTGCTCTGCAAGCTCTCCAGAACAACAGCAAATCTGGGGCTCTGTGCTTTCTTTTGTTCTGAACAAGTGTTAGTGTTTTCTGCACAAAAGCGATTCTGCGAAGCAATGTGAACACTTCTGCTTCCCAGGCACAGAGAAGGTGCTAGCAGGGAATTCTCTGCCTGCCTTTCCCGAGTACTCTGCAAGCTCTCCAGGACAACATAAAATCTGGGGCTCTGTGCTTTCTTTCGTTCTGAACAAGTGTTAGTGTTTTCTGCAGAAAAGCGATTCTGCGAAGCAATGTGAACACTTCTGCTTCCCAGGCACAGAGAAGGTGCTAGCAGGGAATTCTCTGCCTGCCTTTCCCCAGTGCTCTGCAAGCTCTCCAGGACAACATAAAATCTGGGGCTCTGTGCTTTCTTTTGTTCTGAACAAGTGTTAGTGTTTTCTGCAGAAAAGCGATTCTGCGAAGCAATGTGAACACTTCTGCTTCCCAGGCACAGAGAAGGTGCTAGCAGGGAATTCTCTGCCTGCCTTTCCCCAGTGCTCTGCAAGCTCTCCAGGACAACAGCAAATCTGGGGCTCTGTGCTTTCTTTTGTTCTGAACAAGTGTTAGTGTTTTCTGCACAAAGGCGATTCTGCGAAGCAATGTGAACACTTCTGCTTCCCAGGCACAGAGAAGGTGCTAGCAGGGAATTCTCTGCCTGCCTTTCCCCAGTGCTCTGCAAGCTCTCCAGAACAACAGCAAATCTGGGGCTCTGTGCTTTCTTTAGTTCTGAACAAGTGTTACTGTTTTCTGCACAAAAGCGATTCTGCGAAGCAATGTGAACACTTCTGCTTCCCAGGCACAGAGAAGGTGCTAGCAGGGAATTCTCTGCCTGCCTTTCCCCAGTGCTCTGCAAGCTCTCCAGGACAACATAAAATCTGGGGCTCTGTGCTTTCTTTCCTTCTGAACAAGTGTTACTGTTTTCTGCACAAAAGCGATTCTTGCGAAGCAATGTGAACACTTCTGCTTCCCAGGCACAGAGAAGGTGCTAGCAGGGAATTCCCTGCCTGCCTTTCCCCAGTGCTCTGCAAGCTCTCCAGGACAACAGCAAATCTGGGGCTCTGTGCTTTCTTTTGTTCTGAACAAGTGTTAGTGTTTTCTGCACAAAGGCGATTCTGCGAAGCAATGTGAACACTTCTGCTTCCCAGGCACAGAGGAGGTGCTAGCAGGGAATTCTCTGCCTGCCTTTCCCCAGTGCTCTGCAAGCTCTCCAGGGCAACATGAAATCTGGGGCTCTGTGCTTTCTTTTGTTCTGAAGAAGTGTTACTGTTTTATGCACAAAAGCGATTCTGCGAAGTAATGTGAACACTTCTGCTTCCCAGGCACAGAGGAGGTGCTAGCAGGGAATTCTCTGCCTGCCTTTCCCCAGTGCTCTGCAAGCTCTCCAGGACAACAGCAAATCTGGGGCTCTGTGCTTTCTTTCCTTCTGAACAAGTGTTAGTGTTTTCTGCACAAAAGCGATTCTGCGAAGTAATGTGAACACTTCTGCTTCCCAGGCACAGAGAAGGTGCTATCAGGGAATTCTCTGCCTGCCTTTCCCCAGTGCTCTGCAAGCTCTCCAGAACAACAGCAAATCTGGGGCTCTGTGCTTTCTTTAGTTCTGAACAAGTGTTAGTGTTTTCTGCACAAAAGCGATTCTGCGAAGCAATGTGAACACTTCTGCTTCCCAGGCACAGAGAAGGTGCTAGCAGGGAATTCTCTGCCTGCCTTTCCCCAGTGCTCTGCAAGCTCTCCAGAACAACAGCAAATCTGGGGCTCTGTGCTTTCTTTTGTTCTGAACAAGTGTTAGTGTTTTCTGCACAAAAGCGATTCTGCGAAGCAATGTGAACACTTCTGCTTCCCAGGCACAGAGAAGGTGCTAGCAGGGAATTCTCTGCCTGCCTTTCCCCAGTGCTCTGCAAGCTCTCCAGGACAACAGAAAATCTGGGGCTCTGTGCTTTCTTTGGTTCTGAACAAGTGTTAGTGTTTTCTGCACAAAAGCGATTCTGCGAAGTAATGTGAACACTTCTGCTTCCCAGGCACAGAGAAGGTGCTAGCAGGGAATTCTCTGCCTGCCTTTCCCCAGTGCTCTGCAAGCTCTCCAGAACAACATAAAATCTGGGGCTTTGTGCTTTCTTTTGTTCTGAACAAGTGTTAGTGTTTTCTGCACAAAGGCGATTCTGCGAAGCAATGTGAACACTTCTGCTTCCCAGGCACAGAGAAGGTGCTAGCAGGGAATTCTCTGCCTGCCTTTCCCCAGTGCTCTGCAAGCTCTCCAGGACAACATAAAATCTGGGGCTCTGTGCTTTCTTTTGTTCTGAACAAGTGTTAGTGTTTTCTGCACAAAAGCGATTCTGCGAAGCAATGTGAACACTTCTGCTTCCCAGGCACAGAGAAGGTGCTAGCAGGGAATTCTCTGCCTGCCTTTCCCCAGTGCTCTGCAAGCTCTCCAGGACAACAGCAAATCTGGGGCTCTGTGCTTTCTTTTGTTCTGAACAAGTGTTAGTGTTTTCTGCACAAAAGCGATTCTGCGAAGCAATGTGAACACTTCTGCTTCCCAGGCACAGAGAAGGTGCTAGCAGGGAATTCTCTGCCTGCCTTTCCCGAGTACTCTGCAAGCTCTCCAGGACAACATAAAATCTGGGGCTCTGTGCTTTCTTTCGTTCTGAACAAGTGTTAGTGTTTTCTGCAGAAAAGCGATTCTGCGAAGCAATGTGAACACTTCTGCTTCCCAGGCACAGAGAAGGTGCTAGCAGGGAATTCTCTGCCTGCCTTTCCCCAGTGCTCTGCAAGCTCTCCAGGACAACAGCAAATCTGGGGCTCTGTGCTTTCTTTTGTTCTGAACAAGTGTTAGTGTTTTCTGCACAAAAGCGATTCTGCGAAGCAATGTGAACACTTCTGCTTCCCAGGCACAGAGAAGGTGCTAGCAGGGAATTCTCTGCCTGCCTTTCCCCAGTGCTCTGCAAGCTCTCCAGAACAACAGCAAATCTGGGGCTCTGTGCTTTCTTTAGTTCTGAACAAGTGTTAGTGTTTTCTGCACAAAAGCGATTCTGCGAAGCAATGTGAACACTTCTGCTTCCCAGGCACAGAGAAGGTGCTAGCAGGGAATTCTCTGCCTGCCTTTCCCCAGTGCTCTGCAAGCTCTCCAGGACAACATAAAATCTGGGGCTCTGTGCTTTCTTTCCTTCTGAACAAGTGTTACTGTTTTCTGCACAAAAGCGATTCTTGCGAAGCAATGTGAACACTTCTGCTTCCCAGGCACAGAGAAGGTGCTAGCAGGGAATTCCCTGCCTGCCTTTCCCCAGTGCTCTGCAAGCTCTCCAGGACAACAGCAAATCTGGGGCTCTGTGCTTTCTTTCCTTCTGAACAAGTGTTACTGTTTTCTGCACAAAAGCGATTCTTGCGAAGCAATGTGAACACTTCTGCTTCCCAGGCACAGAGAAGGTGCTAGCAGGGAATTCCCTGCCTGCCTTTCCCCAGTGCTCTGCAAGCTCTCCAGGACAACAGCAAATCTGGGGCTCTGTGCTTTCTTTTGTTCTGAACAAGTGTTAGTGTTTTCTGCACAAAGGCGATTCTGCGAAGCAATGTAAACACTTCTGCTTCCCAGGCACAGAGAAGGTGCTAGCAGGGAATTCTCTGCCTGCCTTTCCCCAGTGCTCTGCAAGCTCTCCAGGACAACAGCAAATCTGGGGCTCTGTGCTTTCTTTTGTTCTGAACAAGTGTTAGTGTTTTCTGCACAAAAGCGAATCTGCGAAGCAATGTGAACACTTCTGCTTCCCAGGCACAGAGAAGGTGCTAGCAGGGAATTCTCTGCCTGCCTTTCCCCAGTGCTCTGCAAGCTCTCCAGGACAACAGCAAATCTGGGGCTCTGTGCTTTCTTTAGTTCTGAACAAGTGTTAGTGTTTTCTGCACAAAAGCGATTCTGCGAAGCAATGTAAACACTTCTGCTTCCCAGGCACAGAGAAGGTGCTAGCAGGGAATTCTCTGCCTGCCTTTCCCCAGTGCTCTGCAAGCTCTCCAGGACAACATAAAATCTGGGGCTCTGTGCTTTCTTTCGTTCTGAACAAGTGTTAGTGTTTTCTGCAGAAAAGCGATTCTGCGAAGCAATGTGAACACTTCTGCTTCCCAGGCACAGAGAAGGTGCTAGCAGGGAATTCTCTGCCTGCCTTTCCCCAGTGCTCTGCAAGCTCTCCAGGACAACAGCAAATCTGGGGCTCTGTGCTTTCTTTTGTTCTGAACAAGTGTTAGTGTTTTCTGCACAAAGGCGATTCTGCGAAGCAATGTGAACACTTCTGCTTCCCAGGCACAGAGAAGGTGCTAGCAGGGAATTCTCTGCCTGCCTTTCCCCAGTGCTCTGCAAGCTCTCCAGAACAACAGCAAATCTGGGGCTCTGTGCTTTCTTTAGTTCTGAACAAGTGTTAGTGTTTTCTGCACAAAGGCAATTCTGCGAAGCAATGTGAACACTTCTGCTTCCCAGGCACAGAGAAGGTGCTAGCAGGGAATTCTCTGCCTGCCTTTCCCCAGTGCTCTGCAAGCTCTCCAGGACAACATAAAATCTGGGGCTCTGTGCTTTCTTTCCTTCTGAACAAGTGTTACTGTTTTCTGCACAAAAGCGATTCTTGCGAAGCAATGTGAACACTTCTGCTTCCCAGGCACAGAGAAGGTGCTAGCAGGGAATTCCCTGCCTGCCTTTCCCCAGTGCTCTGCAAGCTCTCCAGGACAACAGCAAATCTGGGGCTCTGTGCTTTCTTTTGTTCTGAACAAGTGTTAGTGTTTTCTGCACAAAGGCGATTCTGCGAAGCAATGTGAACACTTCTGCTTCCCAGGCACAGAGGAGGTGCTAGCAGGGAATTCTCTGCCTGCCTTTCCCCAGTGCTCTGCAAGCTCTCCAGGACAACAGCAAATCTGGGGCTCTGTGCTTTCTTTTGTTGTGAACAAGTGTTAGTGTTTTCTGCACAAAAGCGATTCTGCGAAGTAATGTGAACACTTCTGCTTCCCAGGCACAGAGAAGGTGCTAGCAGGGAATTCTCTGCCTGCCTTTCCCCAGTGCTCTGCAAGCTCTCCAGAACAACAGCAAATCTGGGGCTCTGTGCTTTCTTTTGTTCTGAACAAGTGTTAGTGTTTTCTGCACAAAAGCGATTCTGCGAAGCAATGTGAACACTTCTGCTTCCCAGGCACAGAGAAGGTGCTAGCAGGGAATTCTCTGCCTGCCTTTCCCCAGTGCTCTGCAAGCTCTCCAGGACAACAGCAAATCTGGGGCTCTGTGCTTTCTTTTGTTCTGAACAAGTGTTAGTGTTTTCTGCACAAAGGCGATTCTGCGAAGCAATGTGAACACTTCTGCTTCCCAGGCACAGAGAAGGTGCTAGCAGGGAATTCTCTGCCTGCCTTTCCCCAGTGCTCTGCAAGCTCTCCAGGACAACAGAAAATCTGGGGCTCTGTGCTTTCTTTGGTTCTGAACAAGTGTTAGTGTTTTCTGCACAAAAGCGATTCTGCGAAGTAATGTGAACACTTCTGCTTCCCAGGCACAGAGAAGGTGCTAGCAGGGAATTCTCTGCCTGCCTTTCCCCAGTGCTCTGCAAGCTCTCCAGAACAACATAAAATCTGGGGCTCTGTGCTTTCTTTTGTTCTGAACAAGTGTTAGTGTTTTCTGCACAAAGGCGATTCTGCGAAGCAATGTGAACACTTCTGCTTCCCAGGCACAGAGAAGGTGCTAGCAGGGAATTCTCTGCCTGCCTTTCCCCAGTGCTCTGCAAGCTCTCCAGGACAACATAAAATCTGGGGCTCTGTGCTTTCTTTTGTTCTGAACAAGTGTTAGTGTTTTCTGCACAAAAGCGATTCTGCGAAGCAATGTGAACACTTCTGCTTCCCAGGCACAGAGAAGGTGCTAGCAGGGAATTCTCTGCCTGCCTTTCCCCAGTGCTCTGCAAGCTCTCCAGGACAACAGCAAATCTGGGGCTCTGTGCTTTCTTTTGTTGTGAACAAGTGTTAGTGTTTTCTGCACAAAAGCGAATCTGCGAAGCAATGTGAACACTTCTGCTTCCCAGGCACAGAGAAGGTGCTAGCAGGGAATTCTCTGCCTGCCTTTCCCGAGTACTCTGCAAGCTCTCCAGGACAACATAAAATCTGGGGCTCTGTGCTTTCTTTTGTTCTGAACAAGTGTTAGTGTTTTCTGCAGAAAAGCGATTCTGCGAAGCAATGTGAACACTTCTGCTTCCCAGGCACAGAGAAGGTGCTAGCAGGGAATTCTCTGCCTGCCTTTCCCCAGTGCTCTGCAAGCTCTCCAGGACAACAGCAAATCTGGGGCTCTGTGCTTTCTTTTGTTCTGAACAAGTGTTAGTGTTTTCTGCACAAAAGCGATTCTGCGAAGCAATGTGAACACTTCTGCTTCCCAGGCACAGAGAAGGTGCTAGCAGGGAATTCTCTGCCTGCCTTTCCCCAGTGCTCTGCAAGCTCTCCAGAACAACAGCAAATCTGGGGCTCTGTGCTTTCTTTAGTTCTGAACAAGTGTTAGTGTTTTCTGCACAAAAGCGATTCTGCGAAGCAATGTGAACACTTCTGCTTCCCAGGCACAGAGAAGGTGCTAGCAGGGAATTCTCTGCCTGCCTTTCCCCAGTGCTCTGCAAGCTCTCCAGGACAACATAAAATCTGGGGCTCTGTGCTTTCTTTCCTTCTGAACAAGTGTTACTGTTTTCTGCACAAAAGCGATTCTTGCGAAGCAATGTGAACACTTCTGCTTCCCAGGCACAGAGAAGGTGCTAGCAGGGAATTCCCTGCCTGCCTTTCCCCAGTGCTCTGCAAGCTCTCCAGGACAACAGCAAATCTGGGGCTCTGTGCTTTCTTTCCTTCTGAACAAGTGTTACTGTTTTCTGCACAAAAGCGATTCTTGCGAAGCAATGTGAACACTTCTGCTTCCCAGGCACAGAGAAGGTGCTAGCAGGGAATTCCCTGCCTGCCTTTCCCCAGTGCTCTGCAAGCTCTCCAGGACAACAGCAAATCTGGGGCTCTGTGCTTTCTTTTGTTCTGAACAAGTGTTAGTGTTTTCTGCACAAAGGCGATTCTGCGAAGCAATGTGAACACTTCTGCTTCCCAGGCACAGAGGAGGTGCTAGCAGGGAATTCTCTGCCTGCCTTTCCCCAGTGCTCTGCAAGCTCTCCAGGGCAACATGAAATCTGGGGCTCTGTGCTTTCTTTCGTTCTGAACAAGTGTTACTGTTTTCTGCACAAAAGCGATTCTTGCGAAGCAATTTGAACACTTCTGCTTCCCAGGCACAGAGAAGGTGCTAGCAGGGAATTCTCTGCCTGCCTTTCCCCAGTGCTCTGCAAGCTCTCCAGGACAACATAAAATCTGGGGCTCTGTGCTTTCTTTCGTTCTGAACAAGTGTTAGTGTTTTCTGCAGAAAAGCGATTCTGCGAAGCAATGTGAACACTTCTGCTTCCCAGGCACAGAGAAGGTGCTAGCAGGGAATTCTCTGCCTGCCTTTCCCCAGTGCTCTGCAAGCTCTCCAGGACAACATAAAATCTGGGGCTCTGTGCTTTCTTTTGTTCTGAACAAGTGTTAGTGTTTTCTGCAGAAAAGCGATTCTGCGAAGCAATGTGAACACTTCTGCTTCCCAGGCACAGAGAAGGTGCTAGCAGGGAATTCTCTGCCTGCCTTTCCCCAGTGCTCTGCAAGCTCTCCAGGACAACAGCAAATCTGGGGCTCTGTGCTTTCTTTTGTTCTGAACAAGTGTTAGTGTTTTCTGCACAAAGGCGATTCTGCGAAGCAATGTGAACACTTCTGCTTCCCAGGCACAGAGAAGGTGCTAGCAGGGAATTCTCTGCCTGCCTTTCCCCAGTGCTCTGCAAGCTCTCCAGAACAACAGCAAATCTGGGGCTCTGTGCTTTCTTTAGTTCTGAACAAGTGTTAGTGTTTTCTGCACAAAGGCAATTCTGCGAAGCAATGTGAACACTTCTGCTTCCCAGGCACAGAGAAGGTGCTAGCAGGGAATTCTCTGCCTGCCTTTCCCCAGTGCTCTGCAAGCTCTCCAGGACAACATAAAATCTGGGGCTCTGTGCTTTCTTTCCTTCTGAACAAGTGTTACTGTTTTCTGCACAAAAGCGATTCTTGCGAAGCAATGTGAACACTTCTGCTTCCCAGGCACAGAGAAGGTGCTAGCAGGGAATTCCCTGCCTGCCTTTCCCCAGTGCTCTGCAAGCTCTCCAGGACAACAGCAAATCTGGGGCTCTGTGCTTTCTTTTGTTCTGAACAAGTGTTAGTGTTTTCTGCACAAAGGCGATTCTGCGAAGCAATGTGAACACTTCTGCTTCCCAGGCACAGAGGAGGTGCTAGCAGGGAATTCTCTGCCTGCCTTTCCCCAGTGCTCTGCAAGCTCTCCAGGGCAACATGAAATCTGGGGCTCTGTGCTTTCTTTTGTTCTGAAGAAGTGTTACTGTTTTATGCACAAAAGCGATTCTGCGAAGTAATGTGAACACTTCTGCTTCCCAGGCACAGAGGAGGTGCTAGCAGGGAATTCTCTGCCTGCCTTTCCCCAGTGCTCTGCAAGCTCTCCAGGACAACAGCAAATCTGGGGCTCTGTGCTTTCTTTTGTTGTGAACAAGTGTTAGTGTTTTCTGCACAAAAGCGATTCTGCGAAGTAATGTGAACACTTCTGCTTCCCAGGCACAGAGAAGGTGCTAGCAGGGAATTCTCTGCCTGCCTTTCCCCAGTGCTCTGCAAGCTCTCCAGAACAACAGCAAATCTGGGGCTCTGTGCTTTCTTTTGTTCTGAACAAGTGTTAGTGTTTTCTGCACAAAAGCGATTCTGCGAAGCAATGTGAACACTTCTGCTTCCCAGGCACAGAGAAGGTGCTAGCAGGGAATTCTCTGCCTGCCTTTCCCCAGTGCTCTGCAAGCTCTCCAGGACAACAGCAAATCTGGGGCTCTGTGCTTTCTTTTGTTCTGAACAAGTGTTAGTGTTTTCTGCACAAAGGCGATTCTGCGAAGCAATGTGAACACTTCTGCTTCCCAGGCACAGAGAAGGTGCTAGCAGGGAATTCTCTGCCTGCCTTTCCCCAGTGCTCTGCAAGCTCTCCAGGACAACAGAAAATCTGGGGCTCTGTGCTTTCTTTGGTTCTGAACAAGTGTTAGTGTTTTCTGCACAAAAGCGATTCTGCGAAGTAATGTGAACACTTCTGCTTCCCAGGCACAGAGAAGGTGCTAGCAGGGAATTCTCTGCCTGCCTTTCCCCAGTGCTCTGCAAGCTCTCCAGAACAACATAAAATCTGGGGCTCTGTGCTTTCTTTTGTTCTGAACAAGTGTTAGTGTTTTCTGCACAAAGGCGATTCTGCGAAGCAATGTGAACACTTCTGCTTCCCAGGCACAGAGAAGGTGCTAGCAGGGAATTCTCTGCCTGCCTTTCCCCAGTGCTCTGCAAGCTCTCCAGGACAACATAAAATCTGGGGCTCTGTGCTTTCTTTCCTTCTGAACAAGTGTTACTGTTTTCTGCACAAAAGCGATTCTGCGAACCAATGTGAACACTTCTGCTTCCCAGGCACAGAGAAGGTGCTAGAAAGGAATTCTCTGCCTGCCTTTCCCCAGTGCTCTGCAAGCTCTCCAGGACAACATAGAATCTGGGGCTCTGTGCTTTCTTTCCTTCTGAACAAGTGTTACTGTTTTCTGCACAAAAGCGATTCTGCGAAGCAATGTGAACACTTCTGCTTCCCAGGCACAGAGAAGGTGCTAGCAGGGAATTCTCTGCCTGCCTTTCCCGAGTACTCTGCAAGCTCTCCAGGACAACATAAAATCTGGGGCTCTGTGCTTTCTTTTGTTCTGAACAAGTGTTAGTGTTTTCTGCAGAAAAGCGATTCTGCGAAGCAATGTGAACACTTCTGCTTCCCAGGCACAGAGAAGGTGCTAGCAGGGAATTCTCTGCCTGCCTTTCCCCAGTGCTCTGCAAGCTCTCCAGGACAACAGCAAATCTGGGGCTCTGTGCTTTCTTTTGTTCTGAACAAGTGTTAGTGTTTTCTGCACAAAAGCGATTCTGCGAAGCAATGTGAACACTTCTGCTTCCCAGGCACAGAGAAGGTGCTAGCAGGGAATTCTCTGCCTGCCTTTCCCCAGTGCTCTGCAAGCTCTCCAGAACAACAGCAAATCTGGGGCTCTGTGCTTTCTTTAGTTCTGAACAAGTGTTAGTGTTTTCTGCACAAAAGCGATTCTGCGAAGCAATGTGAACACTTCTGCTTCCCAGGCACAGAGAAGGTGCTAGCAGGGAATTCTCTGCCTGCCTTTCCCCAGTGCTCTGCAAGCTCTCCAGGACAACATAAAATCTGGGGCTCTGTGCTTTCTTTCCTTCTGAACAAGTGTTACTGTTTTCTGCACAAAAGCGATTCTTGCGAAGCAATGTGAACACTTCTGCTTCCCAGGCACAGAGAAGGTGCTAGCAGGGAATTCCCTGCCTGCCTTTCCCCAGTGCTCTGCAAGCTCTCCAGGACAACATAAAATCTGGGGCTCTGTGCTTTCTTTCCTTCTGAACAAGTGTTACTGTTTTCTGCTCAAAAGCGATTCTTGCGAAGCAATGTGAACACTTCTGCTTCCCAGGCACAGAGAAGGTGCTAGCAGGGAATTCTCTGCCTGCCTTTCCCCAGTGCTCTGCAAGCTCTCCAGAACAACAGCAAATCTGGGGCTCTGTGCTTTCTTTTGTTCTGAACAAGTGTTAGTGTTTTCTGCACAAAGGCGATTCTGCGAAGCAATGTGAACACTTCTGCTTCCCAGGCACAGAGAAGGTGCTAGCAGGGAATTCTCTGCCTGCCTTTCCCCAGTGCTCTGCAAGCTCTCCAGGACAACAGCAAATCTGGGGCTCTGTGCTTTCTTTTGTTCTGAACAAGTGTTAGTGTTTTCTGCACAAAAGCGATTCTGCGAAGCAATGTGAACACTTCTGCTTCCCAGGCACAGAGAAGGTGCTAGCAGGGAATTCTCTGCCTGCCTTTCCCCAGTGCTCTGCAAGCTCTCCAGGACAACATAAAATCTGGGGTTCTATGCTTTCTTTTGTTCTGAACAAGTGTTACTGTTTTCTGCACAAAAGCGATTCTGCGAAGTAATGTGAACACTTCTGCTTCCCAGGCACAGAGGAGGTGCTAGCAGGGAATTCTCTGCCTGCCTTTCCCCAGTGCTCTGCAAGCTCTCCAGAACAACAGCAAATCTGGGGCTCTGTGCTTTCTTTTGTTCTGAACAAGTGTTAGTGTTTTCTGCACAAAGGCGATTCTGCGAAGCAATGTGAACACTTGTGCTTCCCAGGCACAGAGAAGGTGCTAGCAGGGAATTCTCTGCCTGCCTTGCCCCAGTACTCTGCAAGCTCTCCAGGACAACAGCAAATCTGGGGCTCTGTGCTTTCTTTTGTTCTGAACCAGTGTTAGTGTTTTCTGCACAAAAGCGATTCTGCGAAGCAATGTGAACACTTCTGCTTCCCAGGCACAGAGAAGGTGCTAGCAGGGAATTCTCTGCCTGCCTTTCCCCAGTGCTCTGCAAGCTCTCCAGGACAACAGCAAATCTGGGGCTCTGTGCTTTCTTTTGTTCTGAACAACTGTTAGTGTTTTCTGCACAAAAGCGATTCTGCGAAGCAATGTGAACACTTCTGCTTCCCAGGCACAGAGAAGGTGCTAGCAGGGAATTCTCTGCCTGCCTTTCCCCAGTGCTCTGCAAGCTCTCCAGGACAACATAAAATCTGGGGCTCTGTGCTTTCTTTCCTTCTGAACAAGTGATACTGTTTTCTGCACAAAAGCGATTCTGCGAAGCAATGTGAACACTTCTGCTTCCCAGGCACAGAGAAGGTGCTAGCAGGGAATTCTCTACCTGCCTTTCCCCAGTGCTCTGCAAGCTCTCCAGGACAACAGCAAATCTGGGGCTCTGTGCTTTCTTTCCTTCTGAACAAGTGTTACTGTTTTCTGCACAAAGGCGATTCTGCGAAGCAATGTGAACACTTCTGCTTCCCAGGCACAGAGACGGTGCTAGCAGGGAATTCTCTGCCTGCCTTTCCCCAGTGCTCTGCAAGCTCTCCAGAACAACAGCAAATCTGGGGCTCTGTGCTTTCTTTTGTTCTGAACAAGTGTTAGTGTTTTCTGCACAAAGGCGATTCTGCGAAGCAATGTGAACACTTCTGCTTCCCAGGCACAGAGAAGGTGCTAGCAGGGAATTCTCTGCCTGCCTTTCCCCAGTGCTCTGCAAGCTCTCCAGGACAACAGCAAATTTGGGGCTCTGTGCTTTCTTTAGTTCTGAACAAGTGTTAGTGTTTTCTGCACAAAAGCGATTCTGCGAAGCAATGTAAACACTTCTGCTTCCCAGGCACAGAGAAGGTGCTAGCAGGGAATTCTCTGCCTGCCTTTCCCCAGTGCTCTGCAAGCTCTCCAGAACAACAGCAAATCTGGGGCTCTGTGCTTTCTTTTGTTCTGAACAAGTGTTAGTGTTTTCTGCACAAAAGCGATTCTGCGAAGCAATGTGAACACTTCTGCTTCCCAGGCACAGAGAAGGTGCTAGCAGGGAATTCTCTGCCTGCCTTTCCCCAGTGCTCTGCAAGCTCTCCAGAACAACAGCAAATCTGGGGCTCTGTGCTTTCTTTTGTTCTGAACAAGTGTTAGTGTTTTCTGCACGAAAGCGATTCTGCGAAGCAATGTGAACACTTCTGCTTCCCAGGCACAGAGAAGGTGCTAGCAGGGAATTCTCTGCCTGCCTTTCCCCAGTGCTCTGCAAGCTCTCCAGAACAACAGCAAATCTGGGGCTCTGTGCTTTCTTTTGTTCTGAACAAGTGTTAGTGTTTTCTGCACAAAGGCGATTCTGCGAAGCAATGTGAACACTTCTGCTTCCCAGGCACAGAGAAGGTGCTAGCAGGGAATTCTCTGCCTGCCTTTCCCCAGTGCTCTGCAAGCTCTCCAGGACAACAGCAAATCTGGGGCTCTGTGCTTTCTTTCCTTCTGAACAAGTGTTACTGTTTTCTGCACAAAGGCGATTCTGCGAAGCAATGTGAACACTTCTGCTTCCCAGGCACAGAGAAGGTGCTAGCAGGGAATTCTCTGCCTGCCTTTCCCCAGTGCTCTGCAAGCTCTCCAGGACAACAGCAAATCTGGGGCTCTGTGCTTTATTTTGTTCTGAACAATTGTTAGTGTTTTCTGCACAAAAGCGATTCTGCGAAGCAATGTGAACACTTCTGCTTCCCAGGCACAGAGAAGGTGCTAGCAGGGAATTCTCTGCCTGCCTTTCCCCAGTGCTCTGCAAGCTCTCCAGAACAACAGCAAATCTGGGGCTCTGTGCTTTATTTTGTTCTGAACAAGTGTTAGTGTTTTCTGCACAAAGGCGATTCTGCGAAGCAAAGTGAACACTTCTGCTTCCCAGGCACAGAGAAGGTGCTAGCAGGGAATTCTCTGCCTGCCTTTCCCCAGTGCTCTGCAAGCTCTCCAGGACAACAGCAAATCTGGGGCTCTGTGCTTTCTTTTGTTCTGAACAAGTGTTAGTGTTTTCTGCACAAAAGCGATTCTGCGAAGCAATGTGAACACTTCTGCTTCCCAGGCACAGAGAAGGTGCTAGCAGGGAATTCTCTGCCTGCCTTTCCCCAGTGCTCTGCAAGCTCTCCAGGACAACATAAAATCTGGGGCTCTGTGCTTTCTTTTGTTCTGAACAATTGTTAGTGTTTTCTGCACAAAGGCGATTCTGCGAAGCAATGTGAACACTTCTGCTTCCCAGGCACAGAGAAGGTGCTAGCAGGGAATTCTCTGCCTGCCTTTCCCCAGTGCTCTGCAAGCTCTCCAGGACAACAGCAAATCTGGGGCTCTGTGCTTTCTTTTGTTCTGAACCAGTGTTAGTGTTTTCTGCACAAAAGCGATTCTGCGAAGCAATGTGAACACTTCTGCTTCCCAGGCACAGAGAAGGTGCTAGCAGGGAATTCTCTGCCTGCCTTTCCCCAGTGCTCTGCAAGCTCTCCAGGACAACAGCAAATCTGGGGCTCTGTGCTTTCTTTTGTTCTGAACAAGTGTTAGTGTTTTCTGCACAAAAGCGATTCTGCGAAGCAATGTGAACACTTCTGCTTCCCAGGCACAGAGAAGGTGCTAGCAGGGAATTCTCTGCCTGCCTTTCCCCAGTGCTCTGCAAGCTCTCCAGGACAACATAAAAGCTGGGGCTCTGTGCTTTCTTTCCTTCTGAACAAGTGTTAGTGTTTTCTGCACAAAAGCGATTCTGCGAAGCAATGTGAACACTTCTGCTTCCCAGGCACAGAGAAGGTGCTAGCAGGGAATTCTCTACCTGCCTTTCCCCAGTGCTCTGCAAGCTCTCCAGGACAACAGCAAATCTGGGGCTCTGTGCTTTCTTTCCTTCTGAACAAGTGTTACTGTTTTCTGCACAAAGGCGATTCTGCGAAGCAATGTGAACACTTCTGCTTCCCAGGCACAGAGACGGTGCTAGCAGGGAATTCTCTGCCTGCCTTTCCCCAGTGCTCTGCAAGCTCTCCAGAACAACAGCAAATCTGGGGCTCTGTGCTTTCTTTTGTTCTGAACAAGTGTTAGTGTTTTCTGCAGAAAAGCGATTCTGCGAAGCAATGTGAACACTTCTGCTTCCCAGGCACAGAGAAGGTGCTAGCAGGGAATTCTCTGCCTGCCTTTCCCCAGTGCTCTGCAAGCTCTCCAGGACAACAGCAAATTTGGGGCTCTGTGCTTTCTTTAGTTCTGAACAAGTGTTAGTGTTTTCTGCACAAAAGCGATTCTGCGAAGCAATGTGAACACTTCTGCTTCCCAGGCACAGAGATGGTGCTAGCAGGGAATTCTCTGCCTGCCTTTCCCCAGTGCTCTGCAAGCTCTCCAGGACAACAGCAAATCTGGGGCTCTGTGCTTTCTTTTGTTCTGAACAAGTGTTAGTGTTTTCTGCACAAAAGCGATTCTGCGAAGCAATGTAAACACTTCTGCTTCCCAGGCACAGAGAAGGTGCTAGCAGGGAATTCTCTGCCTGCCTTTCCCCAGTGCTCTGCAAGCTATCCAGGACAACATAAAATCTGGAGCTCTGTGCTTTCTTTTGTTCTGAACCAGTGTTAGTGTTTTCTGCACAAAAGCGATTCTGCGAAGCAATGTGAACACTTCTGCTTCCCAGGCACAGAGAAGGTGCTAGCAGGGAATTCTCTGCCTGCCTTTCCCCAGTGCTCTGCAAGCTCTCCAGGACAACATAAAATCTGGGGCTCTGTGCTTTCTTTCCTTCTGAACAAGTGTTAGTGTTTTCTGCACAAAAGCGAATCTGCGAAGCAATGTGAACACTTCTGCTTCCCAGGCACAGAGAAGGTGCTAGCAGGGAATTCTCTGCCTGCCTTTCCCCAGTGCTCTGCAAGCTCTCCAGAACAACAGCAAATCTGGGGCTCTGTGCTTTCTTTTGTTCTGAACAAGTGTTAGTGTTTTCTGCACAAAGGCGATTCTGCGAAGCAATGTGAACACTTCTGCTTCCCAGGCACAGAGAAGGTGCTAGCAGGGAATTCTCTGCCTGCCTTTCCCCAGTGCTCTGCAAGCTCTCCAGGACAACATAAAATCTGGGGCTCTGTGCTTTCTTTTGTTCTGAACAAGTGTTAGTGTTTTCTGCACAAAAGCGATTCTGCGAAGCAATGTAAACACTTCTGCTTCCCAGGCACAGAGAAGGTGCTAGCAGGGAATTCTCTGCCTGCCTTTCCCCAGTGCTCTGCAAGCTCTCCAGGACAACAGCAAATCTGGGGCTCTGTGCTTTCTTTTGTTCTGAACAAGTGTTAGTGTTTTCTGCACAAAAGCGAATCTGCGAAGCAATGTGAACACTTCTGCTTCCCAGGCACAGAGAAGGTGCTAGCAGGGAATTCTCTGCCTGCCTTTCCCCAGTGCTCTGCAAGCTCTCCAGGACAACATAAAATCTGGGGCTCTGTGCTTTCTTTCCTTCTGAACAAGTGTTAGTGTTTTCTGCACAAAAGCGAATCTGCGAAGCAATGTGAACACTTCTGCTTCCCAGGCACAGAGAAGGTGCTAGCAGGGAATTCTCTGCCTGCCTTTCCCCAGTGCTCTGCAAGCTCTCCAGGACAACATAAAATCTGGGGCTCTGTGCTTTCTTTCCTTCTGAACAAGTGTTAGTGTTTTCTGCACAAAAGCGATTCTGCGAAGCAATGTGAACACTTCTGCTTCCCAGGCACAGAGAAGGTGCTAGCAGGGAATTCTCTGCCTGCCTTTCCCCAGTGCTCTGCAAGCTCTCCAGGACAACAGCAAATCTGGGGCTCTGTGCTTTCTTTTGTTCTGAACAACTGTTAGTGTTTTCTGCACAAAAGCAATTCTGCGAAGCAATGTGAACACTTCTGCTTCCCAGGCACAGAGAAGGTGCTAGCAGGGAATTCTCTGCCTGCCTTTCCCCAGTGCTATGCAAGCTCTCCAGGACAACAGCAAATCTGGGGCTCTGTGCTTTCTTTTGTTCTGAACAAGTGTTAGTGTTTTCTGCACAAAGGCGATTCTGCGAAGCAATGTGAACATTCCTGCTTCCCAGGCACAGAGAAGGTGCTAGCAGGGAATTCTCTGCCTGCCTTTCCCCAGTGCTCTGCAAGCTCTCCAGAACAACAGCAAATCTGGGGCTCTGTGCTTTCTTTCCTCTGAACAAGTGATACTGTTTTCTGCACAAAAGCGATTCTGCGAAGCAATGTGAACACTTCTGCTTCCCAGGCACAGAGAAGGTGCTAGCAGGGAATTCTCTGCCTGCCTTTCCCCAGTGCTCTGCAAGCTCTCCAGGACAACATAGAATCTGGGGCTCTGTGCTTTCTTTCCTTCTGAACAAGTGTTACTGTTTTCTGCACAAAGGCGATTCTGCGAAGCAATGTAAACACTTCTGCTTCCCAGGCACAGAGACGGTGCTAGCAGGGAATTCTCTGCCTGCCTTTCCCCAGTGCTCTGCAAGCTCTCCAGAACAACATAAAATCTGGGGCTCTGTGCTTTCTTTTGTTCTGAACAAGTGTTAGTGTTTTCTGCACAAAAGCGATTCTGCGAAGCAATGTGAACACTTCTGCTTCCCAGGCACAGAGAAGGTGCTAGCAGGGAATTCTCTATCCTGCATTTCCCCAGTGCTCTGCAAGCTCTCCAGAAAAACAGCAAATCTGGGGCTCTGTGCTTTCTTTTGTTCTGAACCAGTGTTAGTGTTTTCTGCACAAAAGCGATTCTGCGAAGCAATGTGAACACTTCTGCTTCCCAGGCACAGAGAAGGTGCTAGCAGGGAATTCTCTGCCTGCATTTCCCCAGTGCTCTGCAAGCTCTCCAGGACAACATAAAATCTGGGGCTCTGTGCTTTCTTTTGTTCTGAACAAGTGTTAGTGTTTTCTGCACAAAAGCGAATCTGCGAAGCAATGTGAACACTTCTGCTTCCAAGGCACAGAGAAGGTGCTAGCAGGGAATTATCTGACTGCCTTTCCCCAGTGCTCTGCAAGCTCTCCAGGACAACATAAAATCTGGGGCTCTGTGCTTTCTTTCCTTCTGAACAAGTGTTAGTGTTTTCTGCACAAAAGCGATTCTGCGAAGCAATGTGAACACTTCTGCTTCCCAGGCACAGAGAAGGTGCTAGCAGGGAATTCTCTGCCTGCCTTTCCCCAGTGCTCTGCAAGCTCTCCAGGACAACAGCAAATCTGGGGCTCTGTGCTTTCTTTTGTTCTGAACAACTGTTAGTGTTTTCTGCACAAAAGCAATTCTGCGAAGCAATGTGAACACTTCTGCTTCCCAGGCACAGAGAAGGTGCTAGCAGGGAATTCTCTGCCTGCCTTTCCCCAGTGCTCTGCAAGCTCTCCAGGACAACATAGAATCTGGGGCTCTGTGCTTTCTTTTGTTCTGAACAAGTGTTAGTGTTTTCTGCACAAAAGCGATTCTGCGAAGCAATGTGAACACTTCTGCTTCCCAGGCACAGAGAAGGTGCTAGCAGGGAATTCTCTGCCTGCCTTTCCCCAGTGCTCTGCAAGCTCTCCAGGACAACATAAAATCTGGGGCTCTGTGCTTTCTTTTGTTCTGAACAATTGTTAGTGTTTTCTGCACAAAGGCGATTCTGCGAAGCAATGTGAACACTTCTGCTTCCCAGGCACAGAGAAGGTGCTAGCAGGGAATTCTCTGCCTGCCTTTCCCCAGTGCTCTGCAAGCTCTCCAGGACAACAGCAAATCTGGGGCTCTGTGCTTTCTTTTGTTCTGAACAAGTGTTAGTGTTTTCTGCACAAAAGCGATTCTGCGAAGCAATGTGAACACTTCTGCTTCCCAGGCACAGAGAAGGTGCTAGCAGGGAATTCTCTGCCTGCCTTTCCCCAGTGCTCTGCAAGCTATCCAGGACAACATAAAATCTGGGGCTCTGTGCTTTCTTTTGTTCTGAACAAGTGTTAGTGTTTTCTGCACAAAAGCGATTCTGCGAAGCAATGTGAACACTTCTGCTTCCCAGGCACAGAGAAGGTGCTAGCAGGGAATTCTCTGCCTGCCTTTCCCCAGTACTCTGCAAGCTCTCCAGGACAACATAAAATCTGGGGCTCTGTGCTTTCTTTCCTTCTGAACAAGTGTTAGTGTTTTCTGCACAAAAGCGAATCTGCGAAGCAATGTGAACACTTCTGCTTCCCAGGCACAGAGAAGGTGCTAGCAGGGAATTCTCTGCCTGCCTTTCCCCAGTGCTATGCAAGCTCTCCAGGACAACATAAAATCTGGGGCTCTGTGCTTTCTTTCCTTCTGAACAAGTGTTAGTGTTTTCTGCACAAAAGCGATTCTGCGAAGCAATGTGAACACTTCTGCTTCCCAGGCACAGAGAAGGTGCTAGCAGGGAATTCTCTGCCTGCCTTTCCCCAGTGCTCTGCAAGCTATCCAGGACAACATAAAATCTGGGGCTCTGTGCTTTCTTTTGTTCTGAACAAGTGTTAGTGTTTTCTGCACAAAAGCGATTCTGCGAAGCAATGTGAACACTTCTGCTTCCCAGGCACAGAGAAGGTGCTAGCAGGGAATTCTCTGCCTGCCTTTCCCCAGTACTCTGCAAGCTCTCCAGGACAACATAAAATCTGGGGCTCTGTGCTTTCTTTCCTTCTGAACAAGTGTTAGTGTTTTCTGCACAAAAGCGAATCTGCGAAGCAATGTGAACACTTCTGCTTCCCAGGCACAGAGAAGGTGCTAGCAGGGAATTCTCTGCCTGCCTTTCCCCAGTGCTATGCAAGCTCTCCAGGACAACAGCAAATCTGGGGCTCTGTGCTTTCTTTTGTTCTGAACAAGTGTTAGTGTTTTCTGCACAAAGGCGATTCTGCGAAGCAATGTAAACACTTCTGCTTCCCAGGCACAGAGACGGTGCTAGCAGGGAATTCTCTGCCTGCCTTTCCCCAGTGCTCTGCAAGCTCTCCAGGACAACATAAAATCTGGGGCTCTGTGCTTTCTTTTGTTCTGAACAAGTGTTAGTGTTTTCTGCACAAAAGCGATTCTGCGAAGCAATGTGAACACTTCTGCTTCCCAGGCACAGAGAAGGTGCTAGCAGGGAATTCTCTGCCTGCCTTTCCCCAGTGCTCTGCAAGCTCTCCAGGACAACATAAAATCTGGGACTCTGTGCTTTCTTTTGTTCTGAACAAGTGTTAGTGTTTTCTGCACAAAAGCGATTCTGCGAAGCAATGTGAACACTTCTGCTTCCCAGGCACAGAGAAGGTGCTAGCAGGGAATTCTCTGCCTGCCTTTCCCGAGTACTCTGCAAGCTCCCCAGGACAACATAAAATCTGGGGCTCTGTGCTTTCTTTTGTTCTGAACAAGTGTTAGTGTTTTCTGCAGAAAAGCGATTCTGCGAAGCAATGTGAACACTTCTGCTTCCCAGGCACAGAGAAGGTGCTAGCAGGGAATTCTCTGCCTGCCTTTCCCCAGTGCTCTGCAAGCTCTCCAGGACAACAGCAAATCTGGGGCTCTGTGCTTTCTTTTGTTCTGAACAAGTGTTAGTGTTTTCTGCACAAAAGCGATTCTGCGAAGCAATGTGAACACTTCTGCTTCCCAGGCACAGAGAAGGTGCTAGCAGGGAATTCTCTGCCTGCCTTTCCCCAGTGCTCTGCAAGCTCTCCAGAACAACAGCAAATCTGGGGCTCTGTGCTTTCTTTAGTTCTGAACAAGTGTTAGTGTTTTCTGCACAAAAGCGATTCTGCGAAGCAATGTGAACACTTCTGCTTCCCAGGCACAGAGAAGGTGCTAGCAGGGAATTCTCTGCCTGCCTTTCCCCAGTGCTCTGCAAGCTCTCCAGGACAACATAAAATCTGGGGCTCTGTGCTTTCTTTCCTTCTGAACAAGTGTTACTGTTTTCTGCACAAAAGCGATTCTTGCGAAGCAATGTGAACACTTCTGCTTCCCAGGCACAGAGAAGGTGCTAGCAGGGAATTCCCTGCCTGCCTTTCCCCAGTGCTCTGCAAGCTCTCCAGAACAACAGCAAATCTGGGGATTTGTGCTTTCTTTAGTTCTGAACAATTGTTAGTGTTTTCTGCACAAAAGCGATTCTGCGAAGCAATGTAAACACTTCTGCTTCCCAGGCACAGAGAAGGTGCTAGCAGGGAATTCTCTGCCTGCCTTTCCCCAGTGCTCTGCAAGCTCTCCAGAACAACAGCAAATCTGGGGCTCTGTGCTTTCTTTTGTTCTGAACAAGTGTTAGTGTTTTCTGCACAAAAGCGATTCTGCGAAGCAATGTGAACACTTCTGCTTCCCAGGCACAGAGAAGGTGCTAGCAGGGAATTCTCTGCCTGCCTTTCCCCAGTGCTCTGCAAGCTCTCCAGAACAACAGCAAATCTGGGGCTCTGTGCTTTCTTTTGTTCTGAACAAGTGTTAGTGTTTTCTGCACAAAAGCGATTCTGCGAAGCAATGTGAACACTTCTGCTTCCCAGGCACAGAGAAGGTGCTAGCAGGGAATTCTGTGCCTGCCTTTCCCCAGTGCTCTGCAAGCTCTCCAGGACAACAGCAAATCTGGGGCTCTGTGCTTTCTTTTGTTCTGAACAAGTGTTAGTGTTTTCTGCACAAAGGCGATTCTGCGAAGGAATGTGAACACTTCTGCTTCCCAGGCACAGAGAAGGTGCTAGCAGGGAATTCTCTGCCTGCCTTTCCCCAGTGCTCTGCAAGCTCTCCAGGGCAACAGAAAATCTGGGGCTCTGTGCTTTCTTTGGTTCTGAACAAGTGTTAGTGTTTTCTGCACAAAAGCGATTCTGCGAAGCAATGTGAACACTTCTGCTTCCCAGGCACAGAGAAGGTGCTAGCAGGGAATTCTCTGCCTGCCTTTCCCCAGTGCTCTGCAAGCTCTCCAGAACAACATAAAATCTGGGGCTTTGTGCTTTCTTTTGTTCTGAACAAGTGTTAGTGTTTTCTGCACAAAGGCGATTCTGCGAAGCAATGTGAACACTTCTGCTTCCCAGGCACAGAGAAGGTGCTAGCAGGGAATTCTCTGCCTGCCTTTCCCCAGTGCTCTGCAAGCTCTCCAGGACAACATAAAATCTGGGGCTCTGTGCTTTCTTTTGTTCTGAACAAGTGTTAGTGTTTTCTGCACAAAAGCGATTCTGCGAAGCAATGTGAACACTTCTGCTTCCCAGGCACAGAGAAGGTGCTAGCAGGGAATTCTCTGCCTGCCTTTCCCCAGTGCTCTGCAAGCTCTCCAGAACAACAGCAAATCTGGGGCTCTGTGCTTTCTTTTGTTCTGAACAAGTGTTAGTGTTTTCTGCACAAAGGCGATTCTGCGAAGCAATGTGAACACTTCTGCTTCCCAGGCACAGAGAAGGTGCTAGCAGGGAATTCTCTGCCTGCCTTTCCCCAGTGCTCTGCAAGCTCTCCAGGACAACAGCAAATCTGGGGCTCTGTGCTTTCTTTAGTTCTGAACAAGTGTTAGTGTTTTCTGCACAAAAGCGATTCTGCGAAGCAATGTGAACACTTCTGCTTCCCAGGCACAGAGAAGGTGCTAGCAGGGAATTCTCTGCCTGCCTTTCCCCAGTGCTCTGCAAGCTCTCCAGGACAACATAAAATCTGGGGCTCTGTGCTTTCTTTTGTTCTGAACAAGTGTTAGTGTTTTCTGCACAAAGGCGATTCTGCGAAGCAATGTGAACACTTCTGCTTCCCAGGCACAGAGAAGGTGCTAGCAGGGAATTCTCTGCCTGCCTTTCCCCAGTGCTCTGCAAGCTCTCCAGAACAACAGCAAATCTGGGGCTCTGTGCTTTCTTTTGTTCTGAACAAGTGTTAGTGTTTTCTGCACAAAGGCGATTCTGCGAAGCAATGTGAACACTTCTGCTTCCCAGGCACAGAGAAGGTGCTAGCAGGGAATTCTCTGCCTGCCTTTCCCCAGTGCTCTGCAAGCTCTCCAGGACAACAGCAAATCTGGGGCTCTGTGCTTTCTTTTGTTCTGAACAAGTGTTAGTGTTTTCTGCACAAAAGCGATTCTGCGAAGCAATGTGAACACTTCTGCTTCCCAGGCACAGAGAAGGTGCTAGCAGGGAATTCTCTGCCTGCCTTTCCCCAGTGCTCTGCAAGCTCTCCAGAACAACAGCAAATCTGGGGCTCTGTGCTTTCTTTTGTTCTGAACAAGTGTTAGTGTTTTCTGCACAAAGGCGATTCTGCGAAGCAATGTGAACACTTCTGCTTCCCAGGCACAGAGAAGGTGCTAGCAGGGAATACTCTGCCTGCCTTTCCCCAGTGCTCTGCAAGCTCTCCAGGACAACATAAAATCTGGGGCTCTGTGCTTTCTTTCCTTCTGAACAAGTGTTACTGTTTTCTGCACAAAAGCGATTCTTGCGAAGCAATGTGAACACTTCTGCTTCCCAGGCACAGAGAAGGTGCTAGCAGGGAATTCTCTGCCTGCCTTTCCCCAGTGCTCTGCAAGCTCTCCAGAACAACAGCAAATCTGGGGCTCTGTGCTTTCTTTTGTTCTGAACAAGTGTTAGTGTTTTCTGCACAAAGGCGATTCTGCGAAGCAATGTGAACACTTCTGCTTCCCAGGCACAGAGAAGGTGCTAGCAGGGAATTCTCTGCCTGCCTTTCCCGAGTACTCTGCAAGCTCTCCAGGACAACAGAAAATCTGGGGCTCTGTGCTTTCTTTTGTTCTGAACAAGTGTTAGTGTTTTCTGCACAAAAGCGATTCTGCGAAGCAATGTGAACACTTCTGCTTCCCAGGCACAGAGAAGGTGCTAGCAGGGAATTCTCTGCCTGCCTTTCCCCAGTGCTCTGCAAGCTCTCCAGGACAACATAAAATCTGGGGTTCTATGCTTTCTTTTGTTCTGAACAAGTGTTAGTGTTTTCTGCACAAAAGCGATTCTGCGAAGTAATGTGAACACTTCTGCTTCCCAGGCACAGAGGAGGTGCTAGCAGGGAATTCTCTGCCTGCCTTTCCCCAGTGCTCTGCAAGCTCTCCAGAACAACAGCAAATCTGGGGCTCTGTGCTTTCTTTTGTTCTGAACAAGTGTTAGTGTTTTCTGCACAAAGGCGATTCTGCGAAGCAATGTGAACACTTGTGCTTCCCAGGCACAGAGAAGGTGCTAGCAGGGAATTCTCTGCCTGCCTTGCCCCAGTACTCTGCAAGCTCTCCAGGACAACAGCAAATCTGGGGCTCTGTGCTTTCTTTTGTTCTGAACCAGTGTTAGTGTTTTCTGCACAAAAGCGATTCTGCGAAGCAATGTGAACACTTCTGCTTCCCAGGCACAGAGAAGGTGCTAGCAGGGAATTCTCTGCCTGCCTTTCCCCAGTGCTCTGCAAGCTCTCCAGGACAACAGCAAACCTGGGGCTCTGTGCTTTCTTTTGTTCTGAACAACTGTTAGTGTTTTCTGCACAAAAGCGATTCTGCGAAGCAATGTGAACACTTCTGCTTCCCAGGCACAGAGAAGGTGCTAGCAGGGAATTCTCTGCCTGCCTTTCCCCAGTGCTCTGCAAGCTCTCCAGGACAACATAAAATCTGGGGCTCTGTGCTTTCTTTCCTTCTGAACAAGTGTTAGTGTTTTCTGCACAAAAGCGATTCTGCGAAGCAATGTGAACACTTCTGCTTCCCAGGCACAGAGAAGGTGCTAGCAGGGAATTCTCTACCTGCCTTTCCCCAGTGCTCTGCAAGCTCTCCAGGACAACAGCAAATCTGGGGCTCTGTGCTTTCTTTCCTTCTGAACAAGTGTTACTGTTTTCTGCACAAAGGCGATTCTGCGAAGCAATGTGAACACTTCTGCTTCCCAGGCACAGAGACGGTGCTAGCAGGGAATTCTCTGCCTGCCTTTCCCCAGTGCTCTGCAAGCTCTCCAGAACAACAGCAAATCTGGGGCTCTGTGCTTTCTTTTGTTCTGAACAAGTGTTAGTGTTTTCTGCACAAAAGCGATTCTGCGAAGCAATGTGAACACTTCTGCTTCCCAGGCACAGAGAAGGTGCTAGCAGGGAATTCTCTGCCTGCCTTTCCCCAGTGCTCTGCAAGCTCTCCAGAACAACAGCAAATCTGGGGCTCTGTGCTTTCTTTTGTTCTGAACAAGTGTTAGTGTTTTCTGCACGAAAGCGATTCTGCGAAGCAATGTGAACACTTCTGCTTCCCAGGCACAGAGAAGGTGCTAGCAGGGAATTCTCTGCCTGCCTTTCCCCAGTGCTCTGCAAGCTCTCCAGAACAACAGCAAATCTGGGGCTCTGTGCTTTCTTTTGTTCTGAACAAGTGTTAGTGTTTTCTGCACAAAGGCGATTCTGCGAAGCAATGTGAACACTTCTGCTTCCCAGGCACAGAGAAGGTGCTAGCAGGGAATTCTCTGCCTGCCTTTCCCCAGTGCTCTGCAAGCTCTCCAGGACAACAGCAAATCTGGGGCTCTGTGCTTTCTTTCCTTCTGAACAAGTGTTACTGTTTTCTGCACAAAGGCGATTCTGCGAAGCAATGTGAACACTTCTGCTTCCCAGGCACAGAGAAGGTGCTAGCAGGGAATTCTCTGCCTGCCTTTCCCCAGTGCTCTGCAAGCTCTCCAGGACAACAGCAAATCTGGGGCTCTGTGCTTTATTTTGTTCTGAACAATTGTTAGTGTTTTCTGCACAAAAGCGATTCTGCGAAGCAATGTGAACACTTCTGCTTCCCAGGCACAGAGAAGGTGCTAGCAGGGAATTCTCTGCCTGCCTTTCCCCAGTGCTCTGCAAGCTCTCCAGGACAACATAAAATCTGGGGCTCTGTGCTTTATTTTGTTCTGAACAAGTGTTAGTGTTTTCTGCACAAAGGCGATTCTGCGAAGCAAAGTGAACACTTCTGCTTCCCAGGCACAGAGAAGGTGCTAGCAGGGAATTCTCTGCCTGCCTTTCCCCAGTGCTCTGCAAGCTCTCCAGGACAACAGCAAATCTGGGGCTCTGTGCTTTCTTTCGTTCTGAACAAGTGTTAGTGTTTTCTGCACAAAAGCGATTCTGCGAAGCAATGTGAACACTTCTGCTTCCCAGGCACAGAGAAGGTGCTAGCAGGGAATTCTCTGCCTGCCTTTCCCCAGTGCTCTGCAAGCTCTCCAGGACAACATAAAATCTGGGGCTCTGTGCTTTCTTTTGTTCTGAACAATTGTTAGTGTTTTCTGCACAAAGGCGATTCTGCGAAGCAATGTGAACACTTCTGCTTCCCAGGCACAGAGAAGGTGCTAGCAGGGAATTCTCTGCCTGCCTTTCCCCAGTGCTCTGCAAGCTCTCCAGGACAACAGCAAATCTGGGGCTCTGTGCTTTCTTTTGTTCTGAACAAGTGTTAGTGTTTTCTGCACAAAAGCGATTCTGCGAAGCAATGTGAACACTTCTGCTTCCCAGGCACAGAGAAGGTGCTAGCAGGGAATTCTCTGCCTGCCTTTCCCCAGTGCTCTGCAAGCTCTCCAGGACAACAGCAAATCTGGGGCTCTGTGCTTTCTTTTGTTCTGAACAAGTGTTAGTGTTTTCTGCACAAAAGCGATTCTGCGAAGCAATGTGAACACTTCTGCTTCCCAGGCACAGAGAAGGTGCTAGCAGGGAATTCTCTGCCTGCCTTTCCCCAGTGCTCTGCAAGCTCTCCAGGACAACATAAAAGCTGGGGCTCTGTGCTTTCTTTCCTTCTGAACAAGTGTTAGTGTTTTCTGCACAAAAGCGATTCTTGCGAAGCAATGTGAACACTTCTGCTTCCCAGGCACAGAGAAGGTGCTAGCAGGGAATTCTCTACCTGCCTTTCCCCAGTGCTCTGCAAGCTCTCCAGGACAACAGCAAATCTGGGGCTCTGTGCTTTCTTTCCTTCTGAACAAGTGTTACTGATTTCTGCACAAAGGCGATTCTGCGAAGCAATGTGAACACTTCTGCTTCCCAGGCACAGAGACGGTGCTAGCAGGGAATTCTCTGCCTGCCTTTCCCCAGTGCTCTGCAAGCTCTCCAGAACAACAGCAAATCTGGGGCTCTGTGCTTTCTTTTGTTCTGAACAAGTGTTAGTGTTTTCTGCACAAAGGCGATTCTGCGAAGCAATGTGAACACTTCTGCTTCCCAGGCACAGAGAAGGTGCTAGCAGGGAATTCTCTGCCTGCCTTTCCCCAGTGCTCTGCAAGCTCTCCAGAACAACAGCAAATCTGGGGCTCTGTGCTTTCTTTTGTTCTGAACAAGTGTTAGTGTTTTCTGCACAAAAGCGATTCTGCGAAGCAATGTGAACACTTCTGCTTCCCAGGCACAGAGAAGGTGCTAGCAGGGAATTCTCTGCCTGCCTTTCCCCAGTGCTCTGCAAGCTCTCCAGGACAACAGCAAATCTGGGGCTCTGTGCTTTCTTTCCTTCTGAACAAGTGTTAGTGTTTTCTGCACAAAGGCGATTCTGCGAAGCAATGTGAACACTTCTGCTTCCCAGGCACAGAGAAGGTGCTAGCAGGGAATTCTCTGCCTGCCTTTCCCCAGTGCTCTGCAAGCTCTCCAGAACAACAGCAAATCTGGGGCTCTGTGCTTTCTTTTGTTCTGAACAAGTGTTAGTGTTTTCTGCACAAAGGCGATTCTGCGAAGCAATGTGAACACTTCTGCTTCCCAGGCACAGAGAAGGTGCTAGCAGGGAATTCTCTGCCTGCCTTTCCCCAGTGCTCTGCAAGCTCTCCAGAACAACAGCAAATCTGGGGCTCTGTGCTTTCTTTCCTTCTGAACAAGTGTTACTGTTTTCTGCACAAAAGCGATTCTGCGAAGCAATGTGAACACTTCTGCTTCCCAGGCACAGAGAAGGTGCTAGCAGGGAATTCTCTGCCTGCCTTTCCCCAGTGCTCTGCAAGCTCTCCAGGACAACAGCAAATCTGGGGCTCTGTGCTTTCTTTAGTTCTGAACAAGTGTTAGTGTTTTCTGCACAAAAGCGATTCTGCGAAGCAATGTAAACACTTCTGCTTCCCAGGCACAGAGAAGGTGCTAGCAGGGAATTCTCTGCCTGCCTTTCCCCAGTGCTCTGCAAGCTCTCCAGAACAACAGCAAATCTGGGGCTCTGTGCTTTCTTTTGTTCTGAACAAGTGTTAGTGTTTTCTGCACAAAGGCGATTCTGCGAAGCAATGTGAACACTTCTGCTTCCCAGGCACAGAGAAGGTGCTAGCAGGGAATTCTCTGCCTGCCTTTCCCCAGTGCTCTGCAAGCTCTCCAGGACAACAGCAAATCTGGGGCTCTGTGCTTTCTTTTGTTCTGAACAATTGTTAGTGTTTTCTGCACAAAAGCGATTCTGCGAAGCAATGTGAACACTTCTGCTTCCCAGGCACAGAGAAGGTGCTAGCAGGGAATTCTCTGCCTGCCTTTCCCCAGTGCTCTGCAAGCTCTCCAGAACAACATAAAATCTGGGGCTCTGTGCTTTCTTTTGTTCTGAACAATTGTTAGTGTTTTCTGCACAAAGGCGATTCTGCGAAGCAAAGTGAACACTTCTGCTTCCCAGGCACAGAGAAGGTGCTAGCAGGGAATTCTCTGCCTGCCTTTCCCCAGTGCTCTGCAAGCTCTCCAGGACAACAGCAAATCTGGGGCTCTGTGCTTTCTTTTGTTCTGAACCAGTGTTAGTGTTTTCTGCACAAAAGCGATTCTGCGAAGCAATGTGAACACTTCTGCTTCCCAGGCACAGAGAAGGTGCTAGCAGGGAATTCTCTGCCTGCCTTTCCCCAGTGCTATGCAAGCTCTCCAGGACAACAGCAAATCTGGGGCTCTGTGCTTTCTTTTGTTCTGAACAATTGTTAGTGTTTTCTGCACAAAAGCAATTCTGCGAAGCAATGTGAACACTTCTGTTTCCCAGGCACAGAGAAGTTGCTAGCAGGGAATTCTCTGCCTGCCTTTCCCCAGTGCTCTGCAAGCTCTCCAGGACAACATAAAATCTGGGGCTCTGTGCTTTCTTTCCTTCTGAACAAGTGTTAGTGTTTTCTGCACAAAAGCGATTCTTGCGAAGCAATGTGAACACTTCTGCTTCCCAGGCACAGAGAAGGTGCTAGCAGGGAATTCTCTGCCTGCCTTTCCCCAGTGCTATGCAAGCTCTCCAGGACAACAGCAAATCTGGGGCTCTGTGCTTTCTTTCGTTCTGAACAAGTGTTAGTGTTTTCTGCACAAAAGCGATTCTGCGAAGCAATGTAAACACTTCTGCTTCCCAGGCACAGAGAAGGTGCTAGCAGGGAATTCTTTGCCTGCCTTTCCCCAGTGCTCTGCAAGCTCTCCAGGACAACAGCAAATCTGGGGCTCTGTGCTTTCTTTCGTTCTGAACAAGTGTTAGTGTTTTCTGCACAAAAGCGATTCTGCGAAGCAATGTAAACACTTCTGCTTCCCAGGCACAGAGAAGGTGCTAGCAGGGAATTCTTTGCCTGCCTTTCCCCAGTGCTCTGCAAGCTCTCCAGAACAACAGCAAATCTGGGGCTCTGTGCTTTCTTTTGTTCTGAACAAGTGTTAGTGTTTTCTGCACAAAAGCGATTCTGCGAAGCAATGTGAACACTTCTGCTTCCCAGGCACAGAGAAGGTGCTAGCAGGGAATTCTCTGCCTGCCTTTCCCCAGTGCTCTGCAAGCTCTCCAGGACAACAGCAAATCTGGGGCTCTGTGCTTTCTTTAGTTCTGAAAAAGTGTTAGTGTTTTCTGCACAAAAGCGATTCTGCGAAGCAATGTAAACACTTCTGCTTCCCAGGCACAGAGAAGGTGCTAGCAGGGAATTCTCTGCCTGCCTTTCCCCAGTGCTCTGCAAGCTCTCCAGGACAACATAAAATCTGGGGCTCTGTGCTTTCTTTTGTTCTGAACAATTGTTAGTGTTTTCTGCACAAAGGCGATTCTGCGAAGCAATGTGAACACTTCTGCTTCCCAGGCACAGAGAAGGTGCTAGCAGGGAATTCTCTGCCTGCCTTTCCCCAGTGCTCTGCAAGCTCTCCAGGACAACAGCAAATCTGGGGCTCTGTGCTTTCTTTTGTTCTGAACAAGTGTTAGTGTTTTCTGCACAAAAGCGATTCTGCGAAGCAATGTGAACACTTCTGCTTCCCAGGCACAGAGAAGGTGCTAGCAGGGAATTCTCTGCCTGCCTTTCCCCAGTGCTCTGCAAGCTCTCCAGTACAACATAAAATCTGGGGCTCTGTGCTTTCTTTCCTTCTGAACAAGTGTTAGTGTTTTCTGCACAAAAGCGAATCTGCGAAGCAATGTGAACACTTCTGCTTCCCAGGCACAGAGAAGGTGCTAGCAGGGAATTCTCTGCCTGCCTTTCCCCAGTGCTCTGCAAGCTCTCCAGGACAACATAAAATCTGGGGCTCTGTGCTTTCTTTCCTTCTGAACAAGTGTTAGTGTTTTCTGCACAAAAGCGATTCTGCGAAGCAATGTGAACACTTCTGCTTCCCAGGCACAGAGAAGGTGCTAGCAGGGAATTCTCTGCCTGCCTTTCCCCAGTGCTCTGCAAGCTCTCCAGGACAACATAAAATCTGGGGCTCTGTGCTTTCTTTTGTTCTGAACAAGTGTTAGTGTTTTCTGCACAAAAGCGATTCTGCGAAGCAATGTAAACACTTCTGCTTCCCAGGCACAGAGAAGGTGCTAGCAGGGAATTCTCTGCCTGCCTTTCCCCAGTGCTCTGCAAGCTCTCCAGGACAACAGCAAATCTGGGGCTCTGTGCTTTCTTTTGTTCTGAACAAGTGTTAGTGTTTTCTGCACAAAAGCGAATCTGCGAAGCAATGTGAACACTTCTGCTTCCCAGGCACAGAGAAGGTGCTAGCAGGGAATTCTCTGCCTGCCTTTCCCCAGTGCTCTGCAAGCTCTCCAGGACAACATAAAATCTGGGGCTCTGTGCTTTCTTTCCTTCTGAACAAGTGTTAGTGTTTTCTGCACAAAAGCGAATCTGCGAAGCAATGTGAACACTTCTGCTTCCCAGGCACAGAGAAGGTGCTAGCAGGGAATTCTCTGCCTGCCTTTCCCCACTGCTCTGCAAGCTCTCCAGAACAACAGCAAATCTGGGGCTCTGTGCTTTCTTTTGTTCTGAACAACTGTTAGTGTTTTCTGCACAAAAGCAATTCTGCGAAGCAATGTGAACACTTCTGCTTCCCAGGCACAGAGAAGGTGCTATCAGGGAATTCTCTGCCTGCCTTTCCCCAGTGCTATGCAAGCTCTCCAGGACAACAGCAAATCTGGGGCTCTGTGCTTTCTTTTGTTCTGAACAAGTGTTAGTGTTTTCTGCACAAAGGCGATTCTGCGAAGCAATGTGAACATTCCTGCTTCCCAGGCACAGAGAAGGTGCTAGCAGGGAATTCTCTGCCTGCCTTTCCCCAGTGCTATGCAAGCTCTCCAGAACAACAGCAAATCTGGGGCTCTGTGCTTTCTTTCCTTCTGAACAAGTGATACTGTTTTCTGCACAAAAGCGATTCTGCGAAGCAATGTGAACACTTCTGCTTCCCAGGCACAGAGAAGGTGCTAGCAGGGAATTCTCTGCCTGCCTTTCCCCAGTGCTCTGCAAGCTCTCCAGAACAACAGCAAATCTGGGGCTCTGTGCTTTCTTTCCTTCTGAACAAGTGTTACTGTTTTCTGCACAAAGGCGATTCTGCGAAGCAATGTAAACACTTCTGCTTCCCAGGCACAGAGACGGTGCTAGCAGGGAATTCTCTGCCTGCCTTTCCCCAGTGCTCTGCAAGCTCTCCAGAACAACATAAAATCTGGGGCTCTGTGCTTTCTTTTGTTCTGAACAAGTGTTAGTGTTTTTTGCACAAAAGCGATTCTGCGAAGCAATGTGAACACTTCTGCTTCCCAGGCACAGAGAAGGTGCTAGCAGGGAATTCTCTGCCTGCATTTCCCCAGTGCTCTGCAAGCTCTCCAGAACAACAGCAAATCTGGGGCTCTGTGCTTTCTTTTGTTCTGAACAAGTGTTAGTGTTTTCTGCACAAAAGCGAATCTGCGAAGCAATGTGAACACTTCTGCTTCCCAGGCACAGAGATGGTGCTAGCAGGGAATTATCTGCCTGCCTTTCCCCAGTGCTCTGCAAGCTCTCCAGGACAACATAAAATCTGGGGCTCTGTGCTTTCTTTCCTTCTGAACAAGTGTTAGTGTTTTCTGCACAAAAGAGATTCTGCGAAGCAATGTGAACACTTCTGCTTCCCAGGCACAGAGAAGGTGCTAGCAGGGAATTCTCTGCCTGCCTTTCCCCAGTGCTCTGCAAGCTCTCCAGGACAACAGCAAATCTGGGGCTCTGTGCTTTCTTTTGTTCTGAACAAGTGTTAGTGTTTTCTGCACAAAAGCGATTCTGCGAAGCAATGTGAACACTTCTGCTTCCCAGGCACAGAGAAGGTGCTAGCAGGGAATTCTCTGCCTGCCTTTCCCCAGTGCTCTGCAAGCTCTCCAGGACAACAGCAAATCTGGGGCTCTGTGCTTTCTTTTGTTCTGAACAACTGTTAGTGTTTTCTGCACAAAAGCGATTCTGCGAAGCAATGTGAACACTTCTGCTTCCCAGGCACAGAGAAGGTGCTAGCAGGGAATTCTCTGCCTGCCTTTCCCCAGTGCTCTGCAAGCTCTCCAGGACAACATAAAATCTGGGGCTCTGTGCTTTCTTTCCTTCTGAACAAGTGTTAGTGTTTTCTGCACAAAAGCGAATCTGCGAAGCAATGTGAACACTTCTGCTTCCCAGGCACAGAGAAGGTGCTAGCAGGGAATTCTCTGCCTGCCTTTCCCCAGTGCTCTGCAAGCTCTCCAGGACAACATAAAATCTGGGGCTCTGTGCTTTCTTTTGTTCTGAACAAGTGTTAGTGTTTTCTGCAGAAAAGCGATTCTGCGAAGCAATGTGAACACTTCTGCTTCCCAGGCACAGAGAAGGTGCTAGCAGGGAATTCTCTGCCTGCCTTTCCCCAGTGCTCTGCAAGCTCTCCAGGACAACATAAAATCTGGGGCTCTGTGCTTTCTTTTGTTCTGAACAAGTGTTAGTGTTTTCTGCACAAAAGCGATTCTGCGAAGCAATGTGAACACTTCTGCTTCCCAGGCACAGAGAAGGTGCTAGCAGGGAATTCTCTGCCTGCCTTTCCCCAGTGCTATGCAAGCTCTCCAGAACAACAGCAAATCTGGGGCTCTGTGCTTTCTTTTGTTCTGAACAAGTGTTAGTGTTTTCTGCACAAAGGCGATTCTGCGAAGCAATGTGAACATTCCTGCTTCCCAGGCACAGAGAAGGTGCTAGCAGGGAATTCTCTGCCTGCCTTTCCCCAGTGCTATGCAAGCTCTCCAGAACAACAGCAAATCTGGGGCTCTGTGCTTTCTTTCCTTCTGAACAAGTGTTAGTGTTTTCTGCACAAAAGCGATTCTGCGAAGCAATGTGAACACTTCTGCTTCCCAGGCACAGAGAAGGTGCTAGCAGGGAATTCTCTGCCTGCCTTTCCCCAGTACTCTGCAAGCTCTCCAGGACAACATAAAATCTGGGGCTCTGTGCTTTCTTTTGTTCTGAAAAAGTGTTAGTGTTTTCTGCACAAAAGCGAATCTGCGAAGCAATGTGAACACTTCTGCTTCCCAGGCACAGAGATGGTGCTAGCAGGGAATTATCTGCCTGCCTTTCCCCAGTGCTCTGCAAGCTCTCCAGGACAACATAAAATCTGGGGCTCTGTGCTTTCTTTTGTTCTGAACAAGTGTTAGTGTTTTCTGCACAAAAGAGATTCTGCGAAGCAATGTGAACACTTCTGCTTCCCAGGCACAGAGAAGGTGCTAGCAGGGAATTCTCTGCCTGCCTTTCCCCAGTGCTCTGCAAGCTCTCCAGGACAACATAAAATCTGGGGCTCTGTGCTTTCTTTCCTTCTGAACAAGTGTTAGTGTTTTCTGCACAAAAGCGAATCTGCGAAGCAATGTGAACACTTCTGCTTCCCAGGCACAGAGAAGGTGCTAGCAGGGAATTCTCTGCCTGCCTTTCCCCAGTGCTCTGCAAGCTCTCCAGGACAACATAAAATCTGGGGCTCTGTGCTTTCTTTCCTTCTGAACAAGTGTTAGTGTTTTCTGCACAAAAGCGATTCTGCGAAGCAATGTGAACACTTCTGCTTCCCAGGCACAGAGAAGGTGCTAGCAGGGAATTCTCTGCCTGCCTTTCCCCAGTGCTCTGCAAGCTCTCCAGGACAACATAAAATCTGGGGCTCTGTGCTTTCTTTTGTTCTGAACAAGTGTTAGTGTTTTCTGCACAAAAGCAATTCTGCGAAGCAATGTGAACACTTCTGCTTCCCAGGCACAGAGAAGGTGCTAGCAGGGAATTCTCTGCCTGCCTTTCCCCAGTGCTATGCAAGCTCTCCAGAACAACAGCAAATCTGGGGCTCTGTGCTTTCTTTTGTTCTGAACAAGTGTTAGTGTTTTCTGCACAAAGGCGATTCTGCGAAGCAATGTGAACATTCCTGCTTCCCAGGCACAGAGAAGGTGCTAGCAGGGAATTCTCTGCCTGCCTTTCCCCAGTGCTATGCAAGCTCTCCAGAACAACAGCAAATCTGGGGCTCTGTGCTTTCTTTCCTTCTGAACAAGTGTTAGTGTTTTCTGCACAAAAGCGATTCTGCGAAGCAATGTGAACACTTCTGCTTCCCAGGCACAGAGAAGGTGCTAGCAGGGAATTCTCTGCCTGCCTTTCCCCAGTACTCTGCAAGCTCTCCAGGACAACAGCAAATCTGGGGCTCTGTGCTTTCTTTTGTTCTGAACAAGTGTTAGTGTTTTCTGCACAAAAGCGATTCTGCGAAGCAATGTGAACACTTCTGCTTCCCAGGCACAGAGAAGGTGCTAGCAGGGAATTCTCTGCCTGCCTTTCCCCAGTGCTCTGCAAGCTCTCCAGGACAACAGCAAATCTGGGGCTCTGTGCTTTCTTTTGTTCTGAACAACTGTTAGTGTTTTCTGCACAAAAGCGATTCTGCGAAGCAATGTGAACACTTCTGCTTCCCAGGCACAGAGAAGGTGCTAGCAGGGAATTCTCTGCCTGCCTTTCCCCAGTGCTCTGCAAGCTCTCCAGGACAACATAAAATCTGGGGCTCTGTGCTTTCTTTCCTTCTGAACAAGTGTTAGTGTTTTCTGCACAAAAGCGATTCTGCGAAGCAATGTAAACACTTCTGCTTCCCAGGCACAGAGAAGGTGCTAGCAGGGAATTCTCTGCCTGCCTTTCCCCAGTGCTCTGCAAGCTCTCCAGGACAACAGCAAATCTGGGGCTCTGTGCTTTCTTTAGTTCTGAACAAGTGTTAGTGTTTTCTGCACAAAAGCGATTCTGCGAAGCAATGTAAACACTTCTGCTTCCCAGGCACAGAGAAGGTGCTAGCAGGGAATTCTCTGCCTGCCTTTCCCCAGTGCTCTGCAAGCTCTCCAGAACAACAGCAAATCTGGGGCTCTGTGCTTTCTTTCGTTCTGAACAAGTGTTAGTGTTTTCTGCACAAAGGCGATTCTGCGAAGCAATGTGAACACTTCTGCTTCCCAGGCACAGAGAAGGTGCTAGCAGGGAATTCTCTGCCTGCCTTTCCCCAGTGCTCTGCAAGCTCTCCAGGACAACAGCAAATCTGTGGCTCTGTGCTTTCTTTCCTTCTGAACAAGTGTTACTGTTTTCTGCACAAAGGCGATTCTGCGAAGCAATGTGAACACTTCTGCTTCCCAGGCACAGAGAAGGTGCTAGCAGGGAATTCTCTGCCTGCCTTTCCCCAGTGCTCTGCAAGCTCTCCAGAACAACAGCAAATCTGGGGCTCTGTGCTTTCTTTTGTTCTGAACAAGTGTTAGTGTTTTCTGCACAAAAGCGATTCTGCGAAGCAATGTGAACACTTCTGCTTCCCAGGCACAGAGAAGGTGCTAGCAGGGAATTCTCTGCCTGCCTTTCCCCAGCGCTCTGCAAGCTCTCCAGAACAACAGCAAATCTGGGGCTCTGTGCTTTCTTTTGTTCTGAACAAGTGTTAGTGTTTTCTGCACAAAAGCGATTCTGCGAAGCAATGTGAACACTTCTGCTTCCCAGGCACAGAGATGGTGCTAGCAGGGAATTATCTGCCTGCCTTTCCCCAGTGCTCTGCAAGCTCTCCAGGACAACATAAAATCTGGGGCTCTGTGCTTTCTTTCCTTCTGAACAAGTGTTAGTGTTTTCTGCACAAAAGAGATTCTGCGAAGCAATGTGAACACTTCTGCTTCCCAGGCACAGAGAAGGTGCTAGCAGGGAATTCTCTGCCTGCCTTTCCCCAGTGCTCTGCAAGCTCTCCAGGACAACAGCAAATCTGGGGCTCTGTGCTTTCTTTTGTTCTGAACAAGTGTTAGTGTTTTCTGCACAAAAGCGATTCTGCGAAGCAATGTGAACACTTCTGCTTCCCAGGCACAGAGAAGGTGCTAGCAGGGAATTCTCTGCCTGCCTTTCCCCAGTGCTCTGCAAGCTCTCCAGGACAACAGCAAATCTGGGGCTCTGTGCTTTCTTTTGTTCTGAACAACTGTTAGTGTTTTCTGCACAAAAGCGATTCTGCGAAGCAATGTGAACACTTCTGCTTCCCAGGCACAGAGAAGGCGCTAGCAGGGAATTCTCTGCCTGCCTTTCCCCAGTGCTCTGCAAGCTCTCCAGGACAACATAAAATCTGGGGCTCTGTGCTTTCTTTCCTTCTGAACAAGTGTTAGTGTTTTCTGCACAAAAGCGAATCTGCGAAGCAATGTGAACACTTCTGCTTCCCAGGCACAGAGAAGGTGCTAGCAGGGAATTCTCTGCCTGCCTTTCCCCAGTGCTCTGCAAGCTCTCCAGGACAACATAAAATCTGGGGCTCTGTGCTTTCTTTTGTTCTGAACAAGTGTTAGTGTTTTCTGCAGAAAAGCGATTCTGCGAAGCAATGTGAACACTTCTGCTTCCCAGGCACAGAGAAGGTGCTAGCAGGGAATTCTCTGCCTGCCTTTCCCCAGTGCTCTGCAAGCTCTCCAGGACAACATAAAATCTGGGGCTCTGTGCTTTCTTTTGTTCTGAACAAGTGTTAGTGTTTTCTGCACAAAAGCGATTCTGCGAAGCAATGTGAACACTTCTGCTTCCCAGGCACAGAGAAGGTGCTAGCAGGGAATTCTCTGCCTGCCTTTCCCCAGTGCTATGCAAGCTCTCCAGAACAACAGCAAATCTGGGGCTCTGTGCTTTCTTTTGTTCTGAACAAGTGTTAGTGTTTTCTGCACAAAGGCGATTCTGCGAAGCAATGTGAACATTCCTGCTTCCCAGGCACAGAGAAGGTGCTAGCAGGGAATTCTCTGCCTGCCTTTCCCCAGTGCTATGCAAGCTCTCCAGAACAACAGCAAATCTGGGGCTCTGTGCTTTCTTTCCTTCTGAACAAGTGTTAGTGTTTTCTGCACAAAAGCGATTCTGCGAAGCAATGTGAACACTTCTGCTTCCCAGGCACAGAGAAGGTGCTAGCAGGGAATTCTCTGCCTGCCTTTCCCCAGTACTCTGCAAGCTCTCCAGGACAACATAAAATCTGGGGCTCTGTGCTTTCTTTTGTTCTGAACAAGTGTTAGTGTTTTCTGCACAAAAGCGAATCTGCGAAGCAATGTGAACACTTCTGCTTCCCAGGCACAGAGATGGTGCTAGCAGGGAATTATCTGCCTGCCTTTCCCCAGTGCTCTGCAAGCTCTCCAGGACAACATAAAATCTGGGGCTCTGTGCTTTCTTTTGTTCTGAACAAGTGTTAGTGTTTTCTGCACAAAAGAGATTCTGCGAAGCAATGTGAACACTTCTGCTTCCCAGGCACAGAGAAGGTGCTAGCAGGGAATTCTCTGCCTGCCTTTCCCCAGTGCTCTGCAAGCTCTCCAGGACAACAGCAAATCTGGGGCTCTGTGCTTTCTTTTGTTCTGAACAACTGTTAGTGTTTTCTGCACAAAAGCAATTCTGCGAAGCAATGTGAACACTTCTGCTTCCCAGGCACAGAGAAGGTGCTATCAGGGAATTCTCTGCCTGCCTTTCCCCAGTGCTCTGCAAGCTCTCCAGGACAACAGCAAATCTGGGGCTCTGTGCTTTCTTTTGTTCTGAACAAGTGTTAGTGTTTTCTGCACAAAGGCGATTCTGCGAAGCAATGTGAACATTCCTGCTTCCCAGGCACAGAGAAGGTGCTAGCAGGGAATTCTCTGCCTGCCTTTCCCCAGTGCTATGCAAGCTCTCCAGAACAACAGCAAATCTGGGGCTCTGTGCTTTCTTTCCTTCTGAACAAGTGTTAGTGTTTTCTGCACAAAAGCGATTCTGCGAAGCAATGTGAACACTTCTGCTTCCCAGGCACAGAGAAGGTGCTAGCAGGGAATTCTCTGCCTGCCTTTCCCCAGTACTCTGCAAGCTCTCCAGGACAACAGCAAATCTGGGGCTCTGTGCTTTCTTTTGTTCTGAACAAGTGTTAGTGTTTTCTGCACAAAAGCGATTCTGCGAAGCAATGTGAACACTTCTGCTTCCCAGGCACAGAGAAGGTGCTAGCAGGGAATTCTCTGCCTGCCTTTCCCCAGTGCTCTGCAAGCTCTCCAGGACAACAGCAAATCTGGGGCTCTGTGCTTTCTTTTGTTCTGAACAACTGTTAGTGTTTTCTGCACAAAAGCGATTCTGCGAAGCAATGTGAACACTTCTGCTTCCCAGGCACAGAGAAGGTGCTAGCAGGGAATTCTCTGCCTGCCTTTCCCCAGTGCTCTGCAAGCTCTCCAGGACAACATAAAATCTGGGGCTCTGTGCTTTCTTTCCTTCTGAACAAGTGTTAGTGTTTTCTGCACAAAAGCGATTCTGCGAAGCAATGTAAACACTTCTGCTTCCCAGGCACAGAGAAGGGGCTAGCAGGGAATTCTCTGCCTGCCTTTCCCCAGTGCTCTGCAAGCTCTCCAGGACAACAGCAAATCTGGGGCTCTGTGCTTTCTTTAGTTCTGAACAAGTGTTAGTGTTTTCTGCACAAAAGCGATTCTGCGAAGCAATGTAAACACTTCTGCTTCCCAGGCACAGAGAAGGTGCTAGCAGGGAATTCTCTGCCTGCCTTTCCCCAGTGCTCTGCAAGCTCTCCAGAACAACAGCAAATCTGGGGCTCTGTGCTTTCTTTCGTTCTGAACAAGTGTTAGTGTTTTCTGCACAAAGGCGATTCTGCGAAGCAATGTGAACACTTCTGCTTCCCAGGCACAGAGAAGGTGCTAGCAGGGAATTCTCTGCCTGCCTTTCCCCAGTGCTCTGCAAGCTCTCCAGGACAACAGCAAATCTGTGGCTCTGTGCTTTCTTTCCTTCTGAACAAGTGTTACTGTTTTCTGCACAAAAGCGATTCTGCGAAGCAATGTAAACACTTCTGCTTCCCAGGCACAGAGAAGGGGCTAGCAGGGAATTCTCTGCCTGCCTTTCCCCAGTGCTCTGCAAGCTCTCCAGGACAACAGCAAATCTGGGGCTCTGTGCTTTCTTTAGTTCTGAACAAGTGTTAGTGTTTTCTGCACAAAAGCGATTCTGCGAAGCAATGTGAACACTTCTGCTTCCCAGGCACAGAGAAGGTGCTAGCAGGGAATTCTCTGCCTGCCTTTCCCCAGCGCTCTGCAAGCTCTCCAGAACAACAGCAAATCTGGGGCTCTGTGCTTTCTTTTGTTCTGAACAAGTGTTAGTGTTTTCTGCACAAAAGCGATTCTGCGAAGCAATGTGAACACTTCTGCTTCCCAGGCACAGAGATGGTGCTAGCAGGGAATTATCTGCCTGCCTTTCCCCAGTGCTCTGCAAGCTCTCCAGGACAACATAAAATCTGGGGCTCTGTGCTTTCTTTCCTTCTGAACAAGTGTTAGTGTTTTCTGCACAAAAGAGATTCTGCGAAGCAATGTGAACACTTCTGCTTCCCAGGCACAGAGAAGGTGCTAGCAGGGAATTCTCTGCCTGCCTTTCCCCAGTGCTCTGCAAGCTCTCCAGGACAACAGCAAATCTGGGGCTCTGTGCTTTCTTTTGTTCTGAACAAGTGTTAGTGTTTTCTGCACAAAAGCGATTCTGCGAAGCAATGTGAACACTTCTGCTTCCCAGGCACAGAGAAGGTGCTAGCAGGGAATTCTCTGCCTGCCTTTCCCCAGTGCTCTGCAAGCTCTCCAGGACAACAGCAAATCTGGGGCTCTGTGCTTTCTTTTGTTCTGAACAACTGTTAGTGTTTTCTGCACAAAAGCGATTCTGCGAAGCAATGTGAACACTTCTGCTTCCCAGGCACAGAGAAGGCGCTAGCAGGGAATTCTCTGCCTGCCTTTCCCCAGTGCTCTGCAAGCTCTCCAGGACAACATAAAATCTGGGGCTCTGTGCTTTCTTTCCTTCTGAACAAGTGTTAGTGTTTTCTGCACAAAAGCGAATCTGCGAAGCAATGTGAACACTTCTGCTTCCCAGGCACAGAGAAGGTGCTAGCAGGGAATTCTCTGCCTGCCTTTCCCCAGTGCTCTGCAAGCTCTCCAGGACAACATAAAATCTGGGGCTCTGTGCTTTCTTTTGTTCTGAACAAGTGTTAGTGTTTTCTGCAGAAAAGCGATTCTGCGAAGCAATGTGAACACTTCTGCTTCCCAGGCACAGAGAAGGTGCTAGCAGGGAATTCTCTGCCTGCCTTTCCCCAGTGCTCTGCAAGCTCTCCAGGACAACATAAAATCTGGGGCTCTGTGCTTTCTTTTGTTCTGAACAAGTGTTAGTGTTTTCTGCACAAAAGCGATTCTGCGAAGCAATGTGAACACTTCTGCTTCCCAGGCACAGAGAAGGTGCTAGCAGGGAATTCTCTGCCTGCCTTTCCCCAGTGCTATGCAAGCTCTCCAGAACAACAGCAAATCTGGGGCTCTGTGCTTTCTTTTGTTCTGAACAAGTGTTAGTGTTTTCTGCACAAAGGCGATTCTGCGAAGCAATGTGAACATTCCTGCTTCCCAGGCACAGAGAAGGTGCTAGCAGGGAATTCTCTGCCTGCCTTTCCCCAGTGCTATGCAAGCTCTCCAGAACAACAGCAAATCTGGGGCTCTGTGCTTTCTTTCCTTCTGAACAAGTGTTAGTGTTTTCTGCACAAAAGCGATTCTGCGAAGCAATGTGAACACTTCTGCTTCCCAGGCACAGAGAAGGTGCTAGCAGGGAATTCTCTGCCTGCCTTTCCCCAGTACTCTGCAAGCTCTCCAGGACAACATAAAATCTGGGGCTCTGTGCTTTCTTTTGTTCTGAACAAGTGTTAGTGTTTTCTGCACAAAAGCGAATCTGCGAAGCAATGTGAACACTTCTGCTTCCCAGGCACAGAGATGGTGCTAGCAGGGAATTATCTGCCTGCCTTTCCCCAGTGCTCTGCAAGCTCTCCAGGACAACATAAAATCTGGGGCTCTGTGCTTTCTTTTGTTCTGAACAAGTGTTAGTGTTTTCTGCACAAAAGAGATTCTGCGAAGCAATGTGAACACTTCTGCTTCCCAGGCACAGAGAAGGTGCTAGCAGGGAATTCTCTGCCTGCCTTTCCCCAGTGCTCTGCAAGCTCTCCAGGACAACAGCAAATCTGGGGCTCTGTGCTTTCTTTTGTTCTGAACAACTGTTAGTGTTTTCTGCACAAAAGCAATTCTGCGAAGCAATGTGAACACTTCTGCTTCCCAGGCACAGAGAAGGTGCTAGCAGGGAATTCTCTGCCTGCCTTTCCCCAGTGCTCTGCAAGCTCTCCAGGACAACAGCAAATCTGGGGCTCTGTGCTTTCTTTTGTTCTGAACAAGTGTTAGTGTTTTCTGCACAAAAGCGATTCTGCGAAGCAATGTGAACACTTCTGCTTCCCAGGCACAGAGAAGGTGCTAGCAGGGAATTCTCTGCCTGCCTTTCCCCAGTGCTCTGCAAGCTCTCCAGGACAACATAAAATCTGGGGCTCTGTGCTTTCTTTCCTTCTGAACAAGTGTTAGTGTTTTCTGCACAAAAGCGAATCTGCGAAGCAATGTGAACACTTCTGCTTCCCAGGCACAGAGAAGGTGCTAGCAGGGAATTCTCTGCCTGCCTTTCCCCAGTGCTCTGCAAGCTCTCCAGGACAACATAAAATCTGGGGCTCTGTGCTTTCTTTCCTTCTGAACAAGTGTTAGTGTTTTCTGCACAAAAGCGATTCTGCGAAGCAATGTGAACACTTCTGCTTCCCAGGCACAGAGAAGGTGCTAGCAGGGAATTCTCTGCCTGCCTTTCCCCAGTGCTCTGCAAGCTCTCCAGGACAACATAAAATCTGGGGCTCTGTGCTTTCTTTTGTTCTGAACAAGTGTTAGTGTTTTCTGCACAAAAGCAATTCTGCGAAGCAATGTGAACACTTCTGCTTCCCAGGCACAGAGAAGGTGCTAGCAGGGAATTCTCTGCCTGCCTTTCCCCAGTGCTATGCAAGCTCTCCAGAACAACAGCAAATCTGGGGCTCTGTGCTTTCTTTTGTTCTGAACAAGTGTTAGTGTTTTCTGCACAAAGGCGATTCTGCGAAGCAATGTGAACATTCCTGCTTCCCAGGCACAGAGAAGGTGCTAGCAGGGAATTCTCTGCCTGCCTTTCCCCAGTGCTATGCAAGCTCTCCAGAACAACAGCAAATCTGGGGCTCTGTGCTTTCTTTCCTTCTGAACAAGTGTTAGTGTTTTCTGCACAAAAGCGATTCTGCGAAGCAATGTGAACACTTCTGCTTCCCAGGCACAGAGAAGGTGCTAGCAGGGAATTCTCTGCCTGCCTTGCCCCAGTACTCTGCAAGCTCTCCAGGACAACAGCAAATCTGGGGCTCTGTGCTTTCTTTTGTTCTGAACAAGTGTTAGTGTTTTCTGCACAAAAGCGATTCTGCGAAGCAATGTGAACACTTCTGCTTCCCAGGCACAGAGAAGGTGCTAGCAGGGAATTCTCTGCCTGCCTTTCCCCAGTGCTCTGCAAGCTCTCCAGGACAACAGCAAATCTGGGGCTCTGTGCTTTCTTTTGTTCTGAACAACTGTTAGTGTTTTCTGCACAAAAGCGATTCTGCGAAGCAATGTGAACACTTCTGCTTCCCAGGCACAGAGAAGGTGCTAGCAGGGAATTCTCTGCCTGCCTTTCCCCAGTGCTCTGCAAGCTCTCCAGGACAACATAAAATCTGGGGCTCTGTGCTTTCTTTCCTTCTGAACAAGTGTTAGTGTTTTCTGCACAAAAGCGATTCTGCGAAGCAATGTAAACACTTCTGCTTCCCAGGCACAGAGAAGGTGCTAGCAGGGAATTCTCTGCCTGCCTTTCCCCAGTGCTCTGCAAGCTCTCCAGGACAACAGCAAATCTGGGGCTCTGTGCTTTCTTTAGTTCTGAACAAGTGTTAGTGTTTTCTGCACAAAAGCGATTCTGCGAAGCAATGTAAACACTTCTGCTTCCCAGGCACAGAGAAGGTGCTAGCAGGGAATTCTCTGCCTGCCTTTCCCCAGTGCTCTGCAAGCTCTCCAGAACAACAGCAAATCTGGGGCTCTGTGCTTTCTTTCGTTCTGAACAAGTGTTAGTGTTTTCTGCACAAAGGCGATTCTGCGAAGCAATGTGAACACTTCTGCTTCCCAGGCACAGAGAAGGTGCTAGCAGGGAATTCTCTGCCTGCCTTTCCCCAGTGCTCTGCAAGCTCTCCAGGACAACAGCAAATCTGTGGCTCTGTGCTTTCTTTCCTTCTGAACAAGTGTTACTGTTTTCTGCACAAAGGCGATTCTGCGAAGCAATGTGAACACTTCTGCTTCCCAGGCACAGAGAAGGTGCTAGCAGGGAATTCTCTGCCTGCCTTTCCCCAGTGCTCTGCAAGCTCTCCAGAACAACAGCAAATCTGGGGCTCTGTGCTTTCTTTTGTTCTGAACAAGTGTTAGTGTTTTCTGCACAAAGGCGATTCTGCGAAGCAATGTGAACACTTCTGCTTCCCAGGCACAGAGAAGGTGCTAGCAGGGAATTCTCTGCCTGCCTTTCCCCAGTGCTCTGCAAGCTCTCCAGAACAACAGCAAATCTGGGGCTCTGTGCTTTCTTTTGTTCTGAACAAGTGTTAGTGTTTTCTGCACAAAAGCGATTCTGCGAAGCAATGTGAACACTTCTGCTTCCCAGGCACAGAAGAGGTGCTAGCAGGGAATTCTCTGCCTGCCTTTCCCCAGTGCTCTGCAAGCTCTCCAGGACAACATAAAATCTGGGGCTCTGTGCTTTCTTTTGTTCTGAACAATTGTTAGTGTTTTCTGCACAAAGGCGATTCTGCGAAGCAATGTGAACACTTCTGCTTCCCAGGCACAGAGAAGGTGCTAGCAGGGAATTCTCTGCCTGCCTTTCCCCAGTGCTCTGCAAGCTCTCCAGGACAACAGCAAATCTGTGGCTCTGTGCTTTCTTTCCTTCTGAACAAGTGTTACTGTTTTCTGCACAAAGGCGATTCTGCGAAGCAATGTGAACACTTCTGCTTCCCAGGCACAGAGAAGGTGCTAGCAGGGAATTCTCTGCCTGCCTTTCCCCAGTGCTCTGCAAGCTCTCCAGAACAACAGCAAATCTGGGGCTCTGTGCTTTCTTTTGTTCTGAACAAGTGTTAGTGTTTTCTGCACAAAGGCGATTCTGCGAAGCAATGTGAACACTTCTGCTTCCCAGGCACAGAGAAGGTGCTAGCAGGGAATTCTCTGCCTGCCTTTCCCCAGTGCTCTGCAAGCTCTCCAGAACAACAGCAAATCTGGGGCTCTGTGCTTTCTTTTGTTCTGAACAAGTGTTAGTGTTTTCTGCACAAAAGCGATTCTGCGAAGCAATGTGAACACTTCTGCTTCCCAGGCACAGAAGAGGTGCTAGCAGGGAATTCTCTGCCTGCCTTTCCCCAGTGCTCTGCAAGCTCTCCAGGACAACATAAAATCTGGGGCTCTGTGCTTTCTTTTGTTCTGAACAATTGTTAGTGTTTTCTGCACAAAGGCGATTCTGCGAAGCAATGTGAACACTTCTGCTTCCCAGGCACAGAGAAGGTGCTAGCAGGGAATTCTCTGCCTGCCTTTCCCCAGTGCTCTGCAAGCTCTCCAGGACAACATAAAATCTGGGGCTCTGTGCTTTCTTTACTTCTGAGCAAGTGTTAGTGTTTTCTGCACAAAAGCGATTCTGCGAAGCAATGTGAACACTTCTGCTTCCCAGGCACAGAGAAGGTGCTAGCAGGGAATTCTCTGCCTGCCTTTCCCCAGTGCTATGCAAGCTCTCCAGAACAACAGCAAATCTGGGGCTCTGTGCTTTCTTTTGTTCTGAACAAGTGTTAGTGTTTTCTGCACAAAGGCGATTCTGCGAAGCAATGTGAACATTCCTGCTTCCCAGGCACAGAGAAGGTGCTAGCAGGGAATTCTCTGCCTGCCTTTCCCCAGTGCTATGCAAGCTCTCCAGAACAACAGCAAATCTGGGGCTCTGTGCTTTCTTTCCTTCTGAACAAGTGTTAGTGTTTTCTGCACAAAAGCGATTCTGCGAAGCAATGTGAACACTTCTGCTTCCCAGGCACAGAGAAGGTGCTAGCAGGGAATTCTCTGCCTGCCTTTCCCCAGTACTCTGCAAGCTCTCCAGGACAACATAAAATCTGGGGCTCTGTGCTTTCTTTTGTTCTGAACAAGTGTTAGTGTTTTCTGCACAAAAGCGAATCTGCGAAGCAATGTGAACACTTCTGCTTCCCAGGCACAGAGATGGTGCTAGCAGGGAATTATCTGCCTGCCTTTCCCCAGTGCTCTGCAAGCTCTCCAGGACAACATAAAATCTGGGGCTCTGTGCTTTCTTTTGTTCTGAACAAGTGTTAGTGTTTTCTGCACAAAAGAGATTCTGCGAAGCAATGTGAACACTTCTGCTTCCCAGGCACAGAGAAGGTGCTAGCAGGGAATTCTCTGCCTGCCTTTCCCCAGTGCTCTGCAAGCTCTCCAGGACAACAGCAAATCTGGGGCTCTGTGCTTTCTTTTGTTCTGAACAACTGTTAGTGTTTTCTGCACAAAAGCAATTCTGCGAAGCAATGTGAACACTTCTGCTTCCCAGGCACAGAGAAGGTGCTATCAGGGAATTCTCTGCCTGCCTTTCCCCAGTGCTCTGCAAGCTCTCCAGGACAACAGCAAATCTGGGGCTCTGTGCTTTCTTTTGTTCTGAACAAGTGTTAGTGTTTTCTGCACAAAAGCGATTCTGCGAAGCAATGTGAACACTTCTGCTTCCCAGGCACAGAGAAGGTGCTAGCAGGGAATTCTCTGCCTGCCTTTCCCCAGTGCTCTGCAAGCTCTCCAGGACAACATAAAATCTGGGGCTCTGTGCTTTCTTTCCTTCTGAACAAGTGTTAGTGTTTTCTGCACAAAAGCGAATCTGCGAAGCAATGTGAACACTTCTGCTTCCCAGGCACAGAGAAGGTGCTAGCAGGGAATTCTCTGCCTGCCTTTCCCCAGTGCTCTGCAAGCTCTCCAGGACAACATAAAATCTGGGGCTCTGTGCTTTCTTTCCTTCTGAACAAGTGTTAGTGTTTTCTGCACAAAAGCGATTCTGCGAAGCAATGTGAACACTTCTGCTTCCCAGGCACAGAGAAGGTGCTAGCAGGGAATTCTCTGCCTGCCTTTCCCCAGTGCTCTGCAAGCTCTCCAGGACAACATAAAATCTGGGGCTCTGTGCTTTCTTTTGTTCTGAACAAGTGTTAGTGTTTTCTGCACAAAAGCAATTCTGCGAAGCAATGTGAACACTTCTGCTTCCCAGGCACAGAGAAGGTGCTAGCAGGGAATTCTCTGCCTGCCTTTCCCCAGTGCTATGCAAGCTCTCCAGAACAACAGCAAATCTGGGGCTCTGTGCTTTCTTTTGTTCTGAACAAGTGTTAGTGTTTTCTGCACAAAGGCGATTCTGCGAAGCAATGTGAACATTCCTGCTTCCCAGGCACAGAGAAGGTGCTAGCAGGGAATTCTCTGCCTGCCTTTCCCCAGTGCTATGCAAGCTCTCCAGAACAACAGCAAATCTGGGGCTCTGTGCTTTCTTTCCTTCTGAACAAGTGTTAGTGTTTTCTGCACAAAAGCGATTCTGCGAAGCAATGTGAACACTTCTGCTTCCCAGGCACAGAGAAGGTGCTAGCAGGGAATTCTCTGCCTGCCTTTCCCCAGTACTCTGCAAGCTCTCCAGGACAACAGCAAATCTGGGGCTCTGTGCTTTCTTTTGTTCTGAACAAGTGTTAGTGTTTTCTGCACAAAAGCGATTCTGCGAAGCAATGTGAACACTTCTGCTTCCCAGGCACAGAGAAGGTGCTAGCAGGGAATTCTCTGCCTGCCTTTCCCCAGTGCTCTGCAAGCTCTCCAGGACAACAGCAAATCTGGGGCTCTGTGCTTTCTTTTGTTCTGAACAACTGTTAGTGTTTTCTGCACAAAAGCGATTCTGCGAAGCAATGTGAACACTTCTGCTTCCCAGGCACAGAGAAGGTGCTAGCAGGGAATTCTCTGCCTGCCTTTCCCCAGTGCTCTGCAAGCTCTCCAGGACAACATAAAATCTGGGGCTCTGTGCTTTCTTTCCTTCTGAACAAGTGTTAGTGTTTTCTGCACAAAAGCGATTCTGCGAAGCAATGTAAACACTTCTGCTTCCCAGGCACAGAGAAGGTGCTAGCAGGGAATTCTCTGCCTGCCTTTCCCCAGTGCTCTGCAAGCTCTCCAGGACAACAGCAAATCTGGGGCTCTGTGCTTTCTTTAGTTCTGAACAAGTGTTAGTGTTTTCTGCACAAAAGCGATTCTGCGAAGCAATGTAAACACTTCTGCTTCCCAGGCACAGAGAAGGTGCTAGCAGGGAATTCTCTGCCTGCCTTTCCCCAGTGCTCTGCAAGCTCTCCAGAACAACAGCAAATCTGGGGCTCTGTGCTTTCTTTCGTTCTGAACAAGTGTTAGTGTTTTCTGCACAAAGGCGATTCTGCGAAGCAATGTGAACACTTCTGCTTCCCAGGCACAGAGAAGGTGCTAGCAGGGAATTCTCTGCCTGCCTTTCCCCAGTGCTCTGCAAGCTCTCCAGGACAACAGCAAATCTGTGGCTCTGTGCTTTCTTTCCTTCTGAACAAGTGTTACTGTTTTCTGCACAAAGGCGATTCTGCGAAGCAATGTGAACACTTCTGCTTCCCAGGCACAGAGAAGGTGCTAGCAGGGAATTCTCTGCCTGCCTTTCCCCAGTGCTCTGCAAGCTCTCCAGAACAACAGCAAATCTGGGGCTCTGTGCTTTCTTTTGTTCTGAACAAGTGTTAGTGTTTTCTGCACAAAGGCGATTCTGCGAAGCAATGTGAACACTTCTGCTTCCCAGGCACAGAGAAGGTGCTAGCAGGGAATTCTCTGCCTGCCTTTCCCCAGTGCTCTGCAAGCTCTCCAGAACAACAGCAAATCTGGGGCTCTGTGCTTTCTTTTGTTCTGAACAAGTGTTAGTGTTTTCTGCACAAAAGCGATTCTGCGAAGCAATGTGAACACTTCTGCTTCCCAGGCACAGAAGAGGTGCTAGCAGGGAATTCTCTGCCTGCCTTTCCCCAGTGCTCTGCAAGCTCTCCAGGACAACATAAAATCTGGGGCTCTGTGCTTTCTTTTGTTCTGAACAATTGTTAGTGTTTTCTGCACAAAGGCGATTCTGCGAAGCAATGTGAACACTTCTGCTTCCCAGGCACAGAGAAGGTGCTAGCAGGGAATTCTCTGCCTGCCTTTCCCCAGTGCTCTGCAAGCTCTCCAGGACAACAGCAAATCTGTGGCTCTGTGCTTTCTTTCCTTCTGAACAAGTGTTACTGTTTTCTTCACAAAGGCGATTCTGCGAAGCAATGTGAACACTTCTGCTTCCCAGGCACAGAGAAGGTGCTAGCAGGGAATTCTCTGCCTGCCTTTCCCCAGTGCTCTGCAAGCTCTCCAGAACAACAGCAAATCTGGGGCTCTGTGCTTTCTTTTGTTCTGAACAAGTGTTAGTGTTTTCTGCACAAAGGCGATTCTGCGAAGCAATGTGAACACTTCTGCTTCCCAGGCACAGAGAAGGTGCTAGCAGGGAATTCTCTGCCTGCCTTTCCCCAGTGCTCTGCAAGCTCTCCAGAACAACAGCAAATCTGGGGCTCTGTGCTTTCTTTTGTTCTGAACAAGTGTTAGTGTTTTCTGCACAAAAGCGATTCTGCGAAGCAATGTGAACACTTCTGCTTCCCAGGCACAGAAGAGGTGCTAGCAGGGAATTCTCTGCCTGCCTTTCCCCAGTGCTCTGCAAGCTCTCCAGGACAACATAAAATCTGGGGCTCTGTGCTTTCTTTTGTTCTGAACAATTGTTAGTGTTTTCTGCACAAAGGCGATTCTGCGAAGCAATGTGAACACTTCTGCTTCCCAGGCACAGAGAAGGTGCTAGCAGGGAATTCTCTGCCTGCCTTTCCCCAGTGCTCTGCAAGCTCTCCAGGACAACAGCAAATCTGGGGCTCTGTGCTTTCTTTTGTTCTGAACAAGTGTTAGTGTTTTCTGCACAAAAGCGATTCTGCGAAGCAATGTGAACACTTCTGCTTCCCAGGCACAGAGAAGGTGCTAGCAGGGAATTCTCTGCCTGCCTTTCCCCAGTACTCTGCAAGCTCTCCAGGACAACAGCAAATCTGGGGCTCTGTGCTTTCTTTTGTTCTGAACCAGTGTTAGTGTTTTCTGCACAAAAGCGATTCTGCGAAGCAATGTGAACACTTCTGCTTCCCAGGCACAGAGAAGGTGCTAGCAGGGAATTCTCTGCCTGCCTTTCCCCAGTGCTCTGCAAGCTCTCCAGGACAACAGCAAATCTGGGGCTCTGTGCTTTCTTTTGTTCTGAACAAGTGTTAGTGTTTTCTGCACAAAAGCGATTCTGCGAAGCAATGTGAACACTTCTGCTTCCCAGGCACAGAGAAGGTGCTAGCAGGGAATTCTCTGCCTGCCTTTCCCCAGTGCTCTGCAAGCTCTCCAGGACAACATAAAATCTGGGGCTCTGTGCTTTCTTTCCTTCTGAACAAGTGTTAGTGTTTTCTGCACAAAAGCGATTCTGCGAAGCAATGTGAACACTTCTGCTTCCCAGGCACAGAGAAGGTGCTAGCAGGGAATTCTCTACCTGCCTTTCCCCAGTGCTCTGCAAGCTCTCCAGGACAACAGCAAATCTGGGGCTCTGTGCTTTCTTTCCTTCTGAACAAGTGTTACTGTTTTCTGCACAAAGGCGATTCTGCGAAGCAATGTGAACACTTCTGCTTCCCAGGCACAGAGACGGTGCTAGCAGGGAATTCTCTGCCTGCCTTTCCCCAGTGCTCTGCAAGCTCTCCAGGACAACATAAAATCTGGGGCTCTGTGCTTTCTTTCCTTCTGAACAAGTGTTAGTGTTTTCTGCACAAAAGCGATTCTGCGAAGCAATGTGAACACTTCTGCTTCCCAGGCACAGAGAAGGTGCTAGCAGGGAATTCTCTGCCTGCCTTTCCCCAGTGCTCTGCAAGCTCTCCAGGACAACAGCAAATCTGGGGCTCTGTGCTTTCTTTAGTTCTGAACAAGTGTTAGTGTTTTCTGCACAAAAGCGATTCTGCGAAGCAATGTAAACACTTCTGCTTCCCAGGCACAGAGAAGGTGCTAGCAGGGAATTCTCTGCCTGCCTTTCCCCAGTGCTCTGCAAGCTCTCCAGGACAACAGCAAATCTGGGGCTCTGTGCTTTCTTTTGTTCTGAACAACTGTTAGTGTTTTCTGCACAAAAGCGATTCTGCGAAGCAATGTGAACACTTCTGCTTCCCAGGCACAGAGAAGGTGCTAGCAGGGAATTCTCTGCCTGCCTTTCCCCAGTGCTCTGCAAGCTCTCCAGAACAACAGCAAATCTGGGGCTCTGTGCTTTCTTTTGTTCTGAACAAGTGTTAGTGTTTTCTGCACAAAGGCGATTCTGCGAAGCAATGTGAACACTTCTGCTTCCCAGGCACAGAGAAGGTGCTAGCAGGGAATTCTCTGCCTGCCTTTCCCCAGTGCTCTGCAAGCTCTCCAGGACAACAGCAAATCTGGGGCTCTGTGCTTTCTTTTGTTCTGAACAATTGTTAGTGTTTTCTGCACAAAAGCGATTCTGCGAAGCAATGTGAACACTTCTGCTTCCCAGGCACAGAGAAGGTGCTAGCAGGGAATTCTCTGCCTGCCTTTCCCCAGTGCTCTGCAAGCTCTCCAGAACAACATAAAATCTGGGGCTCTGTGCTTTCTTTTGTTCTGAACAATTGTTAGTGTTTTCTGCACAAAGGCGATTCTGCGAAGCAAAGTGAACACTTCTGCTTCCCAGGCACAGAGAAGGTGCTAGCAGGGAATTCTCTGCCTGCATTTCCCCAGTGCTCTGCAAGCTCTCCAGGACAACAGCAAATCTGGGGCTCTGTGCTTTCTTTTGTTCTGAACCAGTGTTAGTGTTTTCTGCACAAAAGCGATTCTGCGAAGCAATGTGAACACTTCTGCTTCCCAGGCACAGAGAAGGTGCTAGCAGGGAATTCTCTGCCTGCCTTTCCCCAGTGCTCTGCAAGCTCTCCAGGACAACAGCAAATCTGGGGCTCTGTGCTTTCTTTTGTTCTGAACAATTGTTAGTGTTTTCTGCACAAAAGCAATTCTGCGAAGCAATGTGAACACTTCTGTTTCCCAGGCACAGAGAAGTTGCTAGCAGGGAATTCTCTGCCTGCCTTTCCCCAGTGCTCTGCAAGCTCTCCAGAACAACAGCAAATCTGGGGCTCTGTGCTTTCTTTTGTTCTGAACAAGTGTTAGTGTTTTCTGCACAAAGGCGATTCTGCGAAGCAATGTGAACACTTCTGCTTCCCAGGCACAGAGAAGGTGCTAGCAGGGAATTCTCTGCCTGCCTTTCCCCAGTGCTATGCAAGCTCTCCAGGACAACAGCAAATCTGGGGCTCTGTGCTTTCTTTCGTTCTGAACAAGTGTTAGTGTTTTCTGCACAAAAGCGATTCTGCGAAGCAATGTAAACACTTCTGCTTCCCAGGCACAGAGAAGGTGCTAGCAGGGAATTCTTTGCCTGCCTTTCCCCAGTGCTCTGCAAGCTCTCCAGAACAACAGCAAATCTGGGGCTCTGTGCTTTCTTTTGTTCTGAACAAGTGTTAGTGTTTTCTGCACAAAAGCGATTCTGCGAAGCAATGTGAACACTTCTGCTTCCCAGGCACAGAGAAGGTGCTAGCAGGGAATTCTCTGCCTGCCTTTCCCCAGTGCTCTGCAAGCTCTCCAGGACAACATAAAATCTGGGGCTCTGTGCTTTCTTATGTTCTGAACAATTGTTAGTGTTTTCTGCACAAAGGCGATTCTGCGAAGCAATGTGAACACTTCTGCTTCCCAGGCACAGAGAAGGTGCTAGCAGGGAATTCTCTGCCTGCCTTTCCCCAGTGCTATGCAAGCTCTCCAGGACAACAGCAAATCTGGGGCTCTGTGCTTTCTTTCGTTCTGAACAAGTGTTAGTGTTTTCTGCACAAAAGCGATTCTGCGAAGCAATGTAAACACTTCTGCTTCCCAGGCACAGAGAAGGTGCTAGCAGGGAATTCTCTGCCTGCCTTTCCCCAGTGCTCTGCAAGCTCTCCAGAACAACAGCAAATCTGGGGCTCTGTGCTTTCTTTTGTTCTGAACAAGTGTTAGTGTTTTCTGCACAAAGGCGATTCTGCGAAGCAAAGTGAACACTTCTGCTTCCCAGGCACAGAGAAGGTGCTAGCAGGGAATTCTCTGCCTGCCTTTCCCCAGTGCTCTGCAAGCTCTCCAGGACAACAGCAAATCTGGGGCTCTGTGCTTTCTTTTGTTCTGAACCAGTGTTAGTGTTTTCTGCACAAAAGCGATTCTGCGAAGCAATGTGAACACTTCTGCTTCCCAGGCACAGAGAAGGTGCTAGCAGGGAATTCTCTGCCTGCCTTTCCCCAGTGCTCTGCAAGCTCTCCAGGACAACAGCAAATCTGGGGCTCTGTGCTTTCTTTTGTTCTGAACAATTGTTAGTGTTTTCTGCACAAAAGCAATTCTGCGAAGCAATGTGAACACTTCTGTTTCCCAGGCACAGAGAAGGTGCTAGCAGGGAATTCTCTGCCTGCCTTTCCCCAGTGCTCTGCAAGCTCTCCAGAACAACAGCAAATCTGGGGCTCTGTGCTTTCTTTTGTTCTGAACAAGTGTTAGTGTTTTCTGCACAAAGGCGATTCTGCGAAGCAATGTGAACACTTCTGCTTCCCAGGCACAGAGAAGGTGCTAGCAGGGAATTCTCTGCCTGCCTTTCCCCAGTGCTATGCAAGCTCTCCAGGACAACAGCAAATCTGGGGCTCTGTGCTTTCTTTCGTTCTGAACAAGTGTTAGTGTTTTCTGCACAAAAGCGATTCTGCGAAGCAATGTAAACACTTCTGCTTCCCAGGCACAGAGAAGGTGCTAGCAGGGAATTCTTTGCCTGCCTTTCCCCAGTGCTCTGCAAGCTCTCCAGAACAACAGCAAATCTGGGGCTCTGTGCTTTCTTTTGTTCTGAACAAGTGTTAGTGTTTTCTGCACAAAAGCGATTCTGCGAAGCAATGTGAACACTTCTGCTTCCCAGGCACAGAGAAGGTGCTAGCAGGGAATTCTCTGCCTGCCTTTCCCCAGTGCTCTGCAAGCTCTCCAGGACAACATAAAATCTGGGGCTCTGTGCTTTCTTTTGTTCTGAACAATTGTTAGTGTTTTCTGCACAAAGGCGATTCTGCGAAGCAATGTGAACACTTCTGCTTCCCAGGCACAGAGAAGGTGCTAGCAGGGAATTCTCTGCCTGCCTTTCCCCAGTGCTCTGCAAGCTCTCCAGGACAACAGCAAATCTGTGGCTCTGTGCTTTCTTTCCTTCTGAACAAGTGTTACTGTTTTCTGCACAAAGGCGATTCTGCGAAGCAATGTGAACACTTCTGCTTCCCAGGCACAGAGAAGGTGCTAGCAGGGAATTCTCTGCCTGCCTTTCCCCAGTGCTCTGCAAGCTCTCCAGAACAACAGCAAATCTGGGGCTCTGTGCTTTCTTTTGTTCTGAACAAGTGTTAGTGTTTTCTGCACAAAGGCGATTCTGCGAAGCAATGTGAACACTTCTGCTTCCCAGGCACAGAGAAGGTGCTAGCAGGGAATTCTCTGCCTGCCTTTCCCCAGTGCTCTGCAAGCTCTCCAGAACAACAGCAAATCTGGGGCTCTGTGCTTTCTTTTGTTCTGAACAAGTGTTAGTGTTTTCTGCACAAAAGCGATTCTGCGAAGCAATGTGAACACTTCTGCTTCCCAGGCACAGAAGAGGTGCTAGCAGGGAATTCTCTGCCTGCCTTTCCCCAGTGCTCTGCAAGCTCTCCAGGACAACATAAAATCTGGGGCTCTGTGCTTTCTTTTGTTCTGAACAATTGTTAGTGTTTTCTGCACAAAGGCGATTCTGCGAAGCAATGTGAACACTTCTGCTTCCCAGGCACAGAGAAGGTGCTAGCAGGGAATTCTCTGCCTGCCTTTCCCCAGTGCTCTGCAAGCTCTCCAGAACAACAGCAAATCTGGGGCTCTGTGCTTTCTTTTGTTCTGAACAAGTGTTAGTGTTTTCTGCACAAAAGCGATTCTGCGAAGCAATGTGAACACTTCTGCTTCCCAGGCACAGAGAAGGTGCTAGCAGGGAATTCTCTGCCTGCCTTTCCCCAGTACTCTGCAAGCTCTCCAGGACAACAGCAAATCTGGGGCTCTGTGCTTTCTTTTGTTCTGAACCAGTGTTAGTGTTTTCTGCACAAAAGCGATTCTGCGAAGCAATGTGAACACTTCTGCTTCCCAGGCACAGAGAAGGTGCTAGCAGGGAATTCTCTGCCTGCCTTTCCCCAGTGCTCTGCAAGCTCTCCAGGACAACAGCAAATCTGGGGCTCTGTGCTTTCTTTTGTTCTGAACAAGTGTTAGTGTTTTCTGCACAAAAGCGATTCTGCGAAGCAATGTGAACCCTTCTGCTTCCCAGGCACAGAGAAGGTGCTAGCAGGGAATTCTCTGCCTGCCTTTCCCCAGTGCTCTGCAAGCTCTCCAGGACAACATAAAATCTGGGGCTCTGTGCTTTCTTTCCTTCTGAACAAGTGTTAGTGTTTTCTGCACAAAAGCGATTCTGCGAAGCAATGTGAACACTTCTGCTTCCCAGGCACAGAGAAGGTGCTAGCAGGGAATTCTCTACCTGCCTTTCCCCAGTGCTCTGCAAGCTCTCCAGGACAACATAAAATCTGGGGCTCTGTGCTTTCTTTCCTTCTGAACAAGTGTTACTGTTTTCTGCACAAAGGCGATTCTGCGAAGCAATGTGAACACTTCTGCTTCCCAGGCACAGAGACGGTGCTAGCAGGGAATTCTCTGCCTGCCTTTCCCCAGTGCTCTGCAAGCTCTCCAGGACAACATAAAATCTGGGGCTCTGTGCTTTCTTTCCTTCTGAACAAGTGTTAGTGTTTTCTGCACAAAAGCGATTCTGCGAAGCAATGTAAACACTTCTGCTTCCCAGGCACAGAGAAGGTGCTAGCAGGGAATTCTCTGCCTGCCTTTCCCCAGTGCTCTGCAAGCTCTCCAGAACAACAGCAAATCTGGGGCTCTGTGCTTTCTTTTGTTCTGAACAAGTGTTAGTGTTTTCTGCACAAAAGCGATTCTGCGAAGCAATGTGAACACTTCTGCTTCCCAGGCACAGAGAAGGTGCTAGCAGGGAATTCTCTGCCTGCCTTTCCCCAGTGCTCTGCAAGCTCTCCAGGACAACAGCAAATCTGGGGCTCTGTGCTTTCTTTAGTTCTGAACAAGTGTTAGTGTTTTCTGCACAAAAGCGATTCTGCGAAGCAATGTAAACACTTCTGCTTCCCAGGCACAGAGAAGGTGCTAGCAGGGAATTCTCTGCCTGCCTTTCCCCAGTGCTCTGCAAGCTCTCCAGGACAACAGCAAATCTGGGGCTCTGTGCTTTCTTTTGTTCTGAACAACTGTTAGTGTTTTCTGCACAAAAGCGATTCTGCGAAGCAATGTGAACACTTCTGCTTCCCAGGCACAGAGAAGGTGCTAGCAGGGAATTCTCTGCCTGCCTTTCCCCAGTGCTCTGCAAGCTCTCCAGAACAACAGCAAATCTGGGGCTCTGTGCTTTCTTTTGTTCTGAACAAGTGTTAGTGTTTTCTGCACAAAGGCGATTCTGCGAAGCAATGTGAACACTTCTGCTTCCCAGGCACAGAGAAGGTGCTAGCAGGGAATTCTCTGCCTGCCTTTCCCCAGTGCTCTGCAAGCTCTCCAGGACAACAGCAAATCTGGGGCTCTGTGCTTTCTTTTGTTCTGAACAATTGTTAGTGTTTTCTGCACAAAAGCGATTCTGCGAAGCAATGTGAACACTTCTGCTTCCCAGGCACAGAGAAGGTGCTAGCAGGGAATTCTCTGCCTGCCTTTCCCCAGTGCTCTGCAAGCTCTCCAGAACAACATAAAATCTGGGGCTCTGTGCTTTCTTTTGTTCTGAACAATTGTTAGTGTTTTCTGCACAAAGGCGATTCTGCGAAGCAAAGTGAACACTTCTGCTTCCCAGGCACAGAGAAGGTGCTAGCAGGGAATTCTCTGCCTGCATTTCCCCAGTGCTCTGCAAGCTCTCCAGGACAACAGCAAATCTGGGGCTCTGTGCTTTCTTTTGTTCTGAACCAGTGTTAGTGTTTTCTGCACAAAAGCGATTCTGCGAAGCAATGTGAACACTTCTGCTTCCCAGGCACAGAGAAGGTGCTAGCAGGGAATTCTCTGCCTGCCTTTCCCCAGTGCTCTGCAAGCTCTCCAGGACAACAGCAAATCTGGGGCTCTGTGCTTTCTTTTGTTCTGAACAATTGTTAGTGTTTTCTGCACAAAAGCAATTCTGCGAAGCAATGTGAACACTTCTGTTTCCCAGGCACAGAGAAGGTGCTAGCAGGGAATTCTCTGCCTGCCTTTCCCCAGTGCTCTGCAAGCTCTCCAGAACAACAGCAAATCTAGGGCTCTGTGCTTTCTTTTGTTCTGAACAAGTGTTAGTGTTTTCTGCACAAAGGCGATTCTGCGAAGCAATGTGAACACTTCTGCTTCCCAGGCACAGAGAAGGTGCTAGCAGGGAATTCTCTGCCTGCCTTTCCCCAGTGCTATGCAAGCTCTCCAGGACAACAGCAAATCTGGGGCTCTGTGCTTTCTTTCGTTCTGAACAAGTGTTAGTGTTTTCTGCACAAAAGCGATTCTGCGAAGCAATGTAAACACTTCTGCTTCCCAGGCACAGAGAAGGTGCTAGCAGGGAATTCTTTGCCTGCCTTTCCCCAGTGCTCTGCAAGCTCTCCAGAACAACAGCAAATCTGGGGCTCTGTGCTTTCTTTTGTTCTGAACAAGTGTTAGTGTTTTCTGCACAAAAGCGATTCTGCGAAGCAATGTGAACACTTCTGCTTCCCAGGCACAGAGAAGGTGCTAGCAGGGAATTCTCTGCCTGCCTTTCCCCAGTGCTCTGCAAGCTCTCCAGGACAACATAAAATCTGGGGCTCTGTGCTTTCTTTTGTTCTGAACAATTGTTAGTGTTTTCTGCACAAAGGCGATTCTGCGAAGCAATGTGAACACTTCTGCTTCCCAGGCACAGAGAAGGTGCTAGCAGGGAATTCTCTGCCTGCCTTTCCCCAGTGCTCTGCAAGCTCTCCAGGACAACAGCAAATCTGGGGCTCTGTGCTTTCTTTAGTTCTGAACAAGTGTTAGTGTTTTCTGCACAAAAGCGATTCTGCGAAGCAATGTAAACACTTCTGCTTCCCAGGCACAGAGAAGGTGCTAGCAGGGAATTCTCTGCCTGCCTTTCCCCAGTGCTCTGCAAGCTCTCCAGAACAACAGCAAATCTGGGGCTCTGTGCTTTCTTTTGTTCTGAACAAGTGTTAGTGTTTTCTGCACAAAGGCGATTCTGCGAAGCAAAGTGAACACTTCTGCTTCCCAGGCACAGAGAAGGTGCTAGCAGGGAATTCTCTGCCTGCCTTTCCCCAGTGCTCTGCAAGCTCTCCAGGACAACAGCAAATCTGGGGCTCTGTGCTTTCTTTTGTTCTGAACCAGTGTTAGTGTTTTCTGCACAAAAGCGATTCTGCGAAGCAATGTGAACACTTCTGCTTCCCAGGCACAGAGAAGGTGCTAGCAGGGAATTCTCTGCCTGCCTTTCCCCAGTGCTCTGCAAGCTCTCCAGGACAACAGCAAATCTGGGGCTCTGTGCTTTCTTTTGTTCTGAACAATTGTTAGTGTTTTCTGCACAAAAGCAATTCTGCGAAGCAATGTGAACACTTCTGTTTCCCAGGCACAGAGAAGTTGCTAGCAGGGAATTCTCTGCCTGCCTTTCCCCAGTGCTCTGCAAGCTCTCCAGAACAACAGCAAATCTGGGGCTCTGTGCTTTCTTTTGTTCTGAACAAGTGTTAGTGTTTTCTGCACAAAGGCGATTCTGCGAAGCAATGTGAACACTTCTGCTTCCCAGGCACAGAGAAGGTGCTAGCAGGGAATTCTCTGCCTGCCTTTCCCCAGTGCTATGCAAGCTCTCCAGGACAACAGCAAATCTGGGGCTCTGTGCTTTCTTTCGTTCTGAACAAGTGTTAGTGTTTTCTGCACAAAAGCGATTCTGCGAAGCAATGTAAACACTTCTGCTTCCCAGGCACAGAGAAGGTGCTAGCAGGGAATTCTTTGCCTGCCTTTCCCCAGTGCTCTGCAAGCTCTCCAGAACAACAGCAAATCTGGGGCTCTGTGCTTTCTTTTGTTCTGAACAAGTGTTAGTGTTTTCTGCACAAAAGCGATTCTGCGAAGCAATGTGAACACTTCTGCTTCCCAGGCACAGAGAAGGTGCTAGCAGGGAATTCTCTGCCTGCCTTTCCCCAGTGCTCTGCAAGCTCTCCAGGACAACATAAAATCTGGGGCTCTGTGCTTTCTTTTGTTCTGAACAATTGTTAGTGTTTTCTGCACAAAGGCGATTCTGCGAAGCAATGTGAACACTTCTGCTTCCCAGGCACAGAGAAGGTGCTAGCAGGGAATTCTCTGCCTGCCTTTCCCCAGTGCTATGCAAGCTCTCCAGGACAACAGCAAATCTGGGGCTCTGTGCTTTCTTTCGTTCTGAACAAGTGTTAGTGTTTTCTGCACAAAAGCGATTCTGCGAAGCAATGTAAACACTTCTGCTTCCCAGGCACAGAGAAGGTGCTAGCAGGGAATTCTCTGCCTGCCTTTCCCCAGTGCTCTGCAAGCTCTCCAGAACAACAGCAAATCTGGGGCTCTGTGCTTTCTTTTGTTCTGAACAAGTGTTAGTGTTTTCTGCACAAAGGCGATTCTGCGAAGCAAAGTGAACACTTCTGCTTCCCAGGCACAGAGAAGGTGCTAGCAGGGAATTCTCTGCCTGCCTTTCCCCAGTGCTCTGCAAGCTCTCCAGGACAACAGCAAATCTGGGGCTCTGTGCTTTCTTTAGTTCTGAACAAGTGTTAGTGTTTTCTGCACAAAAGCGATTCTGCGAAGCAATGTAAACACTTCTGCTTCCCAGGCACAGAGAAGGTGCTAGCAGGGAATTCTCTGCCTGCCTTTCCCCAGTGCTCTGCAAGCTCTCCAGGACAACATAAAATCTGGGGCTCTGTGCTTTCTTTTGTTCTGAACAATTGTTAGTGTTTTCTGCACAAAAGCGATTCTGCGAAGCAATGTGAACACTTCTGCTTCCCAGGCACAGAGAAGGTGCTAGCAGGGAATTCTCTGCCTGCCTTTCCCCAGTGCTCTGCAAGCTCTCCAGAACAACAGCAAATCTGGGGCTCTGTGCTTTCTTTTGTTCTGAACAAGTGTTAGTGTTTTCTGCACAAAGGCGATTCTGCGAAGCAATGTGAACACTTCTGCTTCCCAGGCACAGAGAAGGTGCTAGCAGGGAATTCTCTGCCTGCCTTTCCCCAGTGCTATGCAAGCTCTCCAGGACAACAGCAAATCTGGGGCTCTGTGCTTTCTTTCGTTCTGAACAAGTGTTAGTGTTTTCTGCACAAAAGCGATTCTGCGAAGCAATGTAAACACTTCTGCTTCCCAGGCACAGAGAAGGTGCTAGCAGGGAATTCTTTGCCTGCCTTTCCCCAGTGCTCTGCAAGCTCTCCAGAACAACAGCAAATCTGGGGCTCTGTGCTTTCTTTTGTTCTGAACAAGTGTTAGTGTTTTCTGCACAAAAGCGATTCTGCGAAGCAATGTGAACACTTCTGCTTCCCAGGCACAGAGAAGGTGCTAGCAGGGAATTCTCTGCCTGCCTTTCCCCAGTGCTCTGCAAGCTCTCCAGGACAACATAAAATCTGGGGCTCTGTGCTTTCTTTTGTTCTGAACAATTGTTAGTGTTTTCTGCACAAAGGCGATTCTGCGAAGCAATGTGAACACTTCTGCTTCCCAGGCACAGAGAAGGTGCTAGCAGGGAATTCTCTGCCTGCCTTTCCCCAGTGCTATGCAAGCTCTCCAGGACAACAGCAAATCTGGGGCTCTGTGCTTTCTTTCGTTCTGAACAAGTGTTAGTGTTTTCTGCACAAAAGCGATTCTGCGAAGCAATGTAAACACTTCTGCTTCCCAGGCACAGAGAAGGTGCTAGCAGGGAATTCTCTGCCTGCCTTTCCCCAGTGCTCTGCAAGCTCTCCAGAACAACAGCAAATCTGGGGCTCTGTGCTTTCTTTTGTTCTGAACAAGTGTTAGTGTTTTCTGCACAAAGGCGATTCTGCGAAGCAAAGTGAACACTTCTGCTTCCCAGGCACAGAGAAGGTGCTAGCAGGGAATTCTCTGCCTGCCTTTCCCCAGTGCTCTGCAAGCTCTCCAGGACAACAGCAAATCTGGGGCTCTGTGCTTTCTTTAGTTCTGAACAAGTGTTAGTGTTTTCTGCACAAAAGCGATTCTGCGAAGCAATGTAAACACTTCTGCTTCCCAGGCACAGAGAAGGTGCTAGCAGGGAATTCTCTGCCTGCCTTTCCCCAGTGCTCTGCAAGCTCTCCAGAACAACAGCAAATCTGGGGCTCTGTGCTTTCTTTTGTTCTGAACAAGTGTTAGTGTTTTCTGCACAAAAGCGATTCTGCGAAGCAATGTGAACACTTCTGCTTCCCAGGCACAGAGAAGGTGCTAGCAGGGAATTCTCTGCCTGCATTTCCCCAGTGCTCTGCAAGCTCTCCAGGACAACAGCAAATCTGGGGCTCTGTGCTTTCTTTAGTTCTGAACAAGTGTTAGTGTTTTCTGCACAAAAGCGATTCTGCGAAGCAATGTAAACACTTCTGCTTCCCAGGCACAGAGAAGGTGCTAGCAGGGAATTCTCTGCCTGCCTTTCCCCAGTGCTCTGCAAGCTCTCCAGGACAACAGCAAATCTGGGGCTCTGTGCTTTCTTTTGTTCTGAACAACTGTTAGTGTTTTCTGCACAAAAGCGATTCTGCGAAGCAATGTGAACACTTCTGCTTCCCAGGCACAGAGAAGGTGCTAGCAGGGAATTCTCTGCCTGCCTTTCCCCAGTGCTCTGCAAGCTCTCCAGAACAACAGCAAATCTGGGGCTCTGTGCTTTCTTTTGTTCTGAACAAGTGTTAGTGTTTTCTGCACAAAGGCGATTCTGCGAAGCAATGTGAACACTTCTGCTTCCCAGGCACAGAGAAGGTGCTAGCAGGGAATTCTCTGCCTGCCTTTCCCCAGTGCTCTGCAAGCTCTCCAGGACAACAGCAAATCTGGGGCTCTGTGCTTTCTTTTGTTCTGAACAATTGTTAGTGTTTTCTGCACAAAAGCGATTCTGCGAAGCAATGTGAACACTTCTGCTTCCCAGGCACAGAGAAGGTGCTAGCAGGGAATTCTCTGCCTGCCTTTCCCCAGTGCTCTGCAAGCTCTCCAGAACAACATAAAATCTGGGGCTCTGTGCTTTCTTTTGTTCTGAACAATTGTTAGTGTTTTCTGCACAAAGGCGATTCTGCGAAGCAAAGTGAACACTTCTGCTTCCCAGGCACAGAGAAGGTGCTAGCAGGGAATTCTCTGCCTGCATTTCCCCAGTGCTCTGCAAGCTCTCCAGGACAACAGCAAATCTGGGGCTCTGTGCTTTCTTTTGTTCTGAACCAGTGTTAGTGTTTTCTGCACAAAAGCGATTCTGCGAAGCAATGTGAACACTTCTGCTTCCCAGGCACAGAGAAGGTGCTAGCAGGGAATTCTCTGCCTGCCTTTCCCCAGTGCTCTGCAAGCTCTCCAGGACAACAGCAAATCTGGGGCTCTGTGCTTTCTTTTGTTCTGAACAAGTGTTAGTGTTTTCTGCACAAAAGCGATTCTGCGAAGCAATGTGAACACTTCTGCTTCCCAGGCACAGAGAAGGTGCTAGCAGGGAATTCTCTGCCTGCCTTTCCCCAGTGCTCTGCAAGCTCTCCAGGACAACATAAAATCTGGGGCTCTGTGCTTTCTTTCCTTCTGAACAAGTGTTAGTGTTTTCTGCACAAAAGCGATTCTGCGAAGCAATGTGAACACTTCTGCTTCCCAGGCACAGAGAAGGTGCTAGCAGGGAATTCTCTACCTGCCTTTCCCCAGTGCTCTGCAAGCTCTCCAGGACAACAGCAAATCTGGGGCTCTGTGCTTTCTTTCCTTCTGAACAAGTGTTACTGTTTTCTGCACAAAGGCGATTCTGCGAAGCAATGTGAACACTTCTGCTTCCCAGGCACAGAGACGGTGCTAGCAGGGAATTCTCTGCCTGCCTTTCCCCAGTGCTCTGCAAGCTCTCCAGGACAACATAAAATCTGGGGCTCTGTGCTTTCTTTCCTTCTGAACAAGTGTTAGTGTTTTCTGCACAAAAGCGATTCTGCGAAGCAATGTAAACACTTCTGCTTCCCAGGCACAGAGAAGGTGCTAGCAGGGAATTCTCTGCCTGCCTTTCCCCAGTGCTCTGCAAGCTCTCCAGAACAACAGCAAATCTGGGGCTCTGTGCTTTCTTTTGTTCTGAACAAGTGTTAGTGTTTTCTGCACAAAAGCGATTCTGCGAAGCAATGTGAACACTTCTGCTTCCCAGGCACAGAGAAGGTGCTAGCAGGGAATTCTCTGCCTGCCTTTCCCCAGTGCTCTGCAAGCTCTCCAGGACAACAGCAAATCTGGGGCTCTGTGCTTTCTTTAGTTCTGAACAAGTGTTAGTGTTTTCTGCACAAAAGCGATTCTGCGAAGCAATGTAAACACTTCTGCTTCCCAGGCACAGAGAAGGTGCTAGCAGGGAATTCTCTGCCTGCCTTTCCCCAGTGCTCTGCAAGCTCTCCAGGACAACAGCAAATCTGGGGCTCTGTGCTTTCTTTTGTTCTGAACCAGTGTTAGTGTTTTCTGCACAAAAGCGATTCTGCGAAGCAATGTGAACACTTCTGCTTCCCAGGCACAGAGAAGGTGCTAGCAGGGAATTCTCTGCCTGCCTTTCCCCAGTGCTCTGCAAGCTCTCCAGAACAACAGCAAATCTGGGGCTCTGTGCTTTCTTTTGTTCTGAACAAGTGTTAGTGTTTTCTGCACAAAGGCGATTCTGCGAAGCAATGTGAACACTTCTGCTTCCCAGGCACAGAGAAGGTGCTAGCAGGGAATTCTCTGCCTGCCTTTCCCCAGTGCTCTGCAAGCTCTCCAGGACAACAGCAAATCTGGGGCTCTGTGCTTTCTTTTGTTCTGAACAATTGTTAGTGTTTTCTGCACAAAGGCGATTCTGCGAAGCAATGTGAACACTTCTGCTTCCCAGGCACAGAGAAGGTGCTAGCAGGGAATTCTCTGCCTGCCTTTCCCCAGTGCTCTGCAAGCTCTCCAGAACAACATAAAATCTGGGGCTCTGTGCTTTCTTTTGTTCTGAACAATTGTTAGTGTTTTCTGCACAAAGGCGATTCTGCGAAGCAAAGTGAACACTTCTGCTTCCCAGGCACAGAGAAGGTGCTAGCAGGGAATTCTCTGCCTGCATTTCCCCAGTGCTCTGCAAGCTCTCCAGGACAACAGCAAATCTGGGGCTCTGTGCTTTCTTTTGTTCTGAACCAGTGTTAGTGTTTTCTGCACAAAAGCGATTCTGCGAAGCAATGTGAACACTTCTGCTTCCCAGGCACAGAGAAGGTGCTAGCAGGGAATTCTCTGCCTGCCTTTCCCCAGTGCTCTGCAAGCTCTCCAGGACAACAGCAAATCTGGGGCTCTGTGCTTTCTTTTGTTCTGAACAATTGTTAGTGTTTTCTGCACAAAAGCAATTCTGCGAAGCAATGTGAACACTTCTGTTTCCCAGGCACAGAGAAGGTGCTAGCAGGGAATTCTCTGCCTGCCTTTCCCCAGTGCTCTGCAAGCTCTCCAGAACAACAGCAAATCTGGGGCTCTGTGCTTTCTTTTGTTCTGAACAAGTGTTAGTGTTTTCTGCACAAAGGCGATTCTGCGAAGCAATGTGAACACTTCTGCTTCCCAGGCACAGAGAAGGTGCTAGCAGGGAATTCTCTGCCTGCCTTTCCCCAGTGCTATGCAAGCTCTCCAGGACAACAGCAAATCTGGGGCTCTGTGCTTTCTTTCGTTCTGAACAAGTGTTAGTGTTTTCTGCACAAAAGCGATTCTGCGAAGCAATGTAAACACTTCTGCTTCCCAGGCACAGAGAAGGTGCTAGCAGGGAATTCTTTGCCTGCCTTTCCCCAGTGCTCTGCAAGCTCTCCAGAACAACAGCAAATCTGGGGCTCTGTGCTTTCTTTTGTTCTGAACAAGTGTTAGTGTTTTCTGCACAAAAGCGATTCTGCGAAGCAATGTGAACACTTCTGCTTCCCAGGCACAGAGAAGGTGCTAGCAGGGAATTCTCTGCCTGCCTTTCCCCAGTGCTCTGCAAGCTCTCCAGGACAACATAAAATCTGGGGCTCTGTGCTTTCTTTTGTTCTGAACAATTGTTAGTGTTTTCTGCACAAAGGCGATTCTGCGAAGCAATGTGAACACTTCTGCTTCCCAGGCACAGAGAAGGTGCTAGCAGGGAATTCTCTGCCTGCCTTTCCCCAGTGCTCTGCAAGCTCTCCAGGACAACAGCAAATCTGGGGCTCTGTGCTTTCTTTAGTTCTGAACAAGTGTTAGTGTTTTCTGCACAAAAGCGATTCTGCGAAGCAATGTAAACACTTCTGCTTCCCAGGCACAGAGAAGGTGCTAGCAGGGAATTCTCTGCCTGCCTTTCCCCAGTGCTCTGCAAGCTCTCCAGAACAACAGCAAATCTGGGGCTCTGTGCTTTCTTTTGTTCTGAACAAGTGTTAGTGTTTTCTGCACAAAGGCGATTCTGCGAAGCAAAGTGAACACTTCTGCTTCCCAGGCACAGAGAAGGTGCTAGCAGGGAATTCTCTGCCTGCCTTTCCCCAGTGCTCTGCAAGCTCTCCAGGACAACAGCAAATCTGGGGCTCTGTGCTTTCTTTTGTTCTGAACCAGTGTTAGTGTTTTCTGCACAAAAGCGATTCTGCGAAGCAATGTGAACACTTCTGCTTCCCAGGCACAGAGAAGGTGCTAGCAGGGAATTCTCTGCCTGCCTTTCCCCAGTGCTCTGCAAGCTCTCCAGGACAACAGCAAATCTGGGGCTCTGTGCTTTCTTTTGTTCTGAACAATTGTTAGTGTTTTCTGCACAAAAGCAATTCTGCGAAGCAATGTGAACACTTCTGTTTCCCAGGCACAGAGAAGTTGCTAGCAGGGAATTCTCTGCCTGCCTTTCCCCAGTGCTCTGCAAGCTCTCCAGAACAACAGCAAATCTGGGGCTCTGTGCTTTCTTTTGTTCTGAACAAGTGTTAGTGTTTTCTGCACAAAGGCGATTCTGCGAAGCAATGTGAACACTTCTGCTTCCCAGGCACAGAGAAGGTGCTAGCAGGGAATTCTCTGCCTGCCTTTCCCCAGTGCTATGCAAGCTCTCCAGGACAACAGCAAATCTGGGGCTCTGTGCTTTCTTTCGTTCTGAACAAGTGTTAGTGTTTTCTGCACAAAAGCGATTCTGCGAAGCAATGTAAACACTTCTGCTTCCCAGGCACAGAGAAGGTGCTAGCAGGGAATTCTTTGCCTGCCTTTCCCCAGTGCTCTGCAAGCTCTCCAGAACAACAGCAAATCTGGGGCTCTGTGCTTTCTTTTGTTCTGAACAAGTGTTAGTGTTTTCTGCACAAAAGCGATTCTGCGAAGCAATGTGAACACTTCTGCTTCCCAGGCACAGAGAAGGTGCTAGCAGGGAATTCTCTGCCTGCCTTTCCCCAGTGCTCTGCAAGCTCTCCAGAACAACAGCAAATCTGGGGCTCTGTGCTTTCTTTTGTTCTGAACAAGTGTTAGTGTTTTCTGCACAAAGGCGATTCTGCGAAGCAATGTGAACACTTCTGCTTCCCAGGCACAGAGAAGGTGCTAGCAGGGAATTCTCTGCCTGCCTTTCCCCAGTGCTATGCAAGCTCTCCAGGACAACAGCAAATCTGGGGCTCTGTGCTTTCTTTCGTTCTGAACAAGTGTTAGTGTTTTCTGCACAAAAGCGATTCTGCGAAGCAATGTAAACACTTCTGCTTCCCAGGCACAGAGAAGGTGCTAGCAGGGAATTCTCTGCCTGCCTTTCCCCAGTGCTCTGCAAGCTCTCCAGAACAACAGCAAATCTGGGGCTCTGTGCTTTCTTTTGTTCTGAACAAGTGTTAGTGTTTTCTGCACAAAGGCGATTCTGCGAAGCAAAGTGAACACTTCTGCTTCCCAGGCACAGAGAAGGTGCTAGCAGGGAATTCTCTGCCTGCCTTTCCCCAGTGCTCTGCAAGCTCTCCAGGACAACAGCAAATCTGGGGCTCTGTGCTTTCTTTCGTTCTGAACAAGTGTTAGTGTTTTCTGCACAAAAGCGATTCTGCGAAGCAATGTAAACACTTCTGCTTCCCAGGCACAGAGAAGGTGCTAGCAGGGAATTCTCTGCCTGCCTTTCCCCAGTGCTCTGCAAGCTCTCCAGGACAACATAAAATCTGGGGCTCTGTGCTTTCTTTTGTTCTGAACAATTGTTAGTGTTTTCTGCACAAAAGCGATTCTGCGAAGCAATGTGAACACTTCTGCTTCCCAGGCACAGAGAAGGTGCTAGCAGGGAATTCTCTGCCTGCCTTTCCCCAGTGCTCTGCAAGCTCTCCAGAACAACAGCAAATCTGGGGCTCTGTGCTTTCTTTTGTTCTGAACAAGTGTTAGTGTTTTCTGCACAAAGGCGATTCTGCGAAGCAATGTGAACACTTCTGCTTCCCAGGCACAGAGAAGGTGCTAGCAGGGAATTCTCTGCCTGCCTTTCCCCAGTGCTATGCAAGCTCTCCAGGACAACAGCAAATCTGGGGCTCTGTGCTTTCTTTCGTTCTGAACAAGTGTTAGTGTTTTCTGCACAAAAGCGATTCTGCGAAGCAATGTAAACACTTCTGCTTCCCAGGCACAGAGAAGGTGCTAGCAGGGAATTCTTTGCCTGCCTTTCCCCAGTGCTCTGCAAGCTCTCCAGAACAACAGCAAATCTGGGGCTCTGTGCTTTCTTTTGTTCTGAACAAGTGTTAGTGTTTTCTGCACAAAAGCGATTCTGCGAAGCAATGTGAACACTTCTGCTTCCCAGGCACAGAGAAGGTGCTAGCAGGGAATTCTCTGCCTGCCTTTCCCCAGTGCTCTGCAAGCTCTCCAGGACAACATAAAATCTGGGGCTCTGTGCTTTCTTTTGTTCTGAACAATTGTTAGTGTTTTCTGCACAAAGGCGATTCTGCGAAGCAATGTGAACACTTCTGCTTCCCAGGCACAGAGAAGGTGCTAGCAGGGAATTCTCTGCCTGCCTTTCCCCAGTGCTATGCAAGCTCTCCAGGACAACAGCAAATCTGGGGCTCTGTGCTTTCTTTCGTTCTGAACAAGTGTTAGTGTTTTCTGCACAAAAGCGATTCTGCGAAGCAATGTAAACACTTCTGCTTCCCAGGCACAGAGAAGGTGCTAGCAGGGAATTCTCTGCCTGCCTTTCCCCAGTGCTCTGCAAGCTCTCCAGAACAACAGCAAATCTGGGGCTCTGTGCTTTCTTTTGTTCTGAACAAGTGTTAGTGTTTTCTGCACAAAGGCGATTCTGCGAAGCAAAGTGAACACTTCTGCTTCCCAGGCACAGAGAAGGTGCTAGCAGGGAATTCTCTGCCTGCCTTTCCCCAGTGCTCTGCAAGCTCTCCAGGACAACAGCAAATCTGGGGCTCTGTGCTTTCTTTAGTTCTGAACAAGTGTTAGTGTTTTCTGCACAAAAGCGATTCTGCGAAGCAATGTAAACACTTCTGCTTCCCAGGCACAGAGAAGGTGCTAGCAGGGAATTCTCTGCCTGCCTTTCCCCAGTGCTCTGCAAGCTCTCCAGAACAACAGCAAATCTGGGGCTCTGTGCTTTCTTTTGTTCTGAACAAGTGTTAGTGTTTTCTGCACAAAAGCGATTCTGCGAAGCAATGTGAACACTTCTGCTTCCCAGGCACAGAGAAGGTGCTAGCAGGGAATTCTCTGCCTGCATTTCCCCAGTGCTCTGCAAGCTCTCCAGGACAACAGCAAATCTGGGGCTCTGTGCTTTCTTTAGTTCTGAACAAGTGTTAGTGTTTTCTGCACAAAAGCGATTCTGCGAAGCAATGTAAACACTTCTGCTTCCCAGGCACAGAGAAGGTGCTAGCAGGGAATTCTCTGCCTGCCTTTCCCCAGTGCTCTGCAAGCTCTCCAGGACAACAGCAAATCTGGGGCTCTGTGCTTTCTTTTGTTCTGAACAACTGTTAGTGTTTTCTGCACAAAAGCGATTCTGCGAAGCAATGTGAACACTTCTGCTTCCCAGGCACAGAGAAGGTGCTAGCAGGGAATTCTCTGCCTGCCTTTCCCCAGTGCTCTGCAAGCTCTCCAGAACAACAGCAAATCTGGGGCTCTGTGCTTTCTTTTGTTCTGAACAAGTGTTAGTGTTTTCTGCACAAAGGCGATTCTGCGAAGCAATGTGAACACTTCTGCTTCCCAGGCACAGAGAAGGTGCTAGCAGGGAATTCTCTGCCTGCCTTTCCCCAGTGCTCTGCAAGCTCTCCAGGACAACAGCAAATCTGGGGCTCTGTGCTTTCTTTTGTTCTGAACAATTGTTAGTGTTTTCTGCACAAAAGCGATTCTGCGAAGCAATGTGAACACTTCTGCTTCCCAGGCACAGAGAAGGTGCTAGCAGGGAATTCTCTGCCTGCCTTTCCCCAGTGCTCTGCAAGCTCTCCAGAACAACATAAAATCTGGGGCTCTGTGCTTTCTTTTGTTCTGAACAATTGTTAGTGTTTTCTGCACAAAGGCGATTCTGCGAAGCAAAGTGAACACTTCTGCTTCCCAGGCACAGAGAAGGTGCTAGCAGGGAATTCTCTGCCTGCATTTCCCCAGTGCTCTGCAAGCTCTCCAGGACAACAGCAAATCTGGGGCTCTGTGCTTTCTTTTGTTCTGAACCAGTGTTAGTGTTTTCTGCACAAAAGCGATTCTGCGAAGCAATGTGAACACTTCTGCTTCCCAGGCACAGAGAAGGTGCTAGCAGGGAATTCTCTGCCTGCCTTTCCCCAGTGCTCTGCAAGCTCTCCAGGACAACAGCAAATCTGGGGCTCTGTGCTTTCTTTTGTTCTGAACAATTGTTAGTGTTTTCTGCACAAAAGCAATTCTGCGAAGCAATGTGAACACTTCTGTTTCCCAGGCACAGAGAAGTTGCTAGCAGGGAATTCTCTGCCTGCCTTTCCCCAGTGCTCTGCAAGCTCTCCAGAACAACAGCAAATCTGGGGCTCTGTGCTTTCTTTTGTTCTGAACAAGTGTTAGTGTTTTCTGCACAAAGGCGATTCTGCGAAGCAATGTGAACACTTCTGCTTCCCAGGCACAGAGAAGGTGCTAGCAGGGAATTCTCTGCCTGCCTTTCCCCAGTGCTATGCAAGCTCTCCAGGACAACAGCAAATCTGGGGCTCTGTGCTTTCTTTCGTTCTGAACAAGTGTTAGTGTTTTCTGCACAAAAGCGATTCTGCGAAGCAATGTAAACACTTCTGCTTCCCAGGCACAGAGAAGGTGCTAGCAGGGAATTCTCTGCCTGCCTTTCCCCAGTGCTCTGCAAGCTCTCCAGAACAACAGCAAATCTGGGGCTCTGTGCTTTCTTTTGTTCTGAACAAGTGTTAGTGTTTTCTGCACAAAAGCGATTCTGCGAAGCAATGTGAACACTTCTGCTTCCCAGGCACAGAGAAGGTGCTAGCAGGGAATTCTCTGCCTGCCTTTCCCCAGTGCTCTGCAAGCTCTCCAGGACAACATAAAATCTGGGGCTCTGTGCTTTCTTTTCTTCTGAACAATTGTTAGTGTTTTCTGCACAAAGGCGATTCTGCGAAGCAATGTGAACACTTCTGCTTCCCAGGCACAGAGAAGGTGCTAGCAGGGAATTCTCTGCCTGCCTTTCCCCAGTGCTATGCAAGCTCTCCAGGACAACAGCAAATCTGGGGCTCTGTGCTTTCTTTCGTTCTGAACAAGTGTTAGTGTTTTCTGCACAAAAGCGATTCTGCGAAGCAATGTAAACACTTCTGCTTCCCAGGCACAGAGAAGGTGCTAGCAGGGAATTCTCTGCCTGCCTTTCCCCAGTGCTCTGCAAGCTCTCCAGAACAACAGCAAATCTGGGGCTCTGTGCTTTCTTTTGTTCTGAACAATTGTTAGTGTTTTCTGCACAAAGGCGATTCTGCGAAGCAATGTGAACACTTCTGCTTCCCAGGCACAGAGAAGGTGCTAGCAGGGAATTCTCTGCCTGCCTTTCCCCAGTGCTATGCAAGCTCTCCAGGACAACAGCAAATCTGGGGCTCTGTGCTTTCTTTCGTTCTGAACAAGTGTTAGTGTTTTCTGCACAAAAGCGATTCTGCGAAGCAATGTAAACACTTCTGCTTCCCAGGCACAGAGAAGGTGCTAGCAGGGAATTCTCTGCCTGCCTTTCCCCAGTGCTCTGCAAGCTCTCCAGAACAACAGCAAATCTGGGGCTCTGTGCTTTCTTTTGTTCTGAACAAGTGTTAGTGTTTTCTGCACAAAGGCGATTCTGCGAAGCAAAGTGAACACTTCTGCTTCCCAGGCACAGAGAAGGTGCTAGCAGGGAATTCTCTGCCTGCCTTTCCCCAGTGCTCTGCAAGCTCTCCAGGACAACAGCAAATCTGGGGCTCTGTGCTTTCTTTAGTTCTGAACAAGTGTTAGTGTTTTCTGCACAAAAGCGATTCTGCGAAGCAATGTAAACACTTCTGCTTCCCAGGCACAGAGAAGGTGCTAGCAGGGAATTCTCTGCCTGCCTTTCCCCAGTGCTCTGCAAGCTCTCCAGGACAACATAAAATCTGGGGCTCTGTGCTTTCTTTTGTTCTGAACAATTGTTAGTGTTTTCTGCACAAAGGCGATTCTGCGAAGCAATGTGAACACTTCTGCTTCCCAGGCACAGAGAAGGTGCTAGCAGGGAATTCTCTGCCTGCCTTTCCCCAGTGCTCTGCAAGCTCTCCAGAACAACAGCAAATCTGGGGCTCTGTGCTTTCTTTTGTTCTGAACAAGTGTTAGTGTTTTCTGCACAAAGGCGATTCTGCGAAGCAATGTGAACACTTCTGCTTCCCAGGCACAGAGAAGGTGCTAGCAGGGAATTCTCTGCCTGCCTTTCCCCAGTGCTATGCAAGCTCTCCAGGACAACAGCAAATCTGGGGCTCTGTGCTTTCTTTCGTCCTGAACAAGTGTTAGTGTTTTCTGCACAAAAGCGATTCTGCGAAGCAATGTAAACACTTCTGCTTCCCAGGCACAGAGAAGGTGCTAGCAGGTAATTCTTTGCCTGCCTTTCCCCAGTGCTCTGCAAGCTCTCCAGAACAACAGCAAATCTGGGGCTCTGTGCTTTCTTTAGTTCTGAACAAGTGTTAGTGTTTTCTGCACAAAAGCGATTCTGCGAAGCAATGTGAACACTTCTGCTTCCCAGGCACAGAGAAGGTGCTAGCAGGGAATTCTCTGCCTGCCTTTCCCCAGTGCTCTGCAAGCTCTCCAGGACAACAGCAAATCTGGGGCTCTGTGCTTTCTTTTGTTCTGAACAACTGTTAGTGTTTTCTGCACAAAAGCGATTCTGCGAAGCAATGTGAACACTTCTGCTTCCCAGGCACAGAGAAGGTGCTAGCAGGGAATTCTCTGCCTGCCTTTCCCCAGTGCTCTGCAAGCTCTCCAGGACAACAGCAAATCTGGGGCTCTGTGCTTTCTTTCGTTCTGAACAAGTGTTAGTGTTTTCTGCACAAAGGCGATTCTGCGAAGCAATGTGAACACTTCTGCTTCCCAGGCACAGAGAAGGTGCTAGCAGGGAATTCTCTGCCTGCCTTTCCCCAGTGCTCTGCAAGCTCTCCAGGACAACAGCAAATCTGGGGCTCTGTGCTTTCTTTTGTTCTGAACAATTGTTAGTGTTTTCTGCACAAAAGCGATTCTGCGAAGCAATGTAAACACTTCTGCTTCCCAGGCACAGAGAAGGTGCTAGCAGGGAATTCTCTGCCTGCCTTTCCCCAGTGCTCTGCAAGCTCTCCAGAACAACAGCAAATCTGGGGCTCTGTGCTTTCTTTTGTTCTGAACAAGTGTTAGTGTTTTCTGCACAAAAGCGATTCTGCGAAGCAATGTGAACACTTCTGCTTCCCAGGCACAGAGAAGGTGCTAGCAGGGAATTCTCTGCCTGCATTTCCCCAGTGCTCTGCAAGCTCTCCAGGACAACAGCAAATCTGGGGCTCTGTGCTTTCTTTTGTTCTGAACCAGTGTTAGTGTTTTCTGCACAAAAGCGATTCTGCGAAGCAATGTGAACACTTCTGCTTCCCAGGCACAGAGAAGGTGCTAGCAGGGAATTCTCTGCCTGCCTTTCCCCAGTGCTCTGCAAGCTCTCCAGAACAACAGCAAATCTGGGGCTCTGTGCTTTCTTTTGTTCTGAACAAGTGTTAGTGTTTTCTGCACAAAAGCAATTCTGCGAAGCAATGTGAACACTTCTGTTTCCCAGGCACAGAGAAGTTGCTAGCAGGGAATTCTCTGCCTGCCTTTCCCCAGTGCTCTGCAAGCTCTCCAGAACAACAGCAAATCTGGGGCTCTGTGCTTTCTTTTGTTCTGAACAAGTGTTAGTGTTTTCTGCACAAAGGCGATTCTGCGAAGCAATGTGAACACTTCTGCTTCCCAGGCACAGAGAAGGTGCTAGCAGGGAATTCTCTGCCTGCCTTTCCCCAGTGCTATGCAAGCTCTCCAGGACAACAGCAAATCTGGGGCTCTGTGCTTTCTTTCGTTCTGAACAAGTGTTAGTGTTTTCTGCACAAAAGCGATTCTGCGAAGCAATGTAAACACTTCTGCTTCCCAGGCACAGAGAAGGTGCTAGCAGGGAATTCTCTGCCTGCCTTTCCCCAGTGCTCTGCAAGCTCTCCAGAACAACAGCAAATCTGGGGCTCTGTGCTTTCTTTTGTTCTGAACAAGTGTTAGTGTTTTCTGCACAAAAGCGATTCTGCGAAGCAATGTGAACACTTCTGCTTCCCAGGCACAGAGAAGGTGCTAGCAGGGAATTCTCTGCCTGCCTTTCCCCAGTGCTCTGCAAGCTCTCCAGGACAACATAAAATCTGGGGCTCTGTGCTTTCTTTTGTTCTGAACAATTGTTAGTGTTTTCTGCACAAAGGCGATTCTGCGAAGCAATGTGAACACTTCTGCTTCCCAGGCACAGAGAAGGTGCTATCAGGGAATTCTCTGCCTGCCTTTCCCCAGTGCTCTGCAAGCTCTCCAGGACAACAGCAAATCTGGGGCTCTGTGCTTTCTTTCGTTCTGAACAAGTGTTAGTGTTTTCTGCACAAAAGCGATTCTGCGAAGCAATGTAAACACTTCTGCTTCCCAGGCACAGAGAAGGTGCTAGCAGGGAATTCTCTGCCTGCCTTTCCCCAGTGCTCTGCAAGCTCTCCAGAACAACAGCAAATCTGGGGCTCTGTGCTTTCTTTTGTTCTGAACAAGTGTTAGTGTTTTCTGCACAAAGGCGATTCTGCGAAGCAAAGTGAACACTTCTGCTTCCCAGGCACAGAGAAGGTGCTAGCAGGGAATTCTCTGCCTGCCTTTCCCCAGTGCTCTGCAAGCTCTCCAGAACAACAGCAAATCTGGGGCTCTGTGCTTTCTTTTGTTCTGAACAAGTGTTAGTGTTTTCTGCACAAAAGCGATTCTGCGAAGCAATGTGAACACTTCTGCTTCCCAGGCACAGAGAAGGTGCTAGCAGGGAATTCTCTGCCTGCCTTTCCCCAGTGCTCTGCAAGCTCTCCAGGACAACATAAAATCTGGGGCTCTGTGCTTTCTTTTGTTCTGAACAATTGTTAGTGTTTTCTGCACAAAGGCGATTCTGCGAAGCAATGTGAACACTTCTGCTTCCCAGGCACAGAGAAGGTGCTAGCAGGGAATTCTCTGCCTGCCTTTCCCCAGTGCTATGCAAGCTCTCCAGGACAACAGCAAATCTGGGGCTCTGTGCTTTCTTTCGTTCTGAACAAGTGTTAGTGTTTTCTGCACAAAAGCGATTCTGCGAAGCAATGTAAACACTTCTGCTTCCCAGGCACAGAGAAGGTGCTAGCAGGGAATTCTCTGCCTGCCTTTCCCCAGTGCTCTGCAAGCTCTCCAGAACAACAGCAAATCTGGGGCTCTGTGCTTTCTTTTGTTCTGAACAAGTGTTAGTGTTTTCTGCACAAAGGCGATTCTGCGAAGCAAAGTGAACACTTCTGCTTCCCAGGCACAGAGAAGGTGCTAGCAGGGAATTCTCTGCCTGCCTTTCCCCAGTGCTCTGCAAGCTCTCCAGGACAACAGCAAATCTGGGGCTCTGTGCTTTCTTTAGTTCTGAACAAGTGTTAGTGTTTTCTGCACAAAAGCGATTCTGCGAAGCAATGTAAACACTTCTGCTTCCCAGGCACAGAGAAGGTGCTAGCAGGGAATTCTCTGCCTGCCTTTCCCCAGTGCTCTGCAAGCTCTCCAGGACAACATAAAATCTGGGGCTCTGTGCTTTCTTTTGTTCTGAACAATTGTTAGTGTTTTCTGCACAAAGGCGATTCTGCGAAGCAATGTGAACACTTCTGCTTCCCAGGCACAGAGAAGGTGCTAGCAGGGAATTCTCTGCCTGCCTTTCCCCAGTGCTCTGCAAGCTCTCCAGGACAACAGCAAATCTGGGGCTCTGTGCTTTCTTTTGTTCTGAACAAGTGTTAGTGTTTTCTGCACAAAAGCGATTCTGCGAAGCAATGTAAACACTTCTGCTTCCCAGGCACAGAGAAGGTGCTAGCAGGGAATTCTCTGCCTGCCTTTCCCCAGTGCTCTGCAAGCTATCCAGGACAACATAAAATCTGGGGCTCTGTGCTTTCTTTTGTTCTGAACCAGTGTTAGTGTTTTCTGCACAAAAGCGATTCTGCGAAGCAATGTGAACACTTCTGCTTCCCAGGCACAGAGAAGGTGCTAGCAGGGAATTCTCTGCCTGCCTTTCCCCAGTGCTCTGCAAGCTCTCCAGGACAACATAAAATCTGGGGCTCTGTGCTTTCTTTCCTTCTGAACAAGTGTTAGTGTTTTCTGCACAAAAGCGATTCTGCGAAGCAATGTGAACACTTCTGCTTCCCAGGCACAGAGAAGGTGCTAGCAGGGAATTCTCTGCCTGCCTTTCCCCAGTGCTCTGCAAGCTCTCCAGGACAACATAAAATCTGGGGCTCTGTGCTTTCTTTTGTTCTGAACAAGTGTTAGTGTTTTCTGCACAAAAGCGATTCTGCGAAGCAATGTGAACACTTCTGCTTCCCAGGCACAGAGAAGGTGCTAGCAGGGAATTCTCTGCCTGCCTTTCCCCAGTGCTCTGCAAGCTCTCCAGGACAACATAAAATCTGGGGCTCTGTGCTTTCTTTTGTTCTGAACAAGTGTTAGTGTTTTCTGCACAAAAGCGATTCTGCGAAGCAATGTGAACACTTCTGCTTCCCAGGCACAGAGAAGGTGCTAGCAGGGAATTCTCTGCCTGCCTTTCCCCAGTGCTCTGCAAGCTCTCCAGGACAACAGCAAATCTGGGGCTCTGTGCTTTCTTTTGTTCTGAACAAGTGTTAGTGTTTTCTGCACAAAAGCGAATCTGCGAAGCAATGTGAACACTTCTGCTTCCCAGGCACAGAGAAGGTGCTAGCAGGGAATTCTCTGCCTGCCTTTCCCCAGTGCTCTGCAAGCTCTCCAGGACAACATAAAATCTGGGGCTCTGTGCTTTCTTTCCTTCTGAACAAGTGTTAGTGTTTTCTGCACAAAAGCGAATCTGCGAAGCAATGTGAACACTTCTGCTTCCCAGGCACAGAGAAGGTGCTAGCAGGGAATTCTCTGCCTGCCTTTCCCCACTGCTCTGCAAGCTCTCCAGGACAACATAAAATCTGGGGCTCTGTGCTTTCTTTTGTTCTGAACAACTGTTAGTGTTTTCTGCACAAAAGCAATTCTGCGAAGCAATGTGAACACTTCTGCTTCCCAGGCACAGAGAAGGTGCTAGCAGGGAATTCTCTGCCTGCCTTTCCCCAGTGCTATGCAAGCTCTCCAGGACAACAGCAAATCTGGGGCTCTGTGCTTTCTTTTGTTCTGAACAAGTGTTAGTGTTTTCTGCACAAAGGCGATTCTGCGAAGCAATGTGAACATTCCTGCTTCCCAGGCACAGAGAAGGTGCTAGCAGGGAATTCTCTGCCTGCCTTTCCCCAGTCCTATGCAAGCTCTCCAGAACAACAGCAAATCTGGGGCTCTGTGCTTTCTTTCCTTCTGAACAAGTGATACTGTTTTCTGCACAAAAGCGATTCTGCGAAGCAATGTGAACACTTCTGCTTCCCAGGCACAGAGAAGGTGCTAGCAGGGAATTCTCTGCCTGCCTTTCCCCAGTGCTCTGCAAGCTCTCCAGAACAACAGCAAATCTGGGGCTCTGTGCTTTCTTTCCTTCTGAACAAGTGTTACTGTTTTCTGCACAAAGGCGATTCTGCGAAGCAATGTAAACACTTCTGCTTCCCAGGCACAGAGACGGTGCTAGCAGGGAATTCTCTGCCTGCCTTTCCCCAGTGCTCTGCAAGCTCTCCAGAACAACATAAAATCTGGGGCTCTGTGCTTTCTTTTGTTCTGAACAAGTGTTAGTGTTTTTTGCACAAAAGCGATTCTGCGAAGCAATGTGAACACTTCTGCTTCCCAGGCACAGAGAAGGTGCTAGCAGGGAATTCTCTGCCTGCATTTGCCCAGTGCTCTGCAAGCTCTCCAGAACAACAGCAAATCTGGGGCTCTGTGCTTTCTTTTGTTCTGAACAAGTGTTAGTGTTTTCTGCACAAAGGCGATTCTGCGAAGCAATGTGAACACTTCTGCTTCCCAGGCACAGAGAAGGTGCTAGCAGGGAATTCTCTGCCTGCATTTCCCCAGTGCTCTGCAAGCTCTCCAGGACAACATAAAATCTGGGGCTCTGTGCTTTCTTTTGTTCTGAACAAGTGTTAGTGTTTTCTGCACAAAAGCGAATCTGCGAAGCAATGTGAACACTTCTGCTTCCCAGGCACAGAGATGGTGCTAGCAGGGAATTATCTGCCTGCCTTTCCCCAGTGCTCTGCAAGCTCTCCAGGACAACATAAAATCTGGGGCTCTGTGCTTTCTTTCCTTCTGAACAAGTGTTAGTGTTTTCTGCACAAAAGAGATTCTGCGAAGCAATGTGAACACTTCTGCTTCCCAGGCACAGAGAAGGTGCTAGCAGGGAATTCTCTGCCTGCCTTTCCCCAGTGCTCTGCAAGCTCTCCAGGACAACAGCAAATCTGGGGCTCTGTGCTTTCTTTTGTTCTGAACAACTGTTAGTGTTTTCTGCACAAAAGCAATTCTGCGAAGCAATGTGAACACTTCTGCTTCCCAGGCACAGAGAAGGTGCTATCAGGGAATTCTCTGCCTGCCTTTCCCCAGTGCTCTGCAAGCTCTCCAGGACAACATAAAATCTGGGGCTCTGTGCTTTCTTTCCTTCTGAACAAGTGTTAGTGTTTTCTGCACAAAAGCGAATCTGCGAAGCAATGTGAACACTTCTGCTTCCCAGGCACAGAGAAGGTGCTAGCAGGGAATTCTCTGCCTGCCTTTCCCCAGTGCTCTGCAAGCTCTCCAGGACAACATAAAATCTGGGGCTCTGTGCTTTCTTTCCTTCTGAACAAGTGTTAGTGTTTTCTGCACAAAGGCGATTCTGCGAAGCAATGTGAACACTTCTGCTTCCCAGGCACAGAGAAGGTGCTAGCAGGGAATTCTCTGCCTGCCTTTCCCCAGTGCTCTGCAAGCTCTCCAGGACAACATAAAATCTGGGGCTCTGTGCTTTCTTTCCTTCTGAACAAGTGTTAGTGTTTTCTGCACAAAAGCAATTCTGCGAAGCAATGTGAACACTTCTGCTTCCCAGGCACAGAGAAGGTGCTAGCAGGGAATTCTCTGCCTGCCTTTCCCCAGTGCTATGCAAGCTCTCCAGAACAACAGCAAATCTGGGGCTCTGTGCTTTCTTTTGTTCTGAACAAGTGTTAGTGTTTTCTGCACAAAGGCGATTCTGCGAAGCAATGTGAACATTCCTGCTTCCCAGGCACAGAGAAGGTGCTAGCAGGGAATTCTCTGCCTGCCTTTCCCCAGTGCTATGCAAGCTCTCCAGAACAACAGCAAATCTGGGGCTCTGTGCTTTCTTTCCTTCTGAACAAGTGTTAGTGTTTTCTGCACAAAAGCGATTCTGCGAAGCAATGTGAACACTTCTGCTTCCCAGGCACAGAGAAGGTGCTAGCAGGGAATTCTCTGCCTGCCTTTCCCCAGTACTCTGCAAGCTCTCCAGGACAACAGCAAATCTGGGGCTCTGTGCTTTCTTTTGTTCTGAACCAGTGTTAGTGTTTTCTGCACAAAAGCGATTCTGCGAAGCAATGTGAACACTTCTGCTTCCCAGGCACAGAGAAGGTGCTAGCAGGGAATTCTCTGCCTGCCTTTCCCCAGTGCTCTGCAAGCTCTCCAGGACAACATAAAATCTGGGGCTCTGTGCTTTCTTTCCTTCTGAACAAGTGTTACTGTTTTCTGCACAAAAGCGATTCTGCGAAGCAATGTGAACACTTCTGCTTCCCAGGCACAGAGAAGGTGCTAGCAGGGAATTCTCTGCCTGCCTTTCCCCAGTGCTCTGCAAGCTCTCCAGGACAACATAAAATCTGGGGCTCTGTGCTTTCTTTCCTTCTGAACAAGTGTTAGTGTTTTCTGCACAAAAGCGATTCTGCGAAGCAATGTGAACACTTCTGCTTCCCAGGCACAGAGAAGGTGCTAGCAGGGAATTCTCTGCCTGCCTTTCCCCAGTGCTCTGCAAGCTCTCCAGGACAACAGCAAATCTGGGGCTCTGTGCTTTCTTTAGTTCTGAACAAGTGTTAGTGTTTTCTGCACAAAAGCAATTCTGCGAAGCAATGTGAACACTTCTGCTTCCCAGGCACAGAGAAGGTGCTAGCAGGGAATTCTCTGCCTGCCTTTCCCCAGTGCTATGCAAGCTCTCCAGAACAACAGCAAATCTGGGGCTCTGTGCTTTCTTTTGTTCTGAACAAGTGTTAGTGTTTTCTGCACAAAGGCGATTCTGCGAAGCAATGTGAACATTCCTGCTTCCCAGGCACAGAGAAGGTGCTAGCAGGGAATTCTCTGCCTGCCTTTCCCCAGTGCTATGCAAGCTCTCCAGAACAACAGCAAATCTGGGGCTCTGTGCTTTCTTTCCTTCTGAACAAGTGTTAGTGTTTTCTGCACAAAAGCGATCCTGCGAAGCAATGTGAACACTTCTGCTTCCCAGGCACAGAGAAGGTGCTAGCAGGGAATTCTCTGCCTGCCTTTCCCCAGTACTCTGCAAGCTCTCCAGAACAACAGCAAATCTGGGGCTCTGTGCTTTCTTTCCTTCTGAACCAGTGTTAGTGTTTTCTGCACAAAAGCGATTCTGCGAAGCAATGTGAACACTTCTGCTTCCCAGGCACAGAGAAGGTGCTAGCAGGGAATTCTCTGCCTGCCTTTCCCCAGTGCTCTGCAAGCTCTCCAGGACAACAGCAAATCTGGGGCTCTGTGCTTTCTTTTGTTCTGAACAAGTGTTAGTGTTTTCTGCACAAAAGCGATTCTGCGAAGCAATGTGAACACTTCTGCTTCCCAGGCACAGAGAAGGTGCTAGCAGGGAATTCTCTGCCTGCATTTCCCCAGTGCTCTGCAAGCTCTCCAGAACAACAGCAAATCTGGGGCTCTGTGCTTTCTTTCCTTCTGAACAAGTGTTAGTGTTTTCTGCACAAAAGCGATTCTGCGAAGCAATGTAAACACTTCTGCTTCCCAGGCACAGAGAAGGTGCTAGCAGGGAATTCTCTGCCTGCCTTTCCCCAGTGCTCTGCAAGCTCTCCAGGACAACAGCAAATCTGGGGCTCTGTGCTTTCTTTAGTTCTGAACAAGTGTTAGTGTTTTCTGCACAAAAGCGATTCTGCGAAGCAATGTAAACACTTCTGCTTCCCAGGCACAGAGAAGGTGCTAGCAGGGAATTCTCTGCCTGCCTTTCCCCAGTGCTCTGCAAGCTCTCCAGAACAACAGCAAATCTGGGGCTCTGTGCTTTCTTTCGTTCTGAACAAGTGTTAGTGTTTTCTGCACAAAGGCGATTCTGCGAAGCAATGTGAACACTTCTGCTTCCCAGGCACAGAGAAGGTGCTAGCAGGGAATTCTCTGCCTGCCTTTCCCCAGTGCTCTGCAAGCTCTCCAGGACAACAGCAAATCTGGGGCTCTGTGCTTTCTTTCCTTCTGAACAAGTGTTACTGTTTTCTGCACAAAGGCGATTCTGCGAAGCAATGTGAACACTTCTGCTTCCCAGGCACAGAGAAGGTGCTAGCAGGGAATTCTCTGCCTGCCTTTCCCCAGTGCTCTGCAAGCTCTCCAGAACAACAGCAAATCTGGGGCTCTGTGCTTTCTTTTGTTCTGAACAAGTGTTAGTGTTTTCTGCACAAAAGCGATTCTGCGAAGCAATGTGAACACTTCTGCTTCCCAGGCACAGAGAAGGTGCTAGCAGGGAATTCTCTGCCTGCCTTTCCCCAGTGCTCTGCAAGCTCTCCAGAACAACAGCAAATCTGGGGCTCTGTGCTTTCTTTTGTTCTGAACAAGTGTTAGTGTTTTCTGCACAAAAGCGATTCTGCGAAGCAATGTGAACACTTCTGCTTCCCAGGCACAGAAGAGGTGCTAGCAGGGAATTCTCTGCCTGCCTTTCCCCAGTGCTCTGCAAGCTCTCCAGGACAACATAAAATCTGGGGCTCTGTGCTTTCTTTTGTTCTGAACAATTGTTAGTGTTTTCTGCACAAAGGCGATTCTGCGAAGCAATGTGAACACTTCTGCTTCCCAGGCACAGAGAAGGTGCTAGCAGGGAATTCTCTGCCTGCCTTTCCCCAGTGCTCTGCAAGCTCTCCAGGACAACAGCAAATCTGGGGCTCTGTGCTTTCTTTTGTTCTGAACAAGTGTTAGTGTTTTCTGCACAAAAGCGATTCTGCGAAGCAATGTGAACACTTCTGCTTCCCAGGCACAGAGAAGGTGCTAGCAGGGAATTCTCTGCCTGCCTTTCCCCAGTACTCTGCAAGCTCTCCAGGACAACATAAAATCTGGGGCTCTGTGCTTTCTTTTGTTCTGAACCAGTGTTAGTGTTTTCTGCACAAAAGCGATTCTGCGAAGCAATGTGAACACTTCTGCTTCCCAGGCACAGAGAAGGTGCTAGCAGGGAATTCTCTGCCTGCCTTTCCCCAGTGCTCTGCAAGCTCTCCAGGACAACAGCAAATCTGGGGCTCTGTGCTTTCTTTTGTTCTGAACAAGTGTTAGTGTTTTCTGCACAAAAGCGATTCTGCGAAGCAATGTGAACACTTCTGCTTCCCAGGCACAGAGAAGGTGCTAGCAGGGAATTCTCTGCCTGCCTTTCCCCAGTGCTCTGCAAGCTCTCCAGGACAACATAAAATCTGGGGCTCTGTGCTTTCTTTCCTTCTGAACAAGTGTTAGTGTTTTCTGCACAAAAGCGATTCTGCGAAGCAATGTGAACACTTCTGCTTCCCAGGCACAGAGAAGGTGCTAGCAGGGAATTCTCTACCTGCCTTTCCCCAGTGCTCTGCAAGCTCTCCAGGACAACAGCAAATCTGGGGCTCTGTGCTTTCTTTCCTTCTGAACCAGTGTTACTGTTTTCTGCACAAAGGCGATTCTGCGAAGCAATGTGAACACTTCTGCTTCCCAGGCACAGAGACGGTGCTAGCAGGGAATTCTCTGCCTGCCTTTCCCCAGTGCTCTGCAAGCTCTCCAGGACAACAGCAAATTTGGGGCTCTGTGCTTTCTTTTGTTCTGAACCAGTGTTAGTGTTTTCTGCACAAAAGCGATTCTGCGAAGCAATGTGAACACTTCTGCTTCCCAGGCACAGAGAAGGTGCTAGCAGGGAATTCTCTGCCTGCCTTTCCCCAGTGCTCTGCAAGCTCTCCAGGACAACAGCAAATCTGGGGCTCTGTGCTTTCTTTTGTTCTGAACAACTGTTAGTGTTTTCTGCACAAAAGCGATTCTGCGAAGCAATGTGAACACTTCTGCTTCCCAGGCACAGAGAAGGTGCTAGCAGGGAATTCTCTGCCTGCCTTTCCCCAGTGCTCTGCAAGCTCTCCAGGACAACATAAAATCTGGGGCTCTGTGCTTTCTTTCCTTCTGAACAAGTGTTAGTGTTTTCTGCACAAAAGCGATTCTGCGAAGCAATGTGAACACTTCTGTTTCCCAGGCACAGAGAAGGTGCTAGCAGGGAATTCTCTGCCTGCCTTTCCCCAGTGCTCTGCAAGCTCTCCAGGACAACAGCAAATCTGGGGCTCTGTGCTTTCTTTAGTTCTGAACAAGTGTTAGTGTTTTCTGCACAAAAGCGATTCTGCGAAGCAATGTAAACACTTCTGCTTCCCAGGCACAGAGAAGGTGCTAGCAGGGAATTCTCTGCCTGCCTTTCCCCAGTGCTCTGCAAGCTCTCCAGAACAACAGCAAATCTGGGGCTCTGTGCTTTCTTTCGTTCTGAACAAGTGTTAGTGTTTTCTGCACAAAGGCGATTCTGCGAAGTAATGTGAACACTTCTGCTTCCCAGGCACAGAGAAGGTGCTAGAAGGGAATTCTCTGCCTGCCTTTCCCCAGTGCTCTGCAAGCTCTCCAGGACAACAGCAAATCTGTGGCTCTGTGCTTTCTTTCCTTCTGAACAAGTGTTACTGTTTTCTGCACAAAGGCGATTCTGCGAAGCAATGTGAACACTTCTGCTTCCCAGGCACAGAGAAGGTGCTAGCAGGGAATTCTCTGCCTGCCTTTCCCCAGTGCTCTGCAAGCTCTCCAGAACAACAGCAAATCTGGGGCTCTGTGCTTTCTTTTGTTCTGAACAAGTGTTAGTGTTTTCTGCACAAAAGCGATTCTGCGAAGCAATGTGAACACTTCTGCTTCCCAGGCACAGAGAAGGTGCTAGCAGGGAATTCTCTGCCTGCCTTTCCCCAGTGCTCTGCAAGCTCTCCAGGACAACAGCAAATCTGGGGCTCTGTGCTTTCTTTTGTTCTGAACAAGTGTTAGTGTTTTCTGCACAAAGGCGATTCTGCGAAGCAATGTGAACACTTCTGCTTCCCAGGCACAGAGAAGGTGCTAGCAGGGAATTCTCTGCCTGCCTTTCCCCAGTGCTATGCAAGCTCTCCAGGACAACAGCAAATCTGGGGCTCTGTGCTTTCTTTCGTTCTGAACAAGTGTTAGTGTTTTCTGCACAAAAGCGATTCTGCGAAGCAATGTAAACACTTCTGCTTCCCAGGCACAGAGAAGGTGCTAGCAGGGAATTCTCTGCCTGCCTTTCCCCAGTGCTCTGCAAGCTCTCCAGAACAACAGCAAATCTGGGGCTCTGTGCTTTCTTTTGTTCTGAACAAGTGTTAGTGTTTTCTGCACAAAAGCGATTCTGCGAAGCAATGTGAACACTTCTGCTTCCCAGGCACAGAGAAGGTGCTAGCAGGGAATTCTCTGCCTGCCTTTCCCCAGTGCTCTGCAAGCTCTCCAGGACAACATAAAATCTGGGGCTCTGTGCTTTCTTTTGTTCTGAACAATTGTTAGTGTTTTCTGCACAAAGGCGATTCTGCGAAGCAATGTGAACACTTCTGCTTCCCAGGCACAGAGAAGGTGCTATCAGGGAATTCTCTGCCTGCCTTTCCCCAGTGCTCTGCAAGCTCTCCAGGACAACAGCAAATCTGGGGCTCTGTGCTTTCTTTCGTTCTGAACAAGTGTTAGTGTTTTCTGCACAAAAGCGATTCTGCGAAGCAATGTAAACACTTCTGCTTCCCAGGCACAGAGAAGGTGCTAGCAGGGAATTCTCTGCCTGCCTTTCCCCAGTGCTCTGCAAGCTCTCCAGAACAACAGCAAATCTGGGGCTCTGTGCTTTCTTTTGTTCTGAACAAGTGTTAGTGTTTTCTGCACAAAGGCGATTCTGCGAAGCAAAGTGAACACTTCTGCTTCCCAGGCACAGAGAAGGTGCTAGCAGGGAATTCTCTGCCTGCCTTTCCCCAGTGCTCTGCAAGCTCTCCAGAACAACAGCAAATCTGGGGCTCTGTGCTTTCTTTTGTTCTGAACAAGTGTTAGTGTTTTCTGCACAAAAGCGATTCTGCGAAGCAATGTGAACACTTCTGCTTCCCAGGCACAGAGAAGGTGCTAGCAGGGAATTCTCTGCCTGCCTTTCCCCAGTGCTCTGCAAGCTCTCCAGGACAACATAAAATCTGGGGCTCTGTGCTTTCTTTTGTTCTGAACAATTGTTAGTGTTTTCTGCACAAAGGCGATTCTGCGAAGCAATGTGAACACTTCTGCTTCCCAGGCACAGAGAAGGTGCTAGCAGGGAATTCTCTGCCTGCCTTTCCCCAGTGCTATGCAAGCTCTCCAGGACAACAGCAAATCTGGGGCTCTGTGCTTTCTTTCGTTCTGAACAAGTGTTAGTGTTTTCTGCACAAAAGCGATTCTGCGAAGCAATGTAAACACTTCTGCTTCCCAGGCACAGAGAAGGTGCTAGCAGGGAATTCTCTGCCTGCCTTTCCCCAGTGCTCTGCAAGCTCTCCAGAACAACAGCAAATCTGGGGCTCTGTGCTTTCTTTTGTTCTGAACAAGTGTTAGTGTTTTCTGCACAAAGGCGATTCTGCGAAGCAAAGTGAACACTTCTGCTTCCCAGGCACAGAGAAGGTGCTAGCAGGGAATTCTCTGCCTGCCTTTCCCCAGTGCTCTGCAAGCTCTCCAGGACAACAGCAAATCTGGGGCTCTGTGCTTTCTTTAGTTCTGAACAAGTGTTAGTGTTTTCTGCACAAAAGCGATTCTGCGAAGCAATGTAAACACTTCTGCTTCCCAGGCACAGAGAAGGTGCTAGCAGGGAATTCTCTGCCTGCCTTTCCCCAGTGCTCTGCAAGCTCTCCAGGACAACATAAAATCTGGGGCTCTGTGCTTTCTTTTGTTCTGAACAATTGTTAGTGTTTTCTGCACAAAGGCGATTCTGCGAAGCAATGTGAACACTTCTGCTTCCCAGGCACAGAGAAGGTGCTAGCAGGGAATTCTCTGCCTGCCTTTCCCCAGTGCTCTGCAAGCTCTCCAGGACAACAGCAAATCTGGGGCTCTGTGCTTTCTTTTGTTCTGAACAAGTGTTAGTGTTTTCTGCACAAAAGCGATTCTGCGAAGCAATGTAAACACTTCTGCTTCCCAGGCACAGAGAAGGTGCTAGCAGGGAATTCTCTGCCTGCCTTTCCCCAGTGCTCTGCAAGCTATCCAGGACAACATAAAATCTGGGGCTCTGTGCTTTCTTTTGTTCTGAACCAGTGTTAGTGTTTTCTGCACAAAAGCGATTCTGCGAAGCAATGTGAACACTTCTGCTTCCCAGGCACAGAGAAGGTGCTAGCAGGGAATTCTCTGCCTGCCTTTCCCCAGTGCTCTGCAAGCTCTCCAGGACAACATAAAATCTGGGGCTCTGTGCTTTCTTTCCTTCTGAACAAGTGTTAGTGTTTTCTGCACAAAAGCGATTCTGCGAAGCAATGTGAACACTTCTGCTTCCCAGGCACAGAGAAGGTGCTAGCAGGGAATTCTCTGCCTGCCTTTCCCCAGTGCTCTGCAAGCTCTCCAGGACAACATAAAATCTGGGGCTCTGTGCTTTCTTTTGTTCTGAACAAGTGTTAGTGTTTTCTGCACAAAAGCGATTCTGCGAAGCAATGTGAACACTTCTGCTTCCCAGGCACAGAGAAGGTGCTAGCAGGGAATTCTCTGCCTGCCTTTCCCCAGTGCTCTGCAAGCTCTCCAGGACAACATAAAATCTGGGGCTCTGTGCTTTCTTTTGTTCTGAACAAGTGTTAGTGTTTTCTGCACAAAAGCGATTCTGCGAAGCAATGTGAACACTTCTGCTTCCCAGGCACAGAGAAGGTGCTAGCAGGGAATTCTCTGCCTGCCTTTCCCCAGTGCTCTGCAAGCTCTCCAGGACAACAGCAAATCTGGGGCTCTGTGCTTTCTTTTGTTCTGAACAAGTGTTAGTGTTTTCTGCACAAAAGCGAATCTGCGAAGCAATGTGAACACTTCTGCTTCCCAGGCACAGAGAAGGTGCTAGCAGGGAATTCTCTGCCTGCCTTTCCCCAGTGCTCTGCAAGCTCTCCAGGACAACATAAAATCTGGGGCTCTGTGCTTTCTTTCCTTCTGAACAAGTGTTAGTGTTTTCTGCACAAAAGCGAATCTGCGAAGCAATGTGAACACTTCTGCTTCCCAGGCACAGAGAAGGTGCTAGCAGGGAATTCTCTGCCTGCCTTTCCCCACTGCTCTGCAAGCTCTCCAGGACAACATAAAATCTGGGGCTCTGTGCTTTCTTTTGTTCTGAACAACTGTTAGTGTTTTCTGCACAAAAGCAATTCTGCGAAGCAATGTGAACACTTCTGCTTCCCAGGCACAGAGAAGGTGCTAGCAGGGAATTCTCTGCCTGCCTTTCCCCAGTGCTATGCAAGCTCTCCAGGACAACAGCAAATCTGGGGCTCTGTGCTTTCTTTTGTTCTGAACAAGTGTTAGTGTTTTCTGCACAAAGGCGATTCTGCGAAGCAATGTGAACATTCCTGCTTCCCAGGCACAGAGAAGGTGCTAGCAGGGAATTCTCTGCCTGCCTTTCCCCAGTCCTATGCAAGCTCTCCAGAACAACAGCAAATCTGGGGCTCTGTGCTTTCTTTCCTTCTGAACAAGTGATACTGTTTTCTGCACAAAAGCGATTCTGCGAAGCAATGTGAACACTTCTGCTTCCCAGGCACAGAGAAGGTGCTAGCAGGGAATTCTCTGCCTGCCTTTCCCCAGTGCTCTGCAAGCTCTCCAGAACAACAGCAAATCTGGGGCTCTGTGCTTTCTTTCCTTCTGAACAAGTGTTACTGTTTTCTGCACAAAGGCGATTCTGCGAAGCAATGTAAACACTTCTGCTTCCCAGGCACAGAGACGGTGCTAGCAGGGAATTCTCTGCCTGCCTTTCCCCAGTGCTCTGCAAGCTCTCCAGAACAACATAAAATCTGGGGCTCTGTGCTTTCTTTTGTTCTGAACAAGTGTTAGTGTTTTTTGCACAAAAGCGATTCTGCGAAGCAATGTGAACACTTCTGCTTCCCAGGCACAGAGAAGGTGCTAGCAGGGAATTCTCTGCCTGCATTTGCCCAGTGCTCTGCAAGCTCTCCAGAACAACAGCAAATCTGGGGCTCTGTGCTTTCTTTTGTTCTGAACAAGTGTTAGTGTTTTCTGCACAAAGGCGATTCTGCGAAGCAATGTGAACACTTCTGCTTCCCAGGCACAGAGAAGGTGCTAGCAGGGAATTCTCTGCCTGCATTTCCCCAGTGCTCTGCAAGCTCTCCAGGACAACATAAAATCTGGGGCTCTGTGCTTTCTTTTGTTCTGAACAAGTGTTAGTGTTTTCTGCACAAAAGCGAATCTGCGAAGCAATGTGAACACTTCTGCTTCCCAGGCACAGAGATGGTGCTAGCAGGGAATTATCTGCCTGCCTTTCCCCAGTGCTCTGCAAGCTCTCCAGGACAACATAAAATCTGGGGCTCTGTGCTTTCTTTCCTTCTGAACAAGTGTTAGTGTTTTCTGCACAAAAGAGATTCTGCGAAGCAATGTGAACACTTCTGCTTCCCAGGCACAGAGAAGGTGCTAGCAGGGAATTCTCTGCCTGCCTTTCCCCAGTGCTCTGCAAGCTCTCCAGGACAACAGCAAATCTGGGGCTCTGTGCTTTCTTTTGTTCTGAACAACTGTTAGTGTTTTCTGCACAAAAGCAATTCTGCGAAGCAATGTGAACACTTCTGCTTCCCAGGCACAGAGAAGGTGCTATCAGGGAATTCTCTGCCTGCCTTTCCCCAGTGCTCTGCAAGCTCTCCAGGACAACATAAAATCTGGGGCTCTGTGCTTTCTTTCCTTCTGAACAAGTGTTAGTGTTTTCTGCACAAAAGCGAATCTGCGAAGCAATGTGAACACTTCTGCTTCCCAGGCACAGAGAAGGTGCTAGCAGGGAATTCTCTGCCTGCCTTTCCCCAGTGCTCTGCAAGCTCTCCAGGACAACATAAAATCTGGGGCTCTGTGCTTTCTTTCCTTCTGAACAAGTGTTAGTGTTTTCTGCACAAAGGCGATTCTGCGAAGCAATGTGAACACTTCTGCTTCCCAGGCACAGAGAAGGTGCTAGCAGGGAATTCTCTGCCTGCCTTTCCCCAGTGCTCTGCAAGCTCTCCAGGACAACATAAAATCTGGGGCTCTGTGCTTTCTTTCCTTCTGAACAAGTGTTAGTGTTTTCTGCACAAAAGCAATTCTGCGAAGCAATGTGAACACTTCTGCTTCCCAGGCACAGAGAAGGTGCTAGCAGGGAATTCTCTGCCTGCCTTTCCCCAGTGCTATGCAAGCTCTCCAGAACAACAGCAAATCTGGGGCTCTGTGCTTTCTTTTGTTCTGAACAAGTGTTAGTGTTTTCTGCACAAAGGCGATTCTGCGAAGCAATGTGAACATTCCTGCTTCCCAGGCACAGAGAAGGTGCTAGCAGGGAATTCTCTGCCTGCCTTTCCCCAGTGCTATGCAAGCTCTCCAGAACAACAGCAAATCTGGGGCTCTGTGCTTTCTTTCCTTCTGAACAAGTGTTAGTGTTTTCTGCACAAAAGCGATTCTGCGAAGCAATGTGAACACTTCTGCTTCCCAGGCACAGAGAAGGTGCTAGCAGGGAATTCTCTGCCTGCCTTTCCCCAGTACTCTGCAAGCTCTCCAGGACAACAGCAAATCTGGGGCTCTGTGCTTTCTTTTGTTCTGAACCAGTGTTAGTGTTTTCTGCACAAAAGCGATTCTGCGAAGCAATGTGAACACTTCTGCTTCCCAGGCACAGAGAAGGTGCTAGCAGGGAATTCTCTGCCTGCCTTTCCCCAGTGCTCTGCAAGCTCTCCAGGACAACATAAAATCTGGGGCTCTGTGCTTTCTTTCCTTCTGAACAAGTGTTACTGTTTTCTGCACAAAAGCGATTCTGCGAAGCAATGTGAACACTTCTGCTTCCCAGGCACAGAGAAGGTGCTAGCAGGGAATTCTCTGCCTGCCTTTCCCCAGTGCTCTGCAAGCTCTCCAGGACAACATAAAATCTGGGGCTCTGTGCTTTCTTTCCTTCTGAACAAGTGTTAGTGTTTTCTGCACAAAAGCGATTCTGCGAAGCAATGTGAACACTTCTGCTTCCCAGGCACAGAGAAGGTGCTAGCAGGGAATTCTCTGCCTGCCTTTCCCCAGTGCTCTGCAAGCTCTCCAGGACAACAGCAAATCTGGGGCTCTGTGCTTTCTTTAGTTCTGAACAAGTGTTAGTGTTTTCTGCACAAAAGCAATTCTGCGAAGCAATGTGAACACTTCTGCTTCCCAGGCACAGAGAAGGTGCTAGCAGGGAATTCTCTGCCTGCCTTTCCCCAGTGCTATGCAAGCTCTCCAGAACAACAGCAAATCTGGGGCTCTGTGCTTTCTTTTGTTCTGAACAAGTGTTAGTGTTTTCTGCACAAAGGCGATTCTGCGAAGCAATGTGAACATTCCTGCTTCCCAGGCACAGAGAAGGTGCTAGCAGGGAATTCTCTGCCTGCCTTTCCCCAGTGCTATGCAAGCTCTCCAGAACAACAGCAAATCTGGGGCTCTGTGCTTTCTTTCCTTCTGAACAAGTGTTAGTGTTTTCTGCACAAAAGCGATCCTGCGAAGCAATGTGAACACTTCTGCTTCCCAGGCACAGAGAAGGTGCTAGCAGGGAATTCTCTGCCTGCCTTTCCCCAGTACTCTGCAAGCTCTCCAGAACAACAGCAAATCTGGGGCTCTGTGCTTTCTTTCCTTCTGAACCAGTGTTAGTGTTTTCTGCACAAAAGCGATTCTGCGAAGCAATGTGAACACTTCTGCTTCCCAGGCACAGAGAAGGTGCTAGCAGGGAATTCTCTGCCTGCCTTTCCCCAGTGCTCTGCAAGCTCTCCAGGACAACAGCAAATCTGGGGCTCTGTGCTTTCTTTTGTTCTGAACAAGTGTTAGTGTTTTCTGCACAAAAGCGATTCTGCGAAGCAATGTGAACACTTCTGCTTCCCAGGCACAGAGAAGGTGCTAGCAGGGAATTCTCTGCCTGCATTTCCCCAGTGCTCTGCAAGCTCTCCAGAACAACAGCAAATCTGGGGCTCTGTGCTTTCTTTCCTTCTGAACAAGTGTTAGTGTTTTCTGCACAAAAGCGATTCTGCGAAGCAATGTAAACACTTCTGCTTCCCAGGCACAGAGAAGGTGCTAGCAGGGAATTCTCTGCCTGCCTTTCCCCAGTGCTCTGCAAGCTCTCCAGGACAACAGCAAATCTGGGGCTCTGTGCTTTCTTTAGTTCTGAACAAGTGTTAGTGTTTTCTGCACAAAAGCGATTCTGCGAAGCAATGTAAACACTTCTGCTTCCCAGGCACAGAGAAGGTGCTAGCAGGGAATTCTCTGCCTGCCTTTCCCCAGTGCTCTGCAAGCTCTCCAGAACAACAGCAAATCTGGGGCTCTGTGCTTTCTTTCGTTCTGAACAAGTGTTAGTGTTTTCTGCACAAAGGCGATTCTGCGAAGCAATGTGAACACTTCTGCTTCCCAGGCACAGAGAAGGTGCTAGCAGGGAATTCTCTGCCTGCCTTTCCCCAGTGCTCTGCAAGCTCTCCAGGACAACAGCAAATCTGGGGCTCTGTGCTTTCTTTCCTTCTGAACAATTGTTAGTGTTTTCTGCACAAAGGCGATTCTGCGAAGCAATGTGAACACTTCTGCTTCCCAGGCACAGAGAAGGTGCTAGCAGGGAATTCTCTGCCTGCCTTTCCCCAGTGCTCTGCAAGCTCTCCAGGACAACAGCAAATCTGGGGCTCTGTGCTTTCTTTTGTTCTGAACAAGTGTTAGTGTTTTCTGCACAAAAGCGATTCTGCGAAGCAATGTGAACACTTCTGCTTCCCAGGCACAGAGAAGGTGCTAGCAGGGAATTCTCTGCCTGCCTTTCCCCAGTACTCTGCAAGCTCTCCAGGACAACATAAAATCTGGGGCTCTGTGCTTTCTTTTGTTCTGAACCAGTGTTAGTGTTTTCTGCACAAAAGCGATTCTGCGAAGCAATGTGAACACTTCTGCTTCCCAGGCACAGAGAAGGTGCTAGCAGGGAATTCTCTGCCTGCCTTTCCCCAGTGCTCTGCAAGCTCTCCAGGACAACAGCAAATCTGGGGCTCTGTGCTTTCTTTTGTTCTGAACAAGTGTTAGTGTTTTCTGCACAAAAGCGATTCTGCGAAGCAATGTGAACACTTCTGCTTCCCAGGCACAGAGAAGGTGCTAGCAGGGAATTCTCTGCCTGCCTTTCCCCAGTGCTCTGCAAGCTCTCCAGGACAACATAAAATCTGGGGCTCTGTGCTTTCTTTCCTTCTGAACAAGTGTTAGTGTTTTCTGCACAAAAGCGATTCTGCGAAGCAATGTGAACACTTCTGCTTCCCAGGCACAGAGAAGGTGCTAGCAGGGAATTCTCTACCTGCCTTTCCCCAGTGCTCTGCAAGCTCTCCAGGACAACAGCAAATCTGGGGCTCTGTGCTTTCTTTCCTTCTGAACCAGTGTTACTGTTTTCTGCACAAAGGCGATTCTGCGAAGCAATGTGAACACTTCTGCTTCCCAGGCACAGAGACGGTGCTAGCAGGGAATTCTCTGCCTGCCTTTCCCCAGTGCTCTGCAAGCTCTCCAGGACAACAGCAAATTTGGGGCTCTGTGCTTTCTTTTGTTCTGAACCAGTGTTAGTGTTTTCTGCACAAAAGCGATTCTGCGAAGCAATGTGAACACTTCTGCTTCCCAGGCACAGAGAAGGTGCTAGCAGGGAATTCTCTGCCTGCCTTTCCCCAGTGCTCTGCAAGCTCTCCAGGACAACAGCAAATCTGGGGCTCTGTGCTTTCTTTTGTTCTGAACAACTGTTAGTGTTTTCTGCACAAAAGCGATTCTGCGAAGCAATGTGAACACTTCTGCTTCCCAGGCACAGAGAAGGTGCTAGCAGGGAATTCTCTGCCTGCCTTTCCCCAGTGCTCTGCAAGCTCTCCAGGACAACATAAAATCTGGGGCTCTGTGCTTTCTTTCCTTCTGAACAAGTGTTAGTGTTTTCTGCACAAAAGCGATTCTGCGAAGCAATGTGAACACTTCTGTTTCCCAGGCACAGAGAAGGTGCTAGCAGGGAATTCTCTGCCTGCCTTTCCCCAGTGCTCTGCAAGCTCTCCAGGACAACAGCAAATCTGGGGCTCTGTGCTTTCTTTAGTTCTGAACAAGTGTTAGTGTTTTCTGCACAAAAGCGATTCTGCGAAGCAATGTAAACACTTCTGCTTCCCAGGCACAGAGAAGGTGCTAGCAGGGAATTCTCTGCCTGCCTTTCCCCAGTGCTCTGCAAGCTCTCCAGAACAACAGCAAATCTGGGGCTCTGTGCTTTCTTTCGTTCTGAACAAGTGTTAGTGTTTTCTGCACAAAGGCGATTCTGCGAAGTAATGTGAACACTTCTGCTTCCCAGGCACAGAGAAGGTGCTAGAAGGGAATTCTCTGCCTGCCTTTCCCCAGTGCTCTGCAAGCTCTCCAGGACAACAGCAAATCTGTGGCTCTGTGCTTTCTTTCCTTCTGAACAAGTGTTACTGTTTTCTGCACAAAGGCGATTCTGCGAAGCAATGTGAACACTTCTGCTTCCCAGGCACAGAGAAGGTGCTAGCAGGGAATTCTCTGCCTGCCTTTCCCCAGTGCTCTGCAAGCTCTCCAGAACAACAGCAAATCTGGGGCTCTGTGCTTTCTTTTGTTCTGAACAAGTGTTAGTGTTTTCTGCACAAAAGCGATTCTGCGAAGCAATGTGAACACTTCTGCTTCCCAGGCACAGAGAAGGTGCTAGCAGGGAATTCTCTGCCTGCCTTTCCCCAGTGCTCTGCAAGCTCTCCAGGACAACAGCAAATCTGGGGCTCTGTGCTTTCTTTACTTCTGAGCAAGTGTTAGTGTTTTCTGCACAAAAGCGATTCTGCGAAGCAATGTGAACACTTCTGCTTCCCAGGCACAGAGAAGGTGCTAGCAGGGAATTCTCTGCCTGCCTTTCCCCAGTGCTCTGCAAGCTCTCCAGGACAACATAAAATCTGGGGCTCTGTGCTTTCTTTCCTTCTGAACAAGTGTTAGTGTTTTCTGCACAAAGGCGATTCTGCGAAGCAATGTGAACACTTCTGCTTCCCAGGCACAGAGAAGGTGCTAGCAGGGAATTCTCTGCCTGCCTTTCCCCAGTGCTCTGCAAGCTCTCCAGAACAACAGCAAATCTGGGGCTCTGTGCTTTCTTTTGTTCTGAACCAGTGTTAGTGTTTTCTGCACAAAAGCGATTCTGCGAAGCAATGTGAACACTTCTGCTTCCCAGGCACAGAGAAGGTGCTAGCAGGGAATTCTCTGCCTGCCTTTCCCCAGTGCTCTGCAAGCTCTCCAGGACAACAGCAAATCTGGGGCTCTGTGCTTTCTTTTGTTCTGAACAAGTGTAAGTGTTTTCTGCACAAAAGCGATTCTGCGAAGCAATGTGAACACTTCTGCTTCCCAGGCACAGAGAAGGTGCTAGCAGGGAATTCTCTGCCTGCCTTTCCCCAGTGCTCTGCAAGCTCTCCAGGACAACATAAAATCTGGGGCTCTGTGCTTTCTTTCCTTCTGAACAAGTGTTAGTGTTTTCTGCACAAAAGCGATTCTGCGAAGCAATGTGAACACTTCTGCTTCCCAGGCACAGAGAAGGTGCTAGCAGGGAATTCTCTGCCTGCCTTTCCCCAGTGCTCTGCAAGCTCTCCAGGACAACAGCAAATTTGGGGCTCTGTGCTTTCTTTAGTTCTGAACAAGTGTTAGTGTTTTCTGCACAAAAGCGATTCTGCGAAGCAATGTGAACACTTCTGCTTCCCAGGCACAGAGAAGGTGCTAGCAGGGAATTCTCTGCCTGCCTTTCCCCAGTACTCTGCAAGCTCTCCAGGACAACAGCAAATCTGGGGCTCTGTGCTTTCTTTTGTTCTGAACAAGTGTTAGTGTTTTCTGCACAAAAGCGATTCTGCGAAGCAATGTAAACACTTCTGCTTCCCAGGCACAGAGAAGGTGCTAGCAGGGAATTCTCTGCCTGCCTTTCCCCAGTGCTCTGCAAGCTATCCAGGACAACATAAAATCTGGGGCTCTGTGCTTTCTTTTGTTCTGAACCAGTGTTAGTGTTTTCTGCACAAAAGCGATTCTGCGAAGCAATGTGAACACTTCTGCTTCCCAGGCACAGAGAAGGTGCTAGCAGGGAATTCTCTGCCTGCCTTTCCCCAGTGCTCTGCAAGCTCTCCAGGACAACATAAAATCTGGGGCTCTGTGCTTTCTTTCCTTCTGAACAAGTGTTAGTGTTTTCTGCACAAAAGCGAATCTGCGAAGCAATGTGAACACTTCTGCTTCCCAGGCACAGAGAAGGTGCTAGCAGGGAATTCTCTGCCTGCCTTTCCCCAGTGCTCTGCAAGCTCTCCAGGACAACATAAAATCTGGGGCTCTGTGCTTTCATTTGTTCTGAACAATTGTTAGTGTTTTCTGCACAAAGGCGATTCTGCGAAGCAATGTGAACACTTCTGCTTCCCAGGCACAGAGAAGGTGCTAGCAGGGAATTCTCTGCCTGCCTTTCCCCAGTGCTCTGCAAGCTCTCCAGAACAACAGCAAATCTGGGGCTCTGTGCTTTCTTTTGTTCTGAACAAGTGTTAGTGTTTTCTGCACAAAGGCGATTCTGCGAAGCAATGTGAACACTTCTGCTTCCCAGGCACAGAGAAGGTGCTAGCAGGGAATTCTCTGCCTGCCTTTCCCCAGTGCTCTGCAAGCTCTCCAGGACAACAGCAAATCTGGGGCTCTGTGCTTTCTTTTGTTCTGAACAAGTGTTAGTGTTTTCTGCACAAAAGCGAATCTGCGAAGCAATGTGAACACTTCTGCTTCCCAGGCACAGAGAAGGTGCTAGCAGGGAATTCTCTGCCTGCCTTTCCCCAGTGCTCTGCAAGCTCTCCAGGACAACATAAAATCTGGGGCTCTGTGCTTTCTTTCCTTCTGAACAAGTGTTAGTGTTTTCTGCACAAAAGCGAATCTGCGAAGCAATGTGAACACTTCTGCTTCCCAGGCACAGAGAAGGTGCTAGCAGGGAATTCTCTGCCTGCCTTTCCCCAGTGCTCTGCAAGCTCTCCAGGACAACATAAAATCTGGGGCTCTGTGCTTTCTTTTGTTCTGAACAATTGTTAGTGTTTTCTGCACAAAGGCGATTCTGCGAAGCAATGTGAACACTTCTGCTTCCCAGGCACAGAGAAGGTGCTAGCAGGGAATTCTCTGCCTGCCTTTCCCCAGTGCTCTGCAAGCTCTCCAGGACAACAGCAAATCTGGGGCTCTGTGCTTTCTTTTGTTCTGAACAAGTGTTAGTGTTTTCTGCACAAAAGCGATTCTGCGAAGCAATGTGAACACTTCTGCTTCCCAGGCACAGAGAAGGTGCTAGCAGGGAATTCTCTGCCTGCCTTTCCCCAGTGCTCTGCAAGCTCTCCAGGACAACAGCAAATCTGGGGCTCTGTGCTTTCTTTCCTTCTGAACAAGTGTTAGTGTTTTCTGCACAAAAGCGATTCTGCGAAGCAATGTGAACACTTCTGCTTCCCAGGCACAGAGAAGGTGCTAGCAGGGAATTCTCTGCCTGCCTTTCCCCAGTGCTCTGCAAGCTCTCCAGGACAACAGCAAATCTGGGGCTCTGTGCTTTCTTTTGTTCTGAACAATTGTTAGTGTTTTCTGCACAAAAGCGATTCTGCGAAGCAATGTGAACACTTCTGCTTCCCAGGCACAGAGAAGGTGCTAGCAGGGAATTCTCTGCCTGCCTTTCCCCAGTGCTCTGCAAGCTCTCCAGAACAACAGCAAATCTGGGGCTCTGTGCTTTCTTTTGTTCTGAACAAGTGTTAGTGTTTTCTGCACAAAGGCGATTCTGCGAAGCAATGTGAACACTTCTGCTTCCCAGGCACAGAGAAGGTGCTAGCAGGGAATTCTCTGCCTGCCTTTCCCCAGTGCTATGCAAGCTCTCCAGGACAACAGCAAATCTGGGGCTCTGTGCTTTCTTTCGTTCTGAACAAGTGTTAGTGTTTTCTGCACAAAAGCGATTCTGCGAAGCAATGTAAACACTTCTGCTTCCCAGGCACAGAGAAGGTGCTAGCAGGGAATTCTCTGCCTGCCTTTCCCCAGTGCTCTGCAAGCTCTCCAGAACAACAGCAAATCTGGGGCTCTGTGCTTTCTTTTGTTCTGAACAAGTGTTAGTGTTTTCTGCACAAAGGCGATTCTGCGAAGCAAAGTGAACACTTCTGCTTCCCAGGCACAGAGAAGGTGCTAGCAGGGAATTCTCTGCCTGCCTTTCCCCAGTGCTCTGCAAGCTCTCCAGGACAACAGCAAATTTGGGGCTCTGTGCTTTCTTTTGTTCTGAACCAGTGTTAGTGTTTTCTGCACAAAAGCGATTCTGCGAAGCAATGTGAACACTTCTGCTTCCCAGGCACAGAGAAGGTGCTAGCAGGGAATTCTCTGCCTGCCTTTCCCCAGTGCTCTGCAAGCTCTCCAGGACAACAGCAAATCTGGGGCTCTGTGCTTTCTTTTGTTCTGAACAACTGTTAGTGTTTTCTGCACAAAAGCGATTCTGCGAAGCAATGTGAACACTTCTGCTTCCCAGGCACAGAGAAGGTGCTAGCAGGGAATTCTCTGCCTGCCTTTCCCCAGTGCTCTGCAAGCTCTCCAGGACAACATAAAATCTGGGGCTCTGTGCTTTCTTTCCTTCTGAACAAGTGTTAGTGTTTTCTGCACAAAAGCGATTCTGCGAAGCAATGTAAACACTTCTGCTTCCCAGGCACAGAGAAGGTGCTAGCAGGGAATTCTCTGCCTGCCTTTCCCCAGTGCTCTGCAAGCTCTCCAGAACAACAGCAAATCTGGGGCTCTGTGCTTTCTTTTGTTCTGAACAAGTGTTAGTGTTTTCTGCACAAAAGCGATTCTGCGAAGCAATGTGAACACTTCTGCTTCCCAGGCACAGAGAAGGTGCTAGCAGGGAATTCTCTGCCTGCCTTTCCCCAGTGCTCTGCAAGCTCTCCAGGACAACAGCAAATCTAGGGCTCTGTGCTTTCTTTAGTTCTGAACAAGTGTTAGTGTTTTCTGCACAAAAGCGATTCTGCGAAGCAATGTAAACACTTCTGCTTCCCAGGCACAGAGAAGGTGCTAGCAGGGAATTCTCTGCCTGCCTTTCCCCAGTGCTCTGCAAGCTCTCCAGAACAACAGCAAATCTGGGGCTCTGTGCTTTCTTTCGTTCTGAACAAGTGTTAGTGTTTTCTGCACAAAGGCGATTCTGCGAAGTAATGTGAACACTTCTGCTTCCCAGGCACAGAGAAGGTGCTAGCAGGGAATTCTCTGCCTGCCTTTCCCCAGTGCTCTGCAAGCTCTCCAGGACAACAGCAAATCTGTGGCTCTGTGCTTTCTTTCCTTCTGAACAAGTGTTACTGTTTTCTGCACAAAGGCGATTCTGCGAAGCAATGTGAACACTTCTGCTTCCCAGGCACAGAGAAGGTGCTAGCAGGGAATTCTCTGCCTGCCTTTCCCCAGTGCTCTGCAAGCTCTCCAGGACAACAGCAAATCTGTGGCTCTGTGCTTTCTTTCCTTCTGAACAAGTGTTACTGTTTTCTGCACAAAGGCGATTCTGCGAAGCAATGTGAACACTTCTGCTTCCCAGGCACAGAGAAGGTGCTAGCAGGGAATTCTCTGCCTGCCTTTCCCCAGTGCTCTGCAAGCTCTCCAGAACAACAGCAAATCTGGGGCTCTGTGCTTTCTTTTGTTCTGAACAAGTGTTAGTGTTTTCTGCACAAAAGCGATTCTGCGAAGCAATGTGAACACTTCTGCTTCCCAGGCACAGAAGAGGTGCTAGCAGGGAATTCTCTGCCTGCCTTTCCCCAGTGCTCTGCAAGCTCTCCAGGACAACATAAAATCTGGGGCTCTGTGCTTTCTTTTGTTCTGAACAATTGTTAGTGTTTTCTGCACAAAGGCGATTCTGCGAAGCAATGTGAACACTTCTGCTTCCCAGGCACAGAGAAGGTGCTAGCAGGGAATTCTCTGCCTGCCTTTCCCCAGTGCTCTGCAAGCTCTCCAGGACAACAGCAAATCTGGGGCTCTGTGCTTTCTTTTGTTCTGAACAAGTGTTAGTGTTTTCTGCACAAAAGCGAATCTGCGAAGCAATGTGAACACTTCTGCTTCCCAGGCACAGAGAAGGTGCTAGCAGGGAATTCTCTGCCTGCCTTTCCCCAGTGCTCTGCAAGCTCTCCAGGACAACATAAAATCTGGGGCTCTGTGCTTTCTTTCCTTCTGAACAAGTGTTAGTGTTTTCTGCACAAAAGCGAATCTGCGAAGCAATGTGAACACTTCTGCTTCCCAGGCACAGAGAAGGTGCTAGCAGGGAATTCTCTGCCTGCCTTTCCCCAGTGCTCTGCAAGCTCTCCAGGACAACATAAAATCTGGGGCTCTGTGCTTTCTTTTGTTCTGAACAATTGTTAGTGTTTTCTGCACAAAGGCGATTCTGCGAAGCAATGTGAACACTTCTGCTTCCCAGGCACAGAGAAGGTGCTAGCAGGGAATTCTCTGCCTGCCTTTCCCCAGTGCTCTGCAAGCTCTCCAGGACAACAGCAAATCTGGGGCTCTGTGCTTTCTTTTGTTCTGAACAAGTGTTAGTGTTTTCTGCACAAAAGCGATTCTGCGAAGCAATGTGAACACTTCTGCTTCCCAGGCACAGAGAAGGTGCTAGCAGGGAATTCTCTGCCTGCCTTTCCCCAGTGCTCTGCAAGCTCTCCAGGACAACATAAAATCTGGGGCTCTGTGCTTTCTTTCCTTCTGAACAAGTGTTAGTGTTTTCTGCACAAAAGCGATTCTGCGAAGCAATGTAAACACTTCTGCTTCCCAGGCACAGAGAAGGTGCTAGCAGGGAATTCTCTGCCTGCCTTTCCCCAGTGCTCTGCAAGCTCTCCAGAACAACAGCAAATCTGGGGCTCTGTGCTTTCTTTCGTTCTGAACAAGTGTTAGTGTTTTCTGCACAAAGGCGATTCTGCGAAGTAATGTGAACACTTCTGCTTCCCAGGCACAGAGAAGGTGCTAGCAGGGAATTCTCTGCCTGCCTTTCCCCAGTGCTCTGCAAGCTCTCCAGGACAACAGCAAATCTGTGGCTCTGTGCTTTCTTTCCTTCTGAACAAGTGTTACTGTTTTCTGCACAAAGGCGATTCTGCGAAGCAATGTGAACACTTCTGCTTCCCAGGCACAGAGAAGGTGCTAGCAGGGAATTCTCTGCCTGCCTTTCCCCAGTGCTCTGCAAGCTCTCCAGAACAACAGCAAATCTGGGGCTCTGTGCTTTCTTTTGTTCTGAACAAGTGTTAGTGTTTTCTGCACAAAAGCGATTCTGCGAAGCAATGTGAACACTTCTGCTTCCCAGGCACAGAGAAGGTGCTAGCAGGGAATTCTCTGCCTGCCTTTCCCCAGTGCTCTGCAAGCTCTCCAGAACAACAGCAAATCTGGGGCTCTGTGCTTTCTTTTGTTCTGAACAAGTGTTAGTGTTTTCTGCACAAAAGCGATTCTGCGAAGCAATGTGAACACTTCTGCTTCCCAGGCACAGAAGAGGTGCTAGCAGGGAATTCTCTGCCTGCCTTTCCCCAGTGCTCTGCAAGCTCTCCAGGACAACATAAAATCTGGGGCTCTGTGCTTTCTTTTGTTCTGAACAATTGTTAGTGTTTTCTGCACAAAGGCGATTCTGCGAAGCAATGTGAACACTTCTGCTTCCCAGGCACAGAGAAGGTGCTAGCAGGGAATTCTCTGCCTGCCTTTCCCCAGTGCTCTGCAAGCTCTCCAGAACAACAGCAAATCTGGGGCTCTGTGCTTTCTTTTGTTCTGAACAAGTGTTAGTGTTTTCTGCACAAAAGCGATTCTGCGAAGCAATGTGAACACTTCTGCTTCCCAGGCACAGAGAAGGTGCTAGCAGGGAATTCTCTGCCTGCCTTTCCCCAGTGCTCTGCAAGCTCTCCAGGACAACATAAAATCTGGGGCTCTGTGCTTTCTTTTGTTCTGAACAATTGTTAGTGTTTTCTGCACAAAGGCGATTCTGCGAAGCAATGTGAACACTTCTGCTTCCCAGGCACAGAGAAGGTGCTAGCAGGGAATTCTCTGCCTGCCTTTCCCCAGTGCTATGCAAGCTCTCCAGGACAACAGCAAATCTGGGGCTCTGTGCTTTCTTTCGTTCTGAACAAGTGTTAGTGTTTTCTGCACAAAAGCGATTCTGCGAAGCAATGTAAACACTTCTGCTTCCCAGGCACAGAGAAGGTGCTAGCAGGGAATTCTCTGCCTGCCTTTCCCCAGTGCTCTGCAAGCTCTCCAGAACAACAGCAAATCTGGGGCTCTGTGCTTTCTTTTGTTCTGAACAATTGTTAGTGTTTTCTGCAGAAAAGCGATTCTTGCGAAGCAATGTGAACACTTCTGCTTCCCAGGCACAGAGAAGGTGCTAGCAGGGAATTCTCTGCCTGCCTTTCCCCAGTGCTCTGCAAGCTCTCCAGAACAACATAAAATCTGGGGCTCTGTGCTTTCTTTTGTTCTGAACAATTGTTAGTGTTTTCTGCACAAAGGCGATTCTGCGAAGCAAAGTGAACACTTCTGCTTCCCAGGCACAGAGAAGGTGCTAGCAGGGAATTCTCTGCCTGCATTTCCCCAGTGCTCTGCAAGCTCTCCAGGACAACAGCAAATCTGGGGCTCTGTGCTTTCTTTTGTTCTGAACAAGTGTTAGTGTTTTCTGCACAAAAGCGATTCTGCGAAGCAATGTGAACACTTCTGCTTCCCAGGCACAGAGAAGGTGCTAGCAGGGAATTCTCTGCCTGCCTTTCCCCAGTGCTCTGCAAGCTCTCCAGGACAACAGCAAATCTGGGGCTCTGTGCTTTCTTTTGTTCTGAACCAGTGTTAGTGTTTTCTGCACAAAAGCGATTCTGCGAAGCAATGTGAACACTTCTGCTTCCCAGGCACAGAGAAGGTGCTAGCAGGGAATTCTCTGCCTGCCTTTCCCCAGTGCTCTGCAAGCTCTCCAGGACAACAGCAAATCTGGGGCTCTGTGCTTTCTTTTGTTCTGAACAATTGTTAGTGTTTTCTGCACAAAAGCGATTCTGCGAAGCAATGTGAACACTTCTGTTTCCCAGGCACAGAGAAGTTGCTAGCAGGGAATTCTCTGCCTGCCTTTCCCCAGTGCTCTGCAAGCTCTCCAGAACAACAGCAAATCTGGGGCTCTGTGCTTTCTTTTGTTCTGAACAAGTGTTAGTGTTTTCTGCACAAAGGCGATTCTGCGAAGCAATGTGAACACTTCTGCTTCCCAGGCACAGAGAAGGTGCTAGCAGGGAATTCTCTGCCTGCCTTTCCCCAGTGCTATGCAAGCTCTCCAGGACAACAGCAAATCTGGGGCTCTGTGCTTTCTTTCGTTCTGAACAAGTGTTAGTGTTTTCTGCACAAAAGCGATTCTGCGAAGCAATGTAAACACTTCTGCTTCCCAGGCACAGAGAAGGTGCTAGCAGGGAATTCTTTGCCTGCCTTTCCCCAGTGCTCTGCAAGCTCTCCAGAACAACAGCAAATCTGGGGCTCTGTGCTTTCTTTTGTTCTGAACAAGTGTTAGTGTTTTCTGCACAAAAGCGATTCTGCGAAGCAATGTGAACACTTCTGCTTCCCAGGCACAGAGAAGGTGCTAGCAGGGAATTCTCTGCCTGCCTTTCCCCAGTGCTCTGCAAGCTCTCCAGGACAACAGCAAATCTGGGGCTCTGTGCTTTCTTTTGTTCTGAACAAGTGTTAGTGTTTTCTGCACAAAGGCGATTCTGCGAAGCAAAGTGAACACTTCTGCTTCCCAGGCACAGAGAAGGTGCTAGCAGGGAATTCTCTGCCTGCCTTTCCCCAGTGCTCTGCAAGCTCTCCAGGACAACAGCAAATTTGGGGCTCTGTGCTTTCTTTTGTTCTGAACCAGTGTTAGTGTTTTCTGCACAAAAGCGATTCTGCGAAGCAATGTGAACACTTCTGCTTCCCAGGCACAGAGAAGGTGCTAGCAGGGAATTCTCTGCCTGCCTTTCCCCAGTGCTCTGCAAGCTCTCCAGGACAACAGCAAATCTGGGGCTCTGTGCTTTCTTTTGTTCTGAACAAGTGTTAGTGTTTTCTGCACAAAAGCGATTCTGCGAAGCAATGTGAACACTTCTGCTTCCCAGGCACAGAGAAGGTGCTAGCAGGGAATTCTCTGCCTGCCTTTCCCCAGTGCTCTGCAAGCTCTCCAGGACAACAGCAAATCTAGGGCTCTGTGCTTTCTTTAGTTCTGAACAAGTGTTAGTGTTTTCTGCACAAAAGCGATTCTGCGAAGCAATGTAAACACTTCTGCTTCCCAGGCACAGAGAAGGTGCTAGCAGGGAATTCTCTGCCTGCCTTTCCCCAGTGCTCTGCAAGCTCTCCAGAACAACAGCAAATCTGGGGCTCTGTGCTTTCTTTCGTTCTGAACAAGTGTTAGTGTTTTCTGCACAAAGGCGATTCTGCGAAGTAATGTGAACACTTCTGCTTCCCAGGCACAGAGAAGGTGCTAGCAGGGAATTCTCTGCCTGCCTTTCCCCAGTGCTCTGCAAGCTCTCCAGGACAACAGCAAATCTGTGGCTCTGTGCTTTCTTTCCTTCTGAACAAATGTTACTGTTTTCTGCACAAAGGCGATTCTGCGAAGCAATGTGAACACTTCTGCTTCCCAGGCACAGAGAAGGTGCTAGCAGGGAATTCTCTGCCTGCCTTTCCCCAGTGCTCTGCAAGCTCTCCAGAACAACAGCAAATCTGGGGCTCTGTGCTTTCTTTTGTTCTGAACAAGTGTTAGTGTTTTCTGCACAAAAGCGATTCTGCGAAGCAATGTGAACACTTCTGCTTCCCAGGCACAGAAGAGGTGCTAGCAGGGAATTCTCTGCCTGCCTTTCCCCAGTGCTCTGCAAGCTCTCCAGGACAACATAAAATCTGGGGCTCTGTGCTTTCTTTTGTTCTGAACAATTGTTAGTGTTTTCTGCACAAAGGCGATTCTGCGAAGCAATGTGAACACTTCTGCTTCCCAGGCACAGAGAAGGTGCTAGCAGGGAATTCTCTGCCTGCCTTTCCCCAGTGCTCTGCAAGCTCTCCAGAACAACAGCAAATCTGGGGCTCTGTGCTTTCTTTTGTTCTGAACAAGTGTTAGTGTTTTCTGCACAAAAGCGATTCTGCGAAGCAATGTGAACACTTCTGCTTCCCAGGCACAGAGAAGGTGCTAGCAGGGAATTCTCTGCCTGCCTTTCCCCAGTGCTCTGCAAGCTCTCCAGGACAACATAAAATCTGGGGCTCTGTGCTTTCTTTTGTTCTGAACAATTGTTAGTGTTTTCTGCACAAAGGCGATTCTGCGAAGCAATGTGAACACTTCTGCTTCCCAGGCACAGAGAAGGTGCTAGCAGGGAATTCTCTACCTGCCTTTCCCCAGTGCTATGCAAGCTCTCCAGGACAACAGCAAATCTGGGGCTCTGTGCTTTCTTTCGTTCTGAACAAGTGTTAGTGTTTTCTGCACAAAAGCGATTCTGCGAAGCAATGTAAACACTTCTGCTTCCCAGGCACAGAGAAGGTGCTAGCAGGGAATTCTCTGCCTGCCTTTCCCCAGTGCTCTGCAAGCTCTCCAGAACAACAGCAAATCTGGGGCTCTGTGCTTTCTTTTGTTCTGAACAATTGTTAGTGTTTTCTGCACAAAAGCGATTCTGCGAAGCAATGTGAACACTTCTGCTTCCCAGGCACAGAGAAGGTGCTAGCAGGGAATTCTCTGCCTGCCTTTCCCCAGTGCTCTGCAAGCTCTCCAGAACAACATAAAATCTGGGGCTCTGTGCTTTCTTTTGTTCTGAACAATTGTTAGTGTTTTCTGCACAAAGGCGATTCTGCGAAGCAAAGTGAACACTTCTGCTTCCCAGGCACAGAGAAGGTGCTAGCAGGGAATTCTCTGCCTGCCTTTCCCCAGTGCTCTGCAAGCTCTCCAGGACAACAGCAAATCTGGGGCTCTGTGCTTTCTTTTGTTCTGAACAAGTGTTAGTGTTTTCTGCACAAAAGCGATTCTGCGAAGCAATGTGAACACTTCTGCTTCCCAGGCACAGAGAAGGTGCTAGCAGGGAATTCTCTGCCTGCCTTTCCCCAGTGCTATGCAAGCTCTCCAGGACAACAGCAAATCTGGGGCTCTGTGCTTTCTTTCGTTCTGAACAAGTGTTAGTGTTTTCTGCACAAAAGCGATTCTGCGAAGCAATGTGAACACTTCTGCTTCCCAGGCACAGAGAAGGTGCTAGCAGGGAATTCTCTGCCTGCCTTTCCCCAGTGCTCTGCAAGCTCTCCAGAACAACAGCAAATCTGGGGCTCTGTGCTTTCTTTTGTTCTGAACAAGTGTTAGTGTTTTCTGCACAAAGGCGATTCTGCGAAGCAATGTGAACACTTCTGCTTCCCAGGCACAGAGAAGGTGCTAGCAGGGAATTCTCTGCCTGCCTTTCCCCAGTGCTCTGCAAGCTCTCCAGGACAACAGCAAATCTGGGGCTCTGTGCTTTCTTTTGTTCTGAACAATTGTTAGTGTTTTCTGCACAAAAGCAATTCTGCGAAGCAATGTGAACACTTCTGTTTCCCAGGCACAGAGAAGTTGCTAGCAGGGAATTCTCTGCCTGCCTTTCCCCAGTGCTCTGCAAGCTCTCCAGAACAACAGCAAATCTGGGGCTCTGTGCTTTCTTTTGTTCTGAACAAGTGTTAGTGTTTTCTGCACAAAGGCGATTCTGCGAAGCAATGTGAACACTTCTGCTTCCCAGGCACAGAGAAGGTGCTAGCAGGGAATTCTCTGCCTGCCTTTCCCCAGTGCTATGCAAGCTCTCCAGGACAACAGCAAATCTGGGGCTCTGTGCTTTCTTTCGTTCTGAACAAGTGTTAGTGTTTTCTGCACAAAAGCGATTCTGCGAAGCAATGTAAACACTTCTGCTTCCCAGGCACAGAGAAGGTGCTAGCAGGGAATTCTCTGCCTGCCTTTCCCCAGTGCTCTGCAAGCTCTCCAGAACAACAGCAAATCTGGGGCTCTGTGCTTTCTTTTGTTCTGAACAAGTGTTAGTGTTTTCTGCACAAAAGCGATTCTGCGAAGCAATGTGAACACTTCTGCTTCCCAGGCACAGAGAAGGTGCTAGCAGGGAATTCTCTGCCTGCCTTTCCCCAGTGCTCTGCAAGCTCTCCAGGACAACATAAAATCTGGGGCTCTGTGCTTTCTTTTGTTCTGAACAATTGTTAGTGTTTTCTGCACAAAGGCGATTCTGCGAAGCAATGTGAACACTTCTGCTTCCCAGGCACAGAGAAGGTGCTAGCAGGGAATTCTCTGCCTGCCTTTCCCCAGTGCTATGCAAGCTCTCCAGGACAACAGCAAATCTGGGGCTCTGTGCTTTCTTTCGTTCTGAACAAGTGTTAGTGTTTTCTGCACAAAAGCGATTCTGCGAAGCAATGTAAACACTTCTGCTTCCCAGGCACAGAGAAGGTGCTAGCAGGGAATTCTCTGCCTGCCTTTCCCCAGTGCTCTGCAAGCTCTCCAGAACAACAGCAAATCTGGGGCTCTGTGCTTTCTTTTGTTCTGAACAAGTGTTAGTGTTTTCTGCACAAAGGCGATTCTGCGAAGCAATGTGAACACTTCTGCTTCCCAGGCACAGAGAAGGTGCTAGCAGGGAATTCTCTGCCTGCCTTTCCCCAGTGCTCTGCAAGCTCTCCAGGACAACATAAAATCTGGGGCTCTGTGCTTTCTTTCGTTCTGAACAAGTGTTAGTGTTTTCTGCACAAAAGCGATTCTGCGAAGCAATGTAAACACTTCTGCTTCCCAGGCACAGAGAAGGTGCTAGCAGGGAATTCTCTGCCTGCCTTTCCCCAGTGCTCTGCAAGCTCTCCAGAACAACAGCAAATCTGGGGCTCTGTGCTTTCTTTTGTTCTGAACAATTGTTAGTGTTTTCTGCACAAAGGCGATTCTGCGAAGCAATGTGAACACTTCTGCTTCCCAGGCACAGAGAAGGTGCTAGCAGGGAATTCTCTGCCTGCCTTTCCCCAGTGCTATGCAAGCTCTCCAGGACAACAGCAAATCTGGGGCTCTGTGCTTTCTTTCCTTCTGAACAAGTGTTAGTGTTTTCTGCACAAAAGCGATTCTGCGAAGCAATGTAAACACTTCTGCTTCCCAGGCACAGAGAAGGTGCTAGCAGGGAATTCTCTGCCTGCCTTTCCCCAGTGCTCTGCAAGCTATCCAGGACAACATAAAATCTGGGGCTCTGTGCTTTCTTTTGTTCTGAACCAGTGTTAGTGTTTTCTGCACAAAAGCGATTCTGCGAAGCAATGTGAACACTTCTGCTTCCCAGGCACAGAGAAGGTGCTAGCAGGGAATTCTCTGCCTGCCTTTCCCCAGTGCTCTGCAAGCTCTCCAGGACAACATAAAATCTGGGGCTCTGTGCTTTCTTTCCTTCTGAACAAGTGTTAGTGTTTTCTGCACAAAAGCGAATCTGCGAAGCAATGTGAACACTTCTGCTTCCCAGGCACAGAGAAGGTGCTAGCAGGGAATTCTCTGCCTGCCTTTCCCCAGTGCTCTGCAAGCTCTCCAGGACAACATAAAATCTGGGGCTCTGTGCTTTCTTTCCTTCTGAACAAGTGTTAGTGTTTTCTGCACAAAAGCGATTCTGCGAAGCAATGTGAACACTTCTGCTTCCCAGGCACAGAGAAGGTGCTAGCAGGGAATTCTCTGCCTGCCTTTCCCCAGTGCTCTGCAAGCTCTCCAGGACAACATAAAATCTGGGGCTCTGTGCTTTCTTTTGTTCTGAACCAGTGTTAGTGTTTTCTGCAGAAAAGCGATTCTGCGAAGCAATGTGAACACTTCTGCTTCCCAGGCACAGAGAAGGTGCTAGCAGGGAATTCTCTGCCTGCCTTTCCCCAGTGCTCTGCAAGCTCTCCAGGACAACAGCAAATCTGGGGCTCTGTGCTTTCTTTTGTTCTGAACAAGTGTTAGTGTTTTCTGCACAAAAGCGAATCTGCGAAGCAATGTGAACACTTCTGCTTCCCAGGCACAGAGAAGGTGCTAGCAGGGAATTCTCTGCCTGCCTTTCCCCAGTGCTCTGCAAGCTCTCCAGGACAACATAAAATCTGGGGCTCTGTGCTTTCTTTCCTTCTGAACAAGTGTTAGTGTTTTCTGCACAAAAGCGAATCTGCGAAGCAATGTGAACACTTCTGCTTCCCAGGCACAGAGAAGGTGCTAGCAGGGAATTCTCTGCCTGCCTTTCCCCACTGCTCTGCAAGCTCTCCAGGACAACATAAAATCTGGGGCTCTGTGCTTTCTTTTGTTCTGAACAAGTGTTAGTGTTTTCTGCACAAAAGCAATTCTGCGAAGCAATGTGAACACTTCTGCTTCCCAGGCACAGAGAAGGTGCTATCAGGGAATTCTCTGCCTGCCTTTCCCCAGTGCTATGCAAGCTCTCCAGGACAACAGCAAATCTGGGGCTCTGTGCTTTCTTTTGTTCTGAACAAGTGTTAGTGTTTTCTGCACAAAGGCGATTCTGCGAAGCAATGTGAACATTCCTGCTTCCCAGGCACAGAGAAGGTGCTAGCAGGGAATTCTCTGCCTGCCTTTCCCCAGTGCTATGCAAGCTCTCCAGAACAACAGCAAATCTGGGGCTCTGTGCTTTCTTTCCTTCTGAACAAGTGATACTGTTTTCTGCACAAAAGCGATTCTGCGAAGCAATGTGAACACTTCTGCTTCCCAGGCACAGAGAAGGTGCTAGCAGGGAATTCTCTGCCTGCCTTTCCCCAGTGCTCTGCAAGCTCTCCAGAACAACAGCAAATCTGGGGCTCTGTGCTTTCTTTCCTTCTGAACAAGTGTTACTGTTTTCTGCACAAAGGCGATTCTGCGAAGCAATGTAAACACTTCTGCTTCCCAGGCACAGAGACGGTGCTAGCAGGGAATTCTCTGCCTGCCTTTCCCCAGTGCTCTGCAAGCTCTCCAGAACAACATAAAATCTGGGGCTCTGTGCTTTCTTTTGTTCTGAACAAGTGTTAGTGTTTTCTGCACAAAAGCGATTCTGCGAAGCAATGTGAACACTTCTGCTTCCCAGGCACAGAGAAGGTGCTAGCAGGGAATTCTCTGCCTGCATTTCCCCAGTGCTCTGCAAGCTCTCCAGAACAACAGCAAATCTGGGGCTCTGTGCTTTCTTTAGTTCTGAACAAGTGTTAGTGTTTTCTGCACAAAAGCGATTCTGCGAAGCAATGTGAACACTTCTGCTTCCCAGGCACAGAGAAGGTGCTAGCAGGGAATTCTCTGCCTGCCTTTCCCCAGTACTCTGCAAGCTCTCCAGGACAACAGCAAATCTGGGGCTCTGTGCTTTCTTTTGTTCTGAACCAGTGTTAGTGTTTTCTGCACAAAAGCGATTCTGCGAAGCAATGTGAACACTTCTGCTTCCCAGGCACAGAGAAGGTGCTAGCAGGGAATTCTCTGCCTGCCTTTCCCCAGTGCTCTGCAAGCTCTCCAGGACAACAGCAAATCTGGGGCTCTGTGCTTTCTTTTGTTCTGAACAACTGTTAGTGTTTTCTGCACAAAAGCGATTCTGCGAAGCAATGTGAACACTTCTGCTTCCCAGGCACAGAGAAGGTGCTAGCAGGGAATTCTCTGCCTGCCTTTCCCCAGTGCTCTGCAAGCTCTCCAGGACAACAGCAAATCTGGGGCTCTGTGCTTTCTTTAGTTCTGAACAAGTGTTAGTGTTTTCTGCACAAAAGCGATTCTGCGAAGCAATGTAAACACTTCTGCTTCCCAGGCACAGAGAAGGTGCTAGCAGGGAATTCTCTGCCTGCCTTTCCCCAGTGCTCTGCAAGCTCTCCAGAACAACAGCAAATCTGGGGCTCTGTGCTTTCTTTCGTTCTGAACAAGTGTTAGTGTTTTCTGCACAAAGGCGATTCTGCGAAGCAATGTGAACACTTCTGCTTCCCAGGCACAGAGAAGGTGCTAGCAGGGAATTCTCTGCCTGCCTTTCCCCAGTGCTCTGCAAGCTCTCCAGGACAACAGCAAATCTGTGGCTCTGTGCTTTCTTTCCTTCTGAACAAGTGTTACTGTTTTCTGCACAAAGGCGATTCTGCGAAGCAATGTGAACACTTCTGCTTCCCAGGCACAGAGAAGGTGCTAGCAGGGAATTCTCTGCCTGCCTTTCCCCAGTGCTCTGCAAGCTCTCCAGAACAACAGCAAATCTGGGGCTCTGTGCTTTCTTTTGTTCTGAACAAGTGTTAGTGTTTTCTGCACAAAAGCGATTCTGCGAAGCAATGTGAACACTTCTGCTTCCCAGGCACAGAGAAGGTGCTAGCAGGGAATTCTCTGCCTGCCTTTCCCCAGTGCTCTGCAAGCTCTCCAGAACAACAGCAAATCTGGGGCTCTGTGCTTTCTTTTGTTCTGAACAAGTGTTAGTGTTTTCTGCACAAAAGCGATTCTGCGAAGCAATGTGAACACTTCTGCTTCCCAGGCACAGAAGAGGTGCTAGCAGGGAATTCTCTGCCTGCCTTTCCCCAGTGCTCTGCAAGCTCTCCAGGACAACATAAAATCTGGGGCTCTGTGCTTTCTTTTGTTCTGAACAATTGTTAGTGTTTTCTGCACAAAGGCGATTCTGCGAAGCAATGTGAACACTTCTGCTTCCCAGGCACAGAGAAGGTGCTAGCAGGGAATTCTCTGCCTGCCTTTCCCCAGTGCTCTGCAAGCTCTCCAGGACAACAGCAAATCTGGGGCTCTGTGCTTTCTTTTGTTCTGAACAAGTGTTAGTGTTTTCTGCACAAAAGCGATTCTGCGAAGCAATGTGAACACTTCTGCTTCCCAGGCACAGAGAAGGTGCTAGCAGGGAATTCTCTGCCTGCCTTTCCCCAGTACTCTGCAAGCTCTCCAGGACAACAGCAAATCTGGGGCTCTGTGCTTTCTTTTGTTCTGAACCAGTGTTAGTGTTTTCTGCACAAAAGCGATTCTGCGAAGCAATGTGAACACTTCTGCTTCCCAGGCACAGAGAAGGTGCTAGCAGGGAATTCTCTGCCTGCCTTTCCCCAGTGCTCTGCAAGCTCTCCAGGACAACAGCAAATCTGGGGCTCTGTGCTTTCTTTTGTTCTGAACAAGTGTTAGTGTTTTCTGCACAAAAGCGATTCTGCGAAGCAATGTGAACACTTCTGCTTCCCAGGCACAGAGAAGGTGCTAGCAGGGAATTCTCTGCCTGCCTTTCCCCAGTGCTCTGCAAGCTCTCCAGGACAACATAAAATCTGGGGCTCTGTGCTTTCTTTTGTTCTGAACAATTGTTAGTGTTTTCTGCACAAAGGCGATTCTGCGAAGCAATGTGAACACTTCTGCTTCCCAGGCACAGAGAAGGTGCTAGCAGGGAATTCTCTGCCTGCCTTTCCCCAGTGCTATGCAAGCTCTCCAGGACAACAGCAAATCTGGGGCTCTGTGCTTTCTTTCGTTCTGAACAAGTGTTAGTGTTTTCTGCACAAAAGCGATTCTGCGAAGCAATGTAAACACTTCTGCTTCCCAGGCACAGAGAAGGTGCTAGCAGGGAATTCTCTGCCTGCCTTTCCCCAGTGCTCTGCAAGCTCTCCAGAACAACAGCAAATCTGGGGCTCTGTGCTTTCTTTTGTTCTGAACAAGTGTTAGTGTTTTCTGCACAAAGGCGATTCTGCGAAGCAATGTGAACACTTCTGCTTCCCAGGCACAGAGAAGGTGCTAGCAGGGAATTCTCTGCCTGCCTTTCCCCAGTGCTCTGCAAGCTCTCCAGGACAACATAAAATCTGGGGCTCTGTGCTTTCTTTCGTTCTGAACAAGTGTTAGTGTTTTCTGCACAAAAGCGATTCTGCGAAGCAATGTAAACACTTCTGCTTCCCAGGCACAGAGAAGGTGCTAGCAGGGAATTCTCTGCCTGCCTTTCCCCAGTGCTCTGCAAGCTCTCCAGAACAACAGCAAATCTGGGGCTCTGTGCTTTCTTTTGTTCTGAACAATTGTTAGTGTTTTCTGCACAAAGGCGATTCTGCGAAGCAATGTGAACACTTCTGCTTCCCAGGCACAGAGAAGGTGCTAGCAGGGAATTCTCTGCCTGCCTTTCCCCAGTGCTATGCAAGCTCTCCAGGACAACAGCAAATCTGGGGCTCTGTGCTTTCTTTCCTTCTGAACAAGTGTTAGTGTTTTCTGCACAAAAGCGATTCTGCGAAGCAATGTAAACACTTCTGCTTCCCAGGCACAGAGAAGGTGCTAGCAGGGAATTCTCTGCCTGCCTTTCCCCAGTGCTCTGCAAGCTATCCAGGACAACATAAAATCTGGGGCTCTGTGCTTTCTTTTGTTCTGAACCAGTGTTAGTGTTTTCTGCACAAAAGCGATTCTGCGAAGCAATGTGAACACTTCTGCTTCCCAGGCACAGAGAAGGTGCTAGCAGGGAATTCTCTGCCTGCCTTTCCCCAGTGCTCTGCAAGCTCTCCAGGACAACATAAAATCTGGGGCTCTGTGCTTTCTTTCCTTCTGAACAAGTGTTAGTGTTTTCTGCACAAAAGCGAATCTGCGAAGCAATGTGAACACTTCTGCTTCCCAGGCACAGAGAAGGTGCTAGCAGGGAATTCTCTGCCTGCCTTTCCCCAGTGCTCTGCAAGCTCTCCAGGACAACATAAAATCTGGGGCTCTGTGCTTTCTTTCCTTCTGAACAAGTGTTAGTGTTTTCTGCACAAAAGCGATTCTGCGAAGCAATGTGAACACTTCTGCTTCCCAGGCACAGAGAAGGTGCTAGCAGGGAATTCTCTGCCTGCCTTTCCCCAGTGCTCTGCAAGCTCTCCAGGACAACATAAAATCTGGGGCTCTGTGCTTTCTTTTGTTCTGAACCAGTGTTAGTGTTTTCTGCAGAAAAGCGATTCTGCGAAGCAATGTGAACACTTCTGCTTCCCAGGCACAGAGAAGGTGCTAGCAGGGAATTCTCTGCCTGCCTTTCCCCAGTGCTCTGCAAGCTCTCCAGGACAACAGCAAATCTGGGGCTCTGTGCTTTCTTTTGTTCTGAACAAGTGTTAGTGTTTTCTGCACAAAAGCGAATCTGCGAAGCAATGTGAACACTTCTGCTTCCCAGGCACAGAGAAGGTGCTAGCAGGGAATTCTCTGCCTGCCTTTCCCCAGTGCTCTGCAAGCTCTCCAGGACAACATAAAATCTGGGGCTCTGTGCTTTCTTTCCTTCTGAACAAGTGTTAGTGTTTTCTGCACAAAAGCGAATCTGCGAAGCAATGTGAACACTTCTGCTTCCCAGGCACAGAGAAGGTGCTAGCAGGGAATTCTCTGCCTGCCTTTCCCCACTGCTCTGCAAGCTCTCCAGGACAACATAAAATCTGGGGCTCTGTGCTTTCTTTTGTTCTGAACAAGTGTTAGTGTTTTCTGCACAAAAGCAATTCTGCGAAGCAATGTGAACACTTCTGCTTCCCAGGCACAGAGAAGGTGCTATCAGGGAATTCTCTGCCTGCCTTTCCCCAGTGCTATGCAAGCTCTCCAGGACAACAGCAAATCTGGGGCTCTGTGCTTTCTTTTGTTCTGAACAAGTGTTAGTGTTTTCTGCACAAAGGCGATTCTGCGAAGCAATGTGAACATTCCTGCTTCCCAGGCACAGAGAAGGTGCTAGCAGGGAATTCTCTGCCTGCCTTTCCCCAGTGCTATGCAAGCTCTCCAGAACAACAGCAAATCTGGGGCTCTGTGCTTTCTTTCCTTCTGAACAAGTGATACTGTTTTCTGCACAAAAGCGATTCTGCGAAGCAATGTGAACACTTCTGCTTCCCAGGCACAGAGAAGGTGCTAGCAGGGAATTCTCTGCCTGCCTTTCCCCAGTGCTCTGCAAGCTCTCCAGAACAACAGCAAATCTGGGGCTCTGTGCTTTCTTTCCTTCTGAACAAGTGTTACTGTTTTCTGCACAAAGGCGATTCTGCGAAGCAATGTAAACACTTCTGCTTCCCAGGCACAGAGACGGTGCTAGCAGGGAATTCTCTGCCTGCCTTTCCCCAGTGCTCTGCAAGCTCTCCAGAACAACATAAAATCTGGGGCTCTGTGCTTTCTTTTGTTCTGAACAAGTGTTAGTGTTTTCTGCACAAAAGCGATTCTGCGAAGCAATGTGAACACTTCTGCTTCCCAGGCACAGAGAAGGTGCTAGCAGGGAATTCTCTGCCTGCATTTCCCCAGTGCTCTGCAAGCTCTCCAGAACAACAGCAAATCTGGGGCTCTGTGCTTTCTTTAGTTCTGAACAAGTGTTAGTGTTTTCTGCACAAAAGCGATTCTGCGAAGCAATGTGAACACTTCTGCTTCCCAGGCACAGAGAAGGTGCTAGCAGGGAATTCTCTGCCTGCCTTTCCCCAGTACTCTGCAAGCTCTCCAGGACAACAGCAAATCTGGGGCTCTGTGCTTTCTTTTGTTCTGAACCAGTGTTAGTGTTTTCTGCACAAAAGCGATTCTGCGAAGCAATGTGAACACTTCTGCTTCCCAGGCACAGAGAAGGTGCTAGCAGGGAATTCTCTGCCTGCCTTTCCCCAGTGCTCTGCAAGCTCTCCAGGACAACAGCAAATCTGGGGCTCTGTGCTTTCTTTTGTTCTGAACAACTGTTAGTGTTTTCTGCACAAAAGCGATTCTGCGAAGCAATGTGAACACTTCTGCTTCCCAGGCACAGAGAAGGTGCTAGCAGGGAATTCTCTGCCTGCCTTTCCCCAGTGCTCTGCAAGCTCTCCAGGACAACAGCAAATCTGGGGCTCTGTGCTTTCTTTAGTTCTGAACAAGTGTTAGTGTTTTCTGCACAAAAGCGATTCTGCGAAGCAATGTAAACACTTCTGCTTCCCAGGCACAGAGAAGGTGCTAGCAGGGAATTCTCTGCCTGCCTTTCCCCAGTGCTCTGCAAGCTCTCCAGAACAACAGCAAATCTGGGGCTCTGTGCTTTCTTTCGTTCTGAACAAGTGTTAGTGTTTTCTGCACAAAGGCGATTCTGCGAAGCAATGTGAACACTTCTGCTTCCCAGGCACAGAGAAGGTGCTAGCAGGGAATTCTCTGCCTGCCTTTCCCCAGTGCTCTGCAAGCTCTCCAGGACAACAGCAAATCTGTGGCTCTGTGCTTTCTTTCCTTCTGAACAAGTGTTACTGTTTTCTGCACAAAGGCGATTCTGCGAAGCAATGTGAACACTTCTGCTTCCCAGGCACAGAGAAGGTGCTAGCAGGGAATTCTCTGCCTGCCTTTCCCCAGTGCTCTGCAAGCTCTCCAGAACAACAGCAAATCTGGGGCTCTGTGCTTTCTTTTGTTCTGAACAAGTGTTAGTGTTTTCTGCACAAAAGCGATTCTGCGAAGCAATGTGAACACTTCTGCTTCCCAGGCACAGAGAAGGTGCTAGCAGGGAATTCTCTGCCTGCCTTTCCCCAGTGCTCTGCAAGCTCTCCAGAACAACAGCAAATCTGGGGCTCTGTGCTTTCTTTTGTTCTGAACAAGTGTTAGTGTTTTCTGCACAAAAGCGATTCTGCGAAGCAATGTGAACACTTCTGCTTCCCAGGCACAGAAGAGGTGCTAGCAGGGAATTCTCTGCCTGCCTTTCCCCAGTGCTCTGCAAGCTCTCCAGGACAACATAAAATCTGGGGCTCTGTGCTTTCTTTTGTTCTGAACAATTGTTAGTGTTTTCTGCACAAAGGCGATTCTGCGAAGCAATGTGAACACTTCTGCTTCCCAGGCACAGAGAAGGTGCTAGCAGGGAATTCTCTGCCTGCCTTTCCCCAGTGCTCTGCAAGCTCTCCAGGACAACAGCAAATCTGGGGCTCTGTGCTTTCTTTTGTTCTGAACAAGTGTTAGTGTTTTCTGCACAAAAGCGATTCTGCGAAGCAATGTGAACACTTCTGCTTCCCAGGCACAGAGAAGGTGCTAGCAGGGAATTCTCTGCCTGCCTTTCCCCAGTACTCTGCAAGCTCTCCAGGACAACAGCAAATCTGGGGCTCTGTGCTTTCTTTTGTTCTGAACCAGTGTTAGTGTTTTCTGCACAAAAGCGATTCTGCGAAGCAATGTGAACACTTCTGCTTCCCAGGCACAGAGAAGGTGCTAGCAGGGAATTCTCTGCCTGCCTTTCCCCAGTGCTCTGCAAGCTCTCCAGGACAACAGCAAATCTGGGGCTCTGTGCTTTCTTTTGTTCTGAACAAGTGTTAGTGTTTTCTGCACAAAAGCGATTCTGCGAAGCAATGTGAACACTTCTGCTTCCCAGGCACAGAGAAGGTGCTAGCAGGGAATTCTCTGCCTGCCTTTCCCCAGTGCTCTGCAAGCTCTCCAGGACAACAGCAAATCTGGGGCTCTGTGCTTTCTTTCGTTCTGAACAAGTGTTAGTGTTTTCTGCACAAAGGCGATTCTGCGAAGTAATGTGAACACTTCTGCTTCCCAGGCACAGAGAAGGTGCTAGCAGGGAATTCTCTGCCTGCCTTTCCCCAGTGCTCTGCAAGCTCTCCAGGACAACAGCAAATCTGTGGCTCTGTGCTTTCTTTCCTTCTGAACAAGTGTTACTGTTTTCTGCACAAAGGCGATTCTGCGAAGCAATGTGAACACTTCTGCTTCCCAGGCACAGAGAAGGTGCTAGCAGGGAATTCTCTGCCTGCCTTTCCCCAGTGCTCTGCAAGCTCTCCAGAACAACAGCAAATCTGGGGCTCTGTGCTTTCTTTTGTTCTGAACAAGTGTTAGTGTTTTCTGCACAAAAGCGATTCTGCGAAGCAATGTGAACACTTCTGCTTCCCAGGCACAGAGAAGGTGCTAGCAGGGAATTCTCTGCCTGCCTTTCCCCAGTGCTCTGCAAGCTCTCCAGGACAACATAAAATCTGGGGCTCTGTGCTTTCTTTTGTTCTGAACAATTGTTAGTGTTTTCTGCACAAAGGCGATTCTGCGAAGCAATGTGAACATTCCTGCTTCCCAGGCACAGAGAAGGTGCTAGCAGGGAATTCTCTGCCTGCCTTTCCCCAGTGCTATGCAAGCTCTCCAGGACAACAGCAAATCTGGGGCTCTGTGCTTTCTTTCCTTCTGAACAAGTGTTAGTGTTTTCTGCACAAAAGCGATTCTGCGAAGCAATGTGAACACTTCTGCTTCCCAGGCACAGAGAAGGTGCTAGCAGGGAATTCTCTGCCTGCCTTTCCCCAGTACTCTGCAAGCTCTCCAGGACAACAGCAAATCTGGGGCTCTGTGCTTTCTTTTGTTCTGAACCAGTGTTAGTGTTTTCTGCACAAAAGCGATTCTGCGAAGCAATGTGAACACTTCTGCTTCCCAGGCACAGAGAAGGTGCTAGCAGGGAATTCTCTGCCTGCCTTTCCCCAGTGCTCTGCAAGCTCTCCAGGACAACAGCAAATCTGGGGCTCTGTGCTTTCTTTTGTTCTGAACCAGTGTTAGTGTTTTCTGCACAAAAGCGATTCTGCGAAGCAATGTGAACACTTCTGCTTCCCAGGCACAGAGAAGGTGCTAGCAGGGAATTCTCTGCCTGCCTTTCCCCAGTGCTCTGCAAGCTCTCTAGGACAACATAAAATCTGGGGCTCTGTGCTTTCTTTCCTTCTGAACAAGTGTTAGTGTTTTCTGCACAAAAGCGATTCTGCGAAGCAATGTAAACACTTCTGCTTCCCAGGCACAGAGAAGGTGCTAGCAGGGAATTCTCTGCCTGCCTTTCCCCAGTGCTCTGCAAGCTCTCCAGAACAACAGCAAATCTGGGGCTCTGTGCTTTCTTTAGTTCTGAACAAGTGTTAGTGTTTTCTGCACAAAAGCGATTCTGCGAAGCAATGTAAACACTTCTGCTTCCCAGGCACAGAGAAGGTGCTAGCAGGGAATTCTCTGCCTGCCTTTCCCCAGTGCTCTGCAAGCTCTCCAGAACAACAGCAAATCTGGGGCTCTGTGCTTTCTTTCGTTCTGAACAAGTGTTAGTGTTTTCTGCACAAAGGCGATTCTGCGAAGCAATGTGAACACTTCTGCTTCCCAGGCACAGAGAAGGTGCTAGCAGGGAATTCTCTGCCTGCCTTTCCCCAGTGCTCTGCAAGCTCTCCAGGACAACAGCAAATCTGTGGCTCTGTGCTTTCTTTCCTTCTGAACAAGTGTTACTGTTTTCTGCACAAAGGCGATTCTGCGAAGCAATGTGAACACTTCTGCTTCCCAGGCACAGAGAAGGTGCTAGCAGGGAATTCTCTGCCTGCCTTTCCCCAGTGCTCTGCAAGCTCTCCAGAACAACAGCAAATCTGGGGCTCTGTGCTTTCTTTTGTTCTGAACAAGTGTTAGTGTTTTCTGCACAAAAGCGATTCTGCGAAGCAATGTGAACACTTCTGCTTCCCAGGCACAGAGAAGGTGCTAGCAGGGAATTCTCTGCCTGCCTTTCCCCAGTGCTCTGCAAGCTCTCCAGAACAACAGCAAATCTGGGGCTCTGTGCTTTCTTTTGTTCTGAACAAGTGTTAGTGTTTTCTGCACAAAAGCGATTCTGCGAAGCAATGTGAACACTTCTGCTTCCCAGGCACAGAAGAGGTGCTAGCAGGGAATTCTCTGCCTGCCTTTCCCCAGTGCTCTGCAAGCTCTCCAGGACAACATAAAATCTGGGGCTCTGTGCTTTCTTTTGTTCTGAACAATTGTTAGTGTTTTCTGCACAAAGGCGATTCTGCGAAGCAATGTGAACACTTCTGCTTCCCAGGCACAGAGAAGGTGCTAGCAGGGAATTCTCTGCCTGCCTTTCCCCAGTGCTCTGCAAGCTCTCCAGGACAACAGCAAATCTGGGGCTCTGTGCTTTCTTTTGTTCTGAACAAGTGTTAGTGTTTTCTGCACAAAAGCGATTCTGCGAAGCAATGTGAACACTTCTGCTTCCCAGGCACAGAGAAGGTGCTAGCAGGGAATTCTCTGCCTGCCTTTCCCCAGTACTCTGCAAGCTCTCCAGGACAACAGCAAATCTGGGGCTCTGTGCTTTCTTTTGTTCTGAACCAGTGTTAGTGTTTTCTGCACAAAAGCGATTCTGCGAAGCAATGTGAACACTTCTGCTTCCCAGGCACAGAGAAGGTGCTAGCAGGGAATTCTCTGCCTGCCTTTCCCCAGTGCTCTGCAAGCTCTCCAGGACAACAGCAAATCTGGGGCTCTGTGCTTTCTTTTGTTCTGAACAAGTGTTAGTGTTTTCTGCACAAAAGCGATTCTGCGAAGCAATGTGAACACTTCTGCTTCCCAGGCACAGAGAAGGTGCTAGCAGGGAATTCTCTGCCTGCCTTTCCCCAGTGCTCTGCAAGCTCTCCAGGACAACAGCAAATCTGGGGCTCTGTGCTTTCTTTCGTTCTGAACAAGTGTTAGTGTTTTCTGCACAAAGGCGATTCTGCGAAGTAATGTGAACACTTCTGCTTCCCAGGCACAGAGAAGGTGCTAGCAGGGAATTCTCTGCCTGCCTTTCCCCAGTGCTCTGCAAGCTCTCCAGGACAACAGCAAATCTGTGGCTCTGTGCTTTCTTTCCTTCTGAACAAGTGTTACTGTTTTCTGCACAAAGGCGATTCTGCGAAGCAATGTGAACACTTCTGCTTCCCAGGCACAGAGAAGGTGCTAGCAGGGAATTCTCTGCCTGCCTTTCCCCAGTGCTCTGCAAGCTCTCCAGAACAACAGCAAATCTGGGGCTCTGTGCTTTCTTTTGTTCTGAACAAGTGTTAGTGTTTTCTGCACAAAAGCGATTCTGCGAAGCAATGTGAACACTTCTGCTTCCCAGGCACAGAGAAGGTGCTAGCAGGGAATTCTCTGCCTGCCTTTCCCCAGTGCTCTGCAAGCTCTCCAGGACAACATAAAATCTGGGGCTCTGTGCTTTCTTTTGTTCTGAACAATTGTTAGTGTTTTCTGCACAAAGGCGATTCTGCGAAGCAATGTGAACATTCCTGCTTCCCAGGCACAGAGAAGGTGCTAGCAGGGAATTCTCTGCCTGCCTTTCCCCAGTGCTATGCAAGCTCTCCAGGACAACAGCAAATCTGGGGCTCTGTGCTTTCTTTCCTTCTGAACAAGTGTTAGTGTTTTCTGCACAAAAGCGATTCTGCGAAGCAATGTGAACACTTCTGCTTCCCAGGCACAGAGAAGGTGCTAGCAGGGAATTCTCTGCCTGCCTTTCCCCAGTGCTCTGCAAGCTCTCCAGGACAACAGCAAATCTGGGGCTCTGTGCTTTCTTTTGTTCTGAACCAGTGTTAGTGTTTTCTGCACAAAAGCGATTCTGCGAAGCAATGTGAACACTTCTGCTTCCCAGGCACAGAGAAGGTGCTAGCAGGGAATTCTCTGCCTGCCTTTCCCCAGTGCTCTGCAAGCTCTCCAGGACAACATAAAATCTGGGGCTCTGTGCTTTCTTTCCTTCTGAACAAGTGTTAGTGTTTTCTGCACAAAAGCGATTCTGCGAAGCAATGTAAACACTTCTGCTTCCCAGGCACAGAGAAGGTGCTAGCAGGGAATTCTCTGCCTGCCTTTCCCCAGTGCTCTGCAAGCTCTCCAGGACAACAGCAAATCTGGGGCTCTGTGCTTTCTTTAGTTCTGAACAAGTGTTAGTGTTTTCTGCACAAAAGCGATTCTGCGAAGCAATGTAAACACTTCTGCTTCCCAGGCACAGAGAAGGTGCTAGCAGGGAATTCTCTGCCTGCCTTTCCCCAGTGCTCTGCAAGCTCTCCAGAACAACAGCAAATCTGGGGCTCTGTGCTTTCTTTCGTTCTGAACAAGTGTTAGTGTTTTCTGCACAAAGGCGATTCTGCGAAGCAATGTGAACACTTCTGCTTCCCAGGCACAGAGAAGGTGCTAGCAGGGAATTCTCTGCCTGCCTTTCCCCAGTGCTCTGCAAGCTCTCCAGGACAACAGCAAATCTGTGGCTCTGTGCTTTCTTTCCTTCTGAACAAGTGTTACTGTTTTCTGCACAAAGGCGATTCTGCGAAGCAATGTGAACACTTCTGCTTCCCAGGCACAGAGAAGGTGCTAGCAGGGAATTCTCTGCCTGCCTTTCCCCAGTGCTCTGCAAGCTCTCCAGAACAACAGCAAATCTGGGGCTCTGTGCTTTCTTTTGTTCTGAACAAGTGTTAGTGTTTTCTGCACAAAAGCGATTCTGCGAAGCAATGTGAACACTTCTGCTTCCCAGGCACAGAGAAGGTGCTAGCAGGGAATTCTCTGCCTGCCTTTCCCCAGTGCTCTGCAAGCTCTCCAGAACAACAGCAAATCTGGGGCTCTGTGCTTTCTTTTGTTCTGAACAAGTGTTAGTGTTTTCTGCACAAAAGCGATTCTGCGAAGCAATGTGAACACTTCTGCTTCCCAGGCACAGAAGAGGTGCTAGCAGGGAATTCTCTGCCTGCCTTTCCCCAGTGCTCTGCAAGCTCTCCAGGACAACATAAAATCTGGGGCTCTGTGCTTTCTTTTGTTCTGAACAATTGTTAGTGTTTTCTGCACAAAGGCGATTCTGCGAAGCAATGTGAACACTTCTGCTTCCCAGGCACAGAGAAGGTGCTAGCAGGGAATTCTCTGCCTGCCTTTCCCCAGTGCTCTGCAAGCTCTCCAGGACAACAGCAAATCTGGGGCTCTGTGCTTTCTTTTGTTCTGAACAAGTGTTAGTGTTTTCTGCACAAAAGCGATTCTGCGAAGCAATGTGAACACTTCTGCTTCCCAGGCACAGAGAAGGTGCTAGCAGGGAATTCTCTGCCTGCCTTTCCCCAGTGCTCTGCAAGCTCTCCAGGACAACAGCAAATCTGGGGCTCTGTGCTTTCTTTCGTTCTGAACAAGTGTTAGTGTTTTCTGCACAAAGGCGATTCTGCGAAGTAATGTGAACACTTCTGCTTCCCAGGCACAGAGAAGGTGCTAGCAGGGAATTCTCTGCCTGCCTTTCCCCAGTGCTCTGCAAGCTCTCCAGGACAACATAAAATCTGGGGCTCTGTGCTTTCTTTCCTTCTGAACAAGTGTTACTGTTTTCTGCACAAAGGCGATTCTGCGAAGCAATGTGAACACTTCTGCTTCCCAGGCACAGAGAAGGTGCTAGCAGGGAATTCTCTGCCTGCCTTTCCCCAGTGCTATGCAAGCTCTCCAGGACAACAGCAAATCTGGGGCTCTGTGCTTTCTTTCGTTCTGAACAAGTGTTAGTGTTTTCTGCACAAAAGCGATTCTGCGAAGCAATGTAAACACTTCTGCTTCCCAGGCACAGAGAAGGTGCTAGCAGGGAATTCTCTGCCTGCCTTTCCCCAGTGCTCTGCAAGCTCTCCAGAACAACAGCAAATCTGGGGCTCTGTGCTTTCTTTTGTTCTGAACAATTGTTAGTGTTTTCCGCACAAAAGCGATTCTGCGAAGCAATGTGAACACTTCTGCTTCCCAGGCACAGAGAAGGTGCTAGCAGGGAATTCTCTGCCTGCCTTTCCCCAGTGCTCTGCAAGCTCTCCAGAACAACATAAAATCTGGGGCTCTGTGCTTTCTTTTGTTCTGAACAATTGTTAGTGTTTTCTGCACAAAGGCGATTCTGCGAAGCAAAGTGAACACTTCTGCTTCCCAGGCACAGAGAAGGTGCTAGCAGGGAATTCTCTGCCTGCCTTTCCCCAGTGCTCTGCAAGCTCTCCAGGACAACAGCAAATCTGGGGCTCTGTGCTTTCTTTTGTTCTGAACAATTGTTAGTGTTTTCTGCACAAAAGCAATTCTGCGAAGCAATGTGAACACTTCTGTTTCCCAGGCACAGAGAAGGTGCTAGCAGGGAATTCTCTGCCTGCCTTTCCCCAGTGCTCTGCAAGCTCTCCAGAACAACAGCAAATCTGGGGCTCTGTGCTTTCTTTTGTTCTGAACATATGTTAGTGTTTTCTGCACAAAGGCGATTCTGCGAAGCAATGTGAACACTTCTGCTTCCCAGGCACAGAGAAGGTGCTAGCAGGGAATTCTCTGCCTGCCTTTCCCCAGTGCTATGCAAGCTCTCCAGGACAACAGCAAATCTGGGGCTCTGTGCTTTCTTTCGTTCTGAACAAGTGTTAGTGTTTTCTGCACAAAAGCGATTCTGCGAAGCAATGTAAACACTTCTGCTTCCCAGGCACAGAGAAGGTGCTAGCAGGGAATTCTCTGCCTGCCTTTCCCCAGTGCTCTGCAAGCTCTCCAGAACAACAGCAAATCTGGGGCTCTGTGCTTTCTTTTGTTCTGAACAAGTGTTAGTGTTTTCTGCACAAAGGCGATTCTGCGAAGCAATGTGAACACTTCTGCTTCCCAGGCACAGAGAAGGTGCTAGCAGGGAATTCTCTGCCTGCCTTTCCCCAGTGCTCTGCAAGCTCTCCAGGACAACATAAAATCTGGGGCTCTGTGCTTTCTTTAGTTCTGAACAAGTGTTAGTGTTTTCTGCACAAAAGCGATTCTGCGAAGCAATGTAAACACTTCTGCTTCCCAGGCACAGAGAAGGTGCTAGCAGGGAATTCTCTGCCTGCCTTTCCCCAGTGCTCTGCAAGCTCTCCAGAACAACAGCAAATCTGGGGCTCTGTGCTTTCTTTTGTTCTGAACAATTGTTAGTGTTTTCTGCACAAAGGCGATTCTGCGAAGCAATGTGAACACTTCTGCTTCCCAGGCACAGAGAAGGTGCTAGCAGGGAATTCTCTGCCTGCCTTTCCCCAGTGCTCTGCAAGCTCTCCAGGACAACAGCAAATCTGGGGCTCTGTGCTTTCTTTCCTTCTGAACAAGTGTTAGTGTTTTCTGCACAAAAGCGATTCTGCGAAGCAATGTAAACACTTCTGCTTCCCAGGCACAGAGAAGGTGCTAGCAGGGAATTCTCTGCCTGCCTTTCCCCAGTGCTCTGCAAGCTATCCAGGACAACATAAAATCTGGGGCTCTGTGCTTTCTTTTGTTCTGAACCAGTGTTAGTGTTTTCTGCACAAAAGCGATTCTGCGAAGCAATGTGAACACTTCTGCTTCCCAGGCACAGAGAAGGTGCTAGCAGGGAATTCTCTGCCTGCCTTTCCCCAGTGCTCTGCAAGCTCTCCAGGACAACATAAAATCTGGGGCTCTGTGCTTTCTTTCCTTCTGAACAAGTGTTAGTGTTTTCTGCACAAAAGCGAATCTGCGAAGCAATGTGAACACTTCTGCTTCCCAGGCACACAGAAGGTGCTAGCAGGGAATTCTCTGCCTGCCTTTCCCCAGTGCTCTGCAAGCTCTCCAGGACAACATAAAATCTGGGGCTCTGTGCTTTCTTTCCTTCTGAACAAGTGTTAGTGTTTTCTGCACAAAAGCGATTCTGCGAAGCAATGTGAACACTTCTGCTTCCCAGGCACAGAGAAGGTGCTAGCAGGGAATTCTCTGCCTGCCTTTCCCCAGTGCTCTGCAAGCTCTCCAGGACAACATAAAATCTGGGGCTCTGTGCTTTCTTTTGTTCTGAACCAGTGTTAGTGTTTTCTGCACAAAAGCGATTCTGCGAAGCAATGTGAACACTTCTGCTTCCCAGGCACAGAGAAGGTGCTAGCAGGGAATTCTCTGCCTGCCTTTCCCCAGTGCTCTGCAAGCTCTCCAGGACAACAGCAAATCTGGGGCTCTGTGCTTTCTTTTGTTCTGAACAAGTGTTAGTGTTTTCTGCACAAAAGCGAATCTGCGAAGCAATGTGAACACTTCTGCTTCCCAGGCACAGAGAAGGTGCTAGCAGGGAATTCTCTGCCTGCTTTTCCCCAGTGCTCTGCAAGCTCTCCAGGACAACATAAAATCTGGGGCTCTGTGCTTTCTTTCCTTCTGAACAAGTGTTAGTGTTTTCTGCACAAAAGCGAATCTGCGAAGCAATGTGAACACTTCTGCTTCCCAGGCACAGAGAAGGTGCTAGCAGGGAATTCTCTGCCTGCCTTTCCCCACTGCTCTGCAAGCTCTCCAGGACAACATAAAATCTGGGGCTCTGTGCTTTCTTTTGTTCTGAACAAGTGTTAGTGTTTTCTGCACAAAAGCAATTCTGCGAAGCAATGTGAACACTTCTGCTTCCCAGGCACAGAGAAGGTGCTATCAGGGAATTCTCTGCCTGCCTTTCCCCAGTGCTATGCAAGCTCTCCAGGACAACAGCAAATCTGGGGCTCTGTGCTTTCTTTTGTTCTGAACAAGTGTTAGTGTTTTCTGCACAAAGGCGATTCTGCGAAGCAATGTGAACATTCCTGCTTCCCAGGCACAGAGAAGGTGCTAGCAGGGAATTCTCTGCCTGCCTTTCCCCAGTGCTATGCAAGCTCTCCAGAACAACAGCAAATCTGGGGCTCTGTGCTTTCTTTCCTTCTGAACAAGTGATACTGTTTTCTGCACAAAAGCGATTCTGCGAAGCAATGTGAACACTTCTGCTTCCCAGGCACAGAGAAGGTGCTAGCAGGGAATTCTCTGCCTGCATTTCCCCAGTGCTCTGCAAGCTCTCCAGAACAACAGCAAATCTGGGGCTCTGTGCTTTCTTTTGTTCTGAACAAGTGTTAGTGTTTTCTGCACAAAAGCGATTCTGCGAAGCAATGTGAACACTTCTGCTTCCCAGGCACAGAGAAGGTGCTAGCAGGGAATTCTCTGCCTGCATTTCCCCAGTGCTCTGCAAGCTCTCCAGGACAACATAAAATCTGGGGCTCTGTGCTTTCTTTTGTTCTGAACAAGTGTTAGTGTTTTCTTGACAAAAGCGATTCTGCGAAGCAATGTGAACACTTCTGCTTCCCAGGCACAGAGATGGTGCTAGCAGGGAATTATCTGCCTGCCTTTCCCCAGTGCTCTGCAAGCTCTCCAGGACAACATAAAATCTGGGGCTCTGTGCTTTCTTTCCTTCTGAACAAGTGTTAGTGTTTTCTGCACAAAAGCGATTCTGCGAAGCAATGTGAACACTTCTGCTTCCCAGGCACAGAGAAGGTGCTAGCAGGGAATTCTCTGCCTGCCTTTCCCCAGTGCTCTGCAAGCTCTCCAGGACAACAGCAAATCTGGGGCTCTGTGCTTTCTTTTGTTCTGAACAAGTGTTAGTGTTTTCTGCACAAAAGCGATTCTGCGAAGCAATGTGAACACTTCTGCTTCCCAGGCACAGAGAAGGTGCTATCAGGGAATTCTCTGCCTGCCTTTCCCCAGTGCTCTGCAAGCTCTCCAGGACAACAGCAAATCTGGGGCTCTGTGCTTTCTTTTGTTCTGAACAACTGTTAGTGTTTTCTGCACAAAAGCGATTCTGCGAAGCAATGTGAACACTTCTGCTTCCCAGGCACAGAGAAGGTGCTAGCAGGGAATTCTCTGCCTGCCTTTCCCCAGTGCTCTGCAAGCTCTCCAGGACAACATAAAATCTGGGGCTCTGTGCTTTCTTTCCTTCTGAACAAGTGTTAGTGTTTTCTGCACAAAAGCGAATCTGCGAAGCAATGTGAACACTTCTGCTTCCCAGGCACAGAGAAGGTGCTAGCAGGGAATTCTCTGCCTGCCTTTCCCCAGTGCTCTGCAAGCTCTCCAGGACAACATAAAATCTGGGGCTCTGTGCTTTCTTTCCTTCTGAACAAGTGTTAGTGTTTACTGCACAAAAGCGATTCTGCGAAGCAATGTGAACACTTCTGCTTCCCAGGCACAGAGAAGGTGCTAGCAGGGAATTCTCTGCCTGCCTTTCCCCAGTGCTCTGCATGCTCTCCAGGACAACATAAAATCTGGGGCTCTGTGCTTTCTTTTGTTCTGAACAAGTGTTAGTGTTTTCTGCACAAAAGCAATTCTGCGAAGCAATGTGAACACTTCTGCTTCCCAGGCACAGAGAAGGTGCTAGCAGGGAATTCTCTGCCTGCCTTTCCCCAGTGCTATGCAAGCTCTCCAGAACAACATAAAATCTGGGGCTCTGTGCTTTCTTTTGTTCTGAACAAGTGTTAGTGTTTTCTGCACAAAGGCGATTCTGCGAAGCAATGTGAACATTCCTGCTTCCCAGGCACAGAGAAGGTGCTAGCAGGGAATTCTCTGCCTGCCTTTCCCCAGTGCTATGCAAGCTCTCCAGAACAACAGCAAATCTGGGGCTCTGTGCTTTCTTTCCTTCTGAACAAGTGTTAGTGTTTTCTGCAGAAAAGCGATTCTGCGAAGCAATGTGAACACTTCTGCTTCCCAGGCACAGAGAAGGTGCTAGCAGGGAATTCTCTGCCTGCCTTTCCCCAGTACTCTGCAAGCTCTCCAGGACAACAGCAAATCTGGGGCTCTGTGCTTTCTTTTGTTCTGAACCAGTGTTAGTGTTTTCTGCACAAAAGCGATTCTGCGAAGCAATGTGAACACTTCTGCTTCCCAGGCACAGAGAAGGTGCTAGCAGGGAATTCTCTGCCTGCCTTTCCCCAGTGCTCTGCAAGCTCTCCAGGACAACAGCAAATCTGGGGCTCTGTGCTTTCTTTTGTTCTGAACCAGTGTTAGTGTTTTCTGCACAAAAGCGATTCTGCGAAGCAATGTAAACACTTCTGCTTCCCAGGCACAGAGAAGGTGCTAGCAGGGAATTCTCTGCCTGCCTTTCCCCAGTGCTCTGCAAGCTCTCCAGAACAACAGCAAATCTGGGGCTCTGTGCTTTCTTTCGTTCTGAACAAGTGTTAGTGTTTTCTGCACAAAGGCGATTCTGCGAAGCAATGTGAACACTTCTGCTTCCCAGGCACAGAGAAGGTGCTAGCAGGGAATTCTCTGCCTGCCTTTCCCCAGTGCTCTGCAAGCTCTCCAGGACAACAGCAAATCTGTGGCTCTGTGCTTTCTTTTGTTCTGAACAAGTGTTAGTGTTTTCTGCACAAAAGCGATTCTGCGAAGCAATGTGAACACTTCTGCTTCCCAGGCACAGAGAAGGTGCTAGCAGGGAATTCTCTGCCTGCCTTTCCCCAGTGCTCTGCAAGCTCTCCAGAACAACAGCAAATCTGGGGCTCTGTGCTTTCTTTTGTTCTGAACAAGTGTTAGTGTTTTCTGCACAAAAGCGATTCTGCGAAGCAATGTGAACACTTCTGCTTCCCAGGCACAGAAGAGGTGCTAGCAGGGAATTCTCTGCCTGCCTTTCCCCAGTGCTCTGCAAGCTCTCCAGGACAACATAAAATCTGGGGCTCTGTGCTTTCTTTTGTTCTGAACAATTGTTAGTGTTTTCTGCACAAAGGCGATTCTGCGAAGCAATGTGAACACTTCTGCTTCCCAGGCACAGAGAAGGTGCTAGCAGGGAATTCTCTGCCTGCCTTTCCCCAGTGCTCTGCAAGCTCTCCAGGACAACAGCAAATCTGGGGCTCTGTGCTTTCTTTTGTTCTGAACAAGTGTTAGTGTTTTCTGCACAAAAGCGATTCTGCGAAGCAATGTGAACACTTCTGCTTCCCAGGCACAGAGAAGGTGCTAGCAGGGAATTCTCTGCCTGCCTTTCCCCAGTACTCTGCAAGCTCTCCAGGACAACAGCAAATCTGGGGCTCTGTGCTTTCTTTTGTTCTGAACCAGTGTTAGTGTTTTCTGCACAAAAGCGATTCTGCGAAGCAATGTGAACACTTCTGCTTCCCAGGCACAGAGAAGGTGCTAGCAGGGAATTCTCTGCCTGCCTTTCCCCAGTGCTCTGCAAGCTCTCCAGGACAACAGCAAATCTGGGGCTCTGTGCTTTCTTTTGTTCTGAACAAGTGTTAGTGTTTTCTGCACAAAAGCGATTCTGCGAAGCAATGTGAACACTTCTGCTTCCCAGGCACAGAGAAGGTGCTAGCAGGGAATTCTCTGCCTGCCTTTCCCCAGTGCTCTGCAAGCTCTCCAGGACAACAGCAAATCTGGGGCTCTGTGCTTTCTTTCGTTCTGAACAAGTGTTAGTGTTTTCTGCACAAAGGCGATTCTGCGAAGTAATGTGAACACTTCTGCTTCCCAGGCACAGAGAAGGTGCTAGCAGGGAATTCTCTGCCTGCCTTTCCCCAGTGCTATGCAAGCTCTCCAGGACAACAGCAAATCTGGGGCTCTGTGCTTTCTTTCCTTCTGAACAAGTGTTACTGTTTTCTGCACAAAGGCGATTCTGCGAAGCAATGTGAACACTTCTGCTTCCCAGGCACAGAGAAGGTGCTAGCAGGGAATTCTCTGCCTGCCTTTCCCCAGTGCTCTGCAAGCTCTCCAGAACAACAGCAAATCTGGGGCTCTGTGCTTTCTTTTGTTCTGAACAAGTGTTAGTGTTTTCTGCACAAAAGCGATTCTGCGAAGCAATGTGAACACTTCTGCTTCCCAGGCACAGAGAAGGTGCTAGCAGGGAATTCTCTGCCTGCCTTTCCCCAGTGCTCTGCAAGCTCTCCAGAACAACAGCAAATCTGGGGCTCTGTGCTTTCTTTTGTTCTGAACAAGTGTTAGTGTTTTCTGCACAAAAGCGATTCTGCGAAGCAATGTGAACACTTCTGCTTCCCAGGCACAGAAGAGGTGCTAGCAGGGAATTCTCTGCCTGCCTTTCCCCAGTGCTCTGCAAGCTCTCCAGGACAACATAAAATCTGGGGCTCTGTGCTTTCTTTTGTTCTGAACAATTGTTAGTGTTTTCTGCACAAAGGCGATTCTGCGAAGCAATGTGAACACTTCTGCTTCCCAGGCACAGAGAAGGTGCTAGCAGGGAATTCTCTGCCTGCCTTTCCCCAGTGCTCTGCAAGCTCTCCAGGACAACAGCAAATCTGGGGCTCTGTGCTTTCTTTTGTTCTGAACAAGTGTTAGTGTTTTCTGCACAAAAGCGATTCTGCGAAGCAATGTGAACACTTCTGCTTCCCAGGCACAGAGAAGGTGCTAGCAGGGAATTCTCTGCCTGCCTTTCCCCAGTGCTCTGCAAGCTCTCCAGGACAACAGCAAATCTGGGGCTCTGTGCTTTCTTTCGTTCTGAACAAGTGTTAGTGTTTTCTGCACAAAGGCGATTCTGCGAAGTAATGTGAACACTTCTGCTTCCCAGGCACAGAGAAGGTGCTAGCAGGGAATTCTCTGCCTGCCTTTCCCCAGTGCTCTGCAAGCTCTCCAGGACAACATAAAATCTGGGGCTCTGTGCTTTCTTTCCTTCTGAACAAGTGTTACTGTTTTCTGCACAAAGGCGATTCTGCGAAGCAATGTGAACACTTCTGCTTCCCAGGCACAGAGAAGGTGCTAGCAGGGAATTCTCTGCCTGCCTTTCCCCAGTGCTATGCAAGCTCTCCAGGACAACAGCAAATCTGGGGCTCTGTGCTTTCTTTCGTTCTGAACAAGTGTTAGTGTTTTCTGCACAAAAGCGATTCTGCGAAGCAATGTAAACACTTCTGCTTCCCAGGCACAGAGAAGGTGCTAGCAGGGAATTCTCTGCCTGCCTTTCCCCAGTGTTCTGCAAGCTCTCCAGAACAACAGCAAATCTGGGGCTCTGTGCTTTCTTTTGTTCTGAACAATTGTTAGTGTTTTCTGTACAAAAGCGATTCTGCGAAGCAATGTGAACACTTCTGCTTCCCAGGCACAGAGAAGGTGCTAGCAGGGAATTCTCTGCCTGCCTTTCCCCAGTGCTCTGCAAGCTCTCCAGAACAACATAAAATCTGGGGCTCTGTGCTTTCTTTTGTTCTGAACAATTGTTAGTGTTTTCTGCACAAAGGCGATTCTGCGAAGCAAAGTGAACACTTCTGCTTCCCAGGCACAGAGAAGGTGCTAGCAGGGAATTCTCTGCCTGCATTTCCCCAGTGCTCTGCAAGCTCTCCAGGACAACAGCAAATCTGGGGCTCTGTGCTTTCTTTTGTTCTGAACAAGTGTTAGTGTTTTCTGCAGAAAAGCGATTCTGCGAAGCAATGTGAACACTTCTGCTTCCCAGGCACAGAGAAGGTGCTAGCAGGGAATTCTCTGCCTGCCTTTCCCCAGTGCTCTGCAAGCTCTCCGGGACAACAGCAAATCTGGGGCTCTGTGCTTTCTTTTGTTCTGAACCAGTGTTAGTGTTTTCTGCACAAAAGCGATTCTGCGAAGCAATGTGAACACTTCTGCTTCCCAGGCACAGAGAAGGTGCTAGCAGGGAATTCTCTGCCTGCCTTTCCCCAGTGCTCTGCAAGCTCTCCAGGACAACAGCAAATCTGGGGCTCTGTGCTTTCTTTTGTTCTGAACAATTGTTAGTGTTTTCTGCACAAAAGCAATTCTGCGAAGCAATGTGAACACTTCTGTTTCCCAGGCACAGAGAAGGTGCTAGCAGGGAATTCTCTGCCTGCCTTTCCCCAGTGCTCTGCAAGCTCTCCAGAACAACAGCAAATCTGGGGCTCTGTGCTTTCTTTTGTTCTGAACATATGTTAGTGTTTTCTGCACAAAGGCGATTCTGCGAAGCAATGTGAACACTTCTGCTTCCCAGGCACAGAGAAGGTGCTAGCAGGGAATTCTCTGCCTGCCTTTCCCCAGTGCTATGCAAGCTCTCCAGGACAACAGCAAATCTGGGGCTCTGTGCTTTCTTTCGTTCTGAACAAGTGTTAGTGTTTTCTGCACAAAAGCGATTCTGCGAAGCAATGTAAACACTTCTGCTTCCCAGGCACAGAGAAGGTGCTAGCAGGGAATTCTCTGCCTGCCTTTCCCCAGTGCTCTGCAAGCTCTCCAGAACAACAGCAAATCTGGGGCTCTGTGCTTTCTTTTGTTCTGAACAAGTGTTAGTGTTTTCTGCACAAAGGCGATTCTGCGAAGCAATGTGAACACTTCTGCTTCCCAGGCACAGAGAAGGTGCTAGCAGGGAATTCTCTGCCTGCCTTTCCCCAGTGCTCTGCAAGCTCTCCAGGACAACATAAAATCTGGGGCTCTGTGCTTTCTTTAGTTCTGAACAAGTGTTAGTGTTTTCTGCACAAAAGCGATTCTGCGAAGCAATGTAAACACTTCTGCTTCCCAGGCACAGAGAAGGTGCTAGCAGGGAATTCTCTGCCTGCCTTTCCCCAGTGCTCTGCAAGCTCTCCAGAACAACAGCAAATCTGGGGCTCTGTGCTTTCTTTTGTTCTGAACAATTGTTAGTGTTTTCTGCACAAAGGCGATTCTGCGAAGCAATGTGAACACTTCTGCTTCCCAGGCACAGAGAAGGTGCTAGCAGGGAATTCTCTGCCTGCCTTTCCCCAGTGCTCTGCAAGCTCTCCAGGACAACAGCAAATCTGGGGCTCTGTGCTTTCTTTCCTTCTGAACAAGTGTTAGTGTTTTCTGCACAAAAGCGATTCTGCGAAGCAATGTAAACACTTCTGCTTCCCAGGCACAGAGAAGGTGCTAGCAGGGAATTCTCTGCCTGCCTTTCCCCAGTGCTCTGCAAGCTATCCAGGACAACATAAAATCTGGGGCTCTGTGCTTTCTTTTGTTCTGAACCAGTGTTAGTGTTTTCTGCACAAAAGCGATTCTGCGAAGCAATGTGAACACTTCTGCTTCCCAGGCACAGAGAAGGTGCTAGCAGGGAATTCTCTGCCTGCCTTTCCCCAGTGCTCTGCAAGCTCTCCAGGACAACATAAAATCTGGGGCTCTGTGCTTTCTTTCCTTCTGAACAAGTGTTAGTGTTTTCTGCACAAAAGCGAATCTGCGAAGCAATGTGAACACTTCTGCTTCCCAGGCACACAGAAGGTGCTAGCAGGGAATTCTCTGCCTGCCTTTCCCCAGTGCTCTGCAAGCTCTCCAGGACAACATAAAATCTGGGGCTCTGTGCTTTCTTTCCTTCTGAACAAGTGTTAGTGTTTTCTGCACAAAAGCGATTCTGCGAAGCAATGTGAACACTTCTGCTTCCCAGGCACAGAGAAGGTGCTAGCAGGGAATTCTCTGCCTGCCTTTCCCCAGTGCTCTGCAAGCTCTCCAGGACAACATAAAATCTGGGGCTCTGTGCTTTCTTTTGTTCTGAACCAGTGTTAGTGTTTTCTGCACAAAAGCGATTCTGCGAAGCAATGTGAACACTTCTGCTTCCCAGGCACAGAGAAGGTGCTAGCAGGGAATTCTCTGCCTGCCTTTCCCCAGTGCTCTGCAAGCTCTCCAGGACAACAGCAAATCTGGGGCTCTGTGCTTTCTTTTGTTCTGAACAAGTGTTAGTGTTTTCTGCACAAAAGCGAATCTGCGAAGCAATGTGAACACTTCTGCTTCCCAGGCACAGAGAAGGTGCTAGCAGGGAATTCTCTGCCTGCTTTTCCCCAGTGCTCTGCAAGCTCTCCAGGACAACATAAAATCTGGGGCTCTGTGCTTTCTTTCCTTCTGAACAAGTGTTAGTGTTTTCTGCACAAAAGCGAATCTGCGAAGCAATGTGAACACTTCTGCTTCCCAGGCACAGAGAAGGTGCTAGCAGGGAATTCTCTGCCTGCCTTTCCCCACTGCTCTGCAAGCTCTCCAGGACAACATAAAATCTGGGGCTCTGTGCTTTCTTTTGTTCTGAACAAGTGTTAGTGTTTTCTGCACAAAAGCAATTCTGCGAAGCAATGTGAACACTTCTGCTTCCCAGGCACAGAGAAGGTGCTATCAGGGAATTCTCTGCCTGCCTTTCCCCAGTGCTATGCAAGCTCTCCAGGACAACAGCAAATCTGGGGCTCTGTGCTTTCTTTTGTTCTGAACAAGTGTTAGTGTTTTCTGCACAAAGGCGATTCTGCGAAGCAATGTGAACATTCCTGCTTCCCAGGCACAGAGAAGGTGCTAGCAGGGAATTCTCTGCCTGCCTTTCCCCAGTGCTATGCAAGCTCTCCAGAACAACAGCAAATCTGGGGCTCTGTGCTTTCTTTCCTTCTGAACAAGTGATACTGTTTTCTGCACAAAAGCGATTCTGCGAAGCAATGTGAACACTTCTGCTTCCCAGGCACAGAGAAGGTGCTAGCAGGGAATTCTCTGCCTGCATTTCCCCAGTGCTCTGCAAGCTCTCCAGAACAACAGCAAATCTGGGGCTCTGTGCTTTCTTTTGTTCTGAACAAGTGTTAGTGTTTTCTGCACAAAAGCGATTCTGCGAAGCAATGTGAACACTTCTGCTTCCCAGGCACAGAGAAGGTGCTAGCAGGGAATTCTCTGCCTGCATTTCCCCAGTGCTCTGCAAGCTCTCCAGGACAACATAAAATCTGGGGCTCTGTGCTTTCTTTTGTTCTGAACAAGTGTTAGTGTTTTCTTGACAAAAGCGATTCTGCGAAGCAATGTGAACACTTCTGCTTCCCAGGCACAGAGATGGTGCTAGCAGGGAATTATCTGCCTGCCTTTCCCCAGTGCTCTGCAAGCTCTCCAGGACAACATAAAATCTGGGGCTCTGTGCTTTCTTTCCTTCTGAACAAGTGTTAGTGTTTTCTGCACAAAAGCGATTCTGCGAAGCAATGTGAACACTTCTGCTTCCCAGGCACAGAGAAGGTGCTAGCAGGGAATTCTCTGCCTGCCTTTCCCCAGTGCTCTGCAAGCTCTCCAGGACAACAGCAAATCTGGGGCTCTGTGCTTTCTTTTGTTCTGAACAACTGTTAGTGTTTTCTGCACAAAAGCAATTCTGCGAAGCAATGTGAACACTTCTGCTTCCCAGGCACAGAGAAGGTGCTATCAGGGAATTCTCTGCCTGCCTTTCCCCAGTGCTCTGCAAGCTCTCCAGGACAACAGCAAATCTGGGGCTCTGTGCTTTCTTTTGTTCTGAACAACTGTTAGTGTTTTCTGCACAAAAGCGATTCTGCGAAGCAATGTGAACACTTCTGCTTCCCAGGCACAGAGAAGGTGCTAGCAGGGAATTCTCTGCCTGCCTTTCCCCAGTGCTCTGCAAGCTCTCCAGGACAACATAAAATCTGGGGCTCTGTGCTTTCTTTCCTTCTGAACAAGTGTTAGTGTTTTCTGCACAAAAGCAATTCTGCGAAGCAATGTGAACACTTCTGTTTCCCAGGCACAGAGAAGGTGCTAGCAGGGAATTCTCTGCCTGCCTTTCCCCAGTGCTCTGCAAGCTCTCCAGGACAACATAAAATCTGGGGCTCTGTGCTTTCTTTCCTTCTGAACAAGTGTTAGTGTTTACTGCACAAAAGCGATTCTGCGAAGCAATGTGAACACTTCTGCTTCCCAGGCACAGAGAAGGTGCTAGCAGGGAATTCTCTGCCTGCCTTTCCCCAGTGCTCTGCATGCTCTCCAGGACAACATAAAATCTGGGGCTCTGTGCTTTCTTTTGTTCTGAACAAGTGTTAGTGTTTTCTGCACAAAAGCAATTCTGCGAAGCAATGTGAACACTTCTGCTTCCCAGGCACAGAGAAGGTGCTAGCAGGGAATTCTCTGCCTGCCTTTCCCCAGTGCTATGCAAGCTCTCCAGAACAACATAAAATCTGGGGCTCTGTGCTTTCTTTTGTTCTGAACAAGTGTTAGTGTTTTCTGCACAAAGGCGATTCTGCGAAGCAATGTGAACATTCCTGCTTCCCAGGCACAGAGAAGGTGCTAGCAGGGAATTCTCTGCCTGCCTTTCCCCAGTGCTATGCAAGCTCTCCAGAACAACAGCAAATCTGGGGCTCTGTGCTTTCTTTCCTTCTGAACAAGTGTTAGTGTTTTCTGCAGAAAAGCGATTCTGCGAAGCAATGTGAACACTTCTGCTTCCCAGGCACAGAGAAGGTGCTAGCAGGGAATTCTCTGCCTGCCTTTCCCCAGTACTCTGCAAGCTCTCCAGGACAACAGCAAATCTGGGGCTCTGTGCTTTCTTTTGTTCTGAACCAGTGTTAGTGTTTTCTGCACAAAAGCGATTCTGCGAAGCAATGTGAACACTTCTGCTTCCCAGGCACAGAGAAGGTGCTAGCAGGGAATTCTCTGCCTGCCTTTCCCCAGTGCTCTGCAAGCTCTCCAGGACAACAGCAAATCTGGGGCTCTGTGCTTTCTTTTGTTCTGAACCAGTGTTAGTGTTTTCTGCACAAAAGCGATTCTGCGAAGCAATGTGAACACTTCTGCTTCCCAGGCACAGAGAAGGTGCTAGCAGGGAATTCTCTGCCTGCCTTTCCCCAGTGCTCTGCAAGCTCTCCAGGACAACATAAAATCTGGGGCTCTGTGCTTTCTTTCCTTCTGAACAAGTGTTAGTGTTTTCTGCACAAAAGCGATTCTGCGAAGCAATGTAAACACTTCTGCTTCCCAGGCACAGAGAAGGTGCTAGCAGGGAATTCTCTGCCTGCCTTTCCCCAGTGCTCTGCAAGCTCTCCAGGACAACAGCAAATCTGGGGCTCTGTGCTTTCTTTAGTTCTGAACAAGTGTTAGTGTTTTCTGCACAAAAGCGATTCTGCGAAGCAATGTAAACACTTCTGCTTCCCAGGCACAGAGAAGGTGCTAGCAGGGAATTCTCTGCCTGCCTTTCCCCAGTGCTCTGCAAGCTCTCCAGAACAACAGCAAATCTGGGGCTCTGTGCTTTCTTTCGTTCTGAACAAGTGTTAGTGTTTTCTGCACAAAGGCGATTCTGCGAAGCAATGTGAACACTTCTGCTTCCCAGGCACAGAGAAGGTGCTAGCAGGGAATTCTCTGCCTGCCTTTCCCCAGTGCTCTGCAAGCTCTCCAGGACAACAGCAAATCTGTGGCTCTGTGCTTTCTTTTGTTCTGAACAAGTGTTAGTGTTTTCTGCACAAAAGCGATTCTGCGAAGCAATGTGAACACTTCTGCTTCCCAGGCACAGAGAAGGTGCTAGCAGGGAATTCTCTGCCTGCCTTTCCCCAGTGCTCTGCAAGCTCTCCAGGACAACATAAAATCTGGGGCTCTGTGCTTTCTTTTGTTCTGAACAATTGTTAGTGTTTTCTGCACAAAGGCGATTCTGCGAAGCAATGTGAACACTTCTGCTTCCCAGGCACAGAGAAGGTGCTAGCAGGGAATTCTCTGCCTGCCTTTCCCCAGTGCTCTGCAAGCTCTCCAGGACAACATAAAATCTGGGGCTCTGTGCTTTCTTTCCTTCTGAACAAGTGTTAGTGTTTTCTGCACAAAAGCGATTCTGCGAAGCAATGTGAACACTTCTGCTTCCCAGGCACAGAGAAGGTGCTAGCAGGGAATTCTCTGCCTGCCTTTCCCCAGTGCTCTGCAAGCTCTCCAGGACAACATAAAATCTGGGGCTCTGTGCTTTCTTTTGTTCTGAACCAGTGTTAGTGTTTTCTGCACAAAAGCGATTCTGCGAAGCAATGTGAACACTTCTGCTTCCCAGGCACAGAGAAGGTGCTAGCAGGGAATTCTCTGCCTGCCTTTCCCCAGTGCTCTGCAAGCTCTCCAGGACAACAGCAAATCTGGGGCTCTGTGCTTTCTTTTGTTCTGAACAAGTGTTAGTGTTTTCTGCACAAAAGCGAATCTGCGAAGCAATGTGAACACTTCTGCTTCCCAGGCACAGAGAAGGTGCTAGCAGGGAATTCTCTGCCTGCTTTTCCCCAGTGCTCTGCAAGCTCTCCAGGACAACATAAAATCTGGGGCTCTGTGCTTTCTTTCCTTCTGAACAAGTGTTAGTGTTTTCTGCACAAAAGCGAATCTGCGAAGCAATGTGAACACTTCTGCTTCCCAGGCACAGAGAAGGTGCTAGCAGGGAATTCTCTGCCTGCCTTTCCCCACTGCTCTGCAAGCTCTCCAGGACAACATAAAATCTGGGGCTCTGTGCTTTCTTTTGTTCTGAACAAGTGTTAGTGTTTTCTGCACAAAAGCAATTCTGCGAAGCAATGTGAACACTTCTGCTTCCCAGGCACAGAGAAGGTGCTATCAGGGAATTCTCTGCCTGCCTTTCCCCAGTGCTATGCAAGCTCTCCAGGACAACAGCAAATCTGGGGCTCTGTGCTTTCTTTTGTTCTGAACAAGTGTTAGTGTTTTCTGCACAAAGGCGATTCTGCGAAGCAATGTGAACATTCCTGCTTCCCAGGCACAGAGAAGGTGCTAGCAGGGAATTCTCTGCCTGCCTTTCCCCAGTGCTATGCAAGCTCTCCAGAACAACAGCAAATCTGGGGCTCTGTGCTTTCTTTCCTTCTGAACAAGTGATACTGTTTTCTGCACAAAAGCGATTCTGCGAAGCAATGTGAACACTTCTGCTTCCCAGGCACAGAGAAGGTGCTAGCAGGGAATTCTCTGCCTGCATTTCCCCAGTGCTCTGCAAGCTCTCCAGAACAACAGCAAATCTGGGGCTCTGTGCTTTCTTTTGTTCTGAACAAGTGTTAGTGTTTTCTGCACAAAAGCGATTCTGCGAAGCAATGTGAACACTTCTGCTTCCCAGGCACAGAGAAGGTGCTAGCAGGGAATTCTCTGCCTGCATTTCCCCAGTGCTCTGCAAGCTCTCCAGGACAACATAAAATCTGGGGCTCTGTGCTTTCTTTTGTTCTGAACAAGTGTTAGTGTTTTCTTGACAAAAGCGATTCTGCGAAGCAATGTGAACACTTCTGCTTCCCAGGCACAGAGATGGTGCTAGCAGGGAATTATCTGCCTGCCTTTCCCCAGTGCTCTGCAAGCTCTCCAGGACAACATAAAATCTGGGGCTCTGTGCTTTCTTTCCTTCTGAACAAGTGTTAGTGTTTTCTGCACAAAAGCGATTCTGCGAAGCAATGTGAACACTTCTGCTTCCCAGGCACAGAGAAGGTGCTAGCAGGGAATTCTCTGCCTGCCTTTCCCCAGTGCTCTGCAAGCTCTCCAGGACAACAGCAAATCTGGGGCTCTGTGCTTTCTTTTGTTCTGAACAACTGTTAGTGTTTTCTGCACAAAAGCAATTCTGCGAAGCAATGTGAACACTTCTGCTTCCCAGGCACAGAGAAGGTGCTATCAGGGAATTCTCTGCCTGCCTTTCCCCAGTGCTCTGCAAGCTCTCCAGGACAACAGCAAATCTGGGGCTCTGTGCTTTCTTTTGTTCTGAACAACTGTTAGTGTTTTCTGCACAAAAGCGATTCTGCGAAGCAATGTGAACACTTCTGCTTCCCAGGCACAGAGAAGGTGCTAGCAGGGAATTCTCTGCCTGCCTTTCCCCAGTGCTCTGCAAGCTCTCCAGGACAACATAAAATCTGGGGCTCTGTGCTTTCTTTCCTTCTGAACAAGTGTTAGTGTTTTCTGCACAAAAGCGAATCTGCGAAGCAATGTGAACACTTCTGCTTCCCAGGCACAGAGAAGGTGCTAGCAGGGAATTCTCTGCCTGCCTTTCCCCAGTGCTCTGCAAGCTCTCCAGGACAACATAAAATCTGGGGCTCTGTGCTTTCTTTCCTTCTGAACAAGTGTTAGTGTTTACTGCACAAAAGCGATTCTGCGAAGCAATGTGAACACTTCTGCTTCCCAGGCACAGAGAAGGTGCTAGCAGGGAATTCTCTGCCTGCCTTTCCCCAGTGCTCTGCATGCTCTCCAGGACAACATAAAATCTGGGGCTCTGTGCTTTCTTTTGTTCTGAACAAGTGTTAGTGTTTTCTGCACAAAAGCAATTCTGCGAAGCAATGTGAACACTTCTGCTTCCCAGGCACAGAGAAGGTGCTAGCAGGGAATTCTCTGCCTGCCTTTCCCCAGTGCTATGCAAGCTCTCCAGAACAACATAAAATCTGGGGCTCTGTGCTTTCTTTTGTTCTGAACAAGTGTTAGTGTTTTCTGCACAAAGGCGATTCTGCGAAGCAATGTGAACATTCCTGCTTCCCAGGCACAGAGAAGGTGCTAGCAGGGAATTCTCTGCCTGCCTTTCCCCAGTGCTATGCAAGCTCTCCAGAACAACAGCAAATCTGGGGCTCTGTGCTTTCTTTCCTTCTGAACAAGTGTTAGTGTTTTCTGCAGAAAAGCGATTCTGCGAAGCAATGTGAACACTTCTGCTTCCCAGGCACAGAGAAGGTGCTAGCAGGGAATTCTCTGCCTGCCTTTCCCCAGTACTCTGCAAGCTCTCCAGGACAACAGCAAATCTGGGGCTCTGTGCTTTCTTTTGTTCTGAACCAGTGTTAGTGTTTTCTGCACAAAAGCGATTCTGCGAAGCAATGTGAACACTTCTGCTTCCCAGGCACAGAGAAGGTGCTAGCAGGGAATTCTCTGCCTGCCTTTCCCCAGTGCTCTGCAAGCTCTCCAGGACAACAGCAAATCTGGGGCTCTGTGCTTTCTTTTGTTCTGAACCAGTGTTAGTGTTTTCTGCACAAAAGCGATTCTGCGAAGCAATGTGAACACTTCTGCTTCCCAGGCACAGAGAAGGTGCTAGCAGGGAATTCTCTGCCTGCCTTTCCCCAGTGCTCTGCAAGCTCTCCAGGACAACATAAAATCTGGGGCTCTGTGCTTTCTTTCCTTCTGAACAAGTGTTAGTGTTTTCTGCACAAAAGCGATTCTGCGAAGCAATGTAAACACTTCTGCTTCCCAGGCACAGAGAAGGTGCTAGCAGGGAATTCTCTGCCTGCCTTTCCCCAGTGCTCTGCAAGCTCTCCAGGACAACAGCAAATCTGGGGCTCTGTGCTTTCTTTAGTTCTGAACAAGTGTTAGTGTTTTCTGCACAAAAGCGATTCTGCGAAGCAATGTAAACACTTCTGCTTCCCAGGCACAGAGAAGGTGCTAGCAGGGAATTCTCTGCCTGCCTTTCCCCAGTGCTCTGCAAGCTCTCCAGAACAACAGCAAATCTGGGGCTCTGTGCTTTCTTTCGTTCTGAACAAGTGTTAGTGTTTTCTGCACAAAGGCGATTCTGCGAAGCAATGTGAACACTTCTGCTTCCCAGGCACAGAGAAGGTGCTAGCAGGGAATTCTCTGCCTGCCTTTCCCCAGTGCTCTGCAAGCTCTCCAGGACAACAGCAAATCTGTGGCTCTGTGCTTTCTTTTGTTCTGAACAAGTGTTAGTGTTTTCTGCACAAAAGCGATTCTGCGAAGCAATGTGAACACTTCTGCTTCCCAGGCACAGAGAAGGTGCTAGCAGGGAATTCTCTGCCTGCCTTTCCCCAGTGCTCTGCAAGCTCTCCAGAACAACAGCAAATCTGGGGCTCTGTGCTTTCTTTTGTTCTGAACAAGTGTTAGTGTTTTCTGCACAAAAGCGATTCTGCGAAGCAATGTGAACACTTCTGCTTCCCAGGCACAGAAGAGGTGCTAGCAGGGAATTCTCTGCCTGCCTTTCCCCAGTGCTCTGCAAGCTCTCCAGGACAACATAAAATCTGGGGCTCTGTGCTTTCTTTTGTTCTGAACAATTGTTAGTGTTTTCTGCACAAAGGCGATTCTGCGAAGCAATGTGAACACTTCTGCTTCCCAGGCACAGAGAAGGTGCTAGCAGGGAATTCTCTGCCTGCCTTTCCCCAGTGCTCTGCAAGCTCTCCAGGACAACAGCAAATCTGGGGCTCTGTGCTTTCTTTTGTTCTGAACAAGTGTTAGTGTTTTCTGCACAAAAGCGATTCTGCGAAGCAATGTGAACACTTCTGCTTCCCAGGCACAGAGAAGGTGCTAGCAGGGAATTCTCTGCCTGACTTTCCCCAGTACTCTGCAAGCTCTCCAGGACAACAGCAAATCTGGGGCTCTGTGCTTTCTTTTGTTCTGAACCAGTGTTAGTGTTTTCTGCACAAAAGCGATTCTGCGAAGCAATGTGAACACTTCTGCTTCCCAGGCACAGAGAAGGTGCTAGCAGGGAATTCTCTGCCTGCCTTTCCCCAGTGCTCTGCAAGCTCTCCAGGACAACATAAAATCTGGGGCTCTGTGCTTTCTTTTGTTCTGAACAATTGTTAGTGTTTTCTGCACAAAGGCGATTCTGCGAAGCAATGTGAACATTCCTGCTTCCCAGGCACAGAGAAGGTGCTAGCAGGGAATTCTCTGCCTGCCTTTCCCCAGTGCTATGCAAGCTCTCCAGGACAACAGCAAATCTGGGGCTCTGTGCTTTCTTTCCTTCTGAACAAGTGTTAGTGTTTTCTGCACAAAAGCGATTCTGCGAAGCAATGTGAACACTTCTGCTTCCCAGGCACAGAGAAGGTGCTAGCAGGGAATTCTCTGCCTGCCTTTCCCCAGTACTCTGCAAGCTCTCCAGGACAACAGCAAATCTGGGGCTCTGTGCTTTCTTTTGTTCTGAACCAGTGTTAGTGTTTTCTGCACAAAAGCGATTCTGCGAAGCAATGTGAACACTTCTGCTTCCCAGGCACAGAGAAGGTGCTAGCAGGGAATTCTCTGCCTGCCTTTCCCCAGTGCTCTGCAAGCTCTCCAGGACAACAGCAAATCTGGGGCTCTGTGCTTTCTTTTGTTCTGAACCAGTGTTAGTGTTTTCTGCACAAAAGCGATTCTGCGAAGCAATGTGAACACTTCTGCTTCCCAGGCACAGAGAAGGTGCTAGCAGGGAATTCTCTGCCTGCCTTTCCCCAGTGCTCTGCAAGCTCTCCAGGACAACATAAAATCTGTGGCTCTGTGCTTTCTTTCCTTCTGAACAAGTGTTAGTGTTTTCTGCACAAAAGCGATTCTGCGAAGCAATGTAAACACTTCTGCTTCCCAGGCACAGAGAAGGTGCTAGCAGGGAATTCTCTGCCTGCCTTTCCCCAGTGCTCTGCAAGCTCTCCAGGACAACAGCAAATCTGGGGCTCTGTGCTTTCTTTAGTTCTGAACAAGTGTTAGTGTTTTCTGCACAAAAGCGATTCTGCGAAGCAATGTAAACACTTCTGCTTCCCAGGCACAGAGAAGGTGCTAGCAGGGAATTCTCTGCCTGCCTTTCCCCAGTGCTCTGCAAGCTCTCCAGAACAACAGCAAATCTGGGGCTCTGTGCTTTCTTTCGTTCTGAACAAGTGTTAGTGTTTTCTGCACAAAGGCGATTCTGCGAAGCAATGTGAACACTTCTGCTTCCCAGGCACAGAGAAGGTGCTAGCAGGGAATTCTCTGCCTGCCTTTCCCCAGTGCTCTGCAAGCTCTCCAGGACAACAGCAAATCTGTGGCTCTGTGCTTTCTTTCCTTCTGAACAAGTGTTACTGTTTTCTGCACAAAGGCGATTCTGCGAAGCAATGTGAACACTTCTGCTTCCCAGGCACAGAGAAGGTGCTAGCAGGGAATTCTCTGCCTGCCTTTCCCCAGTGCTCTGCAAGCTCTCCAGAACAACAGCAAATCTGGGGCTCTGTGCTTTCTTTTGTTCTGAACAAGTGTTAGTGTTTTCTGCACAAAAGCGATTCTGCGAAGCAATGTGAACACTTCTGCTTCCCAGGCACAGAGAAGGTGCTAGCAGGGAATTCTCTGCCTGCCTTTCCCCAGTGCTCTGCAAGCTCTCCAGAACAACAGCAAATCTGGGGCTCTGTGCTTTCTTTTGTTCTGAACAAGTGTTACTGTTTCTGCACAAAAGCGATTCTGCGAAGCAATGTGAACACTTCTGCTTCCCAGGCACAGAGAAGGTGCTAGCAGGGAATTCTCTGCCTGCCTTTCCCCAGTGCTCTGCAAGCTCTCCAGGACAACATAAAATCTGGGGCTCTGTGCTTTCTTTTGTTCTGAACAATTGTTAGTGTTTTCTGCACAAAGGCGATTCTGCGAAGCAATGTGAACACTTCTGCTTCCCAGGCACAGAGAAGGTGCTAGCAGGGAATTCTCTGCCTGCCTTTCCCCAGTGCTCTGCAAGCTCTCCAGGACAACAGCAAATCTGGGGCTCTGTGCTTTCTTTTGTTCTGAACCAGTGTTAGTGTTTTCTGCACAAAAGCGATTCTGCGAAGCAATGTGAACACTTCTGCTTCCCAGGCACAGAGAAGGTGCTAGCAGGGAATTCTCTGCCTGCCTTTCCCCAGTGCTCTGCAAGCTCTCCAGGACAACAGCAAATCTGGGGCTCTGTGCTTTCTTTTGTTCTGAACAAGTGTTAGTGTTTTCTGCACAAAAGCGATTCTGCGAAGCAATGTGAACACTTCTGCTTCCCAGGCACAGAGAAGGTGCTAGCAGGGAATTCTCTGCCTGCCTTTCCCCAGTGCTCTGCAAGCTCTCCAGGACAACAGCAAATCTGGGGCTCTGTGCTTTCTTTCGTTCTGAACAAGTGTTAGTGTTTTCTGCACAAAGGCGATTCTGCGAAGTAATGTGAACACTTCTGCTTCCCAGGCACAGAGAAGGTGCTAGCAGGGAATTCTCTGCCTGCCTTTCCCCAGTGCTCTGCAAGCTCTCCAGGACAACATAAAATCTGGGGCTCTGTGCTTTCTTTCCTTCTGAACAATTGTTAGTGTTTTCTGCACAAAGGCGATTCTGCGAAGCAATGTGAACACTTCTGCTTCCCAGGCACAGAGAAGGTGCTAGCAGGGAATTCTCTGCCTGCCTTTCCCCAGTGCTATGCAAGCTCTCCAGGACAACAGCAAATCTGGGGCTCTGTGCTTTCTTTCGTTCTGAACAAGTGTTAGTGTTTTCTGCACAAAAGCGATTCTGCGAAGCAATGTAAACACTTCTGCTTCCCAGGCACAGAAGAGGTGCTAGCAGGGAATTCTCTGCCTGCCTTTCCCCAGTGCTCTGCAAGCTCTCCAGAACAACAGCAAATCTGGGGCTCTGTGCTTTCTTTTGTTCTGAACAATTGTTAGTGTTTTCTGCACAAAAGCGATTCTGCGAAGCAATGTGAACACTTCTGCTTCCCAGGCACAGAGAAGGTGCTAGCAGGGAATTCTCTGCCTGCCTTTCCCCAGTGCTCTGCAAGCTCTCCAGAACAACATAAAATCTGGGGCTCTGTGCTTTCTTTTGTTCTGAACAATTGTTAGTGTTTTCTGCACAAAGGCGATTCTGCGAAGCAAAGTGAACACTTCTGCTTCCCAGGCACAGAGAAGGTGCTAGCAGGGAATTCTCTGCCTGCATTTCCCCAGTGCTCTGCAAGCTCTCCAGGACAACAGCAAATCTGGGGCTCTGTGCTTTCTTTTGTTCTGAACAAGTGTTAGTGTTTTCTGCAGAAAAGCGATTCTGCGAAGCAATGTGAACACTTCTGCTTCCCAGGCACAGAGAAGGTGCTAGCAGGGAATTCTCTGCCTGCCTTTCCCCAGTGCTCTGCAAGCTCTCCGGGACAACAGCAAATCTGGGGCTCTGTGCTTTCTTTTGTTCTGAACCAGTGTTAGTGTTTTCTGCACAAAAGCGATTCTGCGAAGCAATGTGAACACTTCTGCTTCCCAGGCACAGAGAAGGTGCTAGCAGGGAATTCTCTGCCTGCCTTTCCCCAGTGCTCTGCAAGCTCTCCAGGACAACAGCAAATCTGGGGCTCTGTGCTTTCTTTTGTTCTGAACAATTGTTAGTGTTTTCTGCACAAAAGCAATTCTGCGAAGCAATGTGAACACTTCTGTTTCCCAGGCACAGAGAAGTTGCTAGCAGGGAATTCTCTGCCTGCCTTTCCCCAGTGCTCTGCAAGCTCTCCAGGACAACAGCAAATCTGGGGCTCTGTGCTTTCTTTTGTTCTGAACATATGTTAGTGTTTTCTGCACAAAGGCGATTCTGCGAAGCAATGTGAACACTTCTGCTTCCCAGGCACAGAGAAGGTGCTAGCAGGGAATTCTCTGCCTGCCTTTCCCCAGTGCTATGCAAGCTCTCCAGGACAACAGCAAATCTGGGGCTCTGTGCTTTCTTTCGTTCTGAACAAGTGTTAGTGTTTTCTGCACAAAAGCGATTCTGCGAAGCAATGTAAACACTTCTGCTTCCCAGGCACAGAGAAGGTGCTAGCAGGGAATTCTCTGCCTGCCTTTCCCCAGTGCTCTGCAAGCTCTCCAGAACAACAGCAAATCTGGGGCTCTGTGCTTTCTTTTGTTCTGAACAAGTGTTAGTGTTTTCTGCACAAAAGCGATTCTGCGAAGCAATGTGAACACTTCTGCTTCCCAGGCACACAGAAGGTGCTAGCAGGGAATTCTCTGCCTGCCTTTCCCCAGTGCTCTGCAAGCTCTCCAGGACAACATAAAATCTGGGGCTCTGTGCTTTCTTTTGTTCTGAACAATTGTTAGTGTTTTCTGCACAAAGGCGATTCTGCGAAGCAATGTGAACACTTCTGCTTCCCAGGCACAGAGAAGGTGCTAGCAGGGAATTCTCTGCCTGCCTTTCCCCAGTGCTATGCAAGCTCTCCAGGACAACAGCAAATCTGGGGCTCTGTGCTTTCTTTCGTTCTGAACAAGTGTTAGTGTTTTCTGCACAAAAGCGATTCTGCGAAGCAATGTAAACACTTCTGCTTCCCAGGCACAGAGAAGGTGCTAGCAGGGAATTCTCTGCCTGCCTTTCCCCAGTGCTCTGCAAGCTCTCCAGAACAACAGCAAATCTGGGGCTCTGTGCTTTCTTTTGTTCTGAACAAGTGTTAGTGTTTTCTGCACAAAGGCGATTCTGCGAAGCAAAGTGAACACTTCTGCTTCCCAGGCACAGAGAAGGTGCTAGCAGGGAATTCTCTGCCTGCCTTTCCCCAGTGCTCTGCAAGCTCTCCAGGACAACAGCAAATCTGGGGCTCTGTGCTTTCTTTAGTTCTGAACAAGTGTTAGTGTTTTCTGCACAAAAGCGATTCTGCGAAGCAATGTAAACACTTCCGCTTCCCAGGCACAGAGAAGGTGCTAGCAGGGAATTCTCTGCCTGCCTTTCCCCAGTGCTCTGCAAGCTCTCCAGGACAACATAAAATCTGGGGCTCTGTGCTTTCTTTTGTTCTGAACAATTGTTAGTGTTTTCTGCACAAAGGCGATTCTGCGAAGCAATGTGAACACTTCTGCTTCCCAGGCACAGAGAAGGTGCTAGCAGGGAATTCTCTGCCTGCCTTTCCCCAGTGCTCTGCAAGCTCTCCAGGACAACAGCAAATCTGGGGCTCTGTGCTTTCTTTTGTTCTGAACAAGTGTTAGTGTTTTCTGCACAAAAGCGATTCTGCGAAGCAATGTAAACACTTCTGCTTCCCAGGCACAGAGAAGGTGCTAGCAGGGAATTCTCTGCCTGCCTTTCCCCAGTGCTCTGCAAGCTATCCAGGACAACATAAAATCTGGGGCTCTGTGCTTTCTTTTGTTCTGAACCAGTGTTAGTGTTTTCTGCACAAAAGCGATTCTGCGAAGCAATGTGAACACTTCTGCTTCCCAGGCACAGAGAAGGTGCTAGCAGGGAATTCTCTGCCTGCCTTTCCCCAGTGCTCTGCAAGCTCTCCAGGACAACATAAAATCTGGGGCTCTGTGCTTTCTTTCCTTCTGAACAAGTGTTAGTGTTTTCTGCACAAAAGCGAATCTGCGAAGCAATGTGAACACTTCTGCTTCCCAGGCACAGAGAAGGTGCTAGCAGGGAATTCTCTGCCTGCCTTTCCCCAGTGCTCTGCAAGCTCTCCAGGACAACATAAAATCTGGGGCTCTGTGCTTTCTTTCCTTCTGAACAAGTGTTAGTGTTTTCTGCACAAAAGCGAATCTGCGAAGCAATGTGAACACTTCTGCTTCCCAGGCACAGAGAAGGTGCTAGCAGGGAATTCTCTGCCTGCCTTTCCCCAGTGCTCTGCAAGCTCTCCAGGACAACATAAAATCTGGGGCTCTGTGCTTTCTTTCCTTCTGAACAAGTGTTAGTGTTTTCTGCACAAAAGCGATTCTGCGAAGCAATGTGAACACTTCTGCTTCCCAGGCACAGAGAAGGTGCTAGCAGGGAATTCTCTGCCTGCCTTTCCCCAGTGCTCTGCAAGCTCTCCAGGACAACATAAAATCTGGGGCTCTGTGCTTTCTTTCCTTCTGAACAAGTGTTAGTGTTTACTGCACAAAAGCGATTCTGCGAAGCAATGTGAACACTTCTGCTTCCCAGGCACAGAGAAGGTGCTAGCAGGGAATTCTCTGCCTGCCTTTCCCCAGTGCTCTGCAAGCTCTCCAGGACAACATAAAATCTGGGGCTCTGTGCTTTCTTTTGTTCTGAACAAGTGTTAGTGTTTTCTGCACAAAAGCAATTCTGCGAAGCAATGTGAACACTTCTGCTTCCCAGGCACAGAGAAGGTGCTAGCAGGGAATTCTCTGCCTGCCTTTCCCCAGTGCTATGCAAGCTCTCCAGAACAACAGCAAATCTGGGGCTCTGTGCTTTCTTTTGTTCTGAACAAGTGTTAGTGTTTTCTGCACAAAGGCGATTCTGCGAAGCAATGTGAACATTCCTGCTTCCCAGGCACAGAGAAGGTGCTAGCAGGGAATTCTCTGCCTGCCTTTCCCCAGTGCTATGCAAGCTCTCCAGAACAACAGCAAATCTGGGGCTCTGTGCTTTCTTTCCTTCTGAACAAGTGTTAGTGTTTTCTGCACAAAAGCGATTCTGCGAAGCAATGTGAACACTTCTGCTTCCCAGGCACAGAGAAGGTGCTAGCAGGGAATTCTCTGCCTGCCTTTCCCCAGTACTCTGCAAGCTCTCCAGGACAACAGCAAATCTGGGGCTCTGTGCTTTCTTTTGTTCTGAACCAGTGTTAGTGTTTTCTGCACAAAAGCGATTCTGCGAAGCAATGTGAACACTTCTGCTTCCCAGGCACAGAGAAGGTGCTAGCAGGGAATTCTCTGCCTGCCTTTCCCCAGTGCTCTGCAAGCTCTCCAGGACAACAGCAAATCTGGGGCTCTGTGCTTTCTTTCCTTCTGAACAAGTGTTAGTGTTTTCTGCACAAAAGCGATTCTGCGAAGCAATGTAAACACTTCTGCTTCCCAGGCACAGAGAAGGTGCTAGCAGGGAATTCTCTGCCTGCCTTTCCCCAGTGCTCTGCAAGCTCTCCAGAACAACAGCAAATCTGGGGCTCTGTGCTTTCTTTCGTTCTGAACAAGTGTTAGTGTTTTTTGCACAAAGGCGATTCTGCGAAGCAATGTGAACACTTCTGCTTCCCAGGCACAGAGAAGGTGCTAGCAGGGAATTCTCTGCCTGCCTTTCCCCAGTGCTCTGCAAGCTCTCCAGGACAACAGCAAATCTGGGGCTCTGTGCTTTCTTTCCTTCTGAACAAGTGTTACTGTTTTCTGCACAAAGGCGATTCTGCGAAGCAATGTGAACACTTCTGCTTCCCAGGCACAGAGAAGGTGCTAGCAGGGAATTCTCTGCCTGCCTTTCCCCAGTGCTCTGCAAGCTCTCCAGAACAACAGCAAATCTGGGGCTCTGTGCTTTCTTTTGTTCTGAACAAGTGTTAGTGTTTTCTGCACAAAAGCGATTCTGCGAAGCAATGTGAACACTTCTGCTTCCCAGGCACAGAGAAGGTGCTAGCAGGGAATTCTCTGCCTGCCTTTCCCCAGTGCTCTGCAAGCTCTCCAGAACAACAGCAAATCTGGGGCTCTGTGCTTTCTTTTGTTCTGAACAAGTGTTAGTGTTTTCTGCACAAAAGCGATTCTGCGAAGCAATGTGAACACTTCTGCTTCCCAGGCACAGAAGAGGTGCTAGCAGGGAATTCTCTGCCTGCCTTTCCCCAGTGCTCTGCAAGCTCTCCAGGACAACATAAAATCTGGGGCTCTGTGCTTTCTTTTGTTCTGAACAATTGTTAGTGTTTTCTGCACAAAGGCGATTCTGCGAAGCAATGTGAACACTTCTGCTTCCCAGGCACAGAGAAGGTGCTAGCAGGGAATTCTCTGCCTGCCTTTCCCCAGTGCTCTGCAAGCTCTCCAGGACAACAGCAAATCTGGGGCTCTGTGCTTTCTTTTGTTCTGAACAAGTGTTAGTGTTTTCTGCACAAAAGCGATTCTGCGAAGCAATGTGAACACTTCTGCTTCCCAGGCACAGAGAAGGTGCTAGCAGGGAATTATCTGCCTGCCTTTCCCCAGTACTCTGCAAGCTCTCCAGGACAACAGCAAATCTGGGGCTCTGTGCTTTCTTTTGTTCTGAACCAGTGTTAGTGTTTTCTGCACAAAAGCGATTCTGCGAAGCAATGTGAACACTTCTGCTTCCCAGGCACAGAGAAGGTGCTAGCAGGGAATTCTCTGCCTGCCTTTCCCCAGTGCTCTGCAAGCTCTCCAGGACAACAGCAAATCTGGGGCTCTGTGCTTTCTTTTGTTCTGAACAAGTGTTAGTGTTTTCTGCACAAAAGCGATTCTGCGAAGCAATGTGAACACTTCTGCTTCCCAGGCACAGAGAAGGTGCTAGCAGGGAATTCTCTGCCTGCCTTTCCCCAGTGCTCTGCAAGCTCTCCAGGACAACAGCAAATCTGGGGCTCTGTGCTTTCTTTCGTTCTGAACAAGTGTTAGTGTTTTCTGCACAAAGGCGATTCTGCGAAGTAATGTGAACACTTCTGCTTCCCAGGCACAGAGAAGGTGCTAGCAGGGAATTCTCTGCCTGCCTTTCCCCAGTGCTCTGCAAGCTCTCCAGAACAACAGCAAATCTGGGGCTCTGTGCTTTCTTTTGTTCTGAACAAGTGTTAGTGTTTTCTGCACAAAAGCGATTCTGCGAAGCAATGTGAACACTTCTGCTTCCCAGGCACAGAGAAGGTGCTAGCAGGGAATTCTCTGCCTGCCTTTCCCCAGTGCTCTGCAAGCTCTCCAGGACAACATAAAATCTGGGGCTCTGTGCTTTCTTTTGTTCTGAACAATTGTTCGTGTTTTCTGCACAAAGGCGATTCTGCGAAGCAATGTGAACATTCCTGCTTCCCAGGCACAGAGAAGGTGCTAGCAGGGAATTCTCTGCCTGCCTTTCCCCAGTGCTATGCAAGCTCTCCAGAACAACAGCAAATCTGGGGCTCTGTGCTTTCTTTCCTTCTGAACAAGTGTTAGTGTTTTCTGCACAAAAGCGATTCTGCGAAGCAATGTGAACACTTCTGCTTCCCAGGCACAGAGAAGGTGCTAGCAGGGAATTCTCTGCCTGCCTTTCCCCAGTGCTCTGCAAGCTCTCCAGGACAACAGCAAATCTGGGGCTCTGTGCTTTCTTTTGTTCTGAACCAGTGTTAGTGTTTTCTGCACAAAAGCGATTCTGCGAAGCAATGTGAACACTTCTGCTTCCCAGGCACAGAGAAGGTGCTAGCAGGGAATTCTCTGCCTGCCTTTCCCCAGTGCTCTGCAAGCTCTCCAGGACAACAGCAAATCTGGGGCTCTGTGCTTTCTTTTGTTCTGAACCAGTGTTAGTGTTTTCTGCACAAAAGCGATTCTGCGAAGCAATGTGAACACTTCTGCTTCCCAGGCACAGAGAAGGTGCTAGCAGGGAATTCTCTGCCTGCCTTTCCCCAGTGCTCTGCAAGCTCTCCAGGACAACATAAAATCTGGGGCTCTGTGCTTTCTTTCCTTCTGAACAAGTGTTAGTGTTTTCTGCACAAAAGCGATTCTGCGAAGCAATGTAAACACTTCTGCTTCCCAGGCACAGAGAAGGTGCTAGCAGGGAATTCTCTGCCTGCCTTTCCCCAGTGCTCTGCAAGCTCTCCAGGACAACAGCAAATCTGGGGCTCTGTGCTTTCTTTAGTTCTGAACAAGTGTTAGTGTTTTCTGCACAAAAGCGATTCTGCGAAGCAATGTAAACACTTCTGCTTCCCAGGCACAGAGAAGGTGCTAGCAGGGAATTCTCTGCCTGCCTTTCCCCAGTGCTCTGCAAGCTCTCCAGAACAACAGCAAATCTGGGGCTCTGTGCTTTCTTTCGTTCTGAACAAGTGTTAGTGTTTTTTGCACAAAGGCGATTCTGCGAAGCAATGTGAACACTTCTGCTTCCCAGGCACAGAGAAGGTGCTAGCAGGGAATTCTCTGCCTGCCTTTCCCCAGTGCTCTGCAAGCTCTCCAGGACAACAGCAAATCTGTGGCTCTGTGCTTTCTTTCCTTCTGAACAAGTGTTACTGTTTTCTGCACAAAGGCGATTCTGCGAAGCAATGTGAACACTTCTGCTTCCCAGGCACAGAGAAGGTGCTAGCAGGGAATTCTCTGCCTGCCTTTCCCCAGTGCTCTGCAAGCTCTCCAGGACAACAGCAAATCTGGGGCTCTGTGCTTTCTTTAGTTCTGAACAAGTGTTAGTGTTTTCTGCACAAAAGCGATTCTGCGAAGCAATGTAAACACTTCTGCTTCCCAGGCACAGAGAAGGTGCTAGCAGGGAATTCTCTGCCTGCCTTTCCCCAGTGCTCTGCAAGCTCTCCAGAACAACAGCAAATCTGGGGCTCTGTGCTTTCTTTCGTTCTGAACAAGTGTTAGTGTTTTTTGCACAAAGGCGATTCTGCGAAGCAATGTGAACACTTCTGCTTCCCAGGCACAGAGAAGGTGCTAGCAGGGAATTCTCTGCCTGCCTTTCCCCAGTGCTCTGCAAGCTCTCCAGGACAACAGCAAATCTGTGGCTCTGTGCTTTCTTTCCTTCTGAACAAGTGTTACTGTTTTCTGCACAAAGGCGATTCTGCGAAGCAATGTGAACACTTCTGCTTCCCAGGCACAGAGAAGGTGCTAGCAGGGAATTCTCTGCCTGCCTTTCCCCAGTGCTCTGCAAGCTCTCCAGAACAACAGCAAATCTGGGGCTCTGTGCTTTCTTTTGTTCTGAACAAGTGTTAGTGTTTTCTGCACAAAAGCGATTCTGCGAAGCAATGTGAACACTTCTGCTTCCCAGGCACAGAGAAGGTGCTAGCAGGGAATTCTCTGCCTGCCTTTCCCCAGTGCTCTGCAAGCTCTCCAGAACAACAGCAAATCTGGGGCTCTGTGCTTTCTTTTGTTCTGAACAAGTGTTAGTGTTTTCTGCACAAAAGCGATTCTGCGAAGCAATGTGAACACTTCTGCTTCCCAGGCACAGAAGAGGTGCTAGCAGGGAATTCTCTGCCTGCCTTTCCCCAGTGCTCTGCAAGCTCTCCAGGACAACATAAAATCTGGGGCTCTGTGCTTTCTTTTGTTCTGAACAATTGTTAGTGTTTTCTGCACAAAGGCGATTCTGCGAAGCAATGTGAACACTTCTGCTTCCCAGGCACAGAGAAGGTGCTAGCAGGGAATTCTCTGCCTGCCTTTCCCCAGTGCTCTGCAAGCTCTCCAGGACAACAGCAAATCTGGGGCTCTGTGCTTTCTTTTGTTCTGAACAAGTGTTAGTGTTTTCTGCACAAAAGCGATTCTGCGAAGCAATGTGAACACTTCTGCTTCCCAGGCACAGAGAAGGTGCTAGCAGGGAATTCTCTGCCTGCCTTTCCCCAGTACTCTGCAAGCTCTCCAGGACAACAGCAAATCTGGGGCTCTGTGCTTTCTTTTGTTCTGAACCAGTGTTAGTGTTTTCTGCACAAAAGCGATTCTGCGAAGCAATGTGAACACTTCTGCTTCCCAGGCACAGAGAAGGTGCTAGCAGGGAATTCTCTGCCTGCCTTTCCCCAGTGCTCTGCAAGCTCTCCAGGACAACAGCAAATCTGGGGCTCTGTGCTTTCTTTTGTTCTGAACAAGTGTTAGTGTTTTCTGCACAAAAGCGATTCTGCGAAGCAATGTGAACACTTCTGCTTCCCAGGCACAGAGAAGGTGCTAGCAGGGAATTCTCTGCCTGCCTTTCCCCAGTGCTCTGCAAGCTCTCCAGGACAACAGCAAATCTGGGGCTCTGTGCTTTCTTTCGTTCTGAACAAGTGTTAGTGTTTTCTGCACAAAGGCGATTCTGCGAAGTAATGTGAACACTTCTGCTTCCCAGGCACAGAGAAGGTGCTAGCAGGGAATTCTCTGCCTGCCTTTCCCCAGTGCTCTGCAAGCTCTCCAGGACAACAGCAAATCTGTGGCTCTGTGCTTTCTTTCCTTCTGAACAAGTGTTACTGTTTTCTGCACAAAGGCGATTCTGCGAAGCAATGTGAACACTTCTGCTTCCCAGGCACAGAGAAGGTGCTAGCAGGGAATTCTCTGCCTGCCTTTCCCCAGTGCTCTGCAAGCTCTCCAGAACAACAGCAAATCTGGGGCTCTGTGCTTTCTTTTGTTCTGAACAAGTGTTAGTGTTTTCTGCACAAAAGCGATTCTGCGAAGCAATGTGAACACTTCTGCTTCCCAGGCACAGAGAAGGTGCTAGCAGGGAATTCTCTGCCTGCCTTTCCCCAGTGCTCTGCAAGCTCTCCAGGACAACATAAAATCTGGGGCTCTGTGCTTTCTTTTGTTCTGAACAATTGTTAGTGTTTTCTGCACAAAGGCGATTCTGCGAAGCAATGTGAACATTCCTGCTTCCCAGGCACAGAGAAGGTGCTAGCAGGGAATTCTCTGCCTGCCTTTCCCCAGTGCTATGCAAGCTCTCCAGGACAACAGCAAATCTGGGGCTCTGTGCTTTCTTTCCTTCTGAACAAGTGTTAGTGTTTTCTGCACAAAAGCGATTCTGCGAAGCAATGTGAACACTTCTGCTTCCCAGGCACAGAGAAGGTGCTAGCAGGGAATTCTCTGCCTGCCTTTCCCCAGTACTCTGCAAGCTCTCCAGGACAACAGCAAATCTGGGGCTCTGTGCTTTCTTTTGTTCTGAACCAGTGTTAGTGTTTTCTGCACAAAAGCGATTCTGCGAAGCAATGTGAACACTTCTGCTTCCCAGGCACAGAGAAGGTGCTAGCAGGGAATTCTCTGCCTGCCTTTCCCCAGTGCTCTGCAAGCTCTCCAGGACAACAGCAAATCTGGGGCTCTGTGCTTTCTTTTGTTCTGAACCAGTGTTAGTGTTTTCTGCACAAAAGCGATTCTGCGAAGCAATGTGAACACTTCTGCTTCCCAGGCACAGAGAAGGTGCTAGCAGGGAATTCTCTGCCTGCCTTTCCCCAGTGCTCTGCAAGCTCTCCAGGACAACATAAAATCTGGGGCTCTGTGCTTTCTTTCCTTCTGAACAAGTGTTAGTGTTTTCTGCACAAAAGCGATTCTGCGAAGCAATGTAAACACTTCTGCTTCCCAGGCACAGAGAAGGTGCTAGCAGGGAATTCTCTGCCTGCCTTTCCCCAGTGCTCTGCAAGCTCTCCAGGACAACAGCAAATCTGGGGCTCTGTGCTTTCTTTAGTTCTGAACAAGTGTTAGTGTTTTCTGCACAAAAGCGATTCTGCGAAGCAATGTAAACACTTCTGCTTCCCAGGCACAGAGAAGGTGCTAGCAGGGAATTCTCTGCCTGCCTTTCCCCAGTGCTCTGCAAGCTCTCCAGAACAACAGCAAATCTGGGGCTCTGTGCTTTCTTTTGTTCTGAACAAGTGTTAGTGTTTTCTGCACAAAAGCGATTCTGCGAAGCAATGTGAACACTTCTGCTTCCCAGGCACAGAGAAGGTGCTAGCAGGGAATTCTCTGCCTGCCTTTCCCCAGTGCTCTGCAAGCTCTCCAGAACAACAGCAAATCTGGGGCTCTGTGCTTTCTTTTGTTCTGAACAAGTGTTAGTGTTTTCTGCACAAAAGCGATTCTGCGAAGCAATGTGAACACTTCTGCTTCCCAGGCACAGAAGAGGTGCTAGCAGGGAATTCTCTGCCTGCCTTTCCCCAGTGCTCTGCAAGCTCTCCAGGACAACATAAAATCTGGGGCTCTGTGCTTTCTTTTGTTCTGAACAATTGTTAGTGTTTTCTGCACAAAGGCGATTCTGCGAAGCAATGTGAACACTTCTGCTTCCCAGGCACAGAGAAGGTGCTAGCAGGGAATTCTCTGCCTGCCTTTCCCCAGTGCTCTGCAAGCTCTCCAGGACAACAGCAAATCTGGGGCTCTGTGCTTTCTTTTGTTCTGAACAAGTGTTAGTGTTTTCTGCACAAAAGCGATTCTGCGAAGCAATGTGAACACTTCTGCTTCCCAGGCACAGAGAAGGTGCTAGCAGGGAATTCTCTGCCTGCCTTTCCCCAGTACTCTGCAAGCTCTCCAGGACAACAGCAAATCTGGGGCTCTGTGCTTTCTTTTGTTCTGAACCAGTGTTAGTGTTTTCTGCACAAAAGCGATTCTGCGAAGCAATGTGAACACTTCTGCTTCCCAGGCACAGAGAAGGTGCTAGCAGGGAATTCTCTGCCTGCCTTTCCCCAGTGCTCTGCAAGCTCTCCAGGACAACAGCAAATCTGGGGCTCTGTGCTTTCTTTTGTTCTGAACAAGTGTTAGTGTTTTCTGCACAAAAGCGATTCTGCGAAGCAATGTGAACACTTCTGCTTCCCAGGCACAGAGAAGGTGCTAGCAGGGAATTCTCTGCCTGCCTTTCCCCAGTGCTCTGCAAGCTCTCCAGGACAACAGCAAATCTGGGGCTCTGTGCTTTCTTTCGTTCTGAACAAGTGTTAGTGTTTTCTGCACAAAGGCGATTCTGCGAAGTAATGTGAACACTTCTGCTTCCCAGGCACAGAGAAGGTGCTAGCAGGGAATTCTCTGCCTGCCTTTCCCCAGTGCTCTGCAAGCTCTCCAGGACAACAGCAAATCTGTGGCTCTGTGCTTTCTTTCCTTCTGAACAAGTGTTACTGTTTTCTGCACAAAGGCGATTCTGCGAAGCAATGTGAACACTTCTGCTTCCCAGGCACAGAGAAGGTGCTAGCAGGGAATTCTCTGCCTGCCTTTCCCCAGTGCTCTGCAAGCTCTCCAGAACAACAGCAAATCTGGGGCTCTGTGCTTTCTTTTGTTCTGAACAAGTGTTAGTGTTTTCTGCACAAAAGCGATTCTGCGAAGCAATGTGAACACTTCTGCTTCCCAGGCACAGAGAAGGTGCTAGCAGGGAATTCTCTGCCTGCCTTTCCCCAGTGCTCTGCAAGCTCTCCAGGACAACATAAAATCTGGGGCTCTGTGCTTTCTTTTGTTCTGAACAATTGTTAGTGTTTTCTGCACAAAGGCGATTCTGCGAAGCAATGTGAACATTCCTGCTTCCCAGGCACAGAGAAGGTGCTAGCAGGGAATTCTCTGCCTGCCTTTCCCCAGTGCTATGCAAGCTCTCCAGAACAACAGCAAATCTGGGGCTCTGTGCTTTCTTTCCTTCTGAACAAGTGTTAGTGTTTTCTGCACAAAAGCGATTCTGCGAAGCAATGTGAACACTTCTGCTTCCCAGGCACAGAGAAGGTGCTAGCAGGGAATTCTCTGCCTGCCTTTCCCCAGTACTCTGCAAGCTCTCCAGGACAACAGCAAATCTGGGGCTCTGTGCTTTCTTTTGTTCTGAACCAGTGTTAGTGTTTTCTGCACAAAAGCGATTCTGCGAAGCAATGTGAACACTTCTGCTTCCCAGGCACAGAGAAGGTGCTAGCAGGGAATTCTCTGCCTGCCTTTCCCCAGTGCTCTGCAAGCTCTCCAGGACAACAGCAAATCTGGGGCTCTGTGCTTTCTTTTGTTCTGAACCAGTGTTAGTGTTTTCTGCACAAAAGCGATTCTGCGAAGCAATGTGAACACTTCTGCTTCCCAGGCACAGAGAAGGTGCTAGCAGGGAATTCTCTGCCTGCCTTTCCCCAGTGCTCTGCAAGCTCTCCAGGACAACATAAAATCTGGGGCTCTGTGCTTTCTTTCCTTCTGAACAAGTGTTAGTGTTTTCTGCACAAAAGCGATTCTGCGAAGCAATGTAAACACTTCTGCTTCCCAGGCACAGAGAAGGTGCTAGCAGGGAATTCTCTGCCTGCCTTTCCCCAGTGCTCTGCAAGCTCTCCAGGACAACAGCAAATCTGGGGCTCTGTGCTTTCTTTAGTTCTGAACAAGTGTTAGTGTTTTCTGCACAAAAGCGATTCTGCGAAGCAATGTAAACACTTCTGCTTCCCAGGCACAGAGAAGGTGCTAGCAGGGAATTCTCTGCCTGCCTTTCCCCAGTGCTCTGCAAGCTCTCCAGAACAACAGCAAATCTGGGGCTCTGTGCTTTCTTTCGTTCTGAACAAGTGTTAGTGTTTTCTGCACAAAGGCGATTCTGCGAAGCAATGTGAACACTTCTGCTTCCCAGGCACAGAGAAGGTGCTAGCAGGGAATTCTCTGCCTGCCTTTCCCCAGTGCTCTGCAAGCTCTCCAGGACAACAGCAAATCTGTGGCTCTGTGCTTTCTTTCCTTCTGAACAAGTGTTACTGTTTTCTGCACAAAGGCGATTCTGCGAAGCAATGTGAACACTTCTGCTTCCCAGGCACAGAGAAGGTGCTAGCAGGGAATTCTCTGCCTGCCTTTCCCCAGTGCTCTGCAAGCTCTCCAGAACAACAGCAAATCTGGGGCTCTGTGCTTTCTTTTGTTCTGAACAAGTGTTAGTGTTTTCTGCACAAAAGCGATTCTGCGAAGCAATGTGAACACTTCTGCTTCCCAGGCACAGAGAAGGTGCTAGCAGGGAATTCTCTGCCTGCCTTTCCCCAGTGCTCTGCAAGCTCTCCAGAACAACAGCAAATCTGGGGCTCTGTGCTTTCTTTTGTTCTGAACAAGTGTTAGTGTTTTCTGCACAAAAGCGATTCTGCGAAGCAATGTGAACACTTCTGCTTCCCAGGCACAGAAGAGGTGCTAGCAGGGAATTCTCTGCCTGCCTTTCCCCAGTGCTCTGCAAGCTCTCCAGGACAACATAAAATCTGGGGCTCTGTGCTTTCTTTTGTTCTGAACAATTGTTAGTGTTTTCTGCACAAAGGCGATTCTGCGAAGCAATGTGAACACTTCTGCTTCCCAGGCACAGAGAAGGTGCTAGCAGGGAATTCTCTGCCTGCATTTCCCCAGTGCTCTGCAAGCTCTCCAGGACAACAGCAAATCTGGGGCTCTGTGCTTTCTTTTGTTCTGAACAAGTGTTAGTGTTTTCTGCACAAAAGCGATTCTGCGAAGCAATGTGAACACTTCTGCTTCCCAGGCACAGAGAAGGTGCTAGCAGGGAATTCTCTGCCTGCCTTTCCCCAGTACTCTGCAAGCTCTCCAGGACAACAGCAAATCTGGGGCTCTGTGCTTTCTTTTGTTCTGAACCAGTGTTAGTGTTTTCTGCACAAAAGCGATTCTGCGAAGCAATGTGAACACTTCTGCTTCCCAGGCACAGAGAAGGTGCTAGCAGGGAATTCTCTGCCTGCCTTTCCCCAGTGCTCTGCAAGCTCTCCAGGACAACAGCAAATCTGGGGCTCTGTGCTTTCTTTTGTTCTGAACAAGTGTTAGTGTTTTCTGCACAAAAGCGATTCTGCGAAGCAATGTGAACACTTCTGCTTCCCAGGCACAGAGAAGGTGCTAGCAGGGAATTCTCTGCCTGCCTTTCCCCAGTGCTCTGCAAGCTCTCCAGGACAACAGCAAATCTGGGGCTCTGTGCTTTCTTTCGTTCTGAACAAGTGTTAGTGTTTTCTGCACAAAGGCGATTCTGCGAAGTAATGTGAACACTTCTGCTTCCCAGGCACAGAGAAGGTGCTAGCAGGGAATTCTCTGCCTGCCTTTCCCCAGTGCTCTGCAAGCTCTCCAGGACAACAGCAAATCTGTGGCTCTGTGCTTTCTTTCCTTCTGAACAAGTGTTACTGTTTTCTGCACAAAGGCGATTCTGCGAAGCAATGTGAACACTTCTGCTTCCCAGGCACAGAGAAGGTGCTAGCAGGGAATTCTCTGCCTGCCTTTCCCCAGTGCTCTGCAAGCTCTCCAGAACAACAGCAAATCTGGGGCTCTGTGCTTTCTTTTGTTCTGAACAAGTGTTAGTGTTTTCTGCACAAAAGCGATTCTGCGAAGCAATGTGAACACTTCTGCTTCCCAGGCACAGAGAAGGTGCTAGCAGGGAATTCTCTGCCTGCCTTTCCCCAGTGCTCTGCAAGCTCTCCAGGACAACATAAAATCTGGGGCTCTGTGCTTTCTTTTGTTCTGAACAATTGTTAGTGTTTTCTGCACAAAGGCGATTCTGCGAAGCAATGTGAACATTCCTGCTTCCCAGGCACAGAGAAGGTGCTAGCAGGGAATTCTCTGCCTGCCTTTCCCCAGTGCTATGCAAGCTCTCCAGAACAACAGCAAATCTGGGGCTCTGTGCTTTCTTTCCTTCTGAACAAGTGTTAGTGTTTTCTGCACAAAAGCGATTCTGCGAAGCAATGTGAACACTTCTGCTTCCCAGGCACAGAGAAGGTGCTAGCAGGGAATTCTCTGCCTGCCTTTCCCCAGTACTCTGCAAGCTCTCCAGGACAACAGCAAATCTGGGGCTCTGTGCTTTCTTTTGTTCTGAACCAGTGTTAGTGTTTTCTGCACAAAAGCGATTCTGCGAAGCAATGTGAACACTTCTGCTTCCCAGGCACAGAGAAGGTGCTAGCAGGGAATTCTCTGCCTGCCTTTCCCCAGTGCTCTGCAAGCTCTCCAGGACAACAGCAAATCTGGGGCTCTGTGCTTTCTTTTGTTCTGAACCAGTGTTAGTGTTTTCTGCACAAAAGCGATTCTGCGAAGCAATGTGAACACTTCTGCTTCCCAGGCACAGAGAAGGTGCTAGCAGGGAATTCTCTGCCTGCCTTTCCCCAGTGCTCTGCAAGCTCTCCAGGACAACATAAAATCTGGGGCTCTGTGCTTTCTTTCCTTCTGAACAAGTGTTAGTGTTTTCTGCACAAAAGCGATTCTGCGAAGCAATGTAAACACTTCTGCTTCCCAGGCACAGAGAAGGTGCTAGCAGGGAATTCTCTGCCTGCCTTTCCCCAGTGCTCTGCAAGCTCTCCAGGACAACAGCAAATCTGGGGCTCTGTGCTTTCTTTAGTTCTGAACAAGTGTTAGTGTTTTCTGCACAAAAGCGATTCTGCGAAGCAATGTAAACACTTCTGCTTCCCAGGCACAGAGAAGGTGCTAGCAGGGAATTCTCTGCCTGCCTTTCCCCAGTGCTCTGCAAGCTCTCCAGAACAACAGCAAATCTGGGGCTCTGTGCTTTCTTTCGTTCTGAACAAGTGTTAGTGTTTTCTGCACAAAGGCGATTCTGCGAAGCAATGTGAACACTTCTGCTTCCCAGGCACAGAGAAGGTGCTAGCAGGGAATTCTCTGCCTGCCTTTCCCCAGTGCTCTGCAAGCTCTCCAGGACAACAGCAAATCTGTGGCTCTGTGCTTTCTTTCCTTCTGAACAAGTGTTACTGTTTTCTGCACAAAGGCGATTCTGCGAAGCAATGTGAACACTTCTGCTTCCCAGGCACAGAGAAGGTGCTAGCAGGGAATTCTCTGCCTGCCTTTCCCCAGTGCTCTGCAAGCTCTCCAGAACAACAGCAAATCTGGGGCTCTGTGCTTTCTTTTGTTCTGAACAAGTGTTAGTGTTTTCTGCACAAAAGCGATTCTGCGAAGCAATGTGAACACTTCTGCTTCCCAGGCACAGAGAAGGTGCTAGCAGGGAATTCTCTGCCTGCCTTTCCCCAGTGCTCTGCAAGCTCTCCAGAACAACAGCAAATCTGGGGCTCTGTGCTTTCTTTTGTTCTGAACAAGTGTTAGTGTTTTCTGCACAAAAGCGATTCTGCGAAGCAATGTGAACACTTCTGCTTCCCAGGCACAGAAGAGGTGCTAGCAGGGAATTCTCTGCCTGCCTTTCCCCAGTGCTCTGCAAGCTCTCCAGGACAACATAAAATCTGGGGCTCTGTGCTTTCTTTTGTTCTGAACAATTGTTAGTGTTTTCTGCACAAAGGCGATTCTGCGAAGCAATGTGAACACTTCTGCTTCCCAGGCACAGAGAAGGTGCTAGCAGGGAATTCTCTGCCTGCCTTTCCCCAGTGCTCTGCAAGCTCTCCAGGACAACAGCAAATCTGGGGCTCTGTGCTTTCTTTTGTTCTGAACAAGTGTTAGTGTTTTCTGCACAAAAGCGATTCTGCGAAGCAATGTGAACACTTCTGCTTCCCAGGCACAGAGAAGGTGCTAGCAGGGAATTCTCTGCCTGCCTTTCCCCAGTACTCTGCAAGCTCTCCAGGACAACAGCAAATCTGGGGCTCTGTGCTTTCTTTTGTTCTGAACCAGTGTTAGTGTTTTCTGCACAAAAGCGATTCTGCGAAGCAATGTGAACACTTCTGCTTCCCAGGCACAGAGAAGGTGCTAGCAGGGAATTCTCTGCCTGCCTTTCCCCAGTGCTCTGCAAGCTCTCCAGGACAACATAAAATCTGGGGCTCTGTGCTTTCTTTTGTTCTGAACAAGTGTTAGTGTTTTCTGCACAAAAGCGATTCTGCGAAGCAATGTGAACACTTCTGCTTCCCAGGCACAGAGAAGGTGCTAGCAGGGAATTCTCTGCCTGCCTTTCCCCAGTGCTCTGCAAGCTCTCCAGGACAACAGCAAATCTGGGGCTCTGTGCTTTCTTTCGTTCTGAACAAGTGTTAGTGTTTTCTGCACAAAGGCGATTCTGCGAAGTAATGTGAACACTTCTGCTTCCCAGGCACAGAGAAGGTGCTAGCAGGGAATTCTCTGCCTGCCTTTCCCCAGTGCTCTGCAAGCTCTCCAGGACAACAGCAAATCTGGGGCTCTGTGCTTTCTTTTGTTCTGAACCAGTGTTAGTGTTTTCTGCACAAAAGCGATTCTGCGAAGCAATGTGAACACTTCTGCTTCCCAGGCACAGAGAAGGTGCTAGCAGGGAATTCTCTGCCTGCCTTTCCCCAGTGCTCTGCAAGCTCTCCAGGACAACATAAAATCTGGGGCTCTGTGCTTTCTTTCCTTCTGAACAAGTGTTAGTGTTTTCTGCACAAAAGCGATTCTGCGAAGCAATGTAAACACTTCTGCTTCCCAGGCACAGAGAAGGTGCTAGCAGGGAATTCTCTGCCTGCCTTTCCCCAGTGCTCTGCAAGCTCTCCAGGACAACAGCAAATCTGGGGCTCTGTGCTTTCTTTAGTTCTGAACAAGTGTTAGTGTTTTCTGCACAAAAGCGATTCTGCGAAGCAATGTAAACACTTCTGCTTCCCAGGCACAGAGAAGGTGCTAGCAGGGAATTCTCTGCCTGCCTTTCCCCAGTGCTCTGCAAGCTCTCCAGGACAACAGCAAATCTGGGGCTCTGTGCTTTCTTTCGTTCTGAACAAGTGTTAGTGTTTTCTGCACAAAGGCGATTCTGCGAAGCAATGTGAACACTTCTGCTTCCCAGGCACAGAGAAGGTGCTAGCAGGGAATTCTCTGCCTGCCTTTCCCCAGTGCTCTGCAAGCTCTCCAGGACAACAGCAAATCTGTGGCTCTGTGCTTTCTTTCCTTCTGAACAAGTGTTACTGTTTTCTGCACAAAGGCGATTCTGCGAAGCAATGTGAACACTTCTGCTTCCCAGGCACAGAGAAGGTGCTAGCAGGGAATTCTCTGCCTGCCTTTCCCCAGTGCTCTGCAAGCTCTCCAGAACAACAGCAAATCTGGGGCTCTGTGCTTTCTTTTGTTCTGAACAAGTGTTAGTGTTTTCTGCACAAAAGCGATTCTGCGAAGCAATGTGAACACTTCTGCTTCCCAGGCACAGAGAAGGTGCTAGCAGGGAATTCTCTGCCTGCCTTTCCCCAGTGCTCTGCAAGCTCTCCAGAACAACAGCAAATCTGGGGCTCTGTGCTTTCTTTTGTTCTGAACAAGTGTTAGTGTTTTCTGCACAAAAGCGATTCTGCGAAGCAATGTGAACACTTCTGCTTCCCAGGCACAGAAGAGGTGCTAGCAGGGAATTCTCTGCCTGCCTTTCCCCAGTGCTCTGCAAGCTCTCCAGGACAACATAAAATCTGGGGCTCTGTGCTTTCTTTTGTTCTGAACAATTGTTAGTGTTTTCTGCACAAAGGCGATTCTGCGAAGCAATGTGAACACTTCTGCTTCCCAGGCACAGAGAAGGTGCTAGCAGGGAATTCTCTGCCTGCCTTTCCCCAGTGCTCTGCAAGCTCTCCAGAACAACAGCAAATCTGGGGCTCTGTGCTTTCTTTTGTTCTGAACAAGTGTTAGTGTTTTCTGCACAAAGGCGATTCTGCGAAGCAATGTGAACACTTCTGCTTCCCAGGCACAGAGAAGGTGCTAGCAGGGAATTCTCTGCCTGCATTTCCCCAGTGCTCTGCAAGCTCTCCAGGACAACATAAAATCTGGGGCTCTGTGCTTTCTTTTGTTCTGAACAAGTGTTAGTGTTTTCTGCACAAAAGCGAATCTGCGAAGCAATGTGAACACTTCTGCTTCCCAGGCACAGAGATGGTGCTAGCAGGGAATTATCTGCCTGCCTTTCCCCAGTGCTCTGCAAGCTCTCCAGGACAACATAAAATCTGGGGCTCTGTGCTTTCTTTTGTTCTGAACAAGTGTTAGTGTTTTCTGCAGAAAAGCGATTCTGCGAAGCAATGTGAACACTTCTGCTTCCCAGGCACAGAGAAGGTGCTAGCAGGGAATTCTCTGCCTGCCTTTCCCCAGTGCTCTGCAAGCTCTCCAGGACAACAGCAAATCTGGGGCTCTGTGCTTTCTTTCCTTCTGAACAAGTGTTAGTGTTTTCTGCACAAAAGCGATTCTGCGAAGCAATGTGAACACTTCTGCTTCCCAGGCACAGAGAAGGTGCTAGCAGGGAATTCTCTGCCTGCCTTTCCCCAGTGCTCTGCAAGCTCTCCAGAACAACAGCAAATCTGGGGCTCTGTGCTTTCTTTCGTTCTGAACAAGTGTTAGTGTTTTCTGCACAAAGGCGATTCTGCGAAGCAATGTGAACACTTCTGCTTCCCAGGCACAGAGAAGGTGCTAGCAGGGAATTCTCTGCCTGCCTTTCCCCAGTGCTCTGCAAGCTCTCCAGGACAACAGCAAATCTGTGGCTCTGTGCTTTCTTTCCTTCTGAACAAGTGTTACTGTTTTCTGCACAAAGGCGATTCTGCGAAGCAATGTGAACACTTCTGCTTCCCAGGCACAGAGAAGGTGCTAGCAGGGAATTCTCTGCCTGCCTTTCCCCAGTGCTATGCAAGCTCTCCAGAACAACAGCAAATCTGGGGCTCTGTGCTTTCTTTTGTTCTGAACCAGTGTTAGTGTTTTCTGCACAAAAGCGATTCTGCGAAGCAATGTGAACACTTCTGCTTCCCAGGCACAGAGAAGGTGCTAGCAGGGAATTCTCTGCCTGCCTTTCCCCAGTGCTCTGCAAGCTCTCCAGGACAACAGCAAATCAGGGGCTCTGTGCTTTCTTTTGTTCTGAACAACTGTTAGTGTTTTCTGCACAAAAGCGATTCTGCGAAGCAATGTAAACACTTCTGCTTCCCAGGCACAGAGAAGGTGCTAGCAGGGAATTCTCTGCCTGCCTTTCCCCAGTGCTCTGCAAGCTCTCCAGGACAACAGCAAATCTGGGGCTCTGTGCTTTCTTTAGTTCTGAACAAGTGTTAGTGTTTTCTGCACAAAAGCGATTCTGCGAAGCAATGTGAACACTTCTGCTTCCCAGGCACAGAGAAGGTGCTAGCAGGGAATTCTCTGCCTGCCTTTCCCCAGTGCTCTGCAAGCTCTCCAGGACAACATAAAATCTGGGGCTCTGTGCTTTCTTTCCTTCTGAACAAGTGTTAGTGTTTTCTGCACAAAAGCGATTCTGCGAAGCAATGTAAACACTTCTGCTTCCCAGGCACAGAGAAGGTGCTAGCAGGGAATTCTCTGCCTGCCTTTCCCCAGTGCTCTGCAAGCTCTCCAGGACAACAGCAAATCTGGGGCTCTGTGCTTTCTTTAGTTCTGAACAAGTGTTAGTGTTTTCTGCACAAAAGCGATTCTGCGAAGCAATGTGAACACTTCTGCTTCCCAGGCACAGAGAAGGTGCTAGCAGGGAATTCTCTGCCTGCCTTTCCCCAGTGCTCTGCAAGCTCTCCAGGACAACATAAAATCTGGGGCTCTGTGCTTTCTTTCCTTCTGAACAAGTGTAGTGTTTTCTGCACAAAAGCGATTCTGCGAAGCAATGTAAACACTTCTGCTTCCCAGGCACAGAGAAGGTGCTAGCAGGGAATTCTCTGCCTGCCTTTCCCCAGTGCTCTGCAAGCTCTCCAGGACAACAGCAAATCTGGGGCTCTGTGCTTTCTTTAGTTCTGAACAAGTGTTAGTGTTTTCTGCACAAAAGCGATTCTGCGAAGCAATGTAAACACTTCTGCTTCCCAGGCACAGAGAAGGTGCTAGCAGGGAATTCTCTGCCTGCCTTTCCCCAGTGCTCTGCAAGCTCTCCAGAACAACAGCAAATCTGGGGCTCTGTGCTTTCTTTCGTTCTGAACAAGTGTTAGTGTTTTCTGCACAAAGGCGATTCTGCGAAGCAATGTGAACACTTCTGCTTCCCAGGCACAGAGAAGGTGCTAGCAGGGAATTCTCTGCCTGCCTTTCCCCAGTGCTCTGCAAGCTCTCCAGGACAACAGCAAATCTGTGGCTCTGTGCTTTCTTTCCTTCTGAACAAGTGTTACTGTTTTCTGCACAAAGGCGATTCTGCGAAGCAATGTGAACACTTCTGCTTCCCAGGCACAGAGAAGGTGCTAGCAGGGAATTCTCTGCCTGCCTTTCCCCAGTGCTCTGCAAGCTCTCCAGAACAACAGCAAATCTGGGGCTCTGTGCTTTCTTTTGTTCTGAACCAGTGTTAGTGTTTTCTGCACAAAAGCGATTCTGCGAAGCAATGTGAACACTTCTGCTTCCCAGGCACAGAGAAGGTGCTAGCAGGGAATTCTCTGCCTGCCTTTCCCCAGTGCTCTGCAAGCTCTCCAGAACAACAGCAAATCTGGGGCTCTGTGCTTTCTTTTGTTCTGAACAAGTGTTAGTGTTTTCTGCACAAAAGCGATTCTGCGAAGCAATGTGAACACTTCTGCTTCCCAGGCACAGAGAAGGTGCTAGCAGGGAATTCTCTGCCTGCCTTTCCCCAGTGCTCTGCAAGCTCTCCAGGACAACAGCAAATCTGGGGCTCTGTGCTTTCTTTTGTTCTGAACAAGTGTTAGTGTTTTCTGCACAAAAGCGATTCTGCGAAGCAATGTGAACACTTCTGCTTCCCAGGCACAGAGAAGGTGCTAGCAGGGAATTCTCTGCCTGCCTTTCCCCAGTGCTCTGCAAGCTCTCCAGGACAACATAAAATCTGGGGCTCTGTGCTTTCTTTCCTTCTGAACAAGTGTTAGTGTTTTCTGCACAAAAGCGATTCTGCGAAGCAATGTGAACACTTCTGCTTCCCAGGCACAGAGAAGGTGCTAGCAGGGAATTCTCTACCTGCCTTTCCCCAGTGCTCTGCAAGCTCTCCAGGACAACAGCAAATCTGGGGCTCTGTGCTTTCTTTCCTTCTGAACAAGTGTTACTGTTTTCTGCACAAAGGCGATTCTGCGAAGCAATGTGAACACTTCTGCTTCCCAGGCACAGAGACGGTGCTAGCAGGGAATTCTCTGCCTGCCTTTCCCCAGTGCTCTGCAAGCTCTCCAGGACAACAGCAAATTTGGGGCTCTGTGCTTTCTTTTGTTCTGAACCAGTGTTAGTGTTTTCTGCACAAAAGCGATTCTGCGAAGCAATGTGAACACTTCTGCTTCCCAGGCACAGAGAAGGTGCTAGCAGGGAATTCTCTGCCTGCCTTTCCCCAGTGCTCTGCAAGCTCTCCAGGACAACAGCAAATCTGGGGCTCTGTGCTTTCTTTTGTTCTGAACAACTGTTAGTGTTTTCTGCACAAAAGCGATTCTGCGAAGCAATGTGAACACTTCTGCTTCCCAGGCACAGAGAAGGTGCTAGCAGGGAATTCTCTGCCTGCCTTTCCCCAGTGCTCTGCAAGCTCTCCAGGACAACAGCAAATCTGGGGCTCTGTGCTTTCTTTCCTTCTGAACAAGTGTTAGTGTTTTCTGCACAAAAGCGATTCTGCGAAGCAATGTAAACACTTCTGCTTCCCAGGCACAGAGAAGGTGCTAGCAGGGAATTCTCTGCCTGCCTTTCCCCAGTGCTCTGCAAGCTCTCCAGAACAACAACAAATCTGGGGCTCTGTGCTTTCTTTTGTTCTGAACAAGTGTTAGTGTTTTCTGCACAAAAGCGATTCTGCGAAGCAATGTGAACACTTCTGCTTCCCAGGCACAGAGAAGGTGCTAGCAGGGAATTCTCTGCCTGCCTTTCCCCAGTGCTCTGCAAGCTCTCCAGGACAACAGCAAATCTGGGGCTCTGTGCTTTCTTTAGTTCTGAACAAGTGTTAGTGTTTTCTGCACAAAAGCGATTCTGCGAAGCAATGTAAACACTTCTGCTTCCCAGGCACAGAGAAGGTGCTAGCAGGGAATTCTCTGCCTGCCTTTCCCCAGTGCTCTGCAAGCTCTCCAGAACAACAGCAAATCTGGGGCTCTGTGCTTTCTTTCGTTCTGAACAAGTGTTAGTGTTTTCTGCACAAAGGCGATTCTGCGAAGTAATGTGAACACTTCTGCTTCCCAGGCACAGAGAAGGTGCTAGCAGGGAATTCTCTGCCTGCCTTTCCCCAGTGCTCTGCAAGCTCTCCAGGACAACATAAAATCTGGGGCTCTGTGCTTTCTTTTGTTCTGAACAATTGTTAGTGTTTTCTGCACAAAGGCGATTCTGCGAAGCAATGTGAACACTTCTGCTTCCCAGGCACAGAGAAGGTGCTAGCAGGGAATTCTCTGCCTGCCTTTCCCCAGTGCTCTGCAAGCTCTCCAGGACAACAGCAAATCTGGGGCTCTGTGCTTTCTTTTGTTCTGAACAAGTGTTAGTGTTTTCTGCACAAAAGCGATTCTGCGAAGCAATGTGAACACTTCTGCTTCCCAGGCACAGAGAAGGTGCTAGCAGGGAATTCTCTGCCTGCCTTTCCCCAGTGCTCTGCAAGCTCTCCAGGACAACATAAAATCTGGGGCTCTGTGCTTTCTTTCCTTCTGAACAAGTGTTAGTGTTTTCTGCACAAAAGCGATTCTGCGAAGCAATGTGAACACTTCTGCTTCCCAGGCACAGAGAAGGTGCTAGCAGGGAATTCTCTACCTGCCTTTCCCCAGTGCTCTGCAAGCTCTCCAGGACAACAGCAAATCTGGGGCTCTGTGCTTTCTTTCCTTCTGAACAAGTGTTAGTGTTTTCTGCACAAAAGCGATTCTGCGAAGCAATGTGAACACTTCTGCTTCCCAGGCACAGAGACGGTGCTAGCAGGGAATTCTCTGCCTGCCTTTCCCCAGTGCTCTGCAAGCTCTCCAGGACAACAGCAAATTTGGGGCTCTGTGCTTTCTTTAGTTCTGAACAAGTGTTAGTGTTTTCTGCACAAAAGCGATTCTGCGAAGCAATGTGAACACTTCTGCTTCCCAGGCACAGAGAAGGTGCTAGCAGGGAATTCTCTGCCTGCCTTTCCCCAGTGCTCTGCAAGCTCTCCAGGACAACAGCAAATCTGGGGCTCTGTGCTTTCTTTAGTTCTGAACAAGTGTTAGTGTTTTCTGCACAAAAGCGATTCTGCGAAGCAATGTAAACACTTCTGCTTCCCAGGCACAGAGAAGGTGCTAGCAGGGAATTCTCTGCCTGCCTTTCCCCAGTGCTCTGCAAGCTCTCCAGAACAACAGCAAATCTGGGGCTCTGTGCTTTCTTTTGTTCTGAACAAGTGTTAGTGTTTTCTGCACAAAGGCGATTCTGCGAAGCAATGTGAACACTTCTGCTTCCCAGGCACAGAGAAGGTGCTAGCAGGGAATTCTCTGCCTGCCTTTCCCCAGTGCTCTGCAAGCTCTCCAGGACAACATAAAATCTGGGGCTCTGTGCTTTCTTTTGTTCTGAACAATTGTTAGTGTTTTCTGCACAAAGGCGATTCTGCGAAGCAATGTGAACACTTCTGCTTCCCAGGCACAGAGAAGGTGCTAGCAGGGAATTCTCTGCCTGCCTTTCCCCAGTGCTCTGCAAGCTCTCCAGAACAACAGCAAATCTGGGGCTCTGTGCTTTCTTTTGTTCTGAACAAGTGTTAGTGTTTTCTGCACAAAGGCGATTCTGCGAAGCAATGTGAACACTTCTGCTTCCCAGGCACAGAGAAGGTGCTAGCAGGGAATTCTCTGCCTGCCTTTCCCCAGTGCTCTGCAAGCTCTCCAGGACAACAGCAAATTTGGGGCTCTGTGCTTTCTTTAGTTCTGAACAAGTGTTGGTGTTTTCTGCACAAAAGCGATTCTGCGAAGCAATGTAAACACTTCTGCTTCCCAGGCACAGAGAAGGTGCTAGCAGGGAATTCTCTGCCTGCCTTTCCCCAGTGCTCTGCAAGCTCTCCAGAACAACAGCAAATCTGGGGCTCTGTGCTTTCTTTTGTTCTGAACAAGTGTTAGTGTTTTCTGCACAAAAGCGATTCTGCGAAGCAATGTGAACACTTCTGCTTCCCAGGCACAGAGAAGGTGCTAGCAGGGAATTCTCTGCCTGCCTTTCCCCAGTGCTCTGCAAGCTCTCCAGGACAACAGCAAATCTGGGGCTCTGTGCTTTCTTTAGTTCTGAACAAGTGTTAGTGTTTTCTGCACAAAAGCGATTCTGCGAAGCAATGTAAACACTTCTGCTTCCCAGGCACAGAGAAGGTGCTAGCAGGGAATTCTCTGCCTGCCTTTCCCCAGTGCTCTGCAAGCTCTCCAGAACAACAGCAAATCTGGGGCTCTGTGCTTTATTTTGTTCTGAACAAGTGTTAGTGTTTTCTGCACAAAGGCGATTCTGCGAAGCAAAGTGAACACTTCTGCTTCCCAGGCACAGAGAAGGTGCTAGCAGGGAATTCTCTGCCTGCATTTCCCCAGTGCTCTGCAAGCTCTCCAGGACAACAGCAAATCTGGGGCTCTGTGCTTTCTTTCCTTCTGAACAAGTGTTAGTGTTTTCTGCACAAAAGCGATTCTGCGAAGCAATGTGAACACTTCTGCTTCCCAGGCACAGAGAAGGTGCTAGCAGGGAATTCTCTGCCTGCCTTTCCCCAGTGCTCTGCAAGCTCTCCAGGACAACAGCAAATCTGGGGCTCTGTGCTTTCTTTTGTTCTGAACCAGTGTTAGTGTTTTCTGCACAAAAGCGATTCTGCGAAGCAATGTGAACACTTCTGCTTCCCAGGCACAGAGAAGGTGCTAGCAGGGAATTCTCTGCCTGCCTTTCCCCAGTGCTCTGCAAGCTCTCCAGGACAACAGCAAATCTGGGGCTCTGTGCTTTCTTTTGTTCTGAACCAGTGTTAGTGTTTTCTGCACAAAAGCGATTCTGCGAAGCAATGTGAACACTTCTGCTTCCCAGGCACAGAGAAGGTGCTAGCAGGGAATTCTCTGCCTGCCTTTCCCCAGTGCTCTGCAAGCTCTCCAGGACAACATAAAATCTGGGGCTCTGTGCTTTCTTTCGTTCTGAACAAGTGTTAGTGTTTTCTGCACAAAAGCGATTCTGCGAAGCAATGTAAACACTTCTGCTTCCCAGGCACAGAGAAGGTGCTAGCAGGGAATTCTTTGCCTGCCTTTCCCCAGTGCTCTGCAAGCTCTCCAGAACAACAGCAAATCTGGGGCTCTGTGCTTTCTTTTGTTCTGAACAAGTGTTAGTGTTTTCTGCACAAAAGCGATTCTTGCGAAGCAATGTGAACACTTCTGCTTCCCAGGCACAGAGAAGGTGCTAGCAGGGAATTCTCTGCCTGCCTTTCCCCAGTGCTCTGCAAGCTCTCCAGGACAACATAAAATCTGGGGCTCTGTGCTTTCTTTTGTTCTGAACAATTGTTAGTGTTTTCTGCACAAAGGCGATTCTGCGAAGCAATGTGAACACTTCTGCTTCCCAGGCACAGAGAAGGTGCTAGCAGGGAATTCTCTGCCTGCCTTTCCCCAGTGCTATGCAAGCTCTCCAGGACAACAGCAAATCTGGGGCTCTGTGCTTTCTTTCGTTCTGAACAAGTGTTAGTGTTTTCTGCACAAAAGCGATTCTGCGAAGCAATGTAAACACTTCTGCTTCCCAGGCACAGAGAAGGTGCTAGCAGGGAATTCTCTGCCTGCCTTTCCCCAGTGCTCTGCAAGCTCTCCAGAACAACAGCAAATCTGGGGCTCTGTGCTTTCTTTTGTTCTGAACAAGTGTTAGTGTTTTCTGCACAAAGGCGATTCTGCGAAGCAATGTGAACACTTCTGCTTCCCAGGCACAGAGAAGGTGCTAGCAGGGAATTCTCTGCCTGCCTTTCCCCAGTGCTCTGCAAGCTCTCCAGGACAACATAAAATCTGGGGCTCTGTGCTTTCTTTAGTTCTGAACAATTGTTAGTGTTTTCTGCACAAAGGCGATTCTGCGAAGCAATGTGAACACTTCTGCTTCCCAGGCACAGAGAAGGTGCTAGCAGGGAATTCTCTGCCTGCCTTTCCCCAGTGCTCTGCAAGCTCTCCAGGACAACAGCAAATCTGGGGCTCTGTGCTTTCTTTTGTTCTGAACAACTGTTAGTGTTTTCTGCACAAAAGCGATTCTGCGAAGCAATGTGAACACTTCTGCTTCCCAGGCACAGAGAAGGTGCTATCAGGGAATTCTCTGCCTGCCTTTCCCCAATGCTCTGCAAGCTCTCCAGGACAACATAAAATCTGGGGCTCTGTGCTTTCTTTCCTTCTGAACAAGTGTTAGTGTTTTCTGCACAAAAGCGATTCTGCGAAGCAATGTGAACACTTCTGCTTCCCAGGCACAGAGAAGGTGCTAGCAGGGAATTCTCTGCCTGCCTTTCCCCAGTGCTCTGCAAGCTCTCCAGGACAACATAAAATCTGGGGCTCTGTGCTTTCTTTTGTTCTGAACAATTGTTAGTGTTTTCTGCACAAAGGCGATTCTGCGAAGCAATGTGAACACTTCTGCTTCCCAGGCACAGAGAAGGTGCTAGCAGGGAATTCTCTGCCTGCCTTTCCCCAGTGCTCTGCAAGCTCTCCAGGACAACAGCAAATCTGGGGCTCTGTGCTTTCTTTTGTTCTGAACCAGTGTTAGTGTTTTCTGCACAAAAGCGATTCTGCGAAGCAATGTAAACACTTCTGCTTCCCAGGCACAGAGAAGGTGCTAGCAGGGAATTCTCTGCCTGCCTTTCCCCAGTGCTCTGCAAGCTATCCAGGACAACATAAAATCTGGAGCTCTGTGCTTTCTTTTGTTCTGAACCAGTGTTAGTGTTTTCTGCACAAAAGCGATTCTGCGAAGCAATGTGAACACTTCTGCTTCCCAGGCACAGAGAAGGTGCTAGCAGGGAATTCTCTGCCTGCCTTTCCCCAGTGCTCTGCAAGCTCTCCAGGACAACATAAAATCTGGGGCTCTGTGCTTTCTTTCCTTCTGAACAAGTGTTAGTGTTTTCTGCACAAAAGCGAATCTGCGAAGCAATGTGAACACTTCTGCTTCCCAGGCACAGAGAAGGTGCTAGCAGGGAATTCTCTGCCTGCCTTTCCCCAGTGCTCTGCAAGCTATCCAGGTCAACATAAAATCTGGGGCTCTGTGCTTTCTTTCCTTCTGAACAAGTGTTAGTGTTTTCTGCACAAAGGCGATTCTGCGAAGCAATGTAAACACTTCTGCTTCCCAGGCACAGAGAAGGTGCTAGCAGGGAATTCTCTGCCTGCCTTTCCCCAGTGCTCTGCAAGCTCTCCAGAACAACATAAAATCTGGGGCTCTGTGCTTTCTTTTGTTCTGAACAAGTGTTAGTGTTTTCTGCACAAAAGCGATTCTGCGAAGCAATGTGAACACTTCTGCTTCCCAGGCACAGAGAAGGTGCTAGCAGGGAATTCTCTGCCTGCCTTTCCCCAGTGCTCTGCAAGCTCTCCAGGACAACAGCAAATCTGGGGCTCTGTGCTTTCTTTTGTTCTGAACAACTGTTAGTGTTTTCTGCACAAAAGCAATTCTGCGAAGCAATGTGAACACTTCTGCTTCCCAGGCACAGAGAAGGTGCTAGCAGGGAATTCTCTGCCTGCCTTTCCCCAGTGCTCTGCAAGCTCTCCAGGACAACAGCAAATCTGGGGCTCTGTGCTTTCTTTTGTTCTGAACCAGTGTTAGTGTTTTCTGCACAAAAGCGATTCTGCGAAGCAATGTGAACACTTCTGCTTCCCAGGCACAGAGAAGGTGCTAGCAGGGAATTCTCTGCCTGCCTTTCCCCAGTGCTCTGCAAGCTCTCCAGGACAACAGCAAATCTGGGGCTCTGTGCTTTCTTTTGTTCTGAACCAGTGTTAGTGTTTTCTGCACAAAAGCGATTCTGCGAAGCAATGTGAACACTTCTGCTTCCCAGGCACAGAGAAGGTGCTAGCAGGGAATTCTCTGCCTGCCTTTCCCCAGTGCTCTGCAAGCTCTCCAGAACAACAGCAAATCTGGGTCTCTGTGCTTTCTTTTGTTCTGAACAAGTGTTAGTGTTTTCTGCACAAAAGCGATTCTGCGAAGCAATGTGAACACTTCTGCTTCCCAGGCACAGAGAAGGTGCTAGCAGGGAATTCTCTGCCTGCCTTTCCCCAGTGCTCTGCAAGCTCTCCAGGACAACATAAAATCTGGGGCTCTGTGCTTTCTTTTGTTCTGAACAAGTGTTAGTGTTTTCTGCACAAAGGCGATTCTGCGAAGCAATGTGAACACTTCTGCTTCCCAGGCACAGAGAAGGTGCTAGCAGGGAATTCTCTGCCTGCCTTTCCCCAGTGCTCTGCAAGCTCTCCAGGACAACATAAAATCTGGGGCTCTGTGCTTTCTTTCCTTCTGAACAAGTGTTAGAGTTTTCTGCACAAAAGCGATTCTGCGAAGCAATGTGAACACTTCTGCTTCCCAGGCACAGAGAAGGTGCTAGCAGGGAATTCTCTGCCTGCCTTTCCCCAGTGCTCTGCAAGCTCTCCAGGACAACAGCAAATCTGGGGCTCTGCTTTCTTTTGTTCTGAACAAGTGTTAGTGTTTTCTGCACAAAAGCGAATCTGCGAAGCAATGTGAACACTTCTGCTTCCCAGGCACAGAGAAGGTGCTAGCAGGGAATTCTCTGCCTGCCTTTCCCCAGTGCTCTGCAAGCTCTCCAGGACAACATAAAATCTGGGGCTCTGTGCTTTCTTTCCTTCTGAACAAGTGTTAGTGTTTTCTGCATAAAAGCGAATCTGCGAAGCAATGTGAACACTTCTGCTTCCCAGGCACAGAGAAGGTGCTAGCAGGGAATTCTCTGCCTGCCTTTCCCCAGTGCTCTGCAAGCTCTCCAGGACAACATAAAATCTGGGGCTCTGTGCTTTCTTTCCTTCTGAACAAGTGTTAGTGTTTTCTGCACAAAAGCGATTCTGCGAAGCAATGTGAACACTTCTGCTTCCCAGGCACAGAGAAGGTGCTAGCAGGGAATTCTCTGCCTGCCTTTCCCCAGTGCTCTGCAAGCTCTCCAGGACAATATAAAATCTGGGGCTCTGTGCTTTCTTTCCTTCTGAACAAGTGTTACTGTTTTCTGCACAAAGGCGATTCTGCGAAGCAATGTGAACACTTCTGCTTCCCAGGCACAGAGCCGGTGCTAGCAGGGAATTCTCTGCCTGCCTTTCCCCAGTGCTCTGCAAGCTCTCCAGGACAACAGCAAATCTGGGGCTCTGTGCTTTCTTTTGTTCTGAACAAGTGTTAGTGTTTTCTGCACAAAGGCGATTCTGCGAAGCAATGTGAACACTTCTGCTTCCCAGGCACAGAGAAGGTGCTAGCAGGGAATTCTCTGCCTGCCTTTCCCCAGTGCTCTGCAAGCTCTCCAGGACAACAGCAAATCTGGGGCTCTGTGCTTTCTTTAGTTCTGAACAAGTGTTAGTGTTTTCTGCACAAAAGCGATTCTGCGAAGCAATGTGAACACTTCTGCTTCCCAGGCACAGAGAAGGTGCTAGCAGGGAATTCTCTGCCTGCCTTTCCCCAGTGCTCTGCAAGCTCTCCAGGACAACATAAAATCTGGGGCTCTGTGCTTTCTTTTGTTCTGAACCAGTGTTAGTGTTTTCTGCACAAAAGCGATTCTGCGAAGCAATGTAAACACTTCTGCTTCCCAGGCACAGAGAAGGTGCTAGCAGGGAATTCTCTGCCTGCCTTTCCCCAGTGCTCTGCAAGCTCTCCAGGACAACATAAAATCTGGGGCTCTGTGCTTTCTTTTGTTCTGAACAATTGTTAGTGTTTTCTGCACAAAGGCGATTCTGCGAAGCAATGTGAACACTTCTGCTTCCCAGGCACAGAGAAGGTGCTAGCAGGGAATTCTCTGCCTGCCTTTCCCCAGTGCTCTGCAAGCTCTCCAGGACAACAGCAAATCTGGGGCTCTGTGCTTTCTTTTGTTCTGAACAATTGTTAGTGTTTTCTGCACAAAAGCGATTCTGCGAAGCAATGTAAACACTTCTGCTTCCCAGGCACAGAGAAGGTGCTAGCAGGGAATTCTCTGCCTGCCTTTCCCCAGTGCTCTGCAAGCTATCCAGGACAACATAAAATCTGGAGCTCTGTGCTTTCTTTTGTTCTGAACCAGTGTTAGTGTTTTCTGCACAAAAGCGATTCTGCGAAGCAATGTGAACACTTCTGCTTCCCAGGCACAGAGAAGGTGCTAGCAGGGAATTCTCTGCCTGCCTTTCCCCAGTGCTCTGCAAGCTCTCCAGGACAACATAAAATCTGGGGCTCTGTGCTTTCTTTCCTTCTGAACAAGTGTTAGTGTTTTCTGCACAAAAGCGAATCTGCGAAGCAATGTGAACACTTCTGCTTCCCAGGCACAGAGAAGGTGCTAGCAGGGAATTCTCTGCCTGCCTTTCCCCAGTGCTCTGCAAGCTATCCAGGTCAACATAAAATCTGGGGCTCTGTGCTTTCTTTCCTTCTGAACAAGTGTTAGTGTTTTCTGCACAAAAGCGATTCTGCGAAGCAATGTAAACACTTCTGCTTCCCAGGCACAGAGAAGGTGCTAGCAGGGAATTCTCTGCCTGCCTTTCCCCAGTGCTCTGCAAGCTCTCCAGGACAACAGCAAATCTGGGGCTCTGCTTTCTTTTGTTCTGAACAAGTGTTAGTGTTTTCTGCACAAAAGCGAATCTGCGAAGCAATGTGAACACTTCTGCTTCCCAGGCACAGAGAAGGTGCTAGCAGGGAATTCTCTGCCTGCCTTTCCCCAGTGCTCTGCAAGCTCTCCAGGACAACATAAAATCTGGGGCTCTGTGCTTTCTTTCCTTCTGAACAAGTGTTAGTGTTTTCTGCATAAAAGCGAATCTGCGAAGCAATGTGAACACTTCTGCTTCCCAGGCACAGAGAAGGTGCTAGCAGGGAATTCTCTGCCTGCCTTTCCCCAGTGCTCTGCAAGCTCTCCAGGACAACATAAAATCTGGGGCTCTGTGCTTTCTTTCCTTCTGAACAAGTGTTAGTGTTTTCTGCACAAAAGCGATTCTGCGAAGCAATGTGAACACTTCTGCTTCCCAGGCACAGAGAAGGTGCTAGCAGGGAATTCTCTGCCTGCCTTTCCCCAGTGCTCTGCAAGCTCTCCAGGACAATATAAAATCTGGGGCTCTGTGCTTTCTTTCCTTCTGAACAAGTGTTACTGTTTTCTGCACAAAGGCGATTCTGCGAAGCAATGTGAACACTTCTGCTTCCCAGGCACAGAGCCGGTGCTAGCAGGGAATTCTCTGCCTGCCTTTCCCCAGTGCTCTGCAAGCTCTCCAGGACAACAGCAAATCTGGGGCTCTGTGCTTTCTTTTGTTCTGAACAATTGTTAGTGTTTTCTGCACAAAAGCGATTCTGCGAAGCAATGTGAACACTTCTGCTTCCCAGGCACAGAGAAGGTGCTAGCAGGGAATTCTCTGCCTGCCTTTCCCCAGTGCTCTGCAAGCTCTCCAGAACAACAGCAAATCTGGGTCTCTGTGCTTTCTTTTGTTCTGAACAAGTGTTAGTGTTTTCTGCACAAAGGCGATTCTGCGAAGCAATGTGAACACTTCTGCTTCCCAGGCACAGAGAAGGTGCTAGCAGGGAATTCTCTGCCTGCCTTTCCCCAGTGCTCTGCAAGCTCTCCAGGACAACAGCAAATCTGGGGCTCTGTGCTTTCTTTAGTTCTGAACAAGTGTTAGTGTTTTCTGCACAAAAGCGATTCTGCGAAGCAATGTAAACACTTCTGCTTCCCAGGCACAGAGAAGGTGCTAGCAGGGAATTCTCTGCCTGCCTTTCCCCAGTGCTCTGCAAGCTCTCCAGAACAACATAGAATCTGGGGCTCTGTGCTTTCTTTTGTTCTGAACAAGTGTTAGTGTTTTCTGCACAAAAGCGATTCTGCGAAGCAATGTGAACACTTCTGC